>NC_047046.1:81839045-82474045 GCF_011762595.2 Tursiops truncatus | reverse complement strand
ATATTTTAAGAACGTCTGTGCTCCGCTTAACATCCTGCAAGGAGTGCTTTGAACTCTGGGGAGGGCATAGTGATCCCTGAAACTTGTAAAACGACTGATTGTTCTCAGTAGATCTTGAAGAGCTGTTAGTATTGGAGTACGCAGCAGTTCACTACATTACTTAAAAACTGGAGAAGAACCTACAGATAGAGAAAGGGAGATAGGGTCAGGAGTATAAGATGTGGGAAATGAGACTCGGCAAGGGAAACACTGTGGAGGGGTGGACAGCAGGGCCGAGGGTTACAGAAAGGTGTCCAGTCGCAAACACTGAGCAGGTGTTTTGCATTATGCTGATCTCTAAGGCAAATGCAGAACTAAAAGCCTTATTTTTTCTTAAAAGCTAGCTGAGAAGACTATCTTCATGTAATGCACACAAAATCACAAACAGGACACACTGATAACCCATTTCGGGGACTGTTTTTCATTCCCTATTGTTAATAAAATAAATGTAAACATAAAATGTAAACTGCTAACTAGGGTCATTAATAATTCCTTCATTGTTAACCGCAAATGTCCTCTTCTACATTTTTTTCCTTATTTAAACCTTCTGCCGCAATTGACCCCGTTCCCTGCTCCTTCCATCTTCAAATTTTTCACCCCGGGCTACTGGACATCATCTCTTGCTGGTTCTCTTCTTGGCTCTTAGAATGTTCCTTTTCCAACTCACCCTTTGAATTAACATGGGAGTAGATGCTGACCGAATACACTGTAATATCGCACATTAGATTCACGTGGGGACTGGGCTTCCCACGTAAACTCACTAAACTCACTACCTCTCTCCCATTATCAGTCTTGGTGATGCTGCCGCCGTCCATCCGATCATGCTCACTTCTTCCATCTCGTTTAGGCCTCCTCGCTGCTGTCAAGTCGGTGATTAGGTTATATTTATTTTACTTCCTAAATGTTGCTCAGATTTTACTTACCTTACTGTGTATGTCAGGATGTGATCAGAAGTAGAACCGCTAGGACGTATATACGTATGTATTGTCTCATCCTGCCTCCCCCACCCCGTTACGTATATTAATAAGGAATTTGTCATGGGGACCTGAACTTGCGTAGCTCTGGGAGCTGGTGGAGCCTCTCTGGAAGGCTGTCGTCTACAGTCCCGGTGTTGGCGAGGAAGCGGCCCGTTTGCTCTCTGAGCTGCCACTGCCGTGCTCCTGACCCCATCTCTTGCTCGGTCCCTTTTCTGCTTGGTCTCTTTGCTTGTACCTTTGCTCAGAGCCTCCAGTGATCCCTTGATGATGTAAGTCAGTCAGATCATTTCATTTCTGTGTAAATTCTCCAGTGGTTCCCGTTTCACTTACAGTAAAACCCACAGTGCAGCCAAATGATCCCCGGAGCTCTCGACATGATGTCAGATGCGATCAGTCTTCTGAAGACGTGGAAACTGGTGGTGAATTGGGGAATATGTGGAATAGTTTGGTCGCCATGTTAGAGTGGTTTTCCGGAGAACGGTTGTCTCTGTAGATTCCAGTACAGAGCTTGAGAGCTCACGCAGCCACTTCCATCCTTTGACTCTTTTTTTTTTTTGTGGTACGTGGGCCTCTCACTGCTGTGGCCTCTCCCATTGCGGAGCACAGGCTCCGGACGCGCAGGCTCAGCGGCCATGGCTCACGGGCCCAGCTGCTCCGCAGCATGTGGGATCTTCCCGGACCGGGGCACGAACCCGTGTCCCCTGCATCGGCAGGCGGACTCTCAACCACTGCGCCACCAGGGAAGCCCTGACTCTTCTTTAATGAAATAGTTTTACCATTTTAAAATCATTTCATTTTCAAAACATAATGTTGGGGCCAATTTTCTTTTACTCTTTGATCGCATATCCGTGGATAAAGTAGTGAATGTGTGAAAGCTAATATTCATGTGTATGTTTTCTAAATGAATTATTTGTGTGGCAGGCAAGTTATATTCGAAAAGAATTCACTTGGCTGGTGTCTACCCGTGCTTGTCAGACAGGAGGAACCGCATGCCGTTCATTCTAAAATTATTAGAAGGCTAAGGATGGACTGTAGTCACATTTCCCCTAACTGCTCATTTTAGGATTACTCATACACATTGTTCTTTAAACACACATTCTAATTGCAAAACAACTGGTGACAATTAGGTTTCCTCTCTTCCTAGACCTGTTCATAATGATGTCTTCAAATGGGAATAGCCATGTCCATAGATGTTCCTTGTCACTGTTTACATATTATAGTTCAATAAATATTTGCCTAAATATCTTCTCTGTTCTACAATTCTCCATCCTCTCCTTTACTTACTAATACTTACGCAAACCTTTAGAAACAGATTTAAAAAACACAAAATTAAGACAAATAAAATAAACACAATACATTGTGTTCACTTTAAGAATTCATCGTCCTTTAAAATTATTTTTTAAAGGTTTTGATAGGAAGGATACACTTCTGTAATCCCCATAAGTGACCTAAGCAGGAGGAACAAATTAATAAAGAATAAAAGCAATATAGTATAACATGCAAAGAGTAGAATTGACAAACACAACTAAACTTGTTTTTAAATTATTTTTCCAGTTTTATTGAGAGATAGTTGACATCATTGTGTAAATTTAAGATGTATAGGTTTTGATAGCAAAATGATTACCACTGTAGTGTTAGCCAGTTCCTCTTGCACATTATTTAATTACCATTTTTTTATGGTAAGAGTTGATCATGTGATTTTTCTCTTTCATTGTGTTAATGTGGTATCACTTTATTGACTTGTGTATGTTGAATCGTCCTTGCACTCCACAGATAAATCCCACTCGACTGTGGTGTAAGATCCTTTTAATGTATTAGTTGAATTCAGTTTGCTAATATTTTGAGAATTTTTACACCTGTATTCATTCACCAGGGAGATTGGTTTGTAGTTTTCTTGAAGTGTCCTTTTCTGGCTTTGGTATCAGGGTAATGCCACATAAAATGTTTGGGTGTGTTGCCTCCTCTATAAATTTTGGGAGAGTTTGAGAAGCATTGGCACTGATTCTCTTTACATGTTTGGTAGAATTCACTAATGAAACCATCTGGTCCTGGGCTTTTCCTTATTGGGAGGTTTTTGATGACTATGTTACTAGACTCTGCAGATTTTCTATTCATACCTTAGTCTTGGTAGCCTATATGTTACTAGGAATTCTTCCATGCATTTTGTATATCTTTTATGGCATGTTACCAAGCAGGACATATTTAATTTTTTTGGTTATGTGTACATTCTGTCTTCTGTGATGCCCCTTTGTGCATATCCACTGTATTTAAACTGTCTATTCTTCTGATAGTGTAACCTGATTCACCTTTAATTGGCCATCAGAATACTTTATAGGATTTCTCATACACATCTCCATTTGGATGTATGCAAAATTCTCATTGATACATATATATATATATACACCTAGAAATACAATTACTAGATTGAAGTTTATTTGTAAAACTAAGTAATTCTAGACAGTTTTCCAGAATGGCTGCACTAGTCTATGTCCCAGCTGTGGTGCCCGAGTATTCCTACTGCCCACAATGACACACACCTACATGTTGTATTTTGCAGTTTCCTAATTTATATTAGGCTTATAGACAAGTTACAATGCTCTACTCAGGAAAACTCTGGTAAATTGTATGAGAAAATAGAATATGCATTGAAACAAATTTTTCCTTCTCACTTACCCCCTCTGCCCCAAAACAGAAACAGAAAATTATAAGAATGCAACCAAGCATAAAAGGAGTGGGACAAAGAAGATACCTTGGGTTATAAGAAAGCCTGCTTGGCAAAGAAAATGGTGCACCTAGACTTAAAATCTTTATGCAAGACAAGTAATTGTTGAGGCTGTGTGAACTTGAAGTCTAAAGGATTTCTAAAAGAGCCAAAGAATAGTAGACAAAAAATCAGGAATAAAAATTCCAGATTTCAATAAACTTCTGTGGTGCTGAGTAAAAGCAGGATTTTTTTGATTAGTTGAATATTATGGCTACTGAAATTCTCAACATTAATAGAAAAATATAACTTAAAACATCTTAATATAAGAAAGAACATTGGGAAAAGTAGAAATGTGATTTTTCTCAGTAAATAAAAAGAAATGAACAAAACACATTGTATGTTGAGAAGAAAGGAAATAAGATTAACATCCAGTAAATGAAAAAATTGATAAGTCCAAAGTTTCAGCTATCGAAATAATTACAATTTTTAAAATACCTTATTAAGGGCTTCCCTGGTGGCGCAGCGGTTGAGAGTCCTCCTGCCGATGCAGGAGACGCGGGTTCGTGCCCCGGTCCGGGAAGATCCCACATGGCGCGGAGCGGCTGGGCCCGTGAGCCACGGCCGCTGAGCCTGCGTATCCAGAGCCTGTGCTCCGCAACGGGAGAAGCCACAACAGTCAGAGGCCCGCGTACCACAGAAAAATAAAAAATACCTTATTAAAACACAAAGTTACTCAGATTTTTAAAACTAAACAACAAAAGCAACTATTCCAAATATGCTACTAAAACACCTGTTCTCATCAAACCCAACTGCCCGAAGATCCCTGAACAGAGGACAGAGGAAGGGGGAGGGGAAGGGCCAGGAGGAGAATTCCGGAGTTACTGAGTCACGGTGGAGAAAGGCATCTTCAAGTCCCCCCACCTCCGCCCCCTGCCCTCCCCATAAGGGGGTCTCAGCAGAGGCACCTGAGAGAGGTCTTGGCCAAGGGCCACCCCTGAATGGAGGTGCCCAGGCACAGAGTGCAGGTCTTCCTAAGAACGTGGCTGGCCTTGGAGGGTGGTGGGCTGAGTCCTGGACTGAAACTCCCTCCAGAGACTGCAGTCTGTTGTCTGTGCACCAAGTCTGGTGTGGAGGACAGCCAGGTGAAGCCTGTGTCATTGCCTAGGGCCGGGCCTGAAGGATCACTCATAGGGTTTGGGTCTGAAACCAGACTCCTCAATGAAACTACTGGGAAACTTTAAAAAAAAAAAAAAAAAATCTAAGAGCCAAAAATAACAGTTACTTTGTAAGCTGGCAAAAAGAACTTTCATACCTTGAAAAAACTTAAGTGTCAAGATGTCACAATGAACATGGCGTTTTAAAAAAATTTTAGAGTATTTCTAAAGTCAAAAATAGTGAAAGGATGATTATTGAAAAAAATACTGTACTGTCATAATTAGCAGATGACGTGATTTTTTTCTCTGGAAAACCTGAGCTCCATTAGAAAATCGCCAATAAACAATTTGGAAAAGTGGTTGCAAACAACAAAGAAAACTAGCAATATACAAATAATAGCAATCAACTAATATAATAAAGGAAAACAAAACCCCGTGAATTACCGTAGAACAAAGGCTCTAATACCTAGGAATAAACTTTAAAAAAAATCAATAATCTAAAGGAACCATCAAAAGCATCAACATGACTTTTATGAAGAGGTTTATCCAATTTCCTCAAGAAAGTTCCCTGAATGGAAAGAATCAGTACTGTGAGGGTGTCGAATATCATGAAGCTAGGCAAAGGATTTCCAAATGAGTTTTTTGAAAATACAATTGAACAAGTTGAATTAAAATTTCTCTGCAAGTAGATATGGAGAAATGAAGCCAAGGGAATATTTACAGGATTAAACATCTCTTTGATATTACTATAACTTTATAGTATAATTTGATATTAATGCAAACAATTTCATGAAAGAATTAGATGGTTTAGAAACAAATATCTAAATGTGAAAACTAATAACTAATCACACTGGAAACAGTCAATGTTCCATACAATGCTATCAATTTAGAAAACTGAATCCCCATTTGACATTTCATAATAAATTCCAGATGATTAAAAGATAAATGTAATATTACTCTGAAATTATACCCAAGTACCTTTATTATCTTATGGAAGACAATGACAGACAATAAATACAAAACTGCAAAATTTTAAGAATTTTGAAAATAGAAATATTGAATATTTTAGCATTCTAAAGATACTATGTAACAAAGATAAAAATTTCATTATTTGCCGTTTATATGCCTGCAAAGACTTGAAAACATTTAGTATCATTAAAAAAATCTCAATAAGAAATGTGCAAAAATACGCCTAAAAACTTCACAGAAGAAAAGAGGTGGCCAATAATTATATTGCAGAAACAGTCAACCGTATTAACTGTATTAATAACTTGGCAGTATCAATTAAAATCCTGTCATGCATCTGGCCACAGCTTAAAGAATGATGGATGGGGGACCATAGGTGTTCACGTACGCTGGTGACGGGGGTAGGAATAACTTCAGTGGGAGTAGGTTGGCAATGTCTATCCAGCTTACAGGCACATTTTTTGAGCAACCAATGTTACTAATGTTGGAATCTAGCCTACATATTCACCTGTGTGTACAAGGGAGTAGTAAACGTCGTGGCCAGTGCAGATCCTCCTTTCCGGGTGGAGGCCCTCATTGCCCCCAGCTGCTAGCAGTGTGGGTTGAGGGCTCACAGTCGAGTCTCCCTCTGGGCGTCATCCTTGGCTGGAAGGTGACATCCTGGGGTGGCCCGCATTCAGTGACTGGTCTGTGCCGGAGTCCAAAGGCCCAGCCGTGGCCTCAGTTGGGGACAACTTTGAGGGCCACGGCAGCTCTAGGGTTCCTCTGGGATCAGCTGAGGTCCCGTCGTAACTGTATCAGTTTCTTCTCCCTCTGCCCAGTTTTCCAATAACTTCCTTTAGGTGCTGCTTCTGAGGACACAGCCTGTGTTAGTTTCTAGATGTTGCCATAACGAAGTACCGCCAACCAGGTGGGTTAAAGCAATAGCAATTTATTCTCACATTCCTGGAGGCTAGAGGTTCAAAGGTCAAGTCGGCAGGGTCATGCTCTCTGAAGGCTGCAGGGGAGAATCTATTCCGTGCCTTTCTCTGAGGCTCTGGTGTTGCCGTCAGCCCTTGGTGGTTCTGAGTTTGCAGATGTATCGCTCCAACCTCTGCATTGTTATCACGTGATTCTGCTCTGTGAGGTTTCACATTGTCTTTCCTCTGTCCACGTCCGCCTCCCTGTGTCTCTGTCATTTCTAAGGGCACCAGTGTTGTAGGGTTAGGACGTACCCTAATGACCTTATCTTAACTTGTTTGTATCTTCCAAGACCGTGTTTCCAGATAAGGTCCCATTCACAAGTACAGGGGGCTAGGACTCCAGCACATCTTCTGGGGGACACGATTGAACCCTTAACACTTCTCAGTAAGTCTCCGATGACAAATCAGGGCTATGAACTGTTACCTTTCCTCTGTGCCACACGGATAGAGGATTAGACTGTTCCTTCTTTCCTGATAACTTTCTGTAAATTCCTAAAGGGAAAAAAAGATGTTAGGATAAAGTAAAAGTTTAAACATGTAACAATGTCCTCATTTTTTCCTGAATCAATTTAAAATTTCTTCTCACTTACACTTTGGAGAGTGGTTATTTGGAGAAATATTGCATTGGTACACAGATAAATGGTCACTAATGCAATAATTTAAAAACTCACTCATTTGACTGAGTTTCCAATCTTCCAAAATATTTAGGTAACTAATTCGTGGATGTGTTGACTCCACTGTGGGTACCGTGCTGCATTTGGAGAGTTCCAGAAGGAGTTACACAAATAAGCTATTGTATTACTAACCACCAGCTGTAATTTTGAGCCAGACTGAGTAACATAAATGCATTATTATCTTTTTAGTGCTTTTTCTTGCCAGATTGCTTAATGTCTGCCTATATGCCCTCACAGAAAATAGAATTGCAGCATGACATGATGACTTACAGCTTTTTTTGAGGTATTTGGACAGTTACTACTGCCATGTAAACAGCTTGATAGCCTGACTGCTGAGGTGCTCACAGAGTCTGGATAGATGCCAGTTTTCTGAGGTTTTTCCTAAAATTGAAGCAAGAAACGGTAGAGAAGCAGTGCTGTAACATTGAAAGGGGCTGGGAAGAGGAAATCTAGTTATTTTTTTGAATGTTTACACTACTACTTGACAATTAAAAAATAGTTGTATGCAACGACTTTTGTTCGTTCCTACCCTCCCTACCCCTTCCCCCAGCCATACCCTTGGATCTGTGATTCTTTGAGAGGGGTTTAAGGGTTCAAACATCAAAGATGCAGAAAATTGTTTTAAAATTTCACTTATAAATCTCATTAAGCCTGCACAGAAATGGAATGAAGTCTAAAGAAAGGCAAGCATTTATCTTGTGAAGTTATTAACATCCTCTTCTGCAAGGAGTGGTTAACTTTTTATTTCCTCCATGAAACTTTTTTTTTTTTTTTTTTTTTTTTTTGCTGAGACGGTTATAACCACTTACAGTAAATTGTCCTTCCTCTGTGCTCAACACCTGATTTCACATGTTGCCCTGCACAGGATGTCATCTCTCAGGACGCCCTGGAAGAGTTGCTGGGCTCAGCGAAAACAAAACCCACTTGCTCTGCCAAAAAACACCTGGCAGAATTGTTCACTTGTCCTGTGGCTTCTTAAATGAATGCAAAATATCTATGAGCTGTCCTAGTAAAAGCAGTTTCCTAATCACCAGTGCCCAGGATAATCTGATAACAAATTCAGCATTTGATAACGAAGTTTTTTAAAACTCTGAGCATCAGAGTTTTAAAAAAAAATCTTCTAACATTTAATCGCTGTAAAGGCAATTGATATATTTGTAACCTAATATCAACCAGAGTGTGTTTTTTTTTTTTTTTTTTTTTTTTTTCGCGGTATGCGGGCCTCTCACTGTTGCAGCCTCTCCCATTGCGGAGCACAGGCTCCAGAAGCACAGGCTCAGCGGCCATGGCTCACGGGCCCAGCCGCTCTGCGGCATGTGGGATCTTCCCGGACCGGGGCACGAACCCGTGTCCCCTGCATCGGCAGGCGGACTCTCAACCACTGCGCCACCAGGGAAGCCCCGGAGTGGTTTTATAAGTAAACTATTTTATGTGTCTTTTTGGAAATGACAACCTGAAAGTGAATTATACTATCTATGCCCCTTTCTTCAAAAAAATGGAACAGTGTCTGTGCCTACAACTTTAATAATGAGCTGTATTAATCAACTTGGTCTTTTGTGTAGGTAAGCTTGTAATCTAATAATCATGATCCCTTTCTTTGCTAGTAATTTTTATTATTGATTTTACTGTACTTGGCCATGAATCAAAAGAAGCCTAAAACATAGTCTGCAGAGAAATGATTCCCTTTCCTACAACACTGCTCTGGTCTAACTTGAAATCAAGGTTAGAATTTCTACATTCAGTTTATGAGTCTACATATACTACCAACTCAAATATGTTTGAAACCAGAAACAAATTCTCTCGGCTATTCTTCCTTCTTAAATCCTATCAACTTAAATAATTTTTGAAAGCTTTTTAACTACCTTGTTCTGTTACTCCAATATACTAAAACAAAACAAAACAAAAAAACTTTCTTCACCTCTGGTCTTCACTGCTAAGCCATATAGATGTCCTTCTAAATTATGCCCTAAACCTAAAGCAGACCCTAAATATTGCTCCATGACTTGCCATTGTCTCTGTGTCCAAAGCTACTTCCTTCTCCATAGCCTTCTCATATTTATGCAACAAGCCTTTCACAAACACCTGGTCCAGGCTGGATATTGCTCATTGGGGCTCATAGTCTAGTAGGAGAGACAGGCATCAAACAGAAATTGCACAACAAATTGTTTCACTGCATTGCTAATAAGCCCTGTTAAAGCAAAAACATGAGGGGCAAGCGAGCAAGATTGCTTGCCTTGGTGACAGCAGTGTTTCAGTGGACACTGAGATGTTGGACAGAGTTAATGGGGCACAGGTGTGGCGGTCAGTTCAGGAATGAAGACCCACTTCCCAGAAGCCCTTGAGGCAGAAAATGAAAGACCAGCCATCTTACCTCAGGGAGGACAGTGGTGCCCTGAGAGACTGATGAGGGTCGGGACCAGTTCATGCAAGGGGGGTGTGGTGACAGGGACGAGCTGAGGGTGCGGGCACCTTCTCTGAGAAGCAGGAAGCTCTTGAAGGTTTTAAGCAGAGAAGGAGACAGCATATATTTGGAAGTTAAAATATTCTGACTGCTAGTGGAGAAAATTGGAGGAGTGTGAATGCAGGAGCCCAGGGTACGGGGGGGCTAGTGCAGGATATTGGGGAGATGGTGGTGGCTGGGATCGCTGTGGCGGCTTTGAAGATGCAACGAAGTGGGGAGACTGGAGAAATGCTGAGAAAGTCGAGTTGACAGCACCTGGAGAGAGTTAACTGGGTGTGAAGCGGGGACAGGCAGGTCTCTGCATGGGCAGCCCCGGGCTTCGCAGGTGCCGTTTCCTGGGTGGCGGGCGCAGGATGAAGGGCAGCCTGTCGTGTTGTCTGTCTCTGTGGTGTAGACTAGAAGGAATAGGCTACCGAGGCTTACCTGACGTAGAAAAGCCTGGTTAGGGTCTGTCAGTCACCTGAGGACACGACATCCCAGCACAGGTGTGTGGCTTTAGTAATTGTAAGACCTAAGGAGGCTACTTGTAGCTGCATCATTGTTATATCAGTGACCATAACAGCTGGACACGTTTTCATTGACGAGCGTGACCTTTCTAATTGAGAAACCCCTGGGGACTCCGCATCACCTTCCTCCTACCCCTTAGAAGTTTCCTCCAACTTCTATCTACCAGCCCTGCTTGAGGAGCTGAGGGCAAACTCCCGTGGAGTTGGAGAAAAGCTGCTCTCATAGAAACATTGTGATTCTGGTTTTATTCTCTTACTCTACACTTTGTATCAAACACACTGCAGAGAGATGTGCAATTGTGATTTTTCTTCTGGGACAGTTGCCTATGAGCCGTTCAAGACAGGATGAAAACTAGGTAGTTGGATGTACTGACTCAGACTTAAACGTTTTATCTGGGCTGGAGAGAGATGTTTAACAATCCTCCAAAGACATGGAAATAATTTTATTATATAGTAATGAATGCATCTCCGACATCGTTCTACATGCTTTTACAAGTAGCAGTTAATCGTCAAAATCACCCCAAAAGTTTAGTGCTGTTATTATGTCCATTTTACAGGTGGGGAAACTGAGGCACAGGCAAGTGACTTTATCTAGAGGCACATAGGTTGGAAGTGGTGGAGCTGGGATTCTGAATGCAGGCTAACTATAAAATTCGAGCTCTTAATCACTGTGCTCTGCTGTCTAAGGAAAGAATCGAGTCTAAAACCAGGCTGGGGTCTAGGAGTCCTCCTTCTAGGTGCCCGGAGTCACTCCAACAGTTACATCACAGTAGTGGTGATCAACCAGCAGCCACTTAATTTAAACCTTCGTTCCTTGCTTCAGACATTCTACTTCTCTATTTACTTAGGTCCTTTGATCTCCATCCAATTGTAAGAAATCAGATGCCATTGGACAGGACTCACGGCGCGGCTGCGGCCGTCGTGGCAGAGTCTGTGCTCTTTCTCTTCCCCTCCTGGTCAAGCTCCTTAAAAAACAAAAGGGTTATACCAGGGGAGAGAAACACCCCCCAGATGAGCAGCAGCAGCTATTGATTCAGAACTTGCTGTAGCAAGAGGGTCCTCCCCACCCCTTGTGTTTGACGGAGACCCGAGGGGCGTGGGGAAGCTTAATGGAGAAAAACCAAAAGGTGAGGCTTCAGGTGTGTCTTGATGGGAGGCGGTGGGCACTGGGAAGCTGGCGGTGGGCTAACCAGGACCAGGGCCTCCTATGTGATTGGCCAGGGCAGCAGATCTGGTTTCTCTGGTTGGTCCAAGTTGGAAGTGAAGGTGAACCTAGGAGAGCTGTCAGGTACTGATGGAGTCTTGGCCGTATGGAGCCTATCGCTGCAGAAGCTGGGGTTTGGCTTCCAGGGCTGGTTGCTGCAGGTCGTGGGTCAGGGTTCTCTCTTGTTTATGGTCTGGCTGATGTCCTGTAATATATTCAGTCTCTCATACCCACTGTTCATCATTGTCTCACATTCTTGAAACATACTTTCCTTAAATTCTGTGCTACCACGACCCTGCTGGATTTAGCGCCCTTTGCACGTTTTTATTTGTGCAGGGGGTGCACTGTCCTTGCTATTAATTAAATCTTGCTGTTGGCCAAATGGCTCCCCATCATGTGGAACCTCTTCTTTACC
The DNA here is from genome assembly GCF_011762595.2 of Tursiops truncatus. NCBI lineage: Eukaryota > Metazoa > Chordata > Mammalia > Artiodactyla > Delphinidae > Tursiops > Tursiops truncatus. The sequence goes on along the minus strand of NC_047046.1, from coordinate 82,461,983 downwards.
CGCATCTCAACTTCTGTGTGTTGAATTCTATGTCTGAGCCAGACTCAACTACAGCAAGTTCCAGCTGACCTGGAAAGTCTCTCCCATCATTTCCATCTGGTGGCTAATTCCTGTTTACTTGTAAACCTCAGCATAGATGTCACTTCCTCCAGCAAGCTTTCTGGGAACCCTCAAAGAGTCTGAGCTCCCAGAGTCCCTACCCTTAGGACACTGGTTTTAAAACACTGATCACATTGTATTGTGTTGTCTATTAACTCATATTTTCTCCCCCAAACTCTGAACAATTCTGAGGAACAGTTACCAGTGTAGAGCCCTGTAGAGCAGAGAGCCAATAAATGTTTGCTGAAGTAATGAATTGGTTATATACCGAGTGTGAGAAACTATATCAAAGCTTGCGAGGTTCACAGAATCCTTCATGAGCCCCAGGGTATGGGGCAGGTGCACTTCATGGAAAGGTGTTTCCTGTAAGCTCCTATAAACGGGTCGGCAATGAGATGGGAAACCAGACGTGTAAATCTTTGGAACACAAAGCAGATGACTTTGCACTCCTCTTCCTGAAATGTGGAAACAAGAGGGTGGATGAGTGATGCACCCGGGGGCTGTGTTGGGAATCGGGGAGCAGAGGGGCGCTCGGCCTTCCTCGGGCCTCTAACCATGGAGACCTGCTAACACTTACTGCCCATGATAAGCACTCGTTCGCCAGATTAATTTCACAAGACACATTAAAAACAAAATACATTTTGTAAAGGGCAAGCGATGTCCATCTTCCATCTTGAAAGTTCATTAGAAATTGAAAAAGCTTATCTGGAAAAGAGTGAACACTTTTGGCCCAGCACAGAGACCGTCCTATGACTTGCTTTTTTTAGTGCCCTTTTGGACAACTGGGATTGTTTTAGTTCTCTGGGAGCTGTTGTCAAAATTATTTTTCAATTTACTTCGTGTAAAGATCAAAAAAAAAAAAAATCCTGTAGTGAGAGCACAATGAACGAATTGCCTTTCATCCTCCAGGAACTTAATTTTAGGAAAGTTTTTACTTGTCTGAGAAGAAAGGAACTGGAATCTGAATTCCCATTGCAGGGGGGCTAACCTGAGGAATCTGGTTGAGCCCCTCAGGCCCATGTATTGTAATTAGCTGTGTGAGGGGAGGGGAGGGAATTACAGATTCTGTGATAACAGGAGTAGGGAAAGCCTTGAGTGTGTTTCCTTTCTGGCTCCGGTTGAGTGTGCACTTTTCTGCTTCCCCTCTATGGCCAGATTGTCAAGGAGTGAGTATAGGATTGCTCTTAACGCTGGCAGGAAGCTTGGAGTGCGCTTCCTGTCTGCACAGTTGGTCCCTGCAGTGTCCTTCCTGTGCACCGTTCAGTCATCAAAGGCCCTGTGAATTGTGAATTTTTCCTTGCTTTCCAGCGTGAGTCTTGTCCTAATCTATGACAGTTGTAGCGTTACCTTGATTTCCCAGGACCTGTATGTTTCTAAGCTCGTAATTGTAGGAGTGGATAGACAGACAGCTTTACTTCAAACTCAGTTCTATGTAGAAGCTTCTGGAACCTTATTACAATTTCAGGGGCATTTATAACATCTTAAAACTTAAGGGAAGAAGAAAGATTCACTTACACCTTTATTCACTTTATAAACGTGAATTGTCAGAAGAAATTTTTCTCTATCCTTTTAGGTTCTGGCTGGTCTAAGAACTGAATTGACATCAGAAAGAATAAAAAAATTAAAGTTTAAAAAACATGTATACCTGGGAGAGACCCAGGAAAACTAAGTAACACACCAATATGGCCGAAATTCTGACCTTAAATATCTAAAGACAAAAGAGGATATTGGGGTTAGAGGTTTGGGGCTTCAAAGGAGAGGAAGGCAATTCACATGGAGGTGGAAAAGCAGATGTGTTGATAAATGTTCCGTGGGCCAGGCAGAGACCGTGGGACAGAGTGGACTCGGATCCCTAGGCCCTGCTAAGCTTCACCACCACACCCAGCCGTACTCTTGGCTAATAGCTCTGGCGATGGCTCTACTCCAGGAATTGGCCCTTTAAGTTCTTAGGCAGCTGGGGGAAGGTCAAAGATGTTTCCTAAGATTATTTTGGCCCTTGATTATTTTCAGCTTGAAATAATCCACAAGCCAAAAGAGACATTTTGGGGTGGAAAGTATTGTTCCCCTACATAATCAATTTACCATCAAATTTTCTTTAAAAAAATTAGAGATGTAGAGTTGTAAAAAGACAAAAACAAAACCACCCCTCAGTTCTGAGGGCTGACTTCTGCCTGTCACTAACTCCAGGACTTGTTTTGATTCCAAGTCCCTGGCTTGGTGTTGCTCGTCTGTCTCTCCATGGTCACCTCGGCCTGGACCACCCTTCCTGGGGTGTCCCCACCTCCACCTCTCCTTGCACTGCACACGCCCTGAGCGGCGTGGCTTCTCACCCCCAGGCAAACACCATGTCAGAATGCAGTCTCTGGAAGGAGAAATGTAAAAACACTGAATGAGGACTGACTTAACGATACTTTTTTTTAATCCGCTAAATTTCATTTTAATTTATTTTGTTTTAAATTTAATTTTTATTTTACATTAGTTGATTTGCAATGTTGTGTTTCATGTGTACAGCAAAGTGATTCAGTAATACATATACATATATCCATTCTTTTTCAGATTCTTTTCCCATATAGGTTATTATAGATTACTGAGTAGAATTGCCTGTATTACACAGTTAAGTCCTTGTTGATTGTCTATTTTATACATAAAATAGATATTTATATGTCTAATAGTGTGTATATGTTAATCCCAAACTCCTAATTTATCCCCCCCTTCCCCGTTGGTAACCATAAGTTTGTTTTCAAAGTCTGAATCCATTTTGGTTTTGTAAATAAGTTTATTTGTATCATTATTTTTAGATTCCACATATAAGTGATATCATATTTGTCTTTCTCTGACTTCATTTAGTATGATTTCTAGGTCCATCCATGTTGCTGCTAATGACATTATTTACTTATTTTTGTGGCTAAGTAATATTCCATTGTATATATTGTACGACATCTTCTTTATCCATTCCTCTGTTGATGGACATTTAGGTTACTTCCATGTCTTGGCTATTGTAAATAGTGCTGCAGTGAAAATTGGGATGCATGTATCTTTCCAAATTATGGTTTTTCTCAAGATCTATGCCCGGGAGTGGGATTGCTAGATCATATGATAGTTCTATTTTTAGTTTTTAAGGAACCTCCATAATATTCTCCATAGTGGTTCTACCAGTTTACATTCCCACCAACAGTGTAGGAGGGTTACCTTTTCTCTTCACCCTCTCCAGCATTTGTTTGTAGGCTTTTTGATTATGGCCACTCTGCTGGTGTGAGGTGATCTCTCATTGTAGTTTTCATTTGCATTTCTCTAATGATTAGTGATGTTGAGCATCTTTTCATGTGCTTTTTATCTATCTGTATGTCTTCTTTGGAGAAATGTCTATTTAGATCTTCTGCCCATTTTTTGACTGGGTTGTTTGATATTGACCTGCATGAGCTGTTTGTGTATTTTTGGAGATTAATCCCTTGTTGGTTGCATCATCTGCAAATATTTTCTCCCATTCTGTGAGTCATCTTTTCATTTTGTTTATCGTTTCCTTTGCTGTGCAGAAGTTTTTAAGTTTAATTAGCTAACATTTGTTTGTTTTAGTTTAGTTTCATTACTCTAGGAGGTGGATCCAAAAAGATATTTTTGCAATTTATGTCAAAGAGTGTTCTACCTATGTTTTCCTCTAAGAGTTTTATAGTATCCAGTCTTACATTTAGGCCTTTAATCCATTTTGAGTTTATTTTTGTGTATGGCATTAGAGAATGTCTAGTTTCATTCTTCTACATGTGGCTGTCCAGTTTTCCCAGCACCATTTATTGAGGGGACTGTCTCTTCTTCATTGGATATTCTAGTTTACTTTGTAGAATAATTGACCATAGGTGCATGGGTTTATTTCTGGGATTTCTATCCTGTTCCATTGATCTATAAGTCTGTCTTTGTGCCAGTACCATACTGTTTTGATTACTATAGCTGTGTAGTATAGTCTGAAGTCAGGGAACCTGATTGCTCCAGCTCCGTTTTTCTTTCTCAGGATTGCTTTGGCTATTCGGGGTCTTTCATGTTTCCATACAAATTATGAAATTTTTTTTCTAGTTCTGTGAAAAATGCCATTGGTAATTTAATAGGGCTTGCATTGAATCTGTAGGTTGCCTTGGGTAGCATAATCATTTTGATGGTATTGATTCTTCCAATCCAAGAACATGGTATATCTTTCCATCTGTTTGTGTCATCCTCAATTTCTTTCCTCAGCATCTCATAGTTTTCAGAGTACAGGTCTTTTTCCTCCTTAGGTAGATTTATTCCTAGGTATTTTATTCTTTTTGATGCGGTGGTACATGACATTGTTTCCTTAATTTCTCTTTCTGATCTTTTGTTGTTAGTGTGTAGAAATGCAAGAGATTTCTGTGTATTACTTTGGTATCCTACAACCTTACTGAATTCATTAGTGAGCGCTAATATTTTTCTGGTAGCATCTTCAGGATTTTCTAGGTATAGTATGTTGTCTGCAAACAGTGACAGTTTTACTTTTCCAATTTGGATTCTTTTTATTTTATTTTTCTTCTCTGATTGACATGACTAGGACTTCCAAAACTATGTTGAATAATAGTGGTGAGAGTGGACATCCTTGTCTTTTTCCTGATCTTAGAGGAAATGCTTTCAGTTTTTCATCTTTGAGTAGCTGTGGGTTTGTCATATATGGCCTTTATCATACCTATCATATATAGGTATGCTCTCTCTATGCCCCCTTTCTGGAGAGTTTTTATCATTAATGGGTGTTGAATTTTGTCAGAAGCTTTTTCTGCATCTATTGAGATGACGATATGGTTTATATTTTCCAGTTTGTTAATGTGGTGTATCACACTGATTGATTTGCAGATATTGAAAAAATCCTTGCATCCCTGGGATGAATCCCACTTGATCATGGTGTATGATCCTTTTAATGTATTGTTGGATTCAGTTTGCTGGTATTTTGTTGAGGATTTTTGTGTCTATGTTCATCAATGATATTGGCCTCTAATTTTCCTTTCTTGTGGCGTCTTTGGTTTTGGTATTGGGGTGATAGTGGCCTCATAGAATGAACTTAGGAGTGTTCGTTCATCTGCAGTTTTGTGAAATAGTTTCAGAAGGATAGGTATTAACTCTTGTCCAAATGTTTGATAGAATTTGTCAGTGAAGCCACGTAGTCCTGGACTTCTGTTTATTAGAAGTTTTTAAATTACAGTTTTGATTTCAGTACTTGTGATTGGTCTGTTCATATTTTCTGTTTCTTCCTGGTTCAGTCTTTGAAGATTGTACCTAACAATTTGTCCATTTCTTCTGGGTTGTCCAATTTATTGGCATATAGTTGCTTGTGGTAGTCTTATGGTCCTTTGTATTTCTTTGGTGTCCATTATAACTTCTCCTTTTTCATTTTGAATTTTATTGATTTGAGCCTTCTCTCTTTTTCTTTATCAGTATGGCTAACAGTTTTCAATTTTGTTTATCTTTCTAAAGCATCAGCTTTTAGTTTCACTGATCTTTTGTTTCCTTTGTCTCTATTTCATTTATTTCTGCTCTGATCTCTTTATGATTTCTTTCCTTCCAACTTTGGGTTTTGTTTGTTCTTTCTCTAGTTGCTTTAGGTGTAAGGTTAGGTTGGTTGTTTGAGATTTTTGTTGTTTCCTGAGGTAAGTTTGTATTGCTATAAACTTCCCTCTTAGAAATGCTTTTACTGTGTCCCATAGGTTTTGGATTGTTGTGCTTTCATTTTCATTTGTCTGTAGGTATTTTTGATTTCCTCTTTGATTTCTTCAGTGAAGAAATCATTGGTTGTTTAGTAACATTGTTTAGTGTCCATGTGTTTGTGTTTTTTAGTTTTCTTTCTTGTAACTGATTTCTAATCTCATAGCCCTGTGGTCAGAGAGGAATCTTGACATGATTTCAATTTTCTTAAATTGGCTGAGGTTTGCTTCGTGGCCCAGCATGTGATTAATCCTGGAGAATGTCCATGTGCACTTGAGAAGAATCTGTATTCTGGGCTTTCAGATGGAATGTTCTATAAATATCAATTAAGTCCATCTGGTCTAATGTGTCATTTATGCTTGTGTTTCCTTATTGATTTTCTGTCTGGGTGATCTGGCCATTGATGTAAATGAGGTGTTAAAGTCACCCACTATTACTGTATTACTGTTGATTTCTCCTTTTATGGCTGTTAGCATTTGCCTTATATATTGAGGTGCTCCTATGTTAGGTGCCTGTATATTTACAATTGTTATACCTTCTTCTTGGATTGGTCCCTTGATCATTACATAGTGTCCTTCTTTTGTCTCTTGTAACAGTCTTTATTTTAAAGTCTATTTTGTCTGATATGGTTATTGCTACTCCAGCTCTTTTGATTTCCATCTGCATGGAATATATTTTTCCATCCCCTCACTATCAGTCTCTATGGTGCCTAGATGCAAAGTGGGTCTCTTGTGGACAGCACATATAGGGGTATTTTTTTTTATCCATTCAGCCAGTCTGTCTTTTGGTTGGAGCATTTAATCCATTTGCATTTAAGGTCATTATGGATATGTGTGTTCTTATTGCCATCTTAATTGTTTTGGATTTGTTTTTGTAGGTCTTTTTTTTCCCCTTCCTTTTTTGTTCTCTTTTCCTGTGATTTGATGACTATCTTTAATGTTGTGTTTGGATTGCTTTTTCTTTTGTTTGTGTGTATCTGCAGACTTTTCGTTTGTGGTTGCCATGAAGTTATTTTTAAAAATACATTTATTTATTTATTTATCTTTGGCTGCGTTGGGTCTTCATTGCTGTGTACAGGCTTTCTCTAGTTGTGGAAAGTGGGTGCTACTCTTCATTCCGGTGCACAGGCTTCTCATTGTGGTGGCTTCTCTTGTTGTGGAGCACAGGCTGTAGGCACACGGGCTTAGTAGTTGTGGCTCGCGGGCACTAGAGTGCAGACTCAGTAGTTGTGGCACACAGGCTTAGTGGCTCCACAGCATGTGGGATCCTCCTGGACCAGGGCTCAAACCTGTGTCCACTGTGCCACCAGGGAAGTTCTACCATGAGGTTTTGATATGGCAGTCTGTATATGTATAGAAGATTATTTTGAGTTGCTGGTCTCTTCATTTCAAATGCATTTCCATTATCCTACATTTGTACTCTCCTCATGATTGCTGGTTTTGATATCATATTTGTGTGTAGATGATTTCCAGCCTTTATGTTTGCCTTTACTGGTGAGCTTTCCCATTTGTAATAATACTTTAAAAATTATATTATTTTATTCCCATTTTCATCTCATTTACCTTTCCAGTTTTTCTATTATAAGGTATTCATACATATATTATTTTTTGACATTAGACGTTTTTCAGAAGTTATTTGAAAAAGCCATGATGACCAAATTACTGTAATTTATGTGTTTGGCTGCCTGTCAGAAAGCAAACCATGGAGGAGGTTATTTTATAGTAACACTCCTAAAATATCTGTTATAGTTAACAGGTGATAGGACACTTATTTCTGAGGACTTCAGAAAGCATTCCCCTCTCTCTCTCTGTATCTATATGTAATATGTGTAATATATATATTACAAGGTTATATATATTACGTATCTATTACAAGATATTACAAGATTGAACACAGATAATATTGAATTAAAAAATTATGCATACTCAAGACATACCTATTCTTATTTTCTGTATCCTATTATTGGTTTGACACAACTAGGATATAAAATTAAATAGAATTATTTTAATGATATCATCAAGAAAAAATGGAAATTGAGTAAAAGATGACTATTTTAATAGATGAAGATATATTTAAGTAAGGGAAGATAATAAATATGGCATGTTTTGTACCTAAGCAATATAATTGAATTCCTTTGTTAAGGATTGTTTTGCCTCTTGACATATTTTAATTGACATATATTTTTTCTATATTGTATAATTCACTTTACATATTTTAACATAAGTATGGCAAACTAACAATGAAATACCAGAAAAGGAATGTAAATAAACAATCTCTTTTAAAATTGCTTAAAAAAATACTTAAGAATAAACCTCACCAAGGAGTTGAAAGACTTATATGCTGAGAACTACAAAGCAGTAATAAAGAAAATTGTTGATGATTCAGAGATGGAAAAATATCCATGCTGTTGGACTGGAAGAATTAATATTGTTAAAATGGCCATATTACCCAAAACAATCTACAGATTTAGTGCAGTCCCTATCAAATTTTCCATGAAATTTTTTACAGAACTAGAACGAATAATCCTAAAACTTATATGGAACCATAAAAGACCCAGAACTGCCAAAGCAATTCTGAGGCATAACCCTCCCAGACTTTAGAAAATACTACAAAGCTGTAGTAATCAAACAGTGTGGTATCGCCACGAAACAGATGTATGGATCAATGGAATAGAATAGCCCAATTGTAAGCCCATACACAAATGATAATCTTCAACAAAGGAGGCAAGAATATATAATGGAGAAGAGAGAGGCTCTTCAGCAAGTGGTGTTGGTAAAGTTGGACAGCCACATGTGAATCAGTGAAGCTGGAACACACTTTCACACCATACACAAAAATAAACTTAAGGTGGCTTAATGACTTAGTTATAAGACATCACACCATACAACTCCTGGAAGAGAACATAGGTAAAATATTCTCTGGCATAAATCAGTCTCCAAGACAATAGAAATAAAAGCAGAAATAAACAAATGGGACCTAATGAAACTTATAAGCTCTTGCACAGTAAAGGAAACCATAAAATGAAAAGAAACCCTATGGACTTGGGGGAGAAAATATTTGCAAATGATGAGACCAAAAAGGGCTGAATTTCCAAAATATACAAATAGCTTCTACAACTGAATAACAAAAAAAATCCAAAGAACCCAATCAGAAAATGGGCAGAAGACCTAAATAGATATTTCTCCAAAGACATACAGATGGCCAAAAAGCATATGAAAAGATGTGCAACATTACTAATTATTAGAGAAATGTAAATCAGTACTAATGAGATCACCTCACTCCAGTCAGAATGGCCATCATCATAAAGTCTACAAACAATAAATGCTGGAAAGGGTGTGGAGAGAAGGGAACCATCCTACGCTGTTGGTGGGAGTGTAAATTGGTACACCCACTGTGGAGAACAATATGGAGGTTCCTTAAACTAAAAATAGAACTACCATATGATCCAGCAATTCCACTCCTGGACATATATCCAGATAAAAACATAATTCAGAAAGCTATCTGCACCCAAATGTTCAGCACTATTTACAATAGCCAAGACATGGAAGCAACCTAAATGTCCATTACCAGAGGAATGGATAAAGAAAGTGTGGTACATATATACGGTGGAATGTTACTCGGCCATAAAAATGAATGAAATAATGCCATCTTCAGCAATGTGGATGGACCTAGAGTTTCATACTAAGTGAAGTCAGACAGGGAAAGACAAATATCGTATGATATCACTTATATGTGGAATCCAAAAAAACGAAACATGAACTTATTTACAAAACAGACAGGCTTACAGATATCAAAAATAAATGTATGGTTACCAAAGGGGAAAGGGGGAGACAAATTATGAGGTTGAAAAATACACATACTACTATATATAAAGTAGATAATCAACAAGGACCTATGGCACGGCACAGGGAACTCTAATCAATATACTGTAATAACATAAATGGGAAAATAATTTGAAAAAGAATAGATTCATACACACACATATGTATAACTGAATCACTTTGCTGTACACCCAAAACTAACAACATTGTAAATCAACTATACTCCAATATAAAATAAAAATTTTTAAAAATATTAAAAGGCTGATGTCTTACTAAGGTAGGGGCCAAGAAAATGTCTACTCTTGTCATTTTTTTTAAACAATTTATAAATAACTGTAAGTTTAAAGCACAAGGAAATAGGTGGGCTATTAATACAAAGACTGAGGGACAGTGTTAATTGGGTAACCTTAGAAAGACCTTATATCCGTGGTGATGGAAGTGTGAGCAGGCAAGATTAGCCCCATAAGAAAAAAAAGAAAAAAGAAATGCCATTCAGATTGGAAAAAAAGATATAAAACTGTTTTTCTCCAGACATGATTCTGTCTATAGAAGATGCACAGAAGTCCCCCAAAACGCTATTATAACTAGTAAACAAGTTCAGTACATTTGTAGGATGCAAGTTAAATACACAAGAATAAATTTTATTTTTATACACTGGTAAGGTAATATCTAAAAAAGGAATTAAGAAAACAATTGCTCTTACCATATCATCAAAAAATATATGTGTATGAAAAAATTTAACAAAATAAATGCAAGATTTATAAATTGAAACTGGTAATCCACTGTTTGAAAGAAAATAAAGAAGGCAGTAAGGGCCATAAAAAGCACCATGTCTCTGCTCAGGTTCTTCTACTTCCTGTCATGCTGTATTTGAGGAGTTTATATTCCCAAAGGAGTTATATGGTAAGTAGCTGATGATACTAAAGCTGCCATTATACTAACGTTTTTGGTCTTGTGAAAAGAAAAGCATCTGCTATCAACCAGAAATAGATTAGCTTATGCTGTTGTTATGTCTGCTGTATCTCAACCGAGATGAAGGAGGTTCTTGGTAACACTCAGCAGGAGGCTCTACTCATGCCCCAAATTAGAGGATGAATAAATACCAACTTCTCTGCATCCAATTTACATCCTAGACACACACTCCAGGAAGTGTGCCACCTCTGTGTTCAGTTCACAGATGCCAGAGAACTTGGTCTCCGTGGTGGTGTCAAAGCCAAGCCTTCTAACTGCCCCCCTCCCCCCCCCCCGCACCAACCCACACCACTCCTTGTTCATCTGAGTAGCTCTAGTACTTCATTTGTCAGAAAGGAAAGCCATCCCCAATCTCTTCTTACAGATTAAAGGAGTTTGCTAGAATAAGCTGATAGGTAACAATGGAGTAGTGAGGCAGTGATACACACGTATGCTGTACAGTAAGATGGAATCTTTTTTTTTTCCAGTTCAATGGGTAGTTAACATTTCTTTAGATACCTATTTTTGCCTGGAAATCAGAAGGTCACAGAATTACTTTGAACCTGGGACCAATCCTCAATGTTAACTGAATGAGTCATAGATCAACTATCTAATTAGGTAAACATAAAGAAAAATGTAGGATTAATTTTATGTATTCAATGCAGTTATCTTAAAAGTGCACAGGTTTTTTTAAATCTAATTTACCTTTGCTACTATATTATCTTCCTAACTGGTGTAATCTATATTTAAATACTATTTAAATTTTGAAATTATCTTCACCATTATTTCACGAGCTGAAGAGACTGATATACTCAAAAGCTGTATTTGTGAAAAGTCCAGTTTTTTAATGTTTGATTTAGGTAGGTACCATAGTCCCATATTCATGGTTTTTATTTTCACTGTAAAGTTGTTTTTCTTACAAACTGAGAAGCTCTCCTAGTTTCTGGGTTGGGCTGTAAATAGTGTAAAAAACAGGTTGATGAAAACCACTGCAGTTTCTAATTGTCAATGACACATCTCAGCTACAAGAAGAGAGTAAAAGGTAGTTGAAGACTCACAGTGTTATCAGTTTCAACGGAGTAGTAGACAATATTTTATTTCAAAAAGCAAGGTTATCTTGTGTTGTTACTAATTCCAAGGGTAAAGCAAATTAATCATCCCAATAAGAGAGTCTTCCCACTCAAGGAGACCATAAGTCAAGTGTAGCTGTTCTGAGGCAAGCATTTATAGACAATAAAGTGTCCAAAATTTAACAGTTGGAAATTACGTATTTTACTCTTTCTGGCCAGAGATGGGCAATGAAGTTTCACAAAGGCAGGGAGGAGCAATGCACATTCAAGTGCCTAGAATAAGACGCGTGAGATTGGAAAGATGAGAGCGGGCAAGATGTGGGAGCTTTTGCTTTTACGTGGGGAAGGAATACGATTGTGCTTGAAATGTTGAATGTAACTCAGGTTACACCCTGGAGAATGGATTGGAAGTACAGTGGGTGATTGAATGTGGGCAAATCAAATAAGAGTCTTTTGCTTAATCCAGGTGAAAGATGATGGCGGATTACATATCAGTGTTTGAAGTGGAGACAGAAAGACCATCGTGTGTACAAGAGGCAGTGATGCACAGAGCTGGGCTCTGCTTAGTTATGAGTACAGGGGTCATTAAAGGATGGCTGACTGGTTTCTAGCTTATGCAACTTTTTGGATGGTGGTGTCTTTGAAGAAAATTTATTCTGTGTTTTACATTAATATACTGAGGATCTTCTTAACAGAGAAACAGGTGTAACATGACAAGTGCAAAATAGAGTAGCAAAACAGTACTATTTTCATGGAAATTTTACTTCTACATATGCCTCCTAAATTTAATTTTCCTGGAAACTGCATCATATTTTGTACTTTTGCTAACAATTTTCTTGCCAAAGAAATAGATACATTGAACTTCATACTGTTCACAGTTGGGCACAAAAATTTTATTAGGATTTCTTTTACTGTAGGTATTACTTTTTAAGATACAACTAACCAAATTCAGAATCTCATATCAGCTGCAAATGCATTCTTATTACTTCATAAAAATGTTAAATAACATCATTCCTAGAAATTAATTGCTTTAGATTATCTAAATTCTCTTTGCATTGGCCTTATTTTTCTAGTATCATAAAATAAGTGATATATAGTTAATTCCTTTAAGAAAATTCTAATTTTCCAGTAGCAAATTATATAAATGATCTCACTTACTTTAGAGCATATAGCTAAATATACACAACTATGACAATACTCAACAGTTTTTCTTCATTGGCTGTTTTTCTTCAATTTCAAGGCAGTCACTGTTCACTGAGACCAGTCTCTATTCCTGATCTGTACAACTTTAATATGTGCCTCTTCTCTGAAAATGTTTTTATGATGTTTGTGAATAATATATTTCCTGAACATTGTAAGAATTCTAATTTCACAAACATATTACAGAGCTAGGCAAATTGCTTAAATATCAATAATTGTAGAAATTAAAGGTCAAATTTGTGTCTATTTATTTATACCCCTGTGTTTAGTTAAATTTTCACCCCAAAATTCAAAAAGCAATTTCACCAATATTTCTAGATATACCTTTTTATTTATTTGGTGTTTATTAAGTCACTGTCTAGTGGTGATTAAGGTATAAGAAAATCTTGTTTTCTAAATTACAAACATAGAGTTGAAGATACATTGGTGATATAGTTGCTTTAAGTAGGGAAAAGACAATATATTAAAGAGATTGTTTATTGATTTGTAACCTAGGCTAGTTTTATGTTTTAATATTTAAACTAGGGATGAAAAAATCAAATACATATGGTTTTGGGCAGCTAGAAGTTGCAAAGTTGAAGATTATTTAACAGGAAATGGTGAGACAACTGTGGTAAAATGGAAAGATTACATCCTTCCTGAAGTCATTAAAATTCAATTAATGAGTAAAAACTTTACAATGGCCAACCTGGAAATTGATATAACAGAATAAGTTTTGTTGTTTTAATTTTGTCATCAAAATATATATCCTATATAATTAGTTTAATTAAAAGATTGAAAAAAATAGTCACAGCCTTGTAAAAGTTGATCAGTTGGTAGTAAACTTTGATCTAGACTCACAATTAATTGTGATGTACTGCTTTTGCAGAATTTTTGTAGATTATCATAATATACCGCAATCAACTGACAATACTACACATAGATTGTGACTGTTAGATGAATCATTTAATTGGAAAATTCAGTTTGTCTCTTTAAAAATAAGCTTTATCAGTTAAGGAGCCGTTTATTTCTTCTCTCTCTCTCTCTCTCTCTCTCTGTCACAGACATACATACACAGGAAAATCAAACATTCAATTTTTAATTAGGGAGGCTACCTATTGATTCATACAGATATTATATACTGGTTAATCAGTTTTAAATCATTTCAATGTATTATATATTACACATAGAAAACAATTTTTAATTTAATTTTTAATTAATGCAAATAATTAAACAAATGACTTGTACATGCAACACTGTTCTACAGCATTGATTTTAAATCCTTGATTTCATGACTGATGTTGGTCCTCAGTTACTTACTTGCTCCCTTATCTGTTGTTTTTCTGTGTTTCCATCTGTTAATATTTGTTTAATGCTTCATCTTTTCTGTTATTTTATTCATACTACGTACCTTATACTGTGTTTCATACAGATAAATAATTTAAATTACTAATATGTTAGTCTTGATCATCAAAAATATAAAGTACTAGTTCTGGCCAAATAAAGTGCCTTATTCACTTGATTTTAAAGAAACTGATCCTGAGGATTGCAATAGAATTTAACTGAATAAAAACAAGCCTTTATTTGTCTAAGCACTGAGCCACAATGATGCCTGGACTCCCTACTGTTTATCAGGCTCTGTTCTAGGTTTTGGTTAATAAGCAATAACAAGACAAACAATGCCCCTGCCTTCATACAGTTTGTAGTTGAGTGGAATAGAATGGAAATAAGTTTAAAAAGCAACCAGGAAAGATCATAAACTCATAACAGAAAAACAGTGTCAAACCTGTTTCACAAAAACACTTAGAATGACAAATCTATCATGAGATTTACAAAGAAAAAAAGGCAGGCATAAATAAGAGCAGGAATGAAAATGAGACATAATAACAGATGCTATCAACAATTAAACGTAATAAGGAAAAAAACTGAAACTTTTAGAAGAAATATGGAGAGGAGAAGAAAGACAACTTCTCTGTATTCATTAACACGAGCTAACAAAAAGTTGGGTTCTCTCCCCATTTAAAATACTGGATCAGTAAATACTTCTCAAGAAAACCCAATAAAAAGGTGATTGTAAATTGTTTTACCATAAATTTAGAATTATTCTAGTCATGTACAAATACTCTCCAAAAATAGAAAGAAAAGAATTACTTGCATTACACTAGCATATTTTGATATCAACATATAAGTAGAATAGTATATGAAAGAAAAATCAGGCCAATCTCTCTCGTGGACATCAGTGACGAAACAGGCATCAAAACTGGCAGCACACATCCAGATAATACGTTTTACTCACATTGGGCATATCTCAGTGGCACGTTGGCTTAATAGCTGAAAAGATATCAATTACATAGATTACTACACTAAGAATAAAAGAGAAAGCAATCAGATTATATACATACATGGAGAAATAATAGAAAGTAAGGTAAACTTAATTTTTATTTAAAATATTCTTAATCAAAAATAAAAGGACACTACTAGAATCTAATAAATTTATGTAATCAAAAATAAAAGTGAACATGTGTATTCAGGTCTTCTGCCATAGAAGACCTGAATAGACATTTTTCCAAAGAAGACAGAGATGGCTAATAGACATGTGAAAAAGCTGTTCAAAACCACAATGAGATGTCACCTGACACCTGTCAGAATGGCTATTATCAAAAAGTCTACAAATAACAAGTGTTGGCAAGGATGTGGAGGAAAGGGAACCCTCTTGCACTGTTACTGGGAATGTAAGTTGATGCAGCCACTATGGAGAACAGTATGGAGGGTCCTCGGAAAACTAAACATAGAACTACCCTACAATCCAGAAATTCCACTACTAGGTATATATCCTAAAACATTTATTTGAAAAGATACATGTACTCCAATATTCATAGCCGCATTATTTACAATAGCCAAGATACAGAAGAAATCCAAGTGTCCATCAACAGATGAATAAAGATAGGATACACAGACAATAAAATACCACTCGGCCATAAAAAAGAATGAATGAAATTCTGCCATTTACAACAAGGTAGATGTACCTAGAGGGTATTATGCTTACTGAAATAAATCAAAAAGAGAAAGACAAATATTGTATGTTATCACTTACATGTGGAATCTAAAAGTATTAGACGAATGTTTATAACAAAACAGAAACAGACTTACAAATATAGAAAACAAACTAGTGGAAACCAGTGGGGAGAGGGGAAGGGGGAGGGGAAAGATAAGTGTATGGAATTAAGAGATACAAACTACTATGTATAAAATAGATAAGCAACAAGGATATATTGTACAGCACAGGGAAATATAGCCATTATTTTGTAATAACTTTAAATGAAGTATAATCTGTAAAAATACTGAATCACTATGTTGTACACCTCAAACTAATATAATATTATAAATCAACTATACATTAATAAAAAGTTATGAGAAATCTAATTCGGATCAATAAGAAGGAAAAGCACATTTTATGATGTAAAAATAAATAAAATATTAGGTAATTCAATAACCCTTACCTAGTTCAAGAGCACCCAGTCATTACCACAGTCCTCTTGTTTTTTTTTATTTTGGTGGTGTTGAATTTTGTGTAATGGGCCTTCATTACTTTTGTAATAAATGAAGAAATACACAGTTAAAAAAATAGAAAGCATTATAGTGAGTGTTAGAAGCAAACACTTCAACATCTTATATCAGTATCTTAAACATATTGGTGGGTGTATATTTAGTGAATCAATGTAGAAAAAAGGATTAAATAAATAGAAAGCTGAAAACTTTATTATTTACACGTGATATGGTTATGCAGAAACCCAACGTAACGTAGAGATCAGTAATTAGAGTTAGAAGAGTTTTGCAAATTTTCTGGAAGTTTAAAAAATCAATTCTCCTTTACATTTTTCATACACTAAACAAGTAGAGGAAAACACTTTTTCTTTTGCAATAGCTAGAAATTAATTAGTTAATATTGAGTAGTTATAAATTAAAATTGTACAATTTCTGTTGAGGAAAATTATAAAATTATATTGAACATATATTACAACCTTATAAATCATTGGAGGCATATGACACCTTCATGAATAAGAAGACAGTATCATACAGATACCAGTATTCCTTAACTGACCCACAAATTCTATAGAAAACTGAAATATTTTGTAGTGAAGTTTGACAAAAATGTATACAAAGAAACAAAGGATAAAAGTAACCACTCTACTGTCCCAGAGTCAGGAAGGATAAAGAGCTTCCCCGATAAAGATCAATAATAATTTTGAAGCCATTATATTAGGACTGAGATAGAGAAAAACTGAAAGAATAAAGAGCTCAGAGAGACACCCAAGAATGTATAGTAATTTGATTGTGATAAAGCATGTATTATAGATTCACTTCAAGGTGAATAAAATATGAAAGTTAAAAACAGTTTAATACTTTTGAGATACATTTTTTTGTCATGTTAAAAATATAAAAACAATTTTTGCCAATAACAGCAAGGAGTATGATGCCATTTCTTTGTAACATCCCTGTGTATCATCTATCTAATTATTTTTCTAAATAGATACACGAATAATTTTATCAAATATAAATTATGGCTATTTTGAGAAGTTAAATTCTGTAAACTTTCAATATTTTCTGTAGTTTGCAATTTTTAAGTTTTATAAATAAAGTGAGCATATATTGTTTTCCGGGATATAAGGTTAGTAATCTTTCAAACCATTATAAAAATGAATGTTATCAGAAAGCCTTGCACCTAACACTAAAATAATGCTCAATTGTTTTAATTTTCTAATAAACATATACAGTTTAATGAATGGAAAATTAAAAAGCTATTTTAGTTGACATTTCATATGTTTTGCTCAATTGGATTAAAAATTTGGGCGAAGGTTACTTTGGTGTCCTGCTACCTCACCTCTCCTCTGCTGCATTTTCATAGGCGCTGTTTCCCACTAAGATATCTCTGAAAAATAATCCCCACTTAGATGTTGAATAATAAACATACAGTTTTCCAGGCACACCAGAAAATCAAAAATCTTTCAAGAGTTTAAAAAAAAAAAAAAGTAAGTTTTATGCAGGAAGTAGCACAATGGAATTTATAGAATGTAGCAAGACATGGAGTTGATACTTAGGGTGCTGGATGTCCACATTGTATATTAATAACTATTTTTAGTTGAATCTAGGTTTGTAAATATATTTCAGAATTGATGTCTTTGCCTAGTGGATCCCATATATTGACAGAAATACTTTCATTATGAGTCAACATTTTTTAAAAATATTTATTTTACTGGATCTAACTAGATATTATTGGCATTCAGAATGTGCTCTGAGGGCTTTCTATGTCATCTCCATGAAAAAGGAAAAACAAAGATATTTAAACAAAATGTTTAGCATTGTACCTGTAGCATTATATTTTCCCTAAAATATCTGAGTAATTATTTAAATTTCTTTATCACTGTGTCAGTGGACAGTTGGTCTTAGGCTATAAAAATAACAATTAGATGCACATAATAGTTCTTTTAGCCACCCAATGAGATTAAAATTCATATTTTTGTTACATGAAAATGTCAGATTATTTCTAACAATCTATTAAACAATCAACTGAATTTGTATTACAGAAAATCAAAAAGTTGACTTGAAAATATAAAAAGTATAACTATCAAATTAAGGTAAATCATTACTGTGCTCTTGTGTTTATTTCTAAAATGTTCAAGTTTGTGGATTAATGAGCATCTGGAAGTATGGTCAGGTACAAAACAACAATTTGGTTAATGAAAGAGTGTTAAAAAAGAGTAGTCATATGATTTTAGACATAGGAATGAACAAAAAAATCTAGCACGTGTTCATATTTATGTTACAGATCTTTTGCTAAAAACATATAATATTTGACTATCATTAAGACAGATTATTTTAGATTATCTCAAATTGGATTAGAAATTGTAAATAAAATTAAATTGAAGACATTCAAAGAAAATCTACAATTTGGACTTGGAAAGGACAGTAGGTCGCTATAATGAAAGACAGGAGAAGTGGCATAATCTCAAAATTGTTTGCACATCAAATGGAACTTTCTCAAAGAGCACACTAAATACAAGTTAAAAGAGTAAAAGAAACAAATTGAAAATAATCATATAGTTTGGAGTCTTTCCCTAATGGAAACAGAGAAAAGGCAAACTGCACAACTCAATTAAATAGAATTTAATTGAATAAATACTTAGAGACTATGTGCCAGGAATGGAAAATATATAAGTTGCTCAAAATCTTTGTCTCTAAGGTGTTCATAATTTTGTTCAAAGGTTAAAAACTAAAGGAAGGATTATGAGATGAGCCCTACAATAAAACTTGGAGTAGTGGGTGAAAGCAATTCTCCCGTATAAGTATCAGGTGTACCACGGCACTGCCAACATTTTGAATGAGGACTTCTGTTCTCCAGCATTGTGAGACAATAAATATCTGCTGTTTTAAGTGACCCAGTCTGTGGTGCTTTGGTGCAACAACCCTAGGAAGCCAGTCCACGTGGTGCCGTTGTTTCTATGTTCTCTCCATTGACAGAGCAAGGAAATGTAAAAGTATGTGTGCATTCTGTATCGTGTGTGCACACACACACACCCACATTTCTATAGGTTCCTATCTGCATACAAAGCTAAGCATGAGTTCATGTTTCCAACTCTTGTCTATCATCACTTGTCATTCTATTTTCCTCCCCTTGTTCATCTATAACATCCCACTCCAGTAGTGAGACACCCTACTCGCACTATCATTCATCTATTTAGTTGTTGATCTATTAGTATTATCTATTAGTATTTAGTTCGTCTATTAGTACGTGCACAGCAGTACCAGAAGTGTTAACCTGTTCTCCTGTGCAAACTGCATTATCAACCTGAGTACAGTGCTTACCTACAGTTTGTTTTCTCATTAGCTTTTACAGATACCACTCTTGTCCAAAGTTACTTAGGGCATCATCTTTTCTCCCATTCTCCTTCACTGAGGTTTTTTGTCTTTTAATAGTTAGACATTTGTTATACATGAGATTTTTTTGTTACATTCCTCATTCTGTATCGAGATTCTTCTTTAAATAATTTTAATTGCATATGTACGGCTGACTCTTTATGTTCTGAAATTCAAATTTTGGCAATTCAGGTTTTGGCAAATGCAGTGCATGAATTCACAAGTATGGTATCTTACAGAATAGTTTCACCACCCTAAATGTCTCTCTTTGAATCCTTGACTCCAAACTACCTAGGAATATGAGTATTTTGTTTTACCTGTGTCAGTAGTTTCAGAAAAAGCCATCAGAAATTTTTGCTTTTTAATCTCGTGTTTATACTAGTATTTCCTTTTTCTTTTGTAGTGATAAATTTAATAAAATATTATATTAAAGGTTAAGGAGGCTTTTTGATTTTTTGTTGAAAAAATAAAGCTACAATATTAAATTGCAAGTCTGTGATTTGATCTAGGCAGAAGGTATAACATTTCTGATAAAAATCATTTTTATCAGAAAGTTATTATTTTTAAAATTTTATTTATTTATTTTTGGCTGTGTTGGGTCTTCATTTCTATGTGAGGGCTTTCTCTAGTTGCGGCGAGCAGGGGCCACTCTTCATCGCGGTGCGTGGGCCTCTCACTATCGCGGCCTCTCTTGTTGAGGAGCACAGGCTCCAGACGCGCAGACTCAGCAGTTGTGGCTCACGGGCCTAGTTGCTCCGCGGCATGTGGGATTTTCCCAGACCAGTGCTCGAACCCGTGTTCCCTGCATTGGCAGGCAGATTCTCAACCACTGCGCCACCAGGGAAGCCCAGAAAGTTATTTCTGATAAAAGTCATAATTTTTTATCAGAAAGTTATTTCTGATAAAAATAATCATTTTTATCAGTTATTTCTGATAAAAATCATCAGTTTTATCAGAAAATTAATAGAATTTGTTAATTTGTACATTTTACAGATGAGCAGAATAGCTCCATAATGACTTTCATTATTTTGTACAAAATTTACAAATGCTAAATAACATAATAAAGATGGCACTGTTTCTTCATTCATGGAAATTCAGTAAACTTCTTGAACACTTTGTTCCAAATCTATTCCAGGTGTCAGAGATAAAGCAGTAAATAGAACAATATCCTTGTCTCCTAAAGTTACAGGAAACAGACAATTTCCATAAAATTATTTCATTTGGTGATAAGAACCATAAAGAAAAATAAGATTGAGTGATACAAAATGGGAGGTGGGAGAGGGCCTTATGAACTTAGATGGACATGGTAGAGCTCAGAAGAGGTGTCACACGATGACAGATGTAGCGGGGCAAAACCTGTGAGGAAGCAAATCTGAGTACAATACAAATGTGAAAATATGTGCAACAAAGGTAGTGTGTTTGGGTCCTAGGAAATAAAAAATGCCCCTGGAGCCAGAAACTTCTAAGTGAGTGGAGGCCAGCTTTGCAAGGACATGGTCCATGGGAATAAAATCAGATAACAGAGGGTCTCTTTAATGTCTTCCATGTCGTCATTAATCTCATTCATTAATATCTGTCCATTCTTATTTGACTTCATAACCACATATTGTGATGACTAACTCCTGTGCTCATACTTTACCAATAACAAACCACTTGCTCCTTGGTCATGATTCTGGATGTGACATTGTCATATTTTATTTAAAGCAATATAACCTCAGTTTGATTATATGTGAGTATATATGGGGAAAATGTATGGTAGTTTTGAATTAAACTTTTTGAAAAGTTTTACACATACAGTATAATCATTAAAAAAAAAATAAAATTTAACGAGCTTCCTTCCCTTCCACTATGTTCAGGTAAAGCACCTGAAGGCATCCCCACCCTCTGATGCTTGATGCCCTGGCTGTGTGAGCCTTGCTGGGTTTTGCAGTAGACTCCATGCATAGAGTACAGAGAAAGGTTTCTATGTACCTTTATTCTACAGGGAAAGGCAAAAAGCAAGTAAGTCCACAGATACAAGGAGAATCCCAGGAAAGATTTGCCTGCTATGTGCAAATGGGAAATCACAGAGCTTTCTGTTTACATCAGAGCAGCAAGCCAATGTGGCTTTTTAAAAACAGTTAATTATAGGATACTAACATGATGGATAACGATAATCTCTATCTCCTAAGCTATATTAGATAGCTCTCACTCCTTAAAGGAGAAGGAAGGAATTGAATATAAATTTACATTTTGGTCTTTTTTGTTTCTTTTAAGAAAGAGCACTTAGATATATAGTTAATTATATTCCCATTTTTATTTAAAATATGATAATAGAGCAGTTCCTAATATCAGTGTGCACAGTATTATGTTTTAAAAAATATAGATCTCTGGAAATGCCCCAGACCTATTGAAAGGACTTTCAGGTGTGGATGTTCATGAATATTGACTTTTTAACATGTTCATAAGTGCTTCTCGTGTGCAGAGATGTCTTTAATCTGTGTATTTTTAGGCCCTGCAGGTAAAAGCTCTATGTGATCTACTCTGTTATCAAATTTCAAAATTATAGTTAAGACATAAAATGTGCAGTGTTAAAGTGTACGAACAACACAGCTTTTGTATTTTACTCATGATTCCCTTACTGTGTCTTAGTTCTGACGCACATTCACCGAAAATGTGAACAAGTCAATACTGTGCTTATTTCTTCAGCAAAGAAATGGTTCAAATGAAATGGTATGTGAATTTTTATGAATGTTGTGCCCCAAAATACACAACTAAGGAAGCTTTTTCAGCCAATGATAACCAGAAAAAGAGACGTGTGCTTCTTTATCTCATTAACCATCAATTTATAGGGTCACTGTAATTCAAAGCATTTCATGGTAATTTTGAAAAGTATTATTTTTTCCCTACAACGTTACTAAATATACTACTAGGAGATAGCTGGTGGAACAGTTAAAAAGATGTACTATGGAGCTGTTCCTAGAAAGTGTTTACTCTGCCACACTCCAGCTATGTGATACGACACATCCCTTGATCTTCCAGAAAACATCATGTTTACACAGGTAAACATTTTTTTAACATCTTTATTGGAGTATGATTGCTTTACAATGGTGTGTTAGTTTCTGCTGTATAACGAAGTGAATCAGCCATACATATATCCCCATATCTCCTCCTTCTTGCGTCTCCCTCCCACCCTTCCTATCCCACCCCTCTAGGTGGTCACAAAGCACCGAGCTGATCTCCCTGTGCTATGCGGCTGCTTCCCACTAGCTATCTGTTTTACATTTGGTAGTGTATATATGTCCATGCCACTCTCTCACTTCATCCCAGCTTACCCTTCCCGCCTTCCTGTGTCCTCAAGTCCATTCTCTACATCTGAGTTTTTATTCCTGTCCTGCCCCTAGGTTCTTCAGAACTATTTTGTTTTTAGATTCCATATATATGTGTTAGCATACAGTATTTGGTTTTCTCTTTCTGACTTACCTCACTCTGACAGACTCCAGGTCTATCCACCTCACTACAAATAACTCAATTTCATTTCTTTTTATGGCTGAGTAACATACCATTGTATATATGTGCCACATCTTCTTTATCCATTCATCTGTCGATGGACACTTAGGTTGCTTCCATGTCCTGCCTATTGTAAACAGAGCTGCAGTGAACATTGTGGTACATGACTCTTTTTGAATTATGGTTTTCTCAGGGTATATGCCCAGCAGTGGGATTGGTGGGTTGTATGGTAGTTTTATTTTTAGCTTTTTCAGGAACCTCCATATTGTTCTCCATTGTGGCTCTATCAATTTACATTCCCACCTTGGATAATAAAAACACATCATGTTGTAGAGAATAATCAGACTCATTTGTTGGTGCATAGGCAGGACTGTAATTAGCAAGAACTCAGTAAATATTAGCCTCTAGCATAATAATTAGCATTTATAAGTTGACCAGAAAATGTCATCTTTCACATCATCGATAGACCTGGGTGTGATGCTGAATGTGACGAGAAGTTATGGTGTCAATCGAAAGGAAATCCACTACGGTGAAGTGTGTGGTGTGGGGAAAGTCCAGAGTTTTTCATTAAGCAAAAAAGAAAATGGAATTCAGGAACATAAGGTGAAGGAGATTAAAACCTTAGAATATTAGGTGAAAAAATTAAAACAATATATTTCTAATTCCGTGGATGGAGAATATTTACATTCCATAGAGTTTAAATTACTAGAAATAAGTGATAAGGTGAAAACAGTGAAGGAAAAAGAGTAAATCAGGGACTTCCCTGGTGGTCCAGTGGTTGAGGCTCTGAGCTTCCACTGCAGGGGGCATGGGTTCGATCCCTGGATGGGGAACTAAGGTCTCACATGCTGTGCAGCATGGCCAAAAAACCAAAAAACTTATATTCCCCTATGTTCTCTGAATAATTAAAAAATTAAAAAAAATTTTTAGAAGAGTAAATTAATGGTGACTTTTGAGGACTAGAAATTGAAAGGAAACAGTAATAACCACAGGAGAGAAAAACACTCTCTACATAAGAAAATAAACAAATATTTATATGTATACTCTAATGATTACAGGCATGCAGAAAAATCATTGCATGGATCATATTAAATCTCCATCTTCCTATAGCAACTACATAGTCATAGTTTTGTTAGGATGTGTCTTAAGTAGGTTTTTAATGCAGGAGTTCTCAAGTGCAGTCTGCTGACCTCTGGGGTCTCCAATATGCTTTCAGGGCATCTATAAATTTAAGCCTCTTTTCATAAAAATAGGGTGTGAATTTTTTTCCTTTTTCACTGTTGACATTTATAAGAATAGTGCAAAAGCAGTGGTTGATAATCTACTGATACCTTGACGCAAAATAAGCAGTGGCCCCGAAGTGTGCTAGTGAGTATATATATTTCAACTTTGCGCACCTCCGGTAAAGTAAGTCAGTTTTACTTGTGCATGCCCTGGATCAAGCAGCACGAGTTAGTCATTTTATTAAATCCTGAACCTTTGAGTATAATTCCGAATATTCCGTGTGGAAAATTATGAAGGGTAGGGCAGTTGTGCTGAAGTCTGAAGAATATGATACTTTTTGAGAAACTAGGAGATTGAGTTTAAAGTCGATCCTGACAGCTCTTTTTCATGAACCACCATATAATTTGTAAGAATGACTGAAAGATAAATTATATTTATTCAGACTTGGGGATTTTGCAGAGGGTTTCTCAAAAATGAACAAAGTAAGTCTGTGCTGTCCTTCCAAGGAAAACAACTGACAGTATTTGTTTTACTCATTATTTGAGTTTATTGGAAGCGAGAGAGAATGTTCTGGAAGACTTTTATCTTCGATCCAGAGATTTGATGTTTTTCCAAAACTTAAAATGTGTCCAATGAGATCCATAGAGAGATGAAGAATGTAGTTTTGGGTTTTTTTTTTTTTACATTTTATAATGAAATGTGTCAACATTTGTAAGATCTCCGTAATTCATTGAAACAATGTTTTCTAAATGAGTGATGCTTATTTGATGTTACAAAACCAGCTACGGGGTGGGGGTGGGGAGAACATCCATTCACTGATATGGTTGGAGCTTGCCCTTTGCAACTAGTCTCTACAAAACAACGAATTTTTCATTTGGAATGTAGAACCAAAGCAGCATATCCAACATTATCAGAAAAGTATAGTAGTATCTCTCCCTTTAAAACCACACATCAGTGTGGAGCCATATTTTTCTTCATATACTTCTACCAAACCACATATCAAATCAGAGTGGATGAAGAGGCAGACATGAGAATCCAGCTGACTTCTATTTAGCTGGTCATTTAAGTCATTTGCAAAATGTAAAACAATACCACTCTTATCCTTAAGCTTTGTTATGTTTTGGAAAATAGACTTATTTTCATAAAACTATGTTGTTTACATTTCTATTCAGTCTATTACTTTAGATGGAGTAATAAGCAAATATTTGGGAATTTCTCAGTTTTAATTGTGAATACGGCAGCTCGGGGTCTCAGGTGTGTGTCGAGGCATTAAAAGTTTGGTAAGGAGCATCTCTGCAATATGAAAGGGCCAGAGAACCGGCAGCCAATGACAAGGGGCTTCACCACTGCTGCTCAATTTCAACCATCCCCGCTCTGCTCAGATGCTTGTGTTAGCTGCTTATCTGACAAGACTTGGAGGTTGTGCGCTGCTCACTTAGACCTCAGCCTGCGGCCAAGAATTTAAGGGGATCCCCCTTTCCCTAGCTTCCTTTTCTACACAGCTAAACCCTCTGCGGTACCCACAGCACGTACTTCAGCTGCTCCAGCAGATCTAAACGTTGATTTCTGCCTTCTTCTCGCAGCTCTGCTCACCTTCCAGGTTTCTTTTTCTTTCTACGCCCTGGGTAGGAGATTGTTCTGAGGCAGAGACTGAGTGAAGTTCTACGAAGTATTGCCGACATGGGCTAATACTAGCCACAGCTAAAGCCCATTCCCTCATCTATGTTGCTTAGTTTTCTAGTTGATTATGGTGAGAGGAATCCTCTGATATATCTAGCAGAAGTCAGAGCTCTTTCATTTGAAAGTATATCCTGGTGCATTGCCTCATTCCTGGCTCATTATATTTTGAGAATCTGTTATCAAATAATGTATATATGTAAAAATAAACACAGAGAAAAACAAATGGACAAGGCAACAAAGAGCCCACATTTAGTAATGAAATACTTCCTCCTGGTCTGAGGTTATGACTATCTTTCTCTAGCTACTAAAGAGCAATCATTGGTGGGGGGGGTGTCAAAGTTGCCTTTTGTTAATTGAAAATTAAGAAAAGGAAATTTAATTGAAAATTAAATTTCTTAATTTGCATGGAGTCAAATTCATTTTAATGTTTAGTTCCCTAGATCGTTACAGACTCATACATCATGTAACCTCCAACACAATCAAGATAAGGAACATTTTCATACCCCCCAGCTACCTCGTGCCCCTTTGCAGTTACTGCTTCCCTTTGTTCCCAGATCAGGACAAACACTGACCTATTTTCTGTTCATATAGTTGTGCCTTTTTCAAAATATAAATGGAAACATACAGTCTGTGGTCATTTTAATCTGATATTTTTACTTAGCATTTTGCATGTGATGCGTATCTATGTTGTTGTATCAGTAACTTCATCTTTTTGTTGGTAGTAGTATTCCATCGTAAAGATGGGTCACAGTTAACTTATCCACTCACAAGTGGAAGGACATTTGGCTTGTTTCTATTTTGGGGAGATTATGCATGGAGACGTAAAAAAAAAAATACAAAACAGTTTTTGTGTGTGAACATATGTTTTAACCTCCCTTGGGTAAATAGGAGTGAGATTGCCAAGTCACATGGTGAGTCTGTGTTTAAACACTTAAGAAACTTCCAAGCTTTCTAATTGGCTGTATCATTTTGTATTCCCAACAGCCTATTTTAAGAGTTCAGTTGCCCACGTACTCTCCAGCATTTTTATTATATTTAATTTTAGGTATTCAGTAGGTGTGAAGTGGTGTCTGCTTATGGTTTTTTTTTAATTCAAGGGGTCTTTCTATTTTCCTTTTTTAAATTTAATTTTTATTTTACATTATAGTTGATTTAACATTTTGTATTAGTTTCAGGTGTACAGTAGAGTGATTCAGTGATACATATATCCATTCTTTTTCAGATTCTTTTCCCTTACAGGTTATTACAGAATATTGAATAGAGTTCCCTGTGCTATACAGTAGGTCCTTGTTGATTATCTATTTTATATATAGTAGTGTGTATATGTTCATCCCAAACTCCTAATTTATCCCTCCCCCTACCTTTCCCCTTTGGTAACCATTAGTTTGTTTTTGAAGTCTGTGAGTCTGTTTCTGTTTTGTAAATAAGTTTGTTTCATTTTTTAAAATTAGATTCCACTATGAGTGATAGCATATTTGTCTTTCTCTGTCTGACTTCACTTAGTATGATAATCTCTAGGTCCATCCATGTGGCTGCAGATGGCATTATTTCATTCTTTTTTGTGGCTGAGTAATATTCCATTATATATATATATATATATATATATATATATATACACACCACATCTTTATCCATTCCTCTATAAGTGGACCTTTAGGTTGCTTTTGTGTCTTGGCTCTTGTAAATACTGCTGCAGTGAACACTGGAGGTGCATGTATCTCTTTGAATTATGGTTTTCTCTGGATATACGTCCAGGAGTGGAATTGCTGGATTATATGGGAGTTCTATTTTTAGTCTGTAAGGAACCTCCATACTATTCTCCATACTGGTTGTACCAGTTTTCATTCCCACCAATAGTGTAGGAGGGTTCAGTTTTCTCTGCACCCTCTCCAGCATTTACTTTTTGTGGACTTTTTGATGGTGGCCACCCTGAATGCTGTGAGGTGATAGCTCATTGTAGTTTTGACTTGCATTTCTTTAATAATTAGTGATGCTGAGCATGTTTTCATGTGCCTCTTGGCCACCTGTATGTCTTCTCTGGAGAAATGTCTACTCCCATACTCTTCAGTTGGGAGTAACAGTTTGCTGCTTCTAATGGTTAAATGGGTATTAACCATTACTTAGCAGGGGCAGGTACATTACAGCTGCAAGTAGTTCATTGTCCATCCACCAGAAATGGTTACAATTACAAGTGTTAAAAAGGATGAGAAACGGGCTTCCCTGGTGGCGCAGTGGTTGAGAGTCTGCCTGCCGATGCAGGGGACGCGGGTTCGTGCCCCGATCCGGGAAGATCCCACATGCTGCGGAGCGGCTGGGCCCATCAGCCATGGCCGCTGAGCCTGCGTGTCCGGAGCCTGTGCTCCGCAACGGGAGAGGCCACAGCGGTGAGAGGCCCATGTACCGCAAACAAACAAACAAACAAAAAAAGGATGAGAAACAACTGCAACTCTCAGACATAGACTGCAGGGGTTAAAATCACATGCCATGTTTAGAAAACCGTTTAGCAGTTGTTAACAATGTGTGTGTGTATATATATGCCCCCCCAAGTTTCACTCCTTCTACTCCTAAGTATATAAACAAGAGAAATTATTTCCAAAATGATTGCACACAAATATTCACAGCAATCATATTAATAGCTAAAAATCAGAAGAAAGTCCATAGATAAATAGTTTATATATTTGTAAAATGACCTAAAGTATTGTATAGTTAAACTTTAGGAAAATAGAGATAAATGCCTACTTTTGCTATAAAATGGTTGTAAAACAGCGGATTTGATACAAAGCATGAATAATAATGATGCAAATACACCCCTGAGCTATCAGAATGGCAAGATGGTTGATGTGAAAAGGAATACTCATGGATTGTGAACGTTTGTTATGGTTGGTTAGGCAAAAGTAATACCATGTTGGCTTAGTTGAGACAGATATTCAGTGGACATAATGCAAAGATAGGGTAAAAAGATTTAGACTTGAGGCATTTAGGGAAAAAAATTGAGTTAATTATATTCAAAGCTAGTATAAACAGTATGCGAAGAGTGAGATTAAATGGAGTTCTGTGTGGTTGTGAGAGTATGAAGTTGCTTTATATATAAATGGAATTCTTTGGAATTAGCCCTGAGATTCTAAGGATAGTAAATAATGAGAGTTATTCATTTAAAATAATTCTTACATCTTTTTATTTAATTAAATAACTATCATACTCATACCTTTTTAAAGTTTATTGTATTTTGAAATACAAGTCAGCTTTCTCATTCACTGACATAAATGATAGCAGACTGTTGAAATGGAGTTTAAAGTCTGAAGCAATTGATATGGAAATTTATTATTAATGTCCTAAGGAAAATCATTGTATATATCTTTGTAATAGGTAGCAACTACTACTTTGCAACTAATTTAGGAAGAGTTTCAAGAGTGCATCCACTCTCTTTGGAAGCTGGCTAAATGAAAGAAAAGATAGGGCTTTAGGAAGAAACACTGTAAAGGGAATTTGTTGCTCATGTGCCTAAAAAATCTACAATGTTCTTTTGCCAAAACCCTGATAGATTTGAGCCATGACTTCACTTCTACTTACCACGTTTTTTATTCCATTCTGTAAGCGCTTCATCTTTGTGGTTTATCTTTCCCTGGCCTGCTGTCTTCTTTATTGTATTTCTTCTGCTTGTCTATCTTAATCTTGCTTTTTTACCTTGCCGTGTCTCATCTCATTTTGCTCACCTTATCTCCGTTCATTTTGGAGTTGGTGCAACGTTATCCACATGTAAATGCAGAATTGAAAAGAAGAAAAAGCGGGTTGACTACCGTTCCGATTAATATACATACACAGACATGCAGTTTTTTGAAAATCTATAAGAAAGACAAATATTATTCTTGGAGAACAATGTTCTTTTCAATCCTCTTCACAGCTCCCAAACAAATTACATGATAATGATGAAAGGATGACTGCCAACAAAAAGGAAAAGAGAGAAATAGAGCGTCTGGCAGTGTTTTTGTTTGTTTATTTTGGTTTCAAATGAAAATGACTGCATTGTCAATCACTTTCTTCATCAACAGAAACCCTTTTCACTCCATGGAAAAATAAGTACTTCAAGAGTTAGTAACTGTGAAAAGAAGATAAAGGATAATAAATTATAAAACACAAAAATAGATTTCCTATGAAGATAAATTGTAGAAACTTTACTCAAATACTCCTTTTTTTGAAATAATGATTTTCAAGCCTGCAGTGTATGTATTATGTTTAATGACATCCTTAATTTGTAGTTTAATGTTCATATATGATACACAATAACTGACTATTACACTATTTCTCAGAAAGTATATTCACTGATACATGTTTTTTATCCATAATGTGTACAGCACCTCTTGTACAGATACAGACTTTAAAATTCTAGGATCCAATCATAATTCTGTGAACAGTGATGTTTTCTGAAGAGTGTTACGTGTCTACAGTTAGTGTGTCGTGCATTTCTGTAGTTCATTCATTTTCAATAATGCATAATATTCCATTCGTTGAATATATAATATATTCATGCTTTCTCATTTTGATGGACTTCTGGGATATTTTCAGGTATCATAAAGGCTGTTTGGAGCATTCTTTCCCATGCCTATTGGTTTGTATGTACAAACCAACTGGAGGGTGTGTGTGGAATGTTGGAATTGTTGGTCTTTGGGTATGAGAAGGTTTAAACATTACCCTACCCACTGCCACTTTGTACTGCTTCTCTCTACATTGGTTTAGTTCTTCAAAAAGCTTTCTGCGTGCATATTAAATAGAAGCATGTAAACTACCAATGCCAGGTAAAGAAGAGATCCATATTTTTTGAAGATTCCAAAAGAAATTCCAGGGAACACCTGTAATTGCCCAAATCTGGATTTTATGCCCATACCTGCAGTTCATGGGAAGAATCCCTCACCATCAAAATACAATGGAATGGTTTAACCAAAAATCAAAGAAGATCTGTTATAATAATAAGAACAACTCATTTAGTAGAGCCAAACATTTTAGCCAATGCAATTTCACCTAAAGGAGTAAATACATGTCGAGTGAATACTGTGTGCCAGGTAGTGAATGTCAGTTCCTGAAGATTCACTATTTTAAAAATATGCATATGCGTTTCTCTTAAAAACTGATAGTACAAGTTTGTTCTAAGATGTATAGAGTAGCTTACTTGGATTGCGTCAAGACGGGTTTGGGAGCAAGAAGGTCATGATGTGAAACATCATAGGAATTAAGTAACAAGCAGGGAAAACATTTTCCCATGAAATGTGTAAGAAAAATAGTTACTCGAGGAGAATAAAAATGTTCAGTATGATTTGAACATGGCATTGAAAAAGGGGCTATGATGAAAAATGAGGCTAGGAAAGAAGAAAATGACACTGAAGTAAATTTAACAGTTTAATGTTATTCCAGGTGCAAAGGAAAGCGGTTAGGAATATTTAAGGAGGTACAAGGTCACATATTTGGTTTAGGTCCTTCTCTGTATGGTAGAACTGTATGGCAGTGATGGATGCTGGGAAGATTGGCGATGAAGATACCAGGTCAGAGGATATTGACCAGCAGGGAGATATTAGCATCCCAGCTCAGACAAATGATCCGTCATTAAATGTCAATATCAGATGACTGTGCTGGGCCTGGACTTTTAGAGCCCCCCCCCCCCCCCCGCCCCCGTGAAACTAACAGCCTAAGGTCCCTGGGAAGAGAGAGAGAATGATCATAATAAATGGATCTATGACCAGGCAGTAGATGACAGTGAGTGCTGGCAAGAAGGGCAGACCAGAGCTGGGGTCAGAGGCATCAGGATTGTACAGACAAGTTCCAATTGCCAATTTACGTGAAGAAATCAGAATAGTCTTCCTTGAGACTGAGACATGGGGGAGTTAACCGTTAATTTATTTAGGGGAGGAGCATTCCTGGAAGATGAAACATTCTGTGCAAAGATCACAGGGTGGGAGTTGTGGAAAAGAAAGGAGGTCAGTGTGGTTGGAAAGAAGTGAGTTTGGGGACAAGTTGTAAGCACTGAGGCTACACAGAAAACCAGGGTGAAGACCATGTGGGCCTATATATGCTATTTTAAGAACATTGATGTAAAAAAACCAGCTTTATTGAGATATAAATGACATTCTATATAATTCACCCATTTTAAGCATGCAAGTTAATCATCACACAATTTTATACCATTTTTTCACTCCGTTAAGAAACCCTGCATCCACCAGCAGCCACTTCCCATTGCTCCTTGCTCCCAGCTCCTGCCACCCAATAATCTACTTTCTGTCTCTCTCGATTTGCTGATGGTAGACATTTTGTATCAACGAAATCATACAATATGTGTTCGTGCGTCTGGCTCTTTCACTCTGAATAGTGTTTTGAGGTTTATTCATGCTGTAGCATGGATTTCATTCCTTTTCATGGCTGAATAATGTTCTTCAAATAGGAATATCACACTTTTTTAATTCACTTATCAGCTGATGGGCATTGATTGTTTACATTTTTGACTATTATGAAAGATGCTGCTATGAACATCCATGTACAACTTTTTGTGAGGACGCACATTTTGTGTCTACACCCAGGACTGAATTGTTGGCTCATAACGTTTAATCTTTTGAGGAGTTGTCGGGCTATTTTCCAAGCAGCTGCATCGTTTTACAATTCCACAGGCAGTGAATGAGTGTTCCCATTTCTCCACATCCATGACGAGATTTGTTATTATCTGTGTTTTGACTGTAACCTTCTGCTTTTTATTTTCCTTTCACTGATGACAAATGTTGTTGAGCATCCTTTCATGTGCTTTTGAGTTAACGGTAATCGATGCCTCATTATTTTCAGCCTCCGGTACCTGTGGTACACCCTCTGCCCTACCAGTTGAGGCTGTGGAGGAAGGGAGTTCTATCTCTTAGACATATTTGCCAGGAATTTAGCCTCTGCATCTTGAAGCTGGGATTGATTGAGAAATACTGGTGGACTGTTCCTCCCCGTGAGACAGTGTGCGCCGTGACTGGGAGCTGAGGAGAGAGGCAGCCCATCTTATGGTCTCACCTGCCCACGTGGGACTTCCTTCCACTGAACTGAAGGAGGCGAAGGCTTCAGTGCCACAGATTCTCTGTTCCTACTGAGATTTAGAGGAGTTTCTTGAAAAAAAATTTCTTCATTTGTTGTATGCCTTTGAAGATAATTTCCAGAGAGCATTTCATCAGTTACAGATGTTTCACTTGGGAATGATGGATGGGGCCCCTGACACTACTGTTCTAGAAGCGGGACCTCCAGAATGTTGACCCTTATCCTAAGTGAAATGGGAAGCCTTGAGAGGGTTTTGAATAGAAGAGTAACATGATATGCCGTAGTTTTAGAAGGCTCATTCTATTTGCTGTATAGAGAACAGCCTGTAAGAGTCAGGAGAAGAGAAGAATAGTTTGAGGGTGATAGTGTATAAAGAAGAATGTGAACTAGACAGATAGCCGGAAGGTAAAATCAATAGGAAATATCAGTTGATTGTATGTGGGAAACACAAGTAAAAGGAAGTATTGATACATAATGTAGCTACAAAATGGAAAAATCTCTGTCATACTGGGTCCATGCATATGTATGTGAAGAACTGACTCACAATGGACACATGTAGTGAGTATGAGATAAACGTTGCTGTGTTAATCCACTGGACTTTTAGATTTTTTATTCTTTCTTAATGTGGCATAACCTGGCCTATTCTGACTAACACAGTCATTGTTACTATTGACAGGCCTATTTGGTAGCTGAAAGAACATAATTTTAGTATTTAAAATACTATCTAATGGTTAAGTAGGGAGTTGTAGTAGGTAGATTCCAAAGATAACCCTCAAGATTTGCACCCTCTGCATAACCACCTTCTATATGAGTGGGTGCCAGAGGTGAAGAGATATTTTTAGATGTAGTTAGTGCTCCAAATCAGCTGATTTTGAGTTAATCAAAGGGAGATTATCCTGAGTGGGCCTGGATTAACCAGGTGAAGCCTTTAAAAGAAAAACTGACACTTTGCTCTGAGCTGTAGAGGCAAAATGTCTTGTCATAAAGACAGGGAGGGGGGGACCTTTTAGGAGCTGAAGTTCTCAGCCCCACAACCACAAAAAGCTGAATTTTGTCAGAGGCGAATAGTCTTTTAAAATTTAAATTAAATGGCAACCATGTCATTGTAAGATTTAAATAGGTATGTATCGTATAGGTACAGTGACACTGGAAAAACAGGTGTCATCTAGCACAGACTGAGAGAAATTTAGCTAGAAATGGACATACTGATTTTATTCTATGCCAGTTATTGCTTCACTTTTCTGTTCATATTCCAGTTGATATCCCCTTATTTAGACTTAGATATTTTTCTTTCTTTTTTAGATTATTTTTAATTGGAATATAGTTGATTTACAATGTTGTGCTAGTTTCTGCTGTACAGCAAAGTGAATCAGTTCTACATATACTTCTATCCACTCTTTTTGAGATTCTGTTCCCATCTAGGTCATTGTAGAGTATTGAGTAGTGTTCCCTGTGCTATACAGTAGGTGCTTATGAGTTATCTATTTTATATGTAGTGGTGTGTATATGTCAATCCCAGTCTCCCAGTATATCCCTCCCACCCTATCCCCTTTGGTAACCATAGGTTTGCTTTCTACATCTGTGACTCTATTTCTGTTTTGTAAATAGGTTCATTTGTCCCAGTTTTTTAGGTTCCACATATAAGCGATATATGATATTTCTCTTTCTCTGTCTGACTTCGCTCAATATGACAATCTCTAGGTCCATCCATGTCACTGCAGATGACATTATTTTCTTTTGTGGCTAATATTCTATTGTGTACGTGTGTGTGTGTGTGTATATATATATATATCACACCACATCTTCTGTATCCATTCCTCGGTCGATGGTCATTTAGAACATGCTTCCATGTTCTGGCTATTGTAAACAGTGCTGTAATGAACTTTGGGGTGACTGTATCTTTTTGAATTACGGTTTTCTCACGGTATATGCCCAGGAGTGGGATTGCTGGATCATATGGTAGCTCTACTTTTAGTTTTCTGAGGAACCTTCATACTGTTTTCCATAATGGCTGTACCAATTTACATTCCCACCAACAGTGTAGGAGTGTTCCCTTTTCTCCACGCCCTCTCCAGCATTTATTGTTTGTAGTTTGTTTGCTGATGGCCATTCTGACTGGTGTGAGTTGATACCTCATTGTAGTTTTGATTTGCATTTCTGTGACAGTGATGTTGATCATCTTTTCATGTGCCTCTTGGCTATCTGTATTTCTTCTTTGGAGAAATGTCTATTTAGATCTTCACCCATTTTTTGGTTGGGTTGTTTGTTTTCTTGATATTGAGCTGCGTGAGCTGTTTGTATATTTTAGAGATTAATTCCTTGTTGGTCACTTTGTTTGCAAATATTTTCTCCCATTCTGTGGGTTGTCTTTTTGCTTTGTTTATGGTTTCCTTTGCTGTGCAAAAGCTTTTAAGTTTGATTAGGTCCCATTTGTTGATTTTTGTTTTTATTTTCATTACTCTTAGGAGATGGATCGAAAAAGATCTTGCTGTGATTTATATCAGTGTTCTGCCTGTGTTTTCCTCTAAGAGTTTTATAGTATCCAGTCTTTAAATTTAGGTCTTTAATCCATTTTGAGTTTATTTTTGTGTGTGGTGATAGAGAATGTTCTACTTTTATTCTTTTACGTGTAGCTGTCCAGTTTTCTCAGCACCACTTATTGAAGAGACTGTCTTTTCTCCACTGTATATTCTTGCAATTTATTTGATAGTGTTTTTTTATAGAGGAAATGACTAATTGTACATGGTTGTAATTTCTTAAAGACTTAAAACACACCCTCTGATCCTAAAATTGCAAAGCATGTGGTCTTAAGTGTGTTGAGATGACTTGAATACTAAGTTCAATGATTATCTAATATGTTAACTAAGGAATAAGCAATACAAATATTTGAGCAAATTGCAATGTTAGTTTGACACACCCCTATTAAATTGCAATTTCTCACTTGCTGATCGTCCATGGTACACTACACAGTATCTTCAAAGATAATTCCCTTATAATATGTTAAACTTCATGATATGATTAATTTATAGTATCTAAGTTAATAAAATCTTTGAAAGATGAACTTTGTGCTTTAAACTTCAACTCATGCAGTTTGGGAGAATCATCATAGGAAAATAATTTAAAATACCCTTTTCCTAATATAATGTATAAAATTATTTAGAATTGAGACTGCAATCCATATTGTTCCATTAGGATAAAATATATTGATTTATTTTCTTAAATTTAGTTTTTGGAAAATTTGAATTAGTCAAGCAGTAGTTAAAAACAGCATAGATTTTAGCAGTACACTTGTTTATAAATAATCCATTGATAATGACTTCTGGTTACTTTAAGATACCAGTAAGAAATTTACCCTCTAAGAACTTCAGTTTTCTAAGAGTAAGAAGGACAAACCCAATCTCATAGGCTAATTGTTAGGGAACATAATGTGTGTAAAGTGCTGAACATAACTTCTGTCACACACTGAACACAAGAGCATTTTCCCCTCCTTCACACTACGTCTCTACCTTTGCTTCCCCTCATTTCTTCCTCCCTTCTTGTCCAAGTCAGGAGCACAGGACAATCTTATGTAACAGATCCAAAGACACACATTGGGTCTAATCCTATACTTTGTAGAATTCCACTGTGTGTCAAAAAATCAACAATTTTGTATAAATTCCATTATAAAGTTGCCCTACATTTCTAAAGGTAAATATTAAATTCATCATAGTTACAAAAGTAATTTTGCAATTGAAATAGTTATCACATCTGATTAATAAATGAAGCAACACAGATTATTTTGCAAAATGTTAGAAAAGTGTGTGTCTCCTCATTGACAATCTATCAGCCTAGATTAGTCCAGGCAGAATAAGAGGATTGCATTTGTTTTATACTTCAGTAAGGAGTTTGGTAATATCTATGCATTAATTTGGTAATGTCTATGCATTAATTACTTGGGACAGAGAACATGGCTATAGTTAACATCTTTTATGAATTTAAATAATTGGAATATAATAAATAATAGGTTGTTTAAAGCATTTAGATCAGTTCAGCTAGCATCTCAGAAATACTGGACTGCATATATTCATCTGAGAATTCCCTTTGAGTGCTCTGCTACAGACCCTCTCAAGATCTGACTGAGAAAAATAATGAAATATATTTTTAAGAATATGTAATGTTTCTTTCTCAATAAAGTTCTATTCCTGGTTTAGTATGAAAAGGAAACCAGAATGTTCCGTATTCTGGATATGTTATTGACTTCTCAGTAAAGAAGCAACAGTGGGTTTTTTTTGTTTGTTTTTTTTTTAAAAAACAACCTGAATTATATCAGAATTAGTTATGTGCATCATTCATTTCCAACAAATTCAAGGAATCAAGTACTAATGCCTGTAGAAAAACAACTGTTAGAAAGCTCTGGTTGAATTCTACTGATAGTCCTAATGTGAGTGCCCAGGACAACTGTAGACAAAGTGTTGCAGTAGGGAATTTCCAAAGGCTATTGCAGCAATTTAAGAAAAGCAATGGTTGTTGAATTAAGGTATTATGGTCACAAGATTGCTTCTGAAGCTTCAGTCAGCTACAAAATGCCTTACTCAAATCAGAAAGCTGAAGAAAGGGGCCATACCTCTTGTGTCTGTTTCCTTTTAGCAGGTACACAAAAATCCTAAAAGCCTCCTAGCAGATTTCCCTGAACATCTCATGGCCAGGACTGGATCATGTGACTATGCGTGGCTGCAAGGGAGGCTGGTAAACAAAGGAACAAAATTGTTAGATTATGATGAAACTGAGCCAGTCATATCACCTGAGTCTGGGCACATTACCCCCCATACTTTATTCCTTTGGGTAGCAATCAACAGTGTCTGTCACGTAGGGCATATTTATATCCTTCATTACTATAACTTAGTTAGCGCTCTTCTAGATAATAAAGCAGTCCATGTATTCACTAAAAGAGAAAAAAAAACATAAAAGATGATACAAATATCTCTTTGGGAAAAGAGATGATACACATATCTCTTTGGGAAAAGAGATGATACAGATATCTCTTTGGGAAAAGAGATGATACACATATCTCTTTGGGAAAAGATGATACAGATGTCTCGTTGGGAAAAGAGATACTCAGCAGAGAATGAATTGATTATTGAATAGTCTAAGAAAGAATAGGATTATCTCTGGTCTCAGTTCTGCTTACTGAGAAAGTGGTAAAGCCTCAAAACAGGACCAAAATTCATAGATGCCTCCAAATTCGGGCAAAGGCAGTGAGAGGGGTGGGTGGTGCGCGTGGGTGGCAAACCCTGCAGGTTCCTCTACTGCTCAGCCAGTCCCCCGCACTGCTCCAATCTGAGCCCCGGGATAACTTCCTGTTCTTCCACCACTGACACTAATAATCAGTCACTGACCACTGGAGAGCACATCTCAGTCCAGGGCTGTGGTTTTCAACAAGCCTCATTTCAGCACCTATTTGAAAAAAATATATGCTTTTTATGTAATTTAGTGGAACTGTAATCATTTTTCATCTAGTCATGATGTTGAATCTTACCTCGCTAGAATGGAATTTCCCTGGCTTTACAAAGAGTGATTCCTTTCCTCCCCCATTTCTCCATCTTTCTCTCTCTTCTTTGTCCTTTCAAGAGCAAAACACCTAATCTCACTCTTGCTGGCCCGGGGAGCCGGAGTCTTGATCTGGAGCCATTTTACATCTGAGGCCAAGTTTCTTTTTGGCGTCTCTTTGTAACACAGAAATTAATGAGGAAAATCATCTCATATGGTGGTAACACACAAAATAAAAGAGATGATTTTCCACAGAGACAACCAACTTACCAGAACAAAAGTTTACATGTTCTAATGTTTCAGTTTATATTACAAAAGTGAATAAAAGTAAACTGCAGTTGGCAGAATTATCGGGCAAGAACTAATCCAAGGATGCAAATTAAGAGGTATAATGCAAAGTAAACACAGGTTAATCATGGATATTGGTTGTTAAAATAGTATCAAATCTTTTAAGAAAAACGTATTCAGAATAGAAAGGGCATGGGAAAAAGACCATCGTGAGAGAATATAACATGACAATATAAAATTATTCAACATTAACAAAAATAAAAAGAATTGTTTAATATGTATTCCTGCTAAGCACTGTGATAAATTTTGAACTTTTTATTAAATCGTTGACTTTTATTTGATACGTGGTATTTAAAAATAATAGGGCAAAATTATACAGACTCAACATGCTGTAGCATCTAACACTAGAAAATTAAATTGTTCATTTCTGTACTTATCATTTCTAATTAACACATTGGCATTTATACTTCATTCACACCCATTTCCCTAATAGCATCACTTTAACGATTAGGATCAGTAATAAATCCCTATCCAAAGAGCTATTCTTTTTTTTAACATCTTTATTGGAGTATAATCGCTTTACAGTGGTGTGTTAGTTTCTGCTTTATAAGGAGTCAGCTCTATGTATATTCTTCCTTATGACCCTATGCTAACCTCCATGAATCAGAGGTCATTTGGATGGCAGAAAAACAGAACTGTTTTAAAGGGACTTGACAGACAATCACAGCCTTGATCAAACCACGAGTCAAATTTAATACCTTGGGCGTAGATTTAAGGAAATGTTATGAGCACAGAAATTACAACTGGTTCCCAAGTCTCCTTTCCTTCTTCAGATTATACCTTTCCCACAAACAATACAACACCAGAAAAACTATATAACTGTAATGATAACTGTAACCATACATATGTAAGATATAAATGTAAACACAGAGTGTATATATAATTTGTGTGAGGTGAACACAAAAGATGGACAACTTTCTCCCTACTCTTGTCCATGGGACCCTCTGTAGACAAAGACAGTTCTCCAATGTTACCACAAGGGCACGCTGTCACTTAGGAAAAAGGAAGGGGGTACAGGGGGCCCAGGAATAAATAAGACACACGGAGCGAGGCCCTGAACTCCCTCCTAAAGTCGTATCCTAATGCAAACATCACACACTTCGACCCTGTTCATTCCCCAAGAAGAGGAGCAGAGCAACACAAGTTCACGTGTCAAGAAAAGAAAGAGGAAACGGCTTCCCTGGTAGCGCAGTGGTTGAGAGTCCGCCTGCCGATGCAGGGGACGCGGGTTCGTGCCCCGGTCCGGGAAGATCCCACATGCCGCGGAGCGGCTGGGCCCGTAAGCCATGGCCGCTGAGCCTGTGCTCTCCAACGGGAGAGGCCACAACAGTGAGAGGCCCGCGTACCGCAAAACAAATAAATAAAAATAAAAGAAAGAGTAAAGAACTAGCAGTGACCCTGCGGGAGCCAACCTTGGGCTCACGGGTGGCCCTTCTTTGAACAGAGCTATTTAATATGTCCATGCACAGGAACAGGTGATCTTAATCTTGAGTTTGGAGGTAAACACTGAATGAACTGAATTGCTATGTCAAGTAAAACTGCAGGTGTATTTTGGCCGTGGCTCAGGGAAAATAATCACACTCGGGACTGCCTCAAGAGTTTTCAGGAGCAGTGATATCTGACCCTCAGCTTTAGTTAATGCTGTTGTTTGTGTGCTGTGGTTGTGAACCTCATGTGGGAGACCACGAGGAGGAATTTAAGTTCCACATTCCAGCTGGCACGAGGCAGAGCGATGGCAAGAGGCTTCCATGATAGATGGTACAGCAGTGATGTAGAGGATCAAGGTGAAGATAGAATTCCTAGCCAGAATCACCCTTAGAAACGCACACCTCCTTGAATATGGAGAAATAATGATGAGGCTGTGTTTCAGAAGGCTTGAGTTGGGATACATTTTTCAAGTACTGCAGTGATTATATAAGACATTGATGCAGTTTTTCACTGAATTCTTGGTAACACCATTTAAGCTCTTTTAAGTAGCAAGTCATCATTAAAATCCACTGAGCACTTACTGATGTTGCTTTTTATGACAAACAAAATCATTTACATTTAATAATTAATCGCAAACTTGCTTGGCATAATTCCTGAAGGGTACTTCCAGGAAGATGAGTAAAGAATAATTTTTAACTGCTCAGTATGATAAAAAGAATGCTGAAGACTTACCTCTAAAAGCTTTCAGAGGGAAAATGAGAGATTAAATTTATCAAAAGATAGAATTATTTGGATATAGCCTAATTAGAATAAAATAGCTTGAATGTTTATACAGTATATTTTATATTCCATATTTGCTCTCAACAGTTTTTCTATTATTCTGAAATGTATCCCTACAGTTATATTGTAATTCCAACTGCAGGATAGTATGCTGTACTTCCAGATCCAAAACAAATTTCAGTCCATGAAATGTGTATAACCTAAGAATTTGATTTTGTGACTGTCCGTATCCTTAACATCATATATTCTAAAGGTTATATTTCCTTTTAAGTTATTTTGAATTTTCTTTCCTCAATTTTTGCTTTTTGATAAAATGAAGTATTTCCATTCCCACAAATCAGATGACAAAAATTAAAGGATTCTTCTAATCTAATTATGTAATAAATAAAAATACTTGATTCTTTTCTGATTTACATCTGAGCATACTTTTTGCTGATTCACTCACGGTGAGAAGTTTTATCACAATTTGGCAGTAGGATTGCTGTTGATAGATATATATTCACTTCATAAATTTGAATTATTTTCACCTGTTGGTGATAGTCTGCTATTTTTAACTGGGAAACACAAATCACCCAGGTGTTGACTTGTGAATAATCTACAGTAACTGAGTATACCGTCACTGTTCTTAATTCATAATAACCATACCAATTATATCAGGAAGAATGGAATAGAAAAGAGATGCATTTTTAGAACAATTAAATAAATCCAAGGATGTTTAACGAGCAATTACAGATGACATTTTGCAGTTTTCACTCCCAGAAAGTTTACAGGATATGACCAAGGAGACAAATGAATTTTAAATGAAAAGAAGGAAGACTCTTTTTCAAGAACCATCAGAGAAGCAGTATCCAGAAGCATTGTTAGGTAGTTTTAATAGTTCCTATGAAAGGTCAAACACCAACGTGTGCTGTTATTATTAAAAAATAAAATGTGCCTCATAGAGGATAAATTAATTGATAGAGAAATATATGAAAATAACGTGAGATTTCATTTCAGAAATAAGCATGACAATTTGAAATGTTATCTTTTAGTGTTCATAATCAAATATGTTAACTTAATGAATAGCCAATAAATCAACATTTTGATATATAAGTATATAAATAACTGAATATTGTATTTTCTACCATAAAAGAATATAAGGGAAAACATGAATTGCCTACCTTTTATGAAATAACTGATTTGGTCATTTATTATAAATTACTAAATTACTAGACATTATTGCAGTGTTAGATATTTACATAGTTGTGGTCAGTCTGCTTTATCTCAACCTATAATAATAGAATAACATCATAATCTAACAGCAGCAGTTAGACCCTCACATTAATATCTCACAGTGCTACCTGATATAGGAAGGATATTTCTTAAATTTTTAATTCCTCAAATTTCATCTCCTCCATAAATAAACAGGTTACTTCTAGCTATGAATATAATGCAAATTTATATTCTTCTCCTGGTTTAAATATAAGGGTCATGATTTCCAAATGAAAATAAAGCATTTCAAGATATTGCTTTAATATAATAAAATATTATGTAAATCTCCGTAGCCCTGTACACCATTTAGTTTGCTATGGAATACTGGAAATCACGTTCAAGTTTATAGGCCATTAATATACTGTCATTTAAAGTGTTTCAAATTATTAGCCTGTAAAAATTTATAATATTCTAATGATGCCTATTATTTAAAAAGTTAATTTTCTTTAGTTTCTTCCTTCTTCATTGAAGTATATTTGATTTTCAAGGTTGTGTTTATTACCACTGTAGAGCAAAGTGACTCAGTTATACATATATATATATATATACACACACATATTCTTTTTTATATTCTTGTCCATTATGGTTTCTCACAGGATATTGAATATAGTTCCCTTGCTGTACAGTAGGACCTTGTTGTTTATCCATTCTGTATATATGAGTTTGCATCTGCTAATCCCAAACTCCCAACCCACACCCCTCCCCGCTAGGCAACCACCAGTCTATTCTCTATGTCCATGATTCTGTTTCAGTTCCATAGATAGGTTCATTTGTATCCTATTTCAGAGTCCCCATATAAGTGGTATCATGTGATATTTGTCTTTTTCTTCCTTACTTAGTATGATAATCTCTAGGTGCATCCATGTTGCTGTAAATGGCATTATTTTGTTCTTTTTTATGGTTGAGTATTATTCCGTTATATATTTATGTACTACATCTTCTTTATCCATTTATCTGTTGATGCACATTTAGGTTGTTTCCAAGTCTTGGCTATTGTGAATGGTGCTGCTATGAATATAGGGGTGCATGAATCTTTGTAAATTACAGTTTTATCTGGATATATGCCCAGGAGTGGGATTGCTGGATCATATGGTAGTTCTATTTTTAGTTTTCTGAGGAAGCTCCATACTGTTCTCCACAGTGGCTGCACCAACTTACATTCCCACCAACAGTGTAGGAGGGTTCCCTTTTCTCTGCACTGTCTCCAGAATTTGTTACTTGTAGACTTTTAAATAATGGCTGTTCTGACCGGTGTGAGGTGGTACCTCATTGTAGTTTTGATTTGCATTTCTCTAATAATTAGTGATGTTGAGCAGGTTTTCATGTGCCTATTGGCCATCTGTATGTCTTCTCTGGAGAAATGTCTATTTAGGTCTTGCCCCATTTTTCAGTTGGGCTGTTTGTTTTTTTGTTGTTGAGTTGTATGAGCTGTTTTACATTTTGGAAATTAAGCCCTTGTCAGTTGCATTGTTTGCAAATATTTTTTCCCGTTCTGTAGATTCTTTTTGTTTTCTTTATGGTTTCCCTTGCTGTGAAAAGCTTGTAAGTTTGATTAGGTCCCACTTGTTGATTTTTGTTTTTATTTCTATTGCTTTGGGAGACTGACCTAAGAAAACATTGGTACGATTTATGTCAGACAGTGTTTTGCCTATGTACGATTTATGTCAGACAGTGTTTTGCCTGTGTTCTCTTCTAGCAGTTTTATGTCTTATGTTTAAGTCCTTAAGCCATTTTGAGTTTATTTTTGTGTATGGTGAGAAGGTGTGTTCTAACTTCATTGATTTACATGAGGCTGTCCAACTTTCCCAGCACTGCTTGCTGAAGAGACTTTTTCTCATCGTATGGTCTTGCCTCCTTTGTTGAAGATTAATTGACCGTAGGTGTGTGGGGCAAAAGTTAATTTTTATTTTATCAGATGAAAAATAAAATGTAAAGCTAGGGTTAATGGAATTTTAGAAACAAATTCAACTATCTGTGGTAAAAATGATTTACATCAATACAAAAAAAAAAAGACTAACCAAAAATACAAGGATGGAAAATAAAAGGTAAACGGGCCAGTTTAATACCAATAGGCTTCTCTAAAATATACAAGATTTAAAATAATCTGGTTATCTGCATACACTTAATGATAGAAACACGTTTTGTAAGAGCCAAAGCACCAGAAACAAGGTGTTGAAGACTGTGTTAACTGCCACTGCAGCCTGGGGACCAGCATCTTCATTGCCCCGGGAGGCTGTCAGAAATGCAGGCTCTCAGACCCCATCCTGAATCTGAGTTTTGAAAAGTTCCCTAGGTAATTCACATGCGCATGCAAAATCAAGAATCCCTGGTCAGAATCCAGGTGAGTGAGTGACCACA
Organism: Tursiops truncatus; assembly: GCF_011762595.2. Taxonomy (NCBI): domain Eukaryota; kingdom Metazoa; phylum Chordata; class Mammalia; order Artiodactyla; family Delphinidae; genus Tursiops; species Tursiops truncatus. The sequence goes on along the minus strand of NC_047046.1, from coordinate 82,417,120 downwards.
AGTGGGCATTTGAGCTTGTTAAAGAAACTACTCTAAAATAGCTCATCGTGGCACGCTTACCAAACACAACAATTATCATGGGATTTTCAGAAGAAAAGTAATTTGACTTTGAAAATACGGATGTATACTCTCAAGGTTGAACATCGTTATTGTATTGACTACTATAAAATCATTATTCATGCCCGTGTGTTTACAATACCATGTGACGTACACAACGTATTGCTTTAAATATATGATTTACAAATCACTTATATGAACTCACTGCACTTAAATAAATGAAAATATAACGACTTTTTAAGTGATAGAAAAGCAGAGAGTACCTGTGAGTAATTTACATGTTACTGAAAGATAAAAAACGCAAGTTGACAACAATAGAAAGTTTAACATCTTGGTAAAATGATTTAAATTATCTTCCTATGGACACTTAGCTAATACCACAATCCCCAACTATCTAAAAATCAAATTGATTTTCTGATTTTCTCAAATCAGTGTTCATATTAGATTCTGATGCCATTTAAAACCCCTATCACATAAGGAGGATTTGCTGTAGCATAAATGCTTGATCTTGGGGAGATAAATTAGGCACTTAGGAGTTCATCACATATTTTTCAGATAAAAACATGCCTAAGAAATATTGACTGTTTTCAGTGTCATTCTGACTTGCATATGTCAGCAATACAGTTTTCTCTCCTTGTTTAATATTTGTTATTAAAATTGACAAAGAACTTGCCCCAGTAAATGCTATGAATTTTGCCTGTGAGAACATTTCCCTTTTTTTAACCTTTAAAAAACATACAGTCAACAAATTTAATTAATTTGTAAAAGAAAAGTACAAAAAAAGAGAAATGAGTTTATCACTCAGAATGAAAATGTTTTATCTAATGTTCTTTGTCTAATTCTAAAGAAAGCTCAGAAATTCACATATTCAAAGATATTCTAAACTAGGAAGACAAGTAATGAAGCGTATATAAACCCCACCCCCCAAAATTGTCTGTAATTCACAAGACACTCTACATTAAAGTCCCTTAAGTGTTAGTGAAACACTTTAGAATAAGTCCACAGTAATTAATAAACCAACACAGATTTTCAAAGTTGGACAAAGGTTCTTATGCTATAACATCTCAATAAAAGCTGTAGAGGTATTCAACATGTTAGTTCAAAAATAAACTTTCTAAATCACTTTAAAATGACTTAGTTCACAAACTTAAAAACCGAGAGCTTTCCTACAGTTTTCTTCTGAAATAATTGCTGTGGAAAGGGGTGTGTGAAGCAGAATTATGGAAAGGAAATGGGCAAGATGACGAATTGCTACCAGGATGTTTTTCTGCCAGGTCAATTTGAAAATATTTTTACATAAATTGTGTGTCATTTGGTTTACTTTCTTTTATAACCTACACTGAATTTTCTTTTGTTCCATATGTTTCCATACAAAGAATATATTCCTATGTTTGCTAAAAGTAATTTTAAAATTAATTCACAAAGCAAGCAGATTTTAATTGAGCAAGGGTTGTCTTTGACCACCTGTGTAACATTAGCAAAATTTCTGCCTGTCACTTTTCTCATCTCTAAACGTTAGGCGAGGAATAATCCCAGCCCTACAAATTGTGTGGCTTGTTAGGAGAAAAACAAATGACTTAATGCTTGTGAAAGCACTTTACACTCTTGAAAGTGGTGAATATGCTTTTTGTTTATTTTTTACTTATTGCATATGTACATAGCAGGATTAGTTTCTTATGCATCAGTCCAGCAACTTGATGTTAACCTAATCCCAAGAAAGGTGGAGCCAGACATCTGTCCCATCCAAAGAAAAAAGTAAGACCTCATCCAAAATAAAGCAGTCAGAGATTGCTTAGCTTTAGACAATGCAAATTCCTGCCGGATCCTCCAGCAAAAATCTTTTCCCAAAAAAATGTTTACAGTGTAATATTTAAAGGTCTGAGAGTTTGTCAGTTAAGTTACCAGCGTCTAAAAATAATACTTTTCAGTTTCAGAATGGTCAATCTTTGACTATGTTGCAGAGTTCTCAAGGTCGCTCAGAGTTGTTGGCAAAGGGCAGTTTTCTCTTCACTCCTTACCTACTTGAAACTTACATGTCTGTAGTTTGCGGAGATGATTAAAAATGTTTGTGCATGTGTTTGAACCCTGGATTTAGAGGAAGTGCCTTGTAACTACCACATTCAAAAGGGATAAACGGGGTGGAACAGAGGAAGGTAAGTTAGGACAGAACACTGCCTTCTGGAAGTTCTAAAATGTATGTCTAAAATTTAGAAAACTATTTTTCTCCTTGCTGAGAGTTTTGGAGGAATATCTCGGGGCCCATGACAAAGTTAGTGTGAGTCTATGTTTAGCTGACTGAGCTTAGCTTGTAAGCAATTTTTGTTCATAGTAACAAAGGTTGTGAAAGGTCAAAACAATAACAAATAATCGAATGTTCTTGGTGGTTGTCTCCACACTATCAGACACTCATACAGTGGAATGTGGTTTAGAAACTATGTCCACAGCTCAAGTGGTCCTCATGTGTAACGTGAGAAAACCACGTAGGCAATCTTTCTAGTAAATGCTTAGCCTTACAATGTCCGTAGAACTCCCCAAAGTGACAGATATATATAATTTGGTGCGGGGATACTCAATTTTGCATAGGGGGTATAGCACATTCAGTCACATGAGACTTTGCTTAAAGTATTAAAACAGAAGAACAATAAAGTGAGTGTTGTCTATTCAATTTAAATTAATTGAAGAAACAAACAAATACGGACCAGGTACTTCAATAACGGCTGGAATATAGAAGTGAAAAAAACAGATAAGTTTTTCACCCTCATTGGGCTTGTATTCTAAAGGAATATGCATACAGTAAGCAAAAAATGAGTAAGCATTTATGGAATATCAGTGATAAGAGCTAACAAAAAATATCAGAGAATTAGCAAACTGGGAAGGATGGAAATTTTAGATAGGGTGTGGAGTGCAGTACTTTCTGAGAAGGTGCCTGGTTCACAGAGCTGAATCATGTCAGGGAACATTGCATGCAGAAGGGACGAATGCCAAGACACAGAGTTCAACAAATTTCTTACGTGTTGAAAAAACATTGAAAGAGTAAGTTAGGAGAAAATGACTTTACCCGAGTAAACAAATAAACAGACATGAGTGAACAGAAAGAGAAAGACAAATACCATATGCTAACACATATATATGGAATTTAAGAAAAAAAAATGTCATGAAGAACCTAGGAGTAAGACAGGAATAAAGACATAGACCTACTAGAGAATGGACTTGAGGATACGGGGAGGGGGAAAGGTAAGCTGTGACAAAGCGAGAGAGTGGCATGGACATATATACACTACCAAACGTAAGGTAGATAGCTAGTGGGAAGCAGCCGCATAGCACAGGGAGATCAGCTCAGTGCTTTGTGACCACCTGGAGGGGTGGGATAGGGAGGGTGGGAGGGAGGGAGACGCAAGAGGGAAGAGATATGGGAACATATGTATATGTATAACTGATGCACTTTGTTATAAAGCAGAAACTGACACACCATTGTAAAGCAATTATACTCCAATAAAGATGTAAAAAAAAAACCCAAACAAAAAACATTATATTATCTTTTAAATACTTCATATTTTAAATGAGGTCATTTTTTAAAGAAGTTAGATCTTATTTAATAAAACTTGTGGTAAACATAAAAAAAAACACCGACATGGAAAGTAATATGGTCATATTAATAACTTTGGCCCTTATTCTTTTCTGAGTAAATTTAGGAGTATTTTGAACCCAGAAATAACGTGATTTGGCCTATGTTTTGAAACGATCACTTTGCTACTTGAAGATACACGGAAGCACATCAGGCAGTTAAAGCAGGGATACTGTTGAGGAAGGTTTTGTGGATGCCCCTATCACTTGTCATCAGGGAAGTGGAAATCAAAATGAGGTATCACTTTACACCTGTGAGGATGAGATCCTCATAAAGATAGAAGGTAAGGGGACATCACTCTCAAGGGTGGGGCAGAGAGGGAAGGGGGTGGAAATAGTATGGAAAGATCAACCGAGTGCTGGGGAACATCAAGTGCTTTCTTAAAGTTATTGACCATGAAGTGAAATAGAGAAGCAGCTGCCCGGATTATTTTTTCCCAACAGAGTTCTGCTATGAGGCCATGACAACCGTAGAGAGTTACACCTAAAAGATCTGTGGCTTACCAGCAGAACATCATAAAGAAACAAAGGAATACATTGGTTTAAGTTGTAGGCGAGGGACTAATTATAATCTCCATAGATTTTAAGCTTGGAAGTTTAGGGACTTTAGGATGTGAAGGGAATTTATGATAGGAGGGATGATAAAGTGAAAACACATAGGCTGGAAGTTCTTGTGGAGTTGATAATTGATGGAGGTGAGCTACCAGAGGAAGTTTGCTGGAAGTTTAATGGATGATAGAGAGTCAAATGTTCAAAAATGAGATGATGTGGGTGTTACTATGACTGGTAATGAAAAGCTGCAGTGTGACCATGGACGTGGATGTGTGAGGCGTGGTAGAGGGCACGATCCTTAGGGGAGAAGAGGTGAAGGAAAAGAGAAATCAGTGTATTGGAAGGACTAAGTAGATATCGGCAATGCACACACTTATACTGACGTGCACACACAGACATGCCAATTATTGCAGAAGTGCTGGGGGGCCTGCAACTCATCAATGTTAAGTGTGTTTAGTCCAGATGCATTGCAGTGGGTTTTTATGAAGAAGAGGGCATTACCGGAAGGAGACTACTGACTCTCCCCAGGCCCAGGTAAGAAGGCTGCACGGGGAAAAACAGCAACAACACAGACAGTATCAATGGCTGAAAGGAGACCTCGGTTACAGCAACAGGGGCAGGTTCAGAGTAGTGGTTGGTGATTTGGGGAGCGGAGTTTCTGAGGGGAGAAAAGTGAAAAGATTTCAGAAGCTTGCGAAGTACGAAGACTGGGCAATAGACATGTGGAGGGTAAAGATCCTGGGCTTCTTGCACTAATTGACACAAGCAGGAAACAAAGGCAGGATGAGTTTAGTTTTGATAGTCTTGGCAGAGAAACTGTGTACAAGTGGTAGGTGGAAAATATTTCCAGCAAGGGAAATTTGGGGGACTCCTATTTGAGTGTTGCTGATACAGTTATGGAGCGCCAAAATCCTTCCATTATTCTTATTTCTCACATTTTTACTTGCTATTACTACCCATTTCATCTTAGTTTCATAAACCTAGAATTTCTTCCATGTTTAAAAATAGAAGAAACGGCTATCTTTAAAATGTTTGGCCTTTCCTTCCGGTGTCGAACTAAAGTTTCCTAGTGATTTTATCCTTTTTTGATAGGATGTTTTAAAATGTAGGCTAAGTAACCTGTAAGTATTGGGGCAAACAAATACTTTTAAGGTACAAAACATTTCACGTTCAGTGACAATACGTCGATAAAGTTTTAGTCCGTGCTGTTCCTGATGTGACCAGGTACCCTGTTGGTTTTGTCCACCAAAGGTGACTGTGCTTGGGTTCTGCCGTCTGATGGGCATATGTGGGGCTGTGGCTGCCTCCAGACCACACCCTCATGGGCTTATTGGGAAAGACTCTCATAGTAGTTTTAGTTTTCAGATGCTTTTCGCTGATTTCAAAAACACAGCAGGGTTTCCAGAGAAATAAACTGGTTTTCCTTACCTGAGAGTGAGTTCTGACAGTGTGATTGCCCCCAGGGTCTAAGCTCAAGTTTTTATATCTTCCCTGATTTATTTTATAATATAGATCAACGACAAAATTCAACTGCTTTCTCAATCACGGCATAAAATGTGATAATGAAAAGGAACATGTATCTCATACGGTTTGATAGATTTTAATGCAAAAAGACATGAAACTACACTTGACGGTAACTGGCATTTAAAATAATTTTAGATGGTGTTGGCCTCTTCATAATTTTTCTGGCTTGCTGTATTCCTTGAAAAATCAAATTGTCAAAATTGTTACAAGTCTAAAGTGAGATGTTATTCTTCTGCTATGAATTTGTGGTGGCATATTAATCAAAACTGCTCTTCAGGAATGGCCGATGATCAAAATATCAGCAGGACATGTGATTATCCTCCTCTTTAGATGGAGTGGTGCGGCTTTTATGAAATTAGAAATAATAATCGAACTACTGCTAAACAATATTCTATTTTTCTAAGATTTAAAAAAACTTCTTTGCCCCAGCCCACTATTCAGCCATTTCTCCAAGGAGTCCTGGTCAGAGTAGGTACAAGATAATGGTGGATTATTCTGTAATGCTGAAAAGTAATGTGGTTTCCTACAAAAATGAAGGGACTATGTCAAAAGGACAGAGGATCTAGCCAAATCTGGGTCAATTTGAGGAACAGAATGATTAATTAATTATAAACTATTTAGACTTGTTGATTTCACATTTCTAAAGCTATAATAAATAAATGAATAATGTTAATTCAAAGGAGACTTGGGGAAGTACTCTTATTTACTGTAGAACGTGAATGCCGACAGGCAAATTTGTGGGAAATGCATGCTCTAGAAGAACATCATTTTGTGGCATCATTGTGAAAGTTGGCTCCGGCAAAACCCATTCATGAATGCTCAATTCAAAGAAACATGTTGGGCTTCCCTGGTGGCGCAGTGGTTGGGAGTCCGCCTGCCGATGCAGGGGACTCGGGTTCGTGCCCCGGTCCCGGAAAATCCCACATGCCGCGGAGCGGCTGGGCCCGTGAGCCATGGCCGCTGAGCCTGCGCGTCCGGGAGCCTGTGCTCCGCAACGGGAGAGGCCACACCGGTGAGAGGCTCGCGTACCAAAAAAAAAAAAAAAAAAGAAACATGTTGATGAAGATATGCAGATGATCCTAAAGTATCTTTTCACAGACGGTTAGTTATATGAGGAAAAAACTAAAACTCTACAGTGGATTAATCTAACTTCTTGACCAATATGAGGAGCATAAGTGATGGGCAGATGGACATCAGATGTCTCTCGATGTGACGCCCTGAAAAGGATATACCGTGGTTGACGGACTACACAAGTTTGTAATGCATAACCTGGGAAATACCAGCCAAACTCCCCATAGAAACATTTTGTTTAAAGTACAATAAACACTGTGGGAATGGCCCAGAGTAAACATTACAAATATATTGAAGTTAAATGCAGTACTTGATCCTAGATTGAATCCAGTCTTGGAGTAAAAAAAAAAATGCTACAAAAAAATAGGTTCAATTGGGAAAAACTAAAATATGGAATGTAGATGAAACATAATGTATCAGTATTGTATTTATTGAAGTCTATACAACAGAATATCCCTATTCTTCATACACAAGTACTTAAAGGGTCAGGATGCATGCAACTTATAATCTGAAATGGTTCATATAAAAGTGTATTTGTTCATATTGATACTTATACACAAACATATGTACATGTGCAAATATATGACGGGTGATAGTGAGGTTCTAATTGTTAAATCTGGGTAAAGTGTACATGACAGTTTGTCCTATCCTTATTTTAGCAACTTCACTGTTGGTTTAGAATTTTGCATGTAAAACATAAAAAAAATTTTTTTTTAAATGAAGTGTTGTCAATAGAAGAATTAAAATGGTGTTAAAAGGTATAAACCAATAGTTCATCTGTAACTGCATCTTTTCAAATAGGTCAAAGTTCACTCCATAGTCTCCACTCATTAGAATGTCCCCATTGACAAATATTAGTTTTTGAATAATAGACATCCAACATATAGTTAAGTTTTGTGTATATATAGCAATATATATATATTGTATATATATATATATATACACAATGTATAACATTGTATAACAGCATTATACATTGTATAACATTATATTATAACATTGTATATATATAACAGCATTATACATTGTATATATATAAGAGCATTATATATATAATTATACATTATACATTGTATATATATAACAGCATTATAACATTGTATAAATATAACAGCATTATACATTGTATAACAATGTATAACAGCAATGTATAACAATATATAGTTGTTAAATTTTGTGTATATATCCTATATAAATATAGGATAAGTCTGATTTGAATCTTTCTAGCCCCTATTTTTCATTATAATTTTAAAGGCAGACATGCAATGTCTTACCTGAGGTATTTATTTCCCAATTATGACTGACTCTCTCTCTATCATCACATTTCATAATGCACCCAGCTCACTACTCACTCAGCTCCATTCAATACTGACTCTGACTTGTACTATCAATCATTTAGTTACCTGTTTAGACCTTGTGCTTTGGAGACTACATTCCCCTTTGTTCTGGAACATTTCCTCAAGTATGCCTAAAACTTTGCACGTAACCGGAAAACTTTACCTGATGGTAATACATTCTAGGAAACTTTCTCAGTTGCAGGCTATGAATTTCTTTCCTATATACGTTCAAAGAAGGACTATATTTCTTGCTATAGTTCTGCTTCTATTAAAAAATCTATATATGCTCCTGACTGTCTAATCTGATGCTTCTAACCACTGAATAGCATCCCTGATTTTAATCAATTATCCCAATGATGGTGGACACCTGAGTTGCCCCATTCACAACCACCACTACCACAAGTATGCCAAGATCAACATTTTAAATGACCCACCATGAACCTGTGACTAAGAAAGGGGCTCAGTGTCAGAGGGTCTATTCAAGGGGGTTAAAGATAGTTTAACTTGGAGTTTTGAATTAATGTAATCACTCAATCAAATTGAGCAACAAATAACCAAGTGATGTGGGACTAATCTGAGTAGAAAGCCACAAGAGAAAAGGAACAGAAAGAAATTGCAAGTGTCTACAAAGAAATTTTTCAAAAGTTGATACTTGATGTTGTAATTGTCAAAGAAAATGTTGAGTAATGACAAGATCCATGAATCAAGTTCAATCACAATAGAAAGATCTGAAATCAGGTCTATGACTATAACAATTATAAAATAGATCTCATTTAGCAAATACTAATGAAAAATCACTTACCTCTAGACCAGATGTCTATTGAAGATATTCTGTAAAAATGTCTACATTATTATGAAATGGTATATGTACATTCTAATTTAATATTTGTTTTAATATCAAACCTGCATATATATGTATACATATAAGTATTTCTATACACAGAAAGTAATTTTTTTAATTTTTAGAAAAATCAACTTTATGCATAATCATAAAAATAACTTAAAGTTTGATGTAAACAACATTTTTACTTTCCAGGACGTCACTGTTAAATGTCATTTAAACCTAATAGTTCTATCATATAATGTGCATTGTAGACATACATTTTGCAAGTAACTATATAATATGTATATTCTACCCATTAACCAACATGGTGAATGTCTTATGTTCTCCTTACACAATGATGCTGAACTGACGTATTGGAATAGCATGTTTGTTGACTCTAAAATGTCTAGTTACAGCTGCAAGGAAAAGAAAAAAAAAAACACTTTTTCAAACTTGTCAGAAATATTTTCTGTGATATTTAGAAAAAGTGAAAAGTTTGACATTTCTTCCATTTTGGCAAAAACACAAAATATTTCTGAAAATAATAATGGCCTTTTGTCCTAGAATTATATATCCAAAAAAGAAAAAGCAATTAGGAGCAGGAAAAAAGGTTTATTTAAAAATTAAATGCTAAATTTGTCAAACACCCTGTCTTCTGGTGAATGCTACCTGAAGGAAGCCACTTTTAGTTTTATACATATATAATTTAAGTATTTTCTAAGTTATATTTTGAAGATGTATACATATATATGTATAGAATAAATGTAAGGGATGAAGAATAACATGACAAAATATTCTGAACTCCAGCCAAGCGAAAGGACGTTCTGATACATTGGCTAGCTGTTAGCATTCTGCAATCACATACTCCTTCAGACATAACCACTGTTCCATACTTTGTGTTTATTATTCTCTTGCTTTTTCTAATAGTTTGGCTTTATGTGTGTTTCTCTACGCAATATGCTGTCTGGTTTTGCCTGATCTTACGTTTTCTTCTATGACTTACTGTTTTTAATCAAGCTCTCTTCAATGTTTGAAATATTAACTCATACTGGTTTTTTTGCCCATATTTAGTAGAATTTGTACTATATTGGTTAAAGAAGAATGAACATTTGTTCAAATCTGTACTTTTTGTTTTTGAAATCATTTTTTTTTCATTTTTTGGGTACTTTTTGATTTATAGGAGGTGTTTATTTTAATGTCTGAATAGAATGAGTTGTCAAAGCACACTCAAGTGAAACACAGATCTTACTCAACATAAACATTACTAATAAGTCATAGGTTACAAGCCAGGAGCAAACATAGAACCAGCTTCCTTCTTTGAAGGGGTAGCAATCTCTACATAGTTTCCAAATAATGTCCATTTCTCTCATGCTGTTGGCTTTCAAGTAACAGGTAAATGTTTAATACTGGTTGTGACATACTTTCTGAGAAATCTTGTTGTTTTGGGGGGCTTCCTGGTTTTAGGCTTCATCAGTCATTCTCCATCCAGCCACGCCCACCTCCAAAATCCATACATTCTATATAAAATGGAGAAAAGACAGTCCCTTCAATAAGTGGTGCTAGGAAAACGCAACACCTACATTTAAAAGAATGAAATTAGAACATTCTCTAACAGCATACACAAAAATAAACTCAAAATGGATCAAAGACCTAAATGTCAGGCTGGACACTGTAAAACTCTTAGAGGACAACGTAGGCAGAAAACTCTTTTACATAAATGGCAGCAATATCTTTTTGGATCCATCTCCTAGGGTAATGGAATAAAAATGAACAAATGGGACCTAATTAAACTCGAAAGCTTTTGCACAGCAAAGGAAACCATAAACGAAATGAAAAGACAATCCTCAGCATGGGAGAAAATATTTGCAAACAATGCAACCAACAAGGGATTAATCTCCAAAATCAACAACCCAATCAAAAATTGGGCGGAAGATCCAAATAGACATTTCTCCAAAGAAGACATACAGATGGCTAAAAAACACATGGAAAGATGCTCAACATCACTAATTATCAGATAAATGCAAATCAGAACTCAATGAGGTATCACCTCACATTGGTCAGAATGGCCATCAAAAAATCTACGAACAGTAAATGCTGGAGAGGGTGTGGAGAAAAGGGCACCCTCCTACACTGGTGGTGGGAATGTAAATTGGTACAGCCACTATGGAAAACAGTATGGAGGTTCCTTAAAAAAACTAAAAATAGAGCTACCATATGATCCAGCAATCCCACTCCTGGGCATGTATCCGGAGAAAACCATATCTGAAAGGATACATGCACCCCAATGTCCATAAAAACACTATTTACAATAGCCAAGACATGGAAGCACCCTAAATGTCCATTGACAGAGAAGTGGATAAAGAAGATGTGGGGTGTGTGTGTATACGCACACATACACAGTGGAATATTACTCAGCCACAAAAAACGAAATAATGCCATTTGCAGCAACATGGATGGACCTAGAGATTATCATTCTACGTGAAGTCAGACAGAGAAAGACAAATATAAGTGGAATCTAATTTTAAAAAATGAAACAAATGAACTTATTTACAAAACAAACAGACTTAACAGATATTGAAAACAAAATTATGGTTTACCAAAAGGGAAACATGGGGGTGGAGCAATAAATCAGGAGCTTTGAAGGAACATATACACCCTACTGTATATAAAATAGGTAACGAGGACGTACTGTATAGCACAGGGAACTCAATATTCTGGGATAACCTATATGAGAAAAGAATCTAAAGAATGAATATATGTATAACTGAATCACTTTGCTGTATACCTGAAACTAACACATTTAAAATCACCTATACATGAATAAGGCTAAAAGAAAAAATCCATAAATTCTAGGTTTTTTAAAAAAAATTTACAGTAGATGATCTGGTCAGATCAGGTAATATATCTTAAAAAAGACTTTTGTTTCATTGTTTTAGATAAGATTTTCCAGTTGATAGCATTCTGCTAGTAAGTATTATATTTCCATGTTTCCAAGAATGTCTGGTCCAGGTTTATCATTACCTCAATGTCCCACAAGGAAGAGAATATGGGCCCTGATGCTGACTCGTCCTACTTTACATTTTGGGTTAGGTAAATTCTGACATCTGTATGTATTGAAAATACTTTTTCAAGTATGTTGGTAGTGTATTTTGAAGAACAGAAGTTATTATTCTTAATGTGGTTGCAACATCAATCTTTTCTTTCTCTTCTGTTTTGTGAACTTGATATAACATCTCTGTCTTCTTCAAATGTTAAAGGTTTACATCAAACTTCCGTTAATGCACCTGCAGCGGATGTCCGTGTATTCTAGCAAAAGAGCAGGGGTGCCTAGCTTGTTACGCCTTCACTTTCCTCACGTTGCTTCAAATGAGTTGTGTGTAAGGTGAGGTGCAACTGAGTCATTCCACATGGGACTCAGAGGACACAAGGACAGGAGCAGGTTCTGTGGTGCCAGTTGTCCAAGCACAACAAGTTGTCAAGTTGTGACCCTTGATGACATGGCCTCCATGATGCTGTCAGTATGGCGCCCGAGTGCCACCTCTATAGCAAAGACAGAAATTTCTTTTCTGCTTCTTTCAAGACTATGACTTCTCCTCTGGAGGGTTAGCAGTAGCACCGAACACTGAACTAATGAACAATAAACCAGTGATCAAACTCATGCGGCCCCACAGACTCACTGGAGATTGAGAAACTAACTAGATTCCTGACAATTTAATGTGTAACATGTGGGTGTATGTATGTATATATGTATATATAATGTGCTCTCTTCCAAATATCTTACACTTTGTAACTCAACACGTCTAAGCTTATTTCTCTAGTTAGCGCTGGACTTGATGTGAGCACTGCTGTTGGCATTACATAATGGAAATACGTGTGTTAGTTTAAAGAGTCGTCTTGTATGACTCAAAATAATGTACTTGAAAAATCTGTCTCCAACTGTGCTGCACAATAACCCTTCTTTTATAATTATTCTCCTGGAAACATCAGCTAAAGGGCATTAATATTTAATCACTTCATGCCCTATATTTGGTCTGTTACAAAAGCACTCTACAAGTCCAAGAGGTTATCTTTCCCTTACTGTACTCTCAACTGAACTTGCAAAGCTCTCTTTTTCTTGTAGCTTCGCCTAGCCTACGTCTTTCTGTTAAAACCTGTTATTTGGACATTTTCTTGTAAATCAGGACCCAACGTCACCTTATGATAAGCTTTTTACCAAAGTGCAGCAAACCATTTTATTTTTTCATTTCTCAATCAGCTTATCGGCAAACCTCTTTTTTAATTTTGGGGGTTCCCCCCCAAAAAAAACCCAAAATGATTTCCCATCCAATTAGTGGGACTGGGCCTGCGTACAAGTATGGTTTGCAGTCTTTCGGACTGAGAGCATTCCTCCAGCACCCAGTAATGAGACTTTACAAGGAGGTGAAACTAGTTTCACCCATCCTGCAATATTATCACGCTCTAATATCCTGGGAAGATATGTCAGAATTGTTGCAATTATGTTGGATTAAACACATAATTACTGGATGTCGCCTACTGACAAAGCGTGTGTCTCCTATGCCTTTGCTCATGCCCACTTTTGGTACTTGGGGCCCGAGGGGCACATTCAAGTGATTGAATGTAGTGTCCGTAGCCCAGGGTCAGGGAGAAGGGTGACTCCTGCCAACCCCTCTCCGATCCTAGAGGCACATACTTGATCATTAATTTAGGTAATTTTAATGTCAAGAAATGTAGACCCATGGATTTTCACTTCACAGAGAAACCTGTATCAGAGGAAAATATAGTTGCAATAATATAAAATTTACAAAAAGAGAACTATATAAAACTGATGTAAGTCAGAGGCGTCTCCTGTTAATTTTTTCATAGTTTGGTGTATTTTTCCTTTTTCTTTCTTTAAAAGGCTTTTAAATATATTTTGTTGCTAAGATATTTTACTGAAAGCTAACCAACAATCAATTACCAATAAATTGTGGCATCGTTTAACTAGGTGTTTCCATTGCCCTAAAATATGACTTAAGTCTCTTTTCTCTACCACACGCTGCATCTAGATTGATTAGTAGGAACAGAGAAATATAATCTCAGAAAAAAGTAAGCTTTCTAGATATAAGATATTAGAATAAAGGGCATTTCTTCACTAGGAAGTCAACCCCAAATAAGAGAAGTGAGAAATTTCATTTTCAGTAAAAGCTGTTGACGTATTAACCTTAAATTGTTACTTGTGAAAAGCACCTATCAGGGTCACAGAGGCTCAGTCAGAAGAAAGAGTATCAGTAAGCGGAGACTGTAGCTGTGACTCTCACGCAAAGCAGCAAAATGCTGTTCTTAGAAACCAGGCAGTGGATGCTGGGCAAACAAAGCAAACACACTGTTTGGGGCAACGGGCTTCCTGGGGTGGAATAGGGTCCATGAGCATCATTTGACACCACTTGATGTCAAGAATTAAAGGGAATGTAAAACCGATTAAGAAGATGTGTGGTCCTTTATATCTTGCAGAAAACTTTCAGAAAATAAGAAAAAGGCTTAGAATTTTAATTGTGACAAACCTTGGAGCAGCAAATTTGTCTTGGCTATGATAGACGTACGTACAATGACAGACACAGGCACACACAACCCATAAGATACCATCTAATGCGTCACTGTGACCCATACATGATTTCTGTTAGCCTAGGGCACAGCTCTACCTGTCTTCTCTTACAAAAAGCCTCATATTTTTCAAAAACAAAAAAGCCAAATTGAATTAATCAAATTATATAGTAAATTAGGCTCTGAAAAGCAAAGAAATAAAGAATTTACTGGGAAAAAATGTCAGAAATTGTCTGAGTCAAATTATGCAACGTATTCAAAGATCTTAGAGAAAAGTAGCTCTTAGAGAAAGTAGCAACATGTTTGTAGCAGAAATATAATAGTTCTGCAAGAGAAGCTAGAGCTGAGGAGATGGGGGGTGGTGCCTAGGGATCGTGATGGTGAAGACTGGAAGAGAAATGAACAGCGAGAATAAAGTCCTTAATGAAATCAACACAAAGAAGAATCAAATACACTGAAATCACAGTAAACAAAGTAAAAGAAAGTGAAAGTACAATTAACATACTTTTATAGAAGGCAACAAAACAATTCTCAGTCAAATCAAAGAATGCAAAAATGAAGGGGAAGTAATAAAGAATATCACAACAGAGTACAATCAAATGTTTAAATCCAAAAAACAATAAGTACATTAAATATAAGTAGACTATACACCCCAGTAAAAAAGGCCAAATTTGTCAGAATAGGTAAAAAAATTTCAAAGAGCAACTAAAAGCTGCTCATAAGGAATGCGGATTAAATGTAAAGATGCAAGAAAATTTAAAAAAAGGCTGAAAGATATACAATGAAAACACTAATTTAAAAAGTCAATGTTGCAATGTTTATAGTAGACAAAGCAGGCTTCAAGATCAAAAGCATCATGAGAGATAATACTCAATACAACAAGTTAAAATTTTAAATTGGTAAATTGATATCCACATTAACACATGACAAAGTTAAAATTAAAAGAAGGAACAGAAAAATTCAGTCATATGTAAGATTTTTAACATACTTGTCCCAGGAACAGACAATGAACAGAGCTTTATTACAGTTTTCATGACAAATTTACTGAGAAAATCTTGAAAGCTTTGTGCTTTAGGACCCGTGATATGTTTAATTGATAACTGTAGTTTTATATTAAACCTAATTATTTTGTATTTATACATATATCAAACTGTGGTGGTGGACTATTGCATTAGTTCTAATAGTTTTTCAGTTAAGTTGAATGAATATCATAAATATATGTATATGTACATACACATATGTATATATGTGTATGTATATTATATAAAAATGTATATTCCTTCTCTTGTATAGGCATACCTCTCTAATTTCTTTTACTTCTATTTTATAATTGATTTGTCTTTTGTGGTAAAAAGCATTTGTTATGTGTCTTGCTTTCTCTGGAAAGCATGTAAAACATTTTTTCCTTACGTGTAAAATCTCAATTTCTGTAGACAGATTTTATTAAGTTAAAGACAGTCCTAGTTTGATAAACATTTGTTTTTTTATTTTAATTCAAGAATGAGTGTTACCGTTAGTAAGTGAATTTTCATCAACTATAAAAATGTTCATGGTTGCTTGAGTTATATAAATATCTAGTAAAGAATATTATTTTCCCCTTATTGAATCACCTTTTATTCTGAAGATTAAATCTACTTGGCCATAAAATAGTTAACCCTCTCTCAGATCAGACGTTGTTGTTTGGATAGGGTTATACTAGTTATGTAAAATGTGTTAAAATGCTTTGCATGTTTTTATGTTTTAGATAATTTTAAATGAAAAAGAACAATTTAGTTGTAAACAATTTAGTTGCAGAGCCAGTTCTTAAATCCCCTTATTCTAAAATCTAAACATATGAGCTCGATAAATGCTCCCAAACAGCAAACAAAAGCAAGAGATTATAAGTAGGCTTTAGACAAAAGGTAATGTTGGTGGACAGAAGACATGAGTAAATTACATGACGCACAACACAACTTGGTTTAACTCTTTGCAGTTTAACTCCCTTTTGTGGCACACAAGGCTCTGAGTAAATCTGCCTGATTTCCATACCTTCTCTGTTAAATTGAAAACTTGCAGTCCTTAAACCAAAGCACTTACATAAAGGAGGGAAAACACAGGATAAGCAGAAGAATGGAGGGGAAACATGCAGTCCTTAAACCATAGCACTTACATAAAGGGGGGAAAATACAGGATAATTAGAAGAATGGAAGGGATTTATCTATAATCCATCAGCACAAATAGCATGCAAAGAGGTATACATTTTACATATTGACGTATTAGGAAGTTAATAAAAAAGATTGTTACAGCATTTATACAAACATATCACAAGGGGAAGGAAGGAAGGAAGAAAAGGAAGGCATGTACAAGCCATGTTGAACTAAGTTAGAGCAAAACATACTGTGCCAGAAATGAAGAGCATTATCCATCTGTGTTTCACACTAAAAAGAACATTTGAGACTCTGAATAATTTAATAAAATCTAAGTTTAACGATGAAATAAATAAAGGGTAGAATTTAATGATACAGAAATTGCAGAGCTAGGGAAACATAGTAAATGCCAAATGAATAGCATTACAGAAGGAACAGGAAAAAATAGAACTGCAAGAAAGAAAATAAACACAGCTGAAAACCTCATTTCTGACTTAGAGGAATGGCTTAATATAACCACAGTTGAGTCCACATGAAAATAACAAAGCTCTTGGACCAATGAGAGAGAAAATCCTAGAATAACAAGATAGGCAAAGATAGTATAACACGAAGATAATGGGGAACCCTGGCATAGAAAGTCTAACAAAGGCAATGAAATACTTCTCTATAAAAACAGTAGTAACTTTTCCCTATAAATATAGTAAAACATGCTGGTACATTAGAAGATCAATCAACAATCCACAATAAGTTGAAAGAAAATCTCACAAACCGTAATCTATTTGATGTGACGAATTTAAAAACTTCAGATATTCACGTTCAAATACTGGGTCACTAACACGACGGGATTGGAATACTGAGGGATGCATATCAAACTATTCTCAAATTTAGCAAGAACACTTAATCTGGAATAAAATGAAGCAGGATTTTAAAAAAATGAAACTGCATTTACAGTGTGTTGAGGAGAAACCTAACTTTTGTTGCAATTGCCTATTTATTTGGTCGTCCACATTGCTGTACTGTTCGTCAGTTTTTTCCCATGCAATGAGGAAAGTATCAAAGCTATGCAAAGTGAACACTGAATAAAATATTTTTACTTTAAATGAGTTCCTAGTAAATCAATTATGAATGGAGGGACTAAAGATATCATACAATTAATTATGAAAGTCTCGAAGTCAGAAGAGAATTTCTGAGGCCAAGATTTGAGATTCATCATCATCACAGTGGTTTTTGAACACCCTGAAATAGACTAGAGCTTCCAGGGTTCAGGCACGCTTAACACACACTTTTGAGAAAAGTGGAATAAGAGGATCTTGAATAGAAAATTGCAGCAGAGAAGGCAGACGGGCAAGTGGGAAAGCAGAGAAGAATAATATCTTAGAAGTTATAGGAGAACCATTCCAGAATAAAGAGACAGCAGGCATCCCAATTGCCACAGGCAAGTCGGACAAATATTGGAAAGATGTCAAGTGCGACCCTGCCTTGTAACTATTTTAATGCAGTGGAGTTAGTGGAGGCACTAACTAGCAAATGTTAGTGGAGGCACTAACTAGATAGCAAAGCACCTGATCAAGAAGGACAAGGCTGGAGACATCATACTTCCTGATTTCAAATAGGTTACAAACTACAGGAATCACAACAGTATAGGAGCGGCATAAAGACAGACACATCGACCAGTGGAACAGAATAAAAAGCCCAATAACTGGCAGCCACTGTTCTCCCATCTTTCACTGTAGCTTTGCCTTATCGAGAAGAGCATATAAATGTTAATATCTAATATAGAGCATGTTGTATCTGTCCTCTTTCACTTATATTTTTAAAATCCATCCATGTTTATGAATGTATCAGGAAGTCAGTTATTTTAATATTGTGAGTGCTGTTGCATGTATGCATCACAGTCTGTTTACTTTCACCACTTGGTGGGAATTTGGGTGATTTCCACTTTAGGGGTTGTTTATGGATAAGCTGTTAAGAACGTTTGAGAACAAATATATGTCCATGTGTTTTTACCTCTTTGGTTTAATATCTAAAGTGGAATTTCTTGGTCCTATGATATCTACCTATTTAGCTGTATAAAAAAAGGCCACAATGTATTCTAGAAAGCTGTACCGTTTTGCACTTCCACCTGCAATGTATAAATATTCCACCTGAGTCACATCCTAATCAGCACTTTTTCCTGTTGGCAGTCTCGTTAATTTTAAGCATTCCGGTAGGCATCTGGTGGCTTCTCATTGTGGTTTTAGTGTGAATAATGAGAAAAGATGTTGATAATCTTATTTTGTACTTCTTTGCCATTTGTATATTTTCTTTGGCTAAATGACTGTATAGATGTTTTCTGTATGTTTTTCTTCTAGGGCTGATACAATTTGTCTCCTAGTTTTAAAAAGTGGTGCTTTTTAAAGATCAAAACATTTTTCTCACTGTTTCTTCTGGGAATTTTATAGTTTTAGCTCTTTAGGTCTAATATGAATTGTGTGTTTATTTTTGTGTATAGTGTGTGGTAAGGGTCAAGTTTCAGTTTTTAAAAATGGATTTCAAAGTTCTTAAGATGTTTATTGATAAAATTTCCCATTGAATTACCTTGGTTCCTTTATCAAAAATCAATTGATTATACATGCGTTGAACTACTTTTGGAATATGCATTGTTGTACTTTTATAAGTTTATCCTTTTGCCAATTCTAAATCCCTTTGTTTACGGCAGGTTTTGAGCAAATTTTGAAATTAGGTTAATGCAGCCAACTTAGTTCTCTTTTATCAGAATTGTTGTGACTTTCTGACTCTTTCCGTATACATTTTTAAATCCACTTTTCAATTTCTGTAATAATGTTTTCTGTGATCTTCATGGGGTACCATTGCTCTATAGGTAAATTGGAGAAAATTAACATCTTAAAATATTGACTCTTTTGAGACTTCCCTTGTGTTCCAGTGCTTGAGACTTTGCCTTCCAATGCAGGGGGTGTGGGTTGGATTCCTGGTCGGGGATCTAAGATCCCACATGCCTTGTGGCCAAAAAACCAAAACATAAAACAGAAGCAATACTGTAACAAATTCAATAAAGACTTTAAAAATGGTCCAGGGCTTCCCTGGTGGCGCAGTGGTTGAGAGTCCGCCTGCCGATGCAGGGGACGCGGGTTCGTGCCCCGGTCCGGGAGGATCCCACATGCCACGGAGAGGCTGGGCCCGTGAGCCATGGCCGCTGAGCCTGCGCGTCCGGAGCCTGTGCTCCGCAATGTGAGAGGCCACAACAGTGAGAGGCCCGCGTACCGCAAAAAAAAAAAAAAAAAAGTACAAGGGCATTTTACTCTAGATGGCATACATAGTTTTACTTCTCAACCTGTGTTTTTTTTTTAGATCTCTTTTATTTTATAATTATAATAACAAGGATAATAATGTGAAAACTCTACTAGGCTATTAATTTACATTATTTTAAAAATAATTATGTAAGAAAAAATTGTAGATAAAGCCATTCACATAATGCCAATGGAAACATTACTTAAAAAGTAGATATTGCATTATTATGTATTTCTTTCTTTTCAACAAATATTTGTATACTTTAGGTCCAAAGTGAGAAAGCCAGAAGTCTGTCAAGGAATAATTTAAACGAAATTTTTATTCAGATGTATGTTCAAATACAGATGTGCTTGAAAACCTCTACATAAAACTGTAGTACTATTATATTGGTACATATGATAGATATAGACAGATATTAGGTATCTCATTCTGACGCTGTTCTTCACAAAATTAAAGGCTATAATTTTTGGTTGAAAATATAATCAAAACTGCCAATTAAGTGAATGTTTTTCTTTGAATACTTCTCATTTTGTTAATCTAATTAGTTAGATTAAATGATAACAGAGATCGACGCCTAATTAAAGCCTCCAGTTACTTATGCTACTCTGAGTTTCTGTCCCATTTGATGACATATCTGCTAGCTATCATTCCTCTTTCATACAGCGATTTTCTTTTTCTGACGCTGTGCGAACCTTAAGCATGTACTTACCCTTTGCCTATTCCTTCATAGATCTTTTAACGGCCACTTGTTTTCTATGAAATACAATTTACATTTATAATAATAACAGCTATGATTCATTAAATATGCAGTCAGCGTTAAGTCCTCTCAAAGTGCTCTACATGTACTTATAAATTATATAAATGAAACCCACACAAGGGCTGTAAGGTAGACCTAATCTCCTCCATTTTAGAGCTGAAACTAAATTCCAAAGGGTTAAATAACTGCTTGAAGGGCATCAAACCAGTACGTTGCAAACTATGTCCCCCTCACTTCAAAGCTGCTGCTCTTTCAGCCATGCTGTGTTAATGCATGATGCCTCAGCGCCCTCATATTGATACACATCCCACCAGCAGTGATGTCCCTGTTAACAGAGCTCACCGAAGGGGTTTACCCAACTAGGCACAGCCCCATTACTGCTTATTACATTACAGACTTCCTTACACTCACTTCTTCAACTTAGAGACCAACCATCCTAAGTACAACTCAGGACACAGGAGGAAAATGTCACATGTGTAGCCCTTTCCATTTTCTCAAGCCCCTCCCCTACTGACACAGATAGAGGGTAATGGTGGTGTTTACTCTGTAACCTTACTGCAACCCAGGGCTGGGAGTCTACTCACTTATCTTAATCTGCTTTATGTTGCTATTGTGTGTACCTGTGTGTGTGTCTGGATGCAGGTTCATTTACATATCTCATTCTCTCCTTCAGATCCTTTCCTCCACTCCCTTTGACCCAAAGAGTAAAACGAAACTCATTAATATTAAAATTGAGCTACTCTTTAAGCTTCTTTTCTTACAATTCTAAACCTTCTTACAATTCTATTTCCTTCTGAAATGCTGGGACTTGTATCCTGCAGACTATAATTTTTTTTTAACATCTTTATTGGAGTATAATTGCTTTACAATGTTGTTAGTTTCTTCTGTAAAACACAGTGAATCAGCTATATGTATACATATATCCCCATATCCCCTCCCTCTTGCGTCTCCCTCCCTCCCACCCTCCCTATCCCACCCCTCTAGGTGGTCACAAACCACCTGGCTGATCTCCCTGTGCTACGTGGCTGCTTTCCACTAGCTCTCTATTTTACATTTGGTAGTGTACATATGTCGATGCTATAATTCTTCTTTCACTGCTGATTTCCTAAGCATTTTCACAAATTGTGGGCCATAGAAGGATCCTGAAACATGGAGTGTAAGGGTCATGTTCTTTCCAGTTTGCTTTCTGTTCCTGTTAACTTTGGGTAAGCAAGCAATAGCCCCTTTCCCTGGCCGTATGAGCCCTGTTTGTTTCCATCACTGAAATGGTCTCCATCTTCCCCTCTTACCCTTGTCATGGCAACAACCCTACCCCACCCCACCTCCCAACAAGGAGTACAATCTTTAGGTTCACAGTCAGTATTCTCTATTTCTAGCAGCCCAAACCAACTCTTTTCTTCTTCTGTTAATGTGCTCCTCAGAAAAATTTACTGCTGATCAAAAACCTTGCTGTTCCCCACACACACCCCCAAAAATGTACCCTCAGGCACACTGAATTACAAGTTCCCATGACAGTCCAATCTGGAAGACTTGGAGACACGACAGAGTATGAAACTGGGACATTCACCATTGAAAGCCCCGAATGTCTTCTTGACATTGGCCGTTTCAACGGCAAACATCATTTCAGTCTACTTTAGAAGGGTGAAGATTGTAAATAATGGATCGTACCATGGGATACCATTTTCCACTAGGGTTTGTCATGCATGGAATATAACTTTAGGGGTTTTAGACCAGGGGTAAGTTTCAAAGATTTTGGGGTGAGTAGATCACTGAGTAACTCATTCTGCCAGAGGCGGTGAGCAAAATACATTCATTTGATCCCAAGAGCCCCAGAAGTCTAAGTCCAAAGTCTCATCTAAGTATCATTTAAATCAAATATGCGTCAGACTCAAGGTATGATTCATCCTGAGGTGTTTTGCTCTCTAGCTCAGAACCTGTGAAACCAAATGAGTTGAATACTTTCAACATACAGTGGTGGGACCGGTAAAGGATAGACATAACCATCCTTCAAGGGAGAAACAGGAAAGGAGAAATGGGTAACAGGTGCCAGGTAAGACCAAAACCTAACAGGGCAAACAACATTAAATCCCCTTATTAGATGGGTGACTGGCCACGCTGTTAGTGTTCTCATTTCTTGCCATATGACTAGGCTGACGTTTTTCCAAATCTTTACGTTCTGCTTCCTTTTTTTCTGAACAGTTCCATCTTTAAGCAGTTTCTCTCCTCACACATTTTACCATAAGCAGTCAGGAGGAGCTAAGCCTTCAACACTTGGCTAGAAATCTCTTCACTCACAAGTTCTACCTTCCACAAAACACGAGATCATGAACACAATTCAGCCAGATTCTTTGATGCTTTATAACAAAGATTGCCTTTTCTCCAGTTTCCAATAGCACGTTCCTCCTTTGCAGCTGAAATCTCATTGGAATGGCCTTTATATTCTATATTTACACCAATATTCTGTTTATGATTACTCCAGTATTCCCTAGAAGACATACAGCTGTCCTCTTTCCTCTCTGAGCTCTCACCAGAATCAGTCACCCATAACAGACTATTCATGGCCATCTTGGCTTTCCCACCATGCACCTGGAAACACCTCCATCCTCTACCCGTGACCAGTCCCAAAGCCACTTCCATATGTTCGAGTATTTGTTCCACCAGCATCTCACTCTCAGTACTGATTTCTTACTAAGTCCATTTGGGCTGCTATAACAAACTACTATAGACTGGGTGGCTTAAGTAAGGAACATTTATTTTGTACATTTCTGAAGGCTGGTGAATCCAAGATCAGATTTAGTGTCTGGTGAGAGCTGCTTTCTGGTTCATAGATAGCTATCTCTTCCCTGTGTCCTCACATGGCAGGAGCGATGAGCTAGCTCTTTGGGATATCCTTTCTAAGGGCACTAATCCCACTCACGAGGGCTCTTACATCCCAAAGTCTACTCTTCCAAAAACTATCAAATTGTGGGTTAGGAATTCAAGATAGGAATTTGGAGCAAGGACAGTACAAACATTCAGTCCATAGCAGTACCTTTTACCAGGTTGAGAAAGTTCCACAGGGACTACATCTAAAGAAGTTGTGTAGAAATATTCCAAGCTCTTTGTTTTGGTACCAAGGGGAACATGTTACTACCAAGATGAAGACTACAATGGATAATATATTTTAATTTATCCTAAAAATACTCCACATTTTTTGTGGCATTGATTACAGATTTGTACATCTATTAGAATTGCCACCTCTATTAAGCCTTCTTCATCTCCCTCCACCCTCTACCTTATTCAGTCTTACCCACGACCAAGAAAAGGGCTCAAAAGTAACATTTTTCTGGCTGTTGCCTATCGAATGAGACAGCCTTCTAAATGTGGCATGCCTGCAGACAGAAAAAAACACACTAGTGTGAGTTTCAAGTGAGCCCTCTCTTTATGTTAGCACTTAAACTATTGAATTGCAAATGAAATTCCAGACAAAGTGTGATACCTCTATTTTCATTGAACAAGATTTCTGTAATACTCATGAGATTCATAAGAAATTGGATGCTATCCGAATAGCAAGGATTTGTAACAATGGCCCAGGTATTATGAGGATTAGAAGAATCTGAACAATCCCTTAGCTCATACAGTGACAAATGATAAAAGGTAGCATTAACTGTTCAGTGATATGGGATGTTCGCTGCTCGCTGTATGTACAGCTGCATTAAATTAAAAGTCACTTGATTAGTTAGCTAAATAAAAGGTTCTGTTTTGTACCTACATAAACAATTGTGTAAGTCACTAAGAGTAAAGTTTTAATGTAGTCATAATCTTTGTTGAAAAAATATTATTTAATGTTTTCTTATAATTGCTCCTTATTCATTTTTAAAGAATTTCACTAAAGACTTGGTTGTGTGTTTACCCCAGGAAAATCAAGTCAAATGTGTGGTCAAAATTTTATTTGCAGGCATATATTTGAAAGAAATAGTCACCATCGTCAGTGGAAAATGAGCTAGTTCATCTTAAAATTTGCTCAAGGTTTCAACAACTTGCCTTCTTAGGGAAGTGCCTTAGGTTGGTGAGTGGCAACCTAAATTACCGATCATTCATGTAATTTGACCAATTGTACTTAAAACTGCCAATTGTTTTGGCTGCTGGTTCTGTTGACGGATATCGATGAACTAAGTTTAAAAAGTGTCGGCCCTTTTATAGGAATCCAGCCTCCCATCTGCAAAATTCAAAAAAGCTAAGTTCCTCAAATAGTTTTCACTGTAGTATGAGATGGTATTATGGGTTTTAGAGTGGCATAGAGAAAGCATTAATAATGTAATCATTAGAGGTTACATTCTGACCTCCCTTTTCTAAAAAGCCTAGTTTATTTTGCAATGAATACCAGACAGATTTAGGAGAAAACTCTGCTACTATTAGGGATTTTAAAATATTTTGAACGTATTCCCAATGTGTATAATTTACTTTTATTTAGCACTTTATCTGTTTCCATGAGGCCATGGACTGAATGTAAATTTCTCTGAATAGCCCATCCTTTGTATGTAATTACCTCTGTATCCCAAAGACCATGGGTGGAAAAAGATATTCCTGACTCCACAACGTTATTATTATCTTTTTCTGTAGAACACCCAAGAGCTCTAACGGATAAGCCAAGATGGCTGAAAAACTTTGCATTCTTCACTTGTAAAGGACAACTATTCAATCTGTCTTAGCATGGTTCTGTCACTTGTGCTTTGCGTTCTTTTCACTGCCACTCCAGAAGGAATGATACAAAAGCCGGTGTGAGGAAGCACTACAAGGATGAAGGAACAAGGATAGGGTACTAGTAATTAAATAAGCTCTCTAGGTAGGTAGGTGGGGTAGGCCAGGCATTGTTGCAGAGCCCAGGAGTCTCCAGAGCCTGCGTGTATTGTGTTTTGTGTTTCAACGGCAGACATCATTTCAGTGTTTCTCCAGGACACACGCACATCTTCAGTATCCCGTTTGCCTTATGGGCAACGATATATAGAAAACATCATGCTCTCTTCAGAAGGCACTACACGATTGATGTACTGGAAAAATACCAAAGCACAAATATGTCCTCGATCATTAAATTTCAATACTTGGAAGGAAACTCTTCCCTTCTCCCACATTCCTCCTCTTCCTTCTGTATCTGATACAGGAAAATTGGACATCCAAGAAGTTACATGTCTTCTCAAAGTCACAAAGCTAGTAACTGGCAGAACTGGCTTACTAAGCAGTAGAGAAACTGGTTATTGACTGTTGGAGTCACCACGCCACAGCTGTCCCAAAGACATCGTGGAGAACTCTTCTACGCATGGATTCTAAGGGCATAATGCATTCTCAGTTTCACTGCAACACTAAGTAAAAAAAAAGGTACAAGAGGAATCAACTGAAAACAGTCTTTATCTATCTGTCTCTATCTCTTTACATAGAGATAGATACTACTCTTAGGTCTAACAATAGATCTTAAACACATTCTTAACACTACTCTTAAGTTCTGTAACTTCAACTTGTTCTAATAATTATTCATGTTGAAAATTCTTATTCATCCATTTCAAATTGGTTGAAGTTTAAGCCAACTTTTCATCAGGTTTTTAGAGTATGTTCACTATATCCATTTTATTCAAATTCTAGGCTTCTATTTTAAATTCCCTACTTTCAGGGTAATAGGATAAGATATTAGAAATTCTAATGTTCTCTGAAATGTTTTTCAAGGCATGAAAATCAAATCTGAAAAGAAATTGTTGAGAATTTGTTTTTCTCAATCTTTCCAATAGAGGTGATAAAACTATGAGCTAGTTTGCTAGGTAGTGGAAGTCTGGAAAAGTGTTGAATGGTAGTAGAGAATCCCCGTTAAGGTATGAAGGGGATAATAATTAACTACAAAAACACGTAGGAGAAAATCTTCCCAGCAGTGTCAAAGTGTTACATAGAAACTTCTGTATGCACATTTCGGGCCAAACTGCAGTCATTAGCATATATTAAAAAGAAGTGTTCTCACCTGCATTCTTCTTAGTTTAATATCAGTTCTGTATGCAAAACATAAAGATAAAAAAATAGCTAAATGCAGAAAAACTACATTCTGCTCAAGGCTGCCTACATTTTTCAGTCTGCAAACATGTCAGAGTCTAATGAATGCAGGAAGAGAGAAAAAGCTGTAGTTATGAAAGAATAAGCCTGGGTATCAGGGAAGCAGCTAACATAAAAACCCCAGGAATTGTCACTAGTTTATCAGAAGTCTCTGGATAATGAGGGAGTAAGGCTTCCTTGTTTTCCACCCCTCGACACAGCTGTAGGTATTTCTGATGGCATCACATTGCGGTTCACTAAGATGGGCTACCTGCTTATCAATACTTCTCGGAGAGTCTTTGAACTGTAATGAGAATTTAGTCCTTCTTTTGGAATCAGCTTGATTTATGAGATATGTTATCTTCTGAAGAGATATTTTGCATTGATCCTGAGAAAGCCCTCTAGCATTCAATCTTAGAGGAATCCAGCTGGGTACCATTTCTTTATGAAGAGATACAAACCAATACAAGCAGCTTTAAAGAGTACAAATCCTTTAGTACCTTTTGTTTTAGTAACTTTTTTTTTAGTAACTTTTGTTTTTTCCTTTTTAGAAGGTTTTCTTCAGTGAAACATTGGCTAGTTTTAAACAAGTCATGGAATGCTAGCCACATCTTTCCTAATCCACAATCAAATAAAAATATATACTGCCCTCAGGGTTCAACTAATCCTAAAACAATCTAGACTGTGGGGAGACCAGGTTACTAAAAACAGAAATATGACAATCTTCTTACAAAGGACTTACACTGTGAAAACTAATACTATGTAATACATACACAGCAAGCTACTGTGGCTTTCTACTGCTGTCTAGCTGGTCAGCTGGGTTAAATCAGCCTTGTCCCTATGTAGAAAAATAATTCTGAAGTTATATTTTACTCACACTCAGAAGTATAGTTGCAGATTCCAAACTAGGAGAAGTTGTTTTTACTAGAACGTTTATGTTTTGGTTTATTTTTCCCCACTTGCTAAACATGAACATATTAAAATATATTTTCTAAGTTTGATGAACGCAATTAGAATAACCTTACCACTTCCTTATCTAGTGAACTTAATTACAGTCTTAGTTTTAAGATATTTTTCCTTCTTGATCTCAGTTTACCTGAGGTGGCCTGCTCAAATATGAATGAAGTGTACTCTTATATTTAATACACTTTACCGGGACTGTTAAAAAAAACTTTTCCTTAGTCACCTAGGAGCAGGTAACGGGTGTTTTTTTTGTTGTTAATATTCCCAGTTTCTAGCACATTTTTTTTTTTTTTTTTTTTTTTTTTTTTTGTGGTACACGGGCCTCTCACTGCTGTGGCCTCTCCCGTTGCGGAGCACAGGCTCCAGACGCACAGGCTCAGCGGCCATGGCTCACGGGCCCAGCCGCTCCGCGGCATGTGGGATCTTCCCGGACCGGGACACAAACCCGGGTCCCCTGCATCGGCAGGCGGACTCTCAACCACTGCGCCACCAGGAAAGCCCACTAGCACATTAAAAAAAAAAAAAAAATGATTAAATGAATTTATTCATGGGTGTTTTTAGGCATTAACTTCTTCAGATTATTACCCTGAGTAGTAAATTTAGGTCAATTACACTATTGGGGGAAGATGTATATAGCAAAGGCCTCACTCACAAAAGCAGAAATCTATGCATAAACTAGTTTGCTTTCTCAGAAATTTCTTTAATTGCATTTTAACCTTCTGAAGAATAGACTGGTCATCAATAAATCACAAATCCATAATAATGAGGACATACTGTCTTCTAAAACAATTCCCAAAAGTATTTAAAAGCTTTAATATTGTTGTTTTTAAGTAAGAGCTAAGTTACTAAAATAAAGGTTTAACTGAAGTGAAACACTAATAATAAAACACACAGAATTTTAAGAGATACAAAAGATACAATATAACTATCTGCACATTCAACTGTAGACAATGTTTTATGCAAAAGGACAACTAAATCAGAGCATAAAGACTCTATGATCACAGCATCACTACCAGTGGTTTTGTAGCACTTTGTAATCAAGATCGAGCAAAGGGCTACAGGGACCAGGCTTATCCCATTACAGTCAATGAGGCAATGAGGTATACACTAAGTAGAGAGAGTGAAATATAACTGGCAAATCTGATCTGTATAATTATTATACATCACACACACATATAGATCTCACATATATATAGATCTCACATATATGATAAAAATTTAACCTTGTGCCTATTTACACTTCTATTTGATATGTAGAACTATTTTGTGTGTATTTATTTATTATAGCTGAGGACAGACAAGAAATGAATGACCACAAACATATCCTGTTATTATTGATACCTGATGATTCAGTTAATTCAGTAACAGCAAAGCTCTTTATGTATAAAGAATGACAGTGTTCAAAAGGCAGCTGGTAAGGTGTATACATCACTATAACTCATAAGTATAAATTAATGAAATTTACTGATGTCATCAAGAAATGAAATTTACTGTAAATCCTGTTTGAAGAAATCCTCATTTTTTTAAAAATGCTTTACAGATGGGTCCATGCTTTCTTCTTTGCATGCTGTGACTTTATTTCAGGATACATTCTTAACAATACTTGAAACAAATATCATGATTTTTTTTTTAGACCTAGGGCAGCTAATAGCTAAAATAATCTAGTACTTTCTAAGTCTCTACAACAGAATTTCACTTGTTATCACTGTATAGTCTGCCAATGCAGATTGTATTTTTATCATTGTCTATCAGTATTCTTAAAATTATGCACTACTAAGGTTCTGGTAGCATTTCAAGGTAATGTTTTTCAGTCCAGCTTACGGTCTGAATCAGCTGAGTCCTAATACAGCTGAAGTGGTTTTAGGTGCTCTTTCTGCAACCCTCAAATTTAGGGATAATAACAGTATGTGTCCATCTCATCGAATACAAACACTTTGGCATTTTAGTAATTGAATGTCTATATTTCTTTAAGAATTATGATAAGGTTAAATCCCATAAACACCTTATATAAAAAGCCAATTTTTACTTCCTATCTAATAAGGGCCAGCTTCAGGGATGGAGGCCTGTACAGTTACTCAGGACAGCCCCATGCTTTGAGTTTAATGCCCTGGGTCACTGTCTCGAGTCCTGAAGGTGAGGTCTGGTGGGACAGAGAAGCATCCCCTTGGGCTTGGACCCCTGGCTCACACACAGTGCTCTCTGCAGCAGTCGCCCCAGGTAGGTTCCTGGCTGCCCGCTCCCTGATCCCTGACCTCCCAATTCTCACCTGCCTTCCCTTCCCTGATTGAACCTCATGACCATGTCTACCTGCCCATGTATGGAGGCAACCAGGTCCCTGAGGGGTGGGAGGCTTATGTTGTCCTCGGTCCCTGGCTGAGCCTTGGATTCAGACAAATTGGGTCCCAGGTGTGCTCTGTAGCTGGGGCAGAAAAAGGGTATCTGTCCCTGCTCCAGGATGATGATGTCACAGGACATTCAAGCAGATGACACAGTGGGGCCCTCCTTCATCCCTCATGCAGGGACTGAGCATTTCTGGTGTGACAGTTGCCATCCCATGGGGTCCTGTGTCTGCCCTGTGTTGGGAACATTGACTTCCTGGCCCTGATCTGGGTCCTACGTTATCATTTTGCTCTTTATCCTACAAAATATGTTGCTGGCTCTGACCTAAAGTGAGAATAATGTACACTATAAAGTACAGGTGTGTAAAATCCACCCTCTACACTTGGAAGCACATTATGGTCTACAGGGGTGGTATCAATTTTTGTTCAACTAACATGAAGCAAGATATTTTAAGGATATAGAAAATGTTTGACTGATTACTTAAGGAGACGGAGAAAATGAAAAGAGTTACTTGAGCAGAGAAGATGAAATTCGAATTGGGCCTCTTAAAAGACGAGTTTAGTTCAATAGGCCGAAATGAAACAGAAACAGTTATTCTAGGCATTGGGAGCAAAGTGAGAATAACTAAGGAAGAGGGAGATCGAACAATACATGGTACGTTCGTGGGGCTGGAATCCAGAGCATCTGAAAGTGGGAGTAGAAGATAAAACCTGGCAATTGTAGAAAGAAGGGATCATCGTGTCTTTAGACTCTAGAATTTTTTCATAAATAATAATAGAATTCAGAGCATCTGAAAGTGGGAGTAGAAGATAAAACCTGGCAATTGTAGAAAGAAGGGATCATCGTGTCTTTAGACTCTAGAATTTTTTCATAAATAATAGTCACTATCAAATATTTAACAGAGACATGATGATCATATTAAAAGCACATATTTCAAAGTTGGACTGTCTCTGCTGGTCAAATTTCCCAACAGAATAGACATGTTTCAGGTTGGTTTCTTGTTCCTAAGCACTGAACCGTCTGTGAATATCGTCTGAATAGCAACCTCTTGGGAGCCCCAGCCTGAGCAAATAAGATACAAATAGAATTTAGCAGATGAACTGGTCTCTCTCTGGTCCTCGATGACTCTGACTTTAATGAAATTCCTTCCTTAGAAGCGAGATATGCCAGATGCTTTAATTTGTAGAAAGAATGTTGCTCATTAGGAATTATCTTTTGTGTGTGTGTGTGTGTGTGTTTATTTAACCAGTTAAGCCCCTCACTGTTTAAGTGAACTAAAATTTTAAGTATTATATACTCAATCCCTGATGAGTCTGGATGTAGGGATGTTCCAATACACAATGGTTGTAAAACAAACATTAAATTCACTAAGACAGCATATTTTAACATTATGGCCACATAATAAATGATGAATGAGCAGTAAGTAAAGTCTACACTAATTACAGACAAGGACACATGAGTTCTGTGATTTCTGAACTCAGTGACACTTAGACCATATTTATTAGTCTAGATTCTGCTGATGTTACGGAGAGTCCTTAGGTGGCCTTCTCCATATTCAGGAAGTCGTTTGTGTTGTGTTTGTGTGTACCCATACACAAGTGACAGCACCAGTAATGAGTTATGGAAATGACTTGCTATTAGAAGACCCAAGACAGTTTCCAGGTATATTCATTTCACTCAAGATATTTCCTTCAACCCAATGACTCCTTGAGTTAAAATGCAAATGCTAACAAATGTCACACGGATTTTTAATGACAGTAAACTTCATTTTTCAGTACAGAGTGGAATCTACTGTGCTGGAAAAATCCAGTGAGCACAATTCATCGACTCAGAATATTGATACAGATGCTCATAGTGTTACTTTATAAAACTACAAAATCTTAAACCAGTTGAATCATTCAAGCCTCTGAGAAGTACTAACTAGACTCAAGGGGCTTGGTCATCACATCTGGACAGGAGAAGTGGCTTAAGTCATAGGAAATGGTTCAGACATTGCAGGAATCTGACTTGGCATAAAGCAGAATGGTTTCATTTGATGCAGAAAATTCTCTATAGGTTCTACTATTAAAATCCATCAAACATCATTTATGTTCTCTGCCTAGGGAACTCTTCTATAGATCACCTTCAAGGAAGCTATGACACTGAAAGTTCATTTAAGTTCAAGTAAAAGGCAAATGAACCAGAACCTTAAGTTGTGCGTTCTGGCTCTCGAGGGGGGCTTGGGTAGCAGTTTTCTCCCCCTGGAATACTCCTGGCAGCTGCCTCAGTAGGGATTTGATAAGGAAAATGAAAGCCACTCCTAGGTCCAAGTGGACAGTGTTTCATTGCTGGTAACTGGAGACTTACCACACACCACTAAGGTGTCTTCGAGCGCAAAGAAAGGCCACCATTATAGTGAGAATATTCTCAGGAGTTCGGGAAGACACTTTCGTGAAACTCCAGAAGTTGAGTTAGTGATGGGGGAGGGTCTTTAGATGGTGTCAAACGTAACCCCCTATAGCCCCAAAGCTGGTATTTCCAAGCATTTCCTATCTGCAGGTGTTGCCTGAAAATGAGTTCAGAGGACGGTGCCTTCTCTGTGTCTTCTGTTTCTAAATCTCCCGTGAGGCCCTCTCATGGGCAGACTCTGACCTGGAAATTTACTGGAAATCAGATACTAAGAAAGCTCCTTCCTGGGTTCCTCCCTGAAGAGCTAAAGAGACTCTCAATGGGTGTGTTTGGGACGCTCAGGTAACCACGGAAGTCCCAGACAAACCATCCCTGTCTCAACTCCGCACCTGTAGGAGACACTCTAAAGAAATTTAAACTGCTGTGCAGTTAGAATCCCGTTCTGCCTCTACCTACCGAGATGCAAGGTTTTCTCATGAAACCAAGGTTGTCCTCCTGTGAGGCACAGTATGTCCTTTGAGTCATTTCCATTCTTTTACCAGCTCAGTTCAAAGGGCTCCTGTGAATGTCCAGTAAAGGAGACAGCTATAAATTTAATCTGCAGCAGTACTTTATAGAAAAGAGTAGAGGATGGTGATGAGGAAAACATTAAAATACAAAGTGGCTTAAATATACGGCCTATAAATTAATATTTGTATGTATATGTGCGTGTATACTGCATGTTTGTGCATGCTTGTGTGGCTAAAGAGAGAAAAATACACATAATGACCGCAGTTCTACAGTTCTCATATCTGAACCTTATGGTCACAGTGGGTCGGTATATCTTATTTTTCTCTCTCCAGTCAACGTTTTCTTTAGTTTCAGAAAGTCACTGAGCTAACGATATCTCACTACTCTGCAGACTGACCCCAAACTTTGGTTCCTGACTGGTCTAAGTCATTGACGTTGCTACTATGTTCGTTTGTTGATGTCTTCTAGTAAGATTTACAGGTGAGTGTAGGAATATAATGAGAAATGCTCTGATGAATGCCTTGGTTTGCAAATATATTCCCCACTCCTCCCCTTAATGATCAAATCAATTACTTCAGTCTATACTGTAATCTCCCTCATTTTTACTTTGGCTGCATCAGCATCAGAAGCCCAAACGGCCAGTTAGCAGCGCCGCCTTCTAAGGCAGTTGCACTATTTTGTGACCCCCGATAAAAGCATTGCTCCTCTGGTCAGTAGGCAGCTAGATCAGCAAATACCAAAGATAAAAGCAACATTTTGCAAGTGGGAAATGAGGGTTTATTATAATAAAAAGAGCTAAGCCCTTCCGCCCTTTGATGTGCAAAGCTACGCGCTCTGTCTGTAGGGAAAACGGCACTGTGTATGGGTCACAGGGAGAAACATATACGTCGTCTTCTAAGTCAGCTCCTGAGGCCTGCAAGCTGTCATTGGCACACTGTGAATGGATCATGGGTGACATGATTTAGGAGAAGGTGTATTAGATGTCCAAGAGGAAGGGCTGTAACGAGATGAGTTGTGAGTTGAGATAAAGTGGGCACATGAGAGCCTAGAGAGGGAACAGAGAGAAAACAGCGGAAGGGAGGGGGAACCGAGAGGAGGCCAGGATTGTTTCTTGAACAGCTGAGATCTGGGAAGACGAAAGGCTAGAAGAATGATAGCTTTGCTGGAGGGAATTGATGTTTCTGTTTGGTATCTGTTTACTGCAGGCGGTGACACCCCATAATTAGATGCTAGGTTTTCACTCCTGTTTATGTTCACACTCACAAGTGGACCATAAACCGAGACAACTCCACCGTTTTTTTTTTTTTTTTAATGTATGCGTCACATAATAGAAAGCCCTGATGAAGTATCATAACTATTTCACAGAAGAAAAAGCACTCTCACACTTCCACGGTTAGAAATATTCTCTTTTAAAGCAAAGAGGTCTAAAATCATGCAGTAGGACAGTCTTCTATCTACATGGACAGAATGGGCTTTTTTTTTTAATGCGGTACGCGGGCCTCTCACTGCTGTGGCCTCTCCCGTTGCGGAGCACAGGCTCCGGACGCGCAGGCTCAGCGGCCATGGCTCACGGGCCCAGCCGCTCCGCGGCATGTGGGATCTTCCCGGACCGGGGCACAAACCCGTGTCTCCTGCATCGGCAGGCGGACTCTCAACCACTGCGCCACCAGGGAAGCCCCGGCAAGCGGATTCTTAACCACTGCGCCACCAGGGAAACCCTGGATACCATTTTTAAGCCATTAAGTTAGTTTAGTATCCAATTCTGTTTAAACTATTTAGTTTCAAACACAACATTGATCTTCCTGCATCTTAAGAAGGGAAAAATATTGTGAGATATTTTTAGACTAACCAGTTGTGGAGAAATATTGCCTTAAAGTCAACTGGTTGAACAGAAATGATTATGACCCTTTTCAGAGCAAAAGTCAAAGAAACTAGCAGGACAAGTAACTCAATAGGGAGAAACTTATATAGAAACATCCTTTCTCTCTTCATGTCAACATGAACATGTACCAACGGAATAGTGCAGATGTTAGGCAAAAGTCTCTGCCTTCTCATAAGGGGTACAAAGACTATTACTCTGCCATGTGGACCTAGCCAACTCTGCTGGTGAGATAGAGAGTTCAATCCTTCCAACATCTTTCTGCCAAAAGCAAAGCAGCAATAAAAATCAAAAGTAAGCGTCACATATTTTCTAATTCATCTAATCTGAAATTTATGCTTGAAATCTATTGGGGATATAAAGAGATTAACCACATACTCTTCACGACCCTCAGGGAGCTTGAAAACTAATAGGTGCCAAAGAAATCCAAACAGACAAGATACAGATCACGACGTATCACGTATGATTGTACAAATCCTGATTATACTGTATACAGTTGAGGTTATATTTACCTACACAAAAAATAAGTGAGACCAAAATGACACTAAAAGGTAAACAGTGTAGAATACATCACTAGCTGCTGCTTCTGATCTAAATGAAGATGCTTGTGTTTGCAATCTTATATAATTCCATATATCCCCCCCCTCCACTCCAGCTTTCCCTTAGGAAACATGAGACTTGGGTATTCTTATAATGTACTATTCTTATAATGCACCTCAGATGTTCTAAAGAGCTTCGGAATCTCACGATATAAATATGTATCATTAATTTTTTTCCATAAATAATTGCTTACATAATCACCTTGTCAACCGTTGTATTAATGACCCTCTTGGTTTTCACCTGTTGATACAAGTTTTCAGGAACCCCAGCTTCCAAAGGAGTGAGGACCATTGCAGCTTCTACACCCACTAAAAATTAACCAAAGTTTTGGTCAGTCCCCCAATGTTTCTATATGTGTATACTGATTACCCTGGAACCAAGCTGGTCCAGGTCTGTACACAGCTGCACAGCTCCATAAGGGAATATAATCCTATTTCAGCAAAAGGGGTCCCATGTTTGCAGCCCTTCATGTTTGCCATGCTTAATTTTCCTAAAAAACAATATCTCAATATACGCCTAAGCTTAATAAGAATAGGGTAAGTACAAGTCACCTTAAGCACCATATCCCTTCTTATTCTGGGAATCTATCCTTCGGAGTAGTAAGGATAATGTTTTTTCTTTTTCACCTACTAAAATTGTCTAAAGATATTCCCATTTCTTTAGGCAATGTGATTGTGGTCACTCTAATTAGTGAAGTTCATTTTATGGATTCAGTTTATTTAATCTCTTACAAGAATACTGCCCAAGTGGTTCTAAAGGGGGTCACTACTGGATTCTGATGGAGGGGTAGGGGTGATAACATCAGAGTTAGTCTATGGTAGAGGCTGCAAGATGATTTCCTCACCCTTCTCAAGAAAGAAAATCATACACACTACTATATATAAAATAGATCATCAACAGAGACCTACTGTATAGCACAGAGAACTATACTCAATAAATTGTAATAATCTGTAAGGGAAGAGGATCTTAAAAAGGAATATATATATATATATACACACATATATATTGTATATATATATATAACTGAATCACTTTGCCGTACACCTGAAACTAACACAAAATTGTAAATCAACTATTTCAATAAAAAAAGAAAAGCAGCAGTAACAGTGTAAATTAATCTTTTCAAAAAATTAATTCTGCCGACAGCATTTAGTAAGCTGAAATGTGTAAGAGAAAATGAATTACAGAGCAGTTATTCAAGAAAAAAAATGGTTCCATTAACTTTTATTATATAGTATATTTTTATTATGGTAAAAATATGGAACATACAATTTTACATTTTACTCATTTTACGTGTGCATTTCAGTGGCATTAATTATATTCACAAGTGGTTCAGCCACCACCACTCTCTATTTCCAAATATTTTTAATTACCTCAAACAGAAACTCTGTGCCCTTCCAGCAAGACCTCTCCATTCCTCTCACCCCCCCAACCCATGATAACTCGTAATCTATCTCTGTGAATTTGCATATTATTGATATTTCATGTATGTGGAATCATACAATGTTTATCCTTTTGTGTCTGGCATACTTCACTTAGCTTAATGTTTTCAAGGTTCATCTGTTATGTACATGTGTCAGAAATTCATTGCTTTTTATGGCTGAATGTCACATGTTGTTTAATCATCCACCTGTTTAATCATTCAAATGGGTTTTTTCTACCTTTAGTTTATTATGAATAATGCTGCTGTGAACATTGGCATATATGTTAGCGTCCGTATTTTCAG
This sequence comes from Tursiops truncatus, assembly GCF_011762595.2. NCBI lineage: Eukaryota > Metazoa > Chordata > Mammalia > Artiodactyla > Delphinidae > Tursiops > Tursiops truncatus. Next base: position 82,379,924 of record NC_047046.1, on the reverse strand, counting down.
TTATTTGTGTATATATCTAAAGGTCAATTTGCTGCGTCATATGGTAACTCTACATTTAACTTGTTGAAGAACTGCCAAACTGTTTTCCACAATGGTTGTACCATTTTTACATCTTCATTTCCGTGAATGTTCAAAATTCCTATAAGATGCATAAAATTAAGATAAAACCGATCATATTTTAAAGTTTTTACTATTAGAATTAACAAAGAAATGCACATGGGAATGGACCCTACGTATCAGGTTGAGCTACCTCTTAGGATTGATAAAATGAGATAATTATTGACAGAATTCTATGACTTGGTAATTTTCATCACAGCGTAAAGAGTTAAAAACATAGCGAGTTTCCTTGCTGGAGCGTACTTACAGATTTACAGAAAAGAGAGCAAGAAAAGAATAAACTAGAGATAAATATGCAAGGTTTGTCAGATAGAAAAAAAAAAAAAGCACAGTATTCCTAGTGAAATAGACCGTGTTCTAAAAGCACACACACACAGACACAATTAACTCACAATCGATATGAAGCTACATTCAGGAAAAAATATTTTATACAATATTCTGTATGATTCGTAGTTCCCCACATGCCCATCATTTTCACAAAGTAAGGAAATCATTGAAATTCAACTCGTTTGGGATTTTAAGACAAAACTCAATGGTAGGTTGTGAAGTTACACCTTCATGGTGACTCGCTCACATATGAAGACTAAAGATGTAGTGGGTTGTTCCTTCGATAGCATGAAAGTTCAAATTTGCAAACTTCAAGTAATTCCTATTTTAGAATCTCTCAAACATACATGCATATAGACATATAAATACACATAGATGCATGTCTATATATATACACATACTAAAGATGCTAGAGAAACAGGTTTAGTCTTTTAGTCTTTTGCTGCCAGTGTAATATATCCAGTTTGAAGTGACAGAGAACTGTACATGAGTCTCTCTCGTTACCACTTCAGTAACCTTGTGAGGGCTCTGTCTGAACCAGCTGCGCAGAAAACGGTCTACTCCCAAAATGCATTCAACCAGTTGGAATTCTACTACTACTTGACTGAACGTGTTCTTCGGAAGGCAGAACTGATTCAATCTATCATGTTTTCTGACATAAGAAACGACATGCTACCCAGTGGACCATGTAGGGGGCAAAATCCTATTTCATATAAAGTCTTGATCTAAGTAAGTGTCAAAAATGCAATAAAATCTTCTCCATCAAAAGAAATGGGGGCTATAAATAGAGATTTCTTTCTTTTCTGCTCGGGTCAATATTGAAAATGGTGAAAATAAAATATGGTGATTTTTTTCTTTGCTACAGGAGCTTTACCGTTTTATGATATTGGACTTGGGCCTCTATGCACCTGTTTAGAAGAAACCTTGTTTTAACACTACATGTTAAATGTATAATTTGCAGATTGTTTTCTTGATTTCTATTTCACATCATAAAATGAGATGTTTACTAAATCATGAATGTGAGATAAGTATCCTTGACCTGCTCTGATTTTTTCTATATTCTCCTATTATTGAGTTGATTCTAACTTATGATTACAGTTATCACTGGATTCAAAATCAATATTAACAATCATAATTTACCTATACATTTTTTCGTCTTGTCAGCTAGGTATCATTCAATCAATATTTCAAAGGATAAAATTCAGGCTCACTCCCTTAAACCCTCATTTATTTATTTCTTGACTTTATCAGTTTGTGCAATTATTTTTTTCCAACTAGTGTTTCATATTCTTTATTGGTAATATACAAATGGTCCCAAATTCTGCCAATATTGCCTTATGTATAAATAAGAAATTCAAAACAGATGATGATTTTTGAAGTCTCTCCTAATTTAAATGTAAGACTCCTTGGTCATTTCTCTGAAATAACCTCTCTCTCCCCAGCCCATTATTTACCCTGAGGCTAGAGTCTTACCAATTGTTCTTCTGTTCCTATCTCCTTATACCTCCTTTCCTGCCTACAAAACCACTGATCCTAAAATTATAATTTATCCATTCTATTATCATACTAACAATCTTCAAACAGCTTCACTGATTTCTACAGGATTAATCTTTAAAAATATAATTGACTTTCTATTTCCTGTTCCCATACTAAACTGATTTATTATAAGTCCTCTTTTAAACAAGCTGGTTTCTTTACTATAAGCTATAAATATGACAGTCAATCCAAATTCTTCACCACATTCTTTCTACCCAGAATGTTCTCCCATGTAACTTCCCATTTCTCATCTGCAAGAAAACTTCTTTGAATTTCCATAGTATGAATCATTTGCCCCATTATTTCGGTGGTTACTCAGATATCTTTTCACGTAAAATTATAGTCTCCTTCATATTAAAAACTTTTTATAACTTCAACTGCATCTCGGACTGTTTGTCTTTCAAGTAATCAGCACTAACAAACAGCTTGATAACTGAGCATCACCTAACTAGTTCATGTTTGTATAGTTTAGCTCCTAAACTGGATATTCATTTCCCTCAGGGTAAATAGTTACCAAAACCAAATTGACACTGAGAGGATACATGCGTGCCCTACTTCTTCTCTAAAGTAGAATCATTTCTCCATATATGAGAGCTGGGATAGAAAATGTTAACTCAAAGTAGATCTACTGACTCATACGGGACATGCTTCCATGCGGATGCCTGCAGAATGCCCGGAATAACACATTCATAATGTCGCTTCACAAATATTCTTGCAGTCTCAACAGACGTTTCCGAGCCTCTTGTTGCATCTTGACACATGAAAGATTCATAAGCCGTGTGGAAATGTGCTTGAAAATTTCCTGATATTAATGTTTCTGTTCGGTATGGACTTTGATATATATTAAGAACCGTATTATATTAGCTTGGTACAATAATAACAAAACACAATGCTAATGCCACTTGATGAATGAAGACTAAACTTCCCGTATTGTATTAACAGTATATTAAGGACACTGTAAAACAATACAATGTGATGGATGAGATCCATGTTATTATCCACGCATATGTGTATAAAAAGCAAGTGCTTTCATGTATTTTATACTAAGTTGAATATATTACATGCTGTCACTGTTTCAGCATGAAGTTCTTGTAAATGAACCTGTACTACTTCCGTTTTAGGATGGCATAGGCATGCTCAATGCCATTTAAGATGCCTTCCTGGGATAGATTTTTAGGGAGCAGCCTCAACCCCAGGCTTGCTTTCTTCCACCATTCAGAACTGCTTATAATTCTGATAACTTGGCAAGGTTTCTTTGCAACCTTAAAGTCTCAGAGTAGCCTCTGACAGAAAATTCGAAAACTTTCTTAGTAAACTCTATCTGAGTCAAAATGAATGAAAATAAACATCATAGAATCATTTATCTTTCCAATTCAAATCAACTATTCCTTTTGACTTTCTAGTAAATTGAAAATATCCTGCAGACACTTACTTTCAAAAGCCTCATATCAATCTTTTATTCAGCCTTTTTGCACTACCCACAAACTTAATCCACTGTTATTTTCTAGTAAACTTGTGACCTTGTAATACCTCTCACATTTATCTCCTTCTTTCAGTCTAACTCCAGATCATTGTACTTATTTTTCAGTTCCCTAATTATGGACTTGAAAATGCATTCCTTACCTCCATTTCATGTCCAATCAATTATACATCCTTTTGCCAAATTAATATCTTTTAAACGGCTTTATTTAAGTATAATTGATATAGAAAGAACTGCACATGTTCAGCACGTACAATTTGATAAATTTGGACATATACAGAAATCAGTGAGGAAACCATCCTCACCAACACTTATCTTTTTTGTCTTTAATAATAGACATCCTGACTGGTGTGTGATGAGATCTCATTTTAGTTTTGATTTGCATTTCTTCTTTGATGATTAGTGATGTTGAGCATCTTTTCATATACCTGGTGGCCATTTGCATGTCCTCTTTGGAGACATGTCTATTCAAGTCCTTTGCCCACTTTGAAAATTGGGTTATTTGTTCTTGCTTTTGAGTGACAGGAGTTCTTTAGGTATTTTGGAAATTAACCCCTTATCATATATATAATTTGCTAATATTTCCTTCCATTCTGTTGTCTGCTTCCTTCACTGTGCAGAAGCTTTTCAGTTTAATGTAGCCCTACTTGTCTACATTTGATTTTGTTGCTTGTGCTTTTGGTGTTATGTCTAAGAAATCATGGCCACGATCAATATCTAGAAAAATTTCCCTATATTTTCTTCTAGGGGTTCTACAGTTACAGCATACTTAGTGGGGAAAAACTGAAAGCTTTTTCTCTAAGATCAGGAGCAAAACAAGGATGCCCACTTTTGCCATATCTATTCTATACAGTATTGGAAGCCCCAGCCAGAACAATTAGATAACAAAATAAATAAAGCACATCCGCATCAGAAAGGAAGAAGTAAAATGACCTCTGTTTCCAGAGTAGAGATGATCCTATATGTAGAAATGCCTAGAGACTACACAAAAAATTGTTAGGACTAATGAATGAAATCAGTAATGTTGCAGGATGCAAACTATCAGATAAAAATCGGTTACATTTCTACATGCCATATTGACCTTTAAATGTGTATTTGTGACACAGTCATATTATTGCTCAAATACTGAGTGGATTCATTTGATCACCAAGTCATGTATAAACTTCAGGTCCCAAGACACAACACCATCCACCATATTGCCCAGATCGTATTTCAAGATTTTTTTCTTTTTACTCTCTTAATGCATTATTCAGACAATTTTGAGGAGCTGTTTTTTGGGATTGACATACATACACCACTATATATAAAATAGATAACTAATAAGAACCTACTGTATAGCACAGGGAACACTACTCAATACTCTGTAATGACCTATATGGGAAAACGATTTTAAAAAGAGTGGATGTATGTATATGTATAACTGATTCACTTTGCTGTACAGCAGAAACTAACACAGCGTTGTAAGTCAACTATACTACAATAAAAATTAATTTAAAAAGCCGTTGGCATATATAACCTATTTTTTCACAGTACTGCCTACAATTTGATAGACTTCCCTCCAAACTTTTCACCTCTGGAAATTCTACTGAACCTTCAAGCTTCATTCAAATAACCAATTCTTACTCTCCCTCTTTGAATGTGGGAAACCACCTAATACCTTTTCGGACTTCCCTATTCCCACCCTCCTGGAGACGGGTTCATGGCTCTGACCCACAAAGCCAAGTCACTTATGAGCTTTATCTTTTCTCAAGGAATTTTCCAACTCCTACGTCCTGGCTCAGGCTGTTCCCTTCCCTGGACTCCTGATCTGCCATCTCTGCTTTATAACCTCTCTCTATCCTGTACACTAAACACACAAGGTAACAGATTAAAAAAAAAAAAGTTACTTTATACACTGGTGGTACATTTTATGATTGCTCTTGTTTTCTGTCTTCTCGGATAGAATTACTATCCCTTGCATCATTGGCTTTGTCCAGTTGAATGTAAGCTCAGGTGGCGTTTGCCAGGTCTGAGAAGAAGCTTCAAAAGCCAATGAGTGGGAGGAGCTTCAAGATGGCGGAAGAGTAAGACGCAGAGATCACCTTCCTCCCCACAGATACTCCAGAAATACATCTACACGTGGAACAACGCCCACAGAACACCTACTGAAGGCTGGCAGAAGACCTCAGACCTCCCAAAAGGCAAGAAACTCCCCACGTACCTGGGTAGGGCAAAAGAAAAAAGAATAAACAGAGACAAAAGGATAGGGACGGGACCTGCACCAGTGGGAAGGAGCTATGAAGGAGGAAAGGTTTCCACACACTAGGAAGCCCCTTCGCAGGCAGAGACTGTGGGTGGCGGAGGGGGAAGCTTCGGAGCCGCGGAGGAGAGCACAGCCACAGGGGTGCGGAGGGCAAAGCGGAGAGATTCCCGCACAGAGGGTCGGTGCCGACCGGCACTCACCAGCCCGAGAGGCTTGTCTGCTCCCCCGCCGGGGCGGGCGGGGCTGCGAGCTGAGGCTCGGGTTTCGGAAGGAGCGCAGGGAGAGGACTGGGGTTGGCAGCGTGGACACAGCCTGCAGGAGGTTAGTGCGCCACGGCTGGCCGGGAGGGAGTCCGGGGAAAAGTCTGCACCTGCCGAAGAGGCAAAAGACTTTTCTTCCCTCTGTGTTTCCCGGTGCGCGAGGAGAGGGGATTCAGAGCACCGCTTGAAGGAGTTCCAGAGATGGGCGCAAGACCCCAGAGACAGGCATGAGATGCTAAGGCTACTGCTGCCACCACCAAGAAGCCTGTGTGCGAGCACAGGTCACTACCCACACCCCCCTGCCGGGGAGCCTGTGCAGCCCGCCACTGCCAGGGTCCTGCGATCCAGGGACAACTTACCCGGGAGAACACACGGCGCGCCTCAGGCTGGTGCAACGTCACGCCAGCCTCTGCCACCGTAGGCCCGCCCCGCACTCCGTGCCCCTCCCTCCCCCCGGCCTGAGTGAGCCAGAGCCCCCAAAACAGCGGCTCCTTTAAGCCCGTCCTGTCTGACCGAAGAACAGACGCCCTCAGGCGACCTACACGCAGAGGCAGGTTCAAATCCGTAGCTGAACCCTGGGAGCTGTGAGAACAAAGAAGAGAAAGGGAAATCTCTCCCAGCAGCCTCAGGAGCAGCAGATTAAATTTCCACAGGCAACTTGATGTACCTGCATCTGTGGAATACCTGAATAGGCAATGAATCATCCCAAATTGAGGCGGTGAACTGTGGGAGCAAAGATATATATTTTTTTCCCTTTTTTTTTCTCTTTTTGTGAGTGTGTATGTGTATGCTTCTGTGTGTGATTTTGCCTGTATAGCTTTGCTTTCACCATTTGTCCTGGGGTTCAGTCTGTCCTTTTTTTTTTTCAGCATAGTTTTTAGTGCTTGTTATCATTGGTGGATTTGTTTTTTGGTTTGGTTGCTCTCTTCTTTCTTTTTCTTTATTACTTTTTGCAATTTTTTAGTAACTATTTTAGTCTTTTTTATTTTATTTGTTTTAACTTCTTGTTTCTTTCTTTCTTTTTTCCCTCCCTTTTATTCTGAGCCATGTGGATGACAGGCTCTTGTTGCTCTAGCCAGGTGCCAGGGCTGTGCCTTTAAGGTGGGAGAGACAAGTTCGGGACATTGGTCCACAAGAGACATCCCAGCTCCACATAATATCAAATGGCGAAAATCTCCCAGAGATCCCCATCTCAACATCAAGACCCAGCTCCACTCAATGACCAGCAAGCTACAGTGCTGGACACCCTATGCCAAACAACTAGCAAGACAGAAACACAACCCCACGCATTAGCAGAGAGGCTGTCTAAAATCATAGTAAGGCCACAGACACCACAAAACATACTACCAGACGTGAACCAGCCCACCAGAAAGACAAAATCCAGCCTCATCCACCAGAACACAGGCACTAGTCCCCTCCACCAGAAAGCCTACACAAACCACTGAACCAACCTTAGCCACTGGGGGCAGACACCAAAAACAACGGGAACGACGAACCTGCAGCCTGCGAAAAGGAGACCCCAAACACAGTAAGATAAGCAAAATGAGAAGACAGAAAAACACACAGCAGATGAAGGAGCAATGTAAAAAACCACAAGACCTAACAAATGAAGAGGAAATAGGCAGTCTACCTGAAAAAGAATTCAGAATAATGCGAGTAAAGATGATCCAAAATCTTGGAAATAGAATGGAGAAAATACAAGAAACGTTTAACAAGGACCTAGAAGAACTAAAGAGCAAACAAACAGTGATGAACAACACAATAAATGAAATTAAAAATTCTCTAGAAGGGATCAATAGCAGAATAATGGAGGCAGAAGAACAGATAAAATAGTGGAAATAACTACTGCAGAGCAGAATAAAGAAAAAAGAATGAAAAGAATTGAGGACAGTCTCAGAGACATCTGGGACAACGTTAAACACACCAACATTCGAATTATAGGGGTCCCAGAAGAAGAAGAGAAACCTAAAGGGACTGAGAAAATATTTGAAGAGATTATAGTTGAAAACTTCCCAAATATGGGAAAGGAAATAGTTAATTAACTCCAGGAAGCACAGAGAGTCCCATACAGGATAAATCCAAGGAGAAACACACCAAGACACATATTAATCAAACTATCAAAAATTAAATACAAAGAAAAAATACTAAAAGCAGCAAGGGAAAAATAACATAACACACAAGGGAATCCCCATAAGGTTAACAGCTGATCTTCCAGCCAGAAGGGAGTGGCAGGACATATTTAAAGTGATGAAGGGGGAAAACCTACAACCAAGATTATTCTACCCACAAACAATCTCTTTCAGATTTGACAGAGAAATTAAAATCTTTACAGACAAGCAAAAGCTAAGATAATTCAGCACCAGCAAACCAGCTTTCCAACAAATGCTAAAGGAACTTTTCTAGGCAGGAAACACAAGAGAAGGAAAAGACCTACAATAACAAACCCAAAACCATTAAGAAAATGGTAATAGGAACATACATATCGATAATTACCTTAAACATAAATGGATTAAATGCTCCAACCAAAAGACATAGACTGGCTGAATGGATACACAAACAAGACCATATATATGCTGTCTACAAGAGACCCACTTCAGACCTAGGGACACATACAGAGTGAAAGTGAGGGGATGGAAAAGATATCCCATGCAAATGGAAATCAAAAGACAGCTGGAGTACCAATTCTCATATCAGACAAAATAGACTTTAAAACAAAGAATATTACAAGAGACAAAGAAGGACACTACATAATGATCAAGGGAACAATCCAAGAAGAAGATATAAAAATTATAAACATTTATGCACCCAACATAGGAGCACCTCAATACATAAGGCAAATACTAACAGCCATAAAAGGGGAAATAGACAGTAACACATTCATAGTAGGGGACTTTAACACCCCACTTTCACCAATGGACAGATCATCCAAAATGAAAATAAGGAAACACAAGCTTTAAATGATACATTGAACAAGATGGACTTAATTGATATTTATAGGACATTCCATCCAAACACAACAGAATACACATTCTTCTCAAGTGCTCATGGAACAGTCTCCAGGATAGATCATATCTTGGGTCACAAATCAAGCCTTGGTAAATTTAAGAAAATTGAAATCGTACCAAGTATCTTTTCTGACCGCAACACTATGAGACTAGAGATCAATTACAGCAAAAAAAAAAAAAAAAAAAAAAAAAAAAAAACTAAAAAATACAAACACATGGAGGCTAAACAATACACTACTTAATAACCAAGCGATCACTGAAGAGATCAATGAGGAAATCAAAAATTACATGGAAACAAATGACAATGAAAACACGACGACCCAAAACCTACGGGATGCAGCAAAAGCAGTTCTAAGAGAGAAGTTTATAGCAATACAATCCTACCTTAAGAAACAAGAAACATCTCAAACAACCTAACCTTACACCTAAAGCATTAAGAGAAAGAAGAACAAAAAAACCCCAGAGTTAGCAGAAAGAAAGAAAGAAAGATAAGATCAGAAATAAATGACAAAGAAATGAAGGAAACGATAGCAAAGATGAATAAAACTAAAAGCTGGTTCTTTGAGACGATAAACAAAAGTGATAAACCATTAGCCAGACTCATCAAGGAAAAAAGGGAGAAAACTCAAATCAATAGAATTAGAAATTTAAAAAGGAGAAGTAACAAGTGACACTGCAGAAATACAAAGGATCATGAGAGATTACTACAAACAACTATATGCCAATAAAGTGGACAACCCGCAAGAAATGGACAAATTCTGAGAAATGCACAACATTCTGAGACTGAACCAGGAAGAAATAGAAAATATGAATAGACCAATCACAAGCACTGAAATTGAAACTGTGATTAAAAATCTTCCAACAAACAAAAGTCCAGGACCAGATGGCTTCACAGGCAAATTCTATCAAACATTTAGAGAAGAGCTAACACCTATCCTTCTCAAACTCTTCCAAAATATAGCAGAGGGAGGAACACTCCCAAACTCATTCTACGAGGCCACCATCACCCTGATACCAAAACCAGACAAAAAACTACAGGCTAATGTCACTGATGAACATAGATACAAAAATCCTCAACAAAACACTAGCAAACAGAACCCAACAGCACATTAAAAGGATCATACACTATGATCAGTGGGGTTTATCCCAGGAATGCAAGGGTTCTTCAATATATGCAACTGAATCAATGTGATAAACCATATTAACAAATTGAAGGAGAAAAACCATATGATTATCTCAATAGATGCAGAGAAAGCTTTCAGCAAAATTCAACACCCATAAACCCTCCAGAAAGTAGGCATAGAGGGAACTTAACTCAACATAGTAAAGGCCATATATGACAAACCCACAGACCACATCATCCTCAATGGTGAAAAGTGAAATTTCCGCTAAGGTCAGGAACAAGACAAGGTTGCCCACTCTCACCACTATTATTCAACATAGTTTTGGAAGTTTTAGCCATCAGAGAAGAAAAAGAAATAAAAGGAATCCAAATCGGAAAAGAAGAAGTAAAGCTGTCACTGTTTGCAGATGACATGATACTATACATAGAGAATCCTAAAGATGCTACCAGAAAACTACTAGAGCTAATCAATGAATTTGGAAAGGTAGAAGGATAGAAAATTAATGCACAGAAATCTCTTGCATTCCTACACACTAATTATGAAAAATCTTAAAGTGAAATTAAGAAAACACTGCCATTTACCATTGCAAAAAAAAAAAAAAGAATAAAATATCTAGGAATAAACCTACCTAAGGAGACAAAAGACTTGTATGCAGAAAATTATAAGACACTGATGAAAGAAATTAAACATAATACAAATAGATGGAGAGATATACCATGTTCTTGGATTGGAACAATCAACATTGTGAAAATGACTATACTACCCAAAGCAATCTACAGATTCAGTGCAATCCCTATCGAACTACCACTGGCATTTTTCACAGAACTAGAAGAAAAAATTTCACAATTTCTATGGTAACACAAAAGACACCAAAGAGCCAAAGCAATCTTGAGAACGAAAAATGGAGCTGGAGGAATCAGGTTCCCTGACTTCAGACTATACTAAAAAGCTACAGTAATCAAGACAGTATGGTACTGGCACAAAAACAAAGATAGATCAATGGAACAGGATAGAAAGCCCAGAGATAAACCCATGCACATATGGTCACTTATCTTTGATAAAGGAGACAAGAATATACAATGGAGAAAAGACAGCCTCTTCAATAAGTGGTGCTGGGAAAACTGGACAGCTACATGTAAAAGAATGAAATTAGAACACTCACTAACACCATACACCATAACTCAAAATGGATTAAAACCTAAATGTAAGGCCAGAGACTATCAAACTCTTAGAGAAAAACATAGGCAGAACACTCTATGACATAAATCACAGCAAGATCCTTTTTGACCCACCTGCTAGAGAAATGGAAATAAAAACAAAAATAAACAAATGGGACCTAATGAAACTTAAAAACTTTTGCACAGCAAAGGAAATCATAAACAAGACGAAAAGACAGCCCTCAGAATGGGAAAAATGAAGAAACTGGCAAAGGATTAATCTCCAAAATTTACAAGCAGCTCATGCAGCTAAATATGAAAAAAAACAACCCAATCCAAAAATGGGCAGAAGACCTAAATAGACATATCTCCAAAAAAGATATACAGATTGCCAACAAACACATGAAAGAATGCTCAACATCATTAATCATTAGAGAAATGCAAATCAAAACTACAATGAAATATCATCTCACACTGCTCAGAATGTCAATCATCAAAAAATCTACAAACAATAAATGCTGGAGAGGGTGTGTAGAAAAGGGACCCTCTTGCACTGTTGGTGGGAATGTAAATTGATACAGCCACTATGGAGAGCAGTATGGAGGTTCCTTAAAAAACTAAAAATAGAGCTACCATATGACCCAGCAATCCCAGTCCTGGGCATATACCCTGAGAAAACCATAATTCAAAAGAGTCATGTACCACTATGTTCATTGCAGCTCTATTTACAATAGCCAGGACATGGAAGCAACCTAAGTGTCCATCAACAGATGAATGGATAAAGAAGATGTGGCACATATATACAATGGAATATTACTCAGCCATAAAAGAAACGAAATTGAGTTATTTGTAATGAGGTGGATGGACCTAGAGTCTGTCATACGTGAAGTCAGTCAGAAAGAGAAAAACAAATACCGTATGCTAACACATATATATGGAATCTAAAAAACAAACAAAAAAGTGGTCATGAAGAACCTAGCAGCAAGATGGTAATAAAGACACAGACCTACTAGAGAATGGACTTGAGGATATGGGGAGGGGGAAGGGTAAACTGGGAGAAAGTGAGAGAGTGGCATGGACATATATACACTACCAAATGTAAAATAGCCAGTGAGAAGCAGCCGCAAAGCACAGGGAGATCATCTCGGTGCTTTGTAACCACCTAGAGGTGTGGGATAGGGAGGGTGGGAAGGAGGCAGATGCAAGAGGGAAGAGATATGGGAATATGTGTATATGTATAACTGATTCACTTTATTATAAAACAGAAACTAACATACCACTGTAAAGCAATTATACTGCCATAAAGATGTTAAAAGAAAAAGCCAATGAGTGGTCCCACCATTTATCCTCTTTCCTCTAACATTAGATACTTGTGTCCTATATCATAATGGCAGCTCCTTCCACCGGAATTTCATAAGACAGACGTGTACTTATCTACAGCCAACCCACAGCTGATGTGGAGCATGAAAATGAAATAAGCCTGATTTTTGTTAAACTAGTGGGATTTTTCAGTTGGTTGATAGCCCAGCACTCCCTAGCAAAAAAAAAGGAGTAATGCAATACGTATTAAACAAAACATTACAAAGTGAGTCTAATTGGTCAAAGACATGACGTCTACTCTCGAAACACTGTGGATTTATTCATTTCACACGAAGAACTCTGAGTTTGATCCATTTATTCTTGGTGAACATATAAACAGAGCAATTATAACCATTTTCTCCCTGGAAGTCAACCATTAGACCTAAAATGGCTAAGAGCCTCAGATCCATAGCCACAAATTCTTATAAACTCCTCTCATTTTGCTTTAGTTGACTTCTTAAAAGACTTTTTTGATGAACTGTAATAATTTATTCAATGATGAACTTGGTAATGATGTAATTTCCCCTTCTCTTAATCTGAGTATCTCTTATGACAGCAGCTATATTGAAAATATTTCCATCGTGAAAGATTTTTATTCCTGCATGACAATTCCTTTAATTGTGCTTAGAATAAATTGACAGTGAATTCATTGTCAGATGACACCTTACAGATGTATAGCTAGTGTGAGAATTTTCCACTCACCTTACAGTTTTACAGTCCAGGAAGAAGGGTATATGTTTGGATTCCAGAAACAGTTATATCATTTTGCTTATTCCAAAAAGCTTCACATCCCATCGAAGGTATTTGTTAAATTATTTATTTCCTTACATAAATGGAAGATAAAAATCTGCAGGTATGCCTGTATCAAATGTTGGCATGTTGTAAATTTAAGTTTAGAATATCTGCCGCACTCTTTTTGCTTTTCCTATAAGGCGTTTGGTTTCAAAGTTTTCCTTCATTACATTCAGGCTTTCCCTGTGTTTGGAAAATTTTCTCTTTTAAAAATATCGGTTCAGGACTTCCCTGGCAGTCCAGTGCAGGGGGTGTGGGTTCGATCCCTGATCAGGCAGCTATGATCCCACATGCCTCGTGGCCAAAAAACCAAAACAGAAGCCATATTGTAACAAATTCAATAAAGACTTTAAAAATGGTCCACATCAAAAAAAAAATCTTTTGAAAAAATATCGCTTCAAAAATTCATAAAAATTTTGGCCAAATAACGTCATTTTTATGTAGTTCTCTTAAGAAACTCAAAACATTTTCAGATAGTCCCATCAATCTCACCCCGATGAATGAAAGATACTTAATCTAATTTTTCAAAGGAAGGTGAAATTACCCACCATGAAACACATGTGACTAAAGAAATAGGCCCAAATGAAAACGTTGTAATTTCCATTTTTATTGCTATTGAGTATAATTTTCCACAGTCGAGTGCAGCTCATTTGCAGGATATCTGGATGCCCTGTCTTACTTGAGATCTGTCACTTTGGTTCAAACTTGCACAAAGCCTTATTTCGGTCTGCTCTCCCTTTTTCTGTTCTCTTTGGGGTCACTCTCCTAACTGCCATAGCAAGAGCCGCAGAAGGAAGGGGAGAAAGGCAAGCGCCATCCCGGGTTGTCCTCTAGGAGGCTGTGGCCTTAATATCAGTTGTCTTTGTTCAGGACACAAAAATCCCTATCAATTCCAGAGATACGAGTGAAAACAATGGGGCCGAATTTGTTTGAAAATCACTTCCCCGCGAGTTGTACAGTATTAATCAAAATGTTAGCACGTCACTCATCTTGAGTCTGCCATGATGCCCTGATGTCACTGGGGAAAGCACTGACCCTGGATGATGTTATGGAATCTGAGAAAACTCCTGGCGCAGCTCCAAGCCCCGCCTACCCTGTCTTTATTCCAGCATCTCACATGCCTCCTACTTCTCGCCGACTTACCTTTTTTTCCTGAATGGGGCTTCTCTATTCTATTTTTCTCTAGCATATTTAAAAAGAACATTTTCCTGAAACAAGTTTCATAACAGATATGTTGCTTCTAGACTTTTGTGATTTGCGCAAGTTATTACTGAATATTTTGAGGGACAGGTGAAACGAAAAAGTGCACCATTCATTGAAAGGCTGTACACATTTCTAGAAACGTATATATATTTAAAATGTATGTCTGTAGGTACACATGTAAATGTATATATTATGTGTGTTATTTACAGCTCTCCTATTTAGCTGTATTTTCACTTTCCACCCACCCTATCTTCCCCTGACTTTACAAGAACATTCTGTTCATGTTCAGTTTCAGAGATTATCAAGGGATGAATACAAACTAGCCCCACATATTGCCTGAAATAAATTCTAGCAAATGCATTTTACGACATATGCAAATACAGATGACCAACCTTTGCTTTAGGTAAAAGTCAGAGTGCGCTATACACTTTGCTTCCCGAGCCCAGACACTTTTTCTTTCCTCTTTCTAAGAGCTTGAGTGAAATTATTTTGTAAATATACGAAACAGTACGAAACAGTATTTCGTACTGTTTCCTGGATCCTCGAAATTAGAGTTAAGCCAGGACAGCCTAGTGAGTTTCGGCCAAGGCCCTCAGGGGCTTGTGTTTCCCCGTGGGCCTGGTTAAAAATAACAATTCCATTGCTAGCTAATCCACAGAAAAATTGTGGGGATTTGATGTCCAATTCAAATAATGCTGCATATATCTGGATCTTCTTTTGAAACAGTAACAAATAATGAGATTGGAAGATTAAATCAGAGCTACAGCTGTGGACAGAACCTTAATTCAAATTTTCATGAATGAGACCAAAATAGAAGGAATTATTCTGCCCTGCTTTGTCTGGTCTCTTCTGGGTTTCCCCTGTCTCAGAGCAATCATTGGAAGTGATCCCAATTCCCTATTTTTAGGGATCAAACCCAAGTTATATCCATCTATCTACAAAGACCTACAGGATGTCGTATCTTTTCTCCAGTCTCAAAATGCTCCTCAAGATTCTGGATGCAGAACTACACCCCTTCTAAGTTTCCACCAACTATATATTCAGTACAAGTATTTTTTATGCTTTTGAATCACTTACCGAATACTCTGGACTATGAGGATGAATAATGTATTATAAAATGTAGCTTTCCTCTATCCTGGGCTACGTCCCTATCATTCCCCGAGGTATTCCTTCCCATATTCCAGTCTATGGTAGTCTGTCCTTCTATCTGAAGCAATTTAACAAGAAATTGTGTAACAAGAAAAATCTCTATTTTTCTAAAAGTAACTCTGACAAATATACTTCCCTGTTCTTAAAGAATTATCAATAAGTTGTTACAGCACTGATGTAACCTTACATAGCTTTTTCCTTCCTTTTTTTCCTTGTCATAGTTCTTCAATTATATCAAAATACAAATTAGTCGTAATCAACCAAATCTCAGGGGTCACTGTGCAATGTCACCAGACTACCAATGGCATCATAAGGTTGTCATACGAAGCACCAGAGCATGGCATGCTCGGTGACTACTGGTGATGGTAAATCACGGAGAAGGTAGGGTTATACAGAGATCAAGTGACAATATTGCACATACCTTTGGTACTAATTTTTATCTTTACTGTCATCTTATCCTTTGCCTCCTAGACTGTTGTACCATAAGGAAATTATGCTTAAACATACCAACTAAAATTATTATTTCTCTTCTCTTTTTAATTCATGTTTAAAATCAAGAACTCAAAACAACCAGTTCCGGTATCTTCTGATAATTATTTCTTGAAAGACTTACAGGCTGGTATAGACAATTCACCCCTAATCCACGTGACTGACTTCACAAAGTGAGTTGGTTAGAGGAGCTATTGAATGTTTTTAACTGTGTTTATAAATGTATTGTTAATCCACGTCAGTGAAATGGTATCATCCCGAATCCTGTTAAGGAACTTCTTTGAGGGATCTAGTGAAAATGTTCTCCTGGTGAAGATAAACACTGGTTCTTTTGTAACACTTAAGATGCTGGTAATTCAGGTGTGTAGTGCTGATTTCTAGGTCTGAAAAGTAAAAACAGATGGCTTTGTTTCTCCTGAAGAGTACTCCCATGGATTTCAAAGATCTAGGGAAAATTTAATTCTATTTCTTTCTTGTTTCCCTTTCTCTTAAAGATAAAGGAAAATGATTAAAATTCAAGATATCAATTGTTTGTTTTCATTATAACATAATGATATCCTTAGAACGTAGTTCTATTCATTGTTTCTCAGTTGTAGTACATTACATAGAAGTCAAAGAAGATTAAGAATGTCTTAAGATTAAGAGTGTCTTATGTGTATGAAAAATTTCATACTAAAGAAGTTTATTTCCACCTATGAAAGTTTTGATAGCCAATGAGAAGAAAATAAATTGAGTGTGGTTGTCATTCCTGACAAGAATTATTGGGGGTGTATCATAAATTTTCAGATTGCTTAAGCATAAATGCATTCATGTATAGTTATATAATTGTACAAAAGAATATTCGATCTTGTGTAGCCTTTCCTAAAGCAGAAGGAAGAAAACTGAGAAAGAAAAAAGATTAATGAGAAGGACTTGCACATAAATCAGTTCCTGGAATTAGAGCTGGATGCAGCAGCAGGACGCAGATTTTGCCACATTGCTGATGAATTAGAGTGTCTTTTCTACAAGCATAAGCTTTGTCAATAGGAAGAGTATGAGTAGATCTTTGGCATCCACTGGAGTGCCCTCTATGAGTCTCTCCTATTGATGTTTGACGTCAAAGTTCAAACCCTTCTCTCCTTTATTCCTTCTCTCCAGTACTACCAGACATTTGTTCAGGTACCCACCTTTCTCTATGAGACTTTGTACTTAAGGGAGGCTGGACTTGACTCATCCCCAGGGCTTAGATACTGGTTGGTCCAAGCCAGTTAAGGTGCTCACAGAGCTCTGTTAGTGATTTGTAAGGTCAAGGAATATGGGAAAATTCTGGATAGTGAGACAGGTGTGATGTTGTTTATGGGCGTGGTGCTACAACTATTAGGATGGGGTGGGGAGAAAGAGAGAGAGAGGATTTCTTATATTTTTCTGGATTCTGCTGTGTCTAAATATAGTGCCCTGAGCCTCTATAGCCATCTTTCCCTCTTGTGGAAATTTAGACTGAAGACATTGCCAACCAACAGGGAACAGCATAGCTGAAAGATTTAAAAATAATCTGAGTCTTAATGATATCACTGAGCTTTTCAAATGTACACGTACTTCATTCTGTTCTCCTGCAAGTGTATAATAATACAGTCTCTGATTAGCTAAGAAATTTCATTTTGTTTTCACACTTGAATTCAAAATCATTTTAACTGAATCACCTTACTAAAAGCAGAAAAGTAACAACAGCAACAAACAACAAAAACCGGATGTAAAGGCAGTCTCATCTGTGAATACCAGGTACTTCAAAGAGAAAAAGGTATGTTAAAAAGGGGTGGAGTGTGGGATCACATCCGTTCCTGGGTAGACACCGGGTTGAGGTGGGTAAAGACAAACAAAGAGGCGGCTGGAAAGAATTCTAATTCATGATAATCAAGACCAACATCTATTTATTTCAGAGTGTTCATGGAAGGTATGGGGCCTTAGCAGAGAAGTGCACGGACAGGTAGGCAGGAGGATGGAGAGATGGACCTTGCAAAGAACGTGCCTGTCCCGAATCTTAGACGGACACAAAACGCACACAGGGATTTCAGGAACAAGGCAGCTTTTACAATAACTGCAAAATTGACAGTCAAAGTCAGGCTACCCCAAAACGTAACTTGATGATGAATAACATGAGTCAAGGTCTCCCTCTGTCCTCACTAGGCAAGGTCAGGTTTAGAGTGAGGTACCATTTCACGGGACAGTCAGGCATGCCCAGCTGGTAAGACAGGGGCAGTGCAGAGGCACTGGAAGGCAGTTCGGATGGACAGCACTCACATAGGCCTTCAGCAAAGGCCTAGTATGTGTACCGGTGAATGTCAGTATCTGCAGGATAAATAACGAACCTTTTATAGACTGATGAAAAACGGAGGCATGCCACAGATATATCAGAAAGTCCTTTCAGTGTACTCTCTCTCTGAAATAGTAGGAAAATACTTTAAAATGGGATTGAAAGTCCTCCCTTAATTTAAACCAATTATACGTTGTAGTTTTCAGTATTTTTATGGACATTTATATGTCAGCTAATTCCCACAGTGTACTGTGACTTCCATGAGAATAGAAAATCTATGTTCCATGGAAGGAAAGGGAACTGTCAGGTCCCAAACGAAGCTCCTTATGAATGTGCACAGTTCCCCATTCCTTCCCGATGAAGGAGGGGAATCAGAATTCAATTTTGTAGAGTACTGATTTATTTAAAAAAGTAAAATTGATAAATAGAGTAGTATTTTATCTCATTTTTTTTTATTTTGGAAAAGGTTAAATGTAGCAAAAAATGTATTAATTATCACCAAAACACTAAAGACAAGAAAAAAAGCAAAAGAACATTACTTGATAAAACCAGTGGCATCTAGCCAGTACAATGTAATACAAAACTGAAAAATGTAGAAAGCGTGGACCTCCAGGAAAAAGTAGCAATGTCTAAAATCAATAAGTATTTGCCACATTGTGACAAGGATATTGTATTGATTTTTCAAACCTCAGCCTGTGTTCATTTGGCAAGTGGCCGTTCAGTGTGTATCTACAGAGTTTTATTAATATGTATGTTATGTAATATTCAACTGTCCAGCTAAATTATTTGAAACTGTAATGATCAGATATATGTCAGACTTGTACTAGAGGTAACAATGGTATTTTTCTCAGAGAATGGCTATGAAATCTTCATATTATGGTGTATTTTGTTACCAATAGAACATACACAGAAACAGACACAAATACACGTTAAGATTACCTCTCAGAATTTTAAAGCATGATCAAATTTTGTTTTCAAGGAAACTTTGACATAAGCACAGACCTTTGTAAAATACTGGAATTAAGAATTACTTAATACATTATTTGATATCCTGAGACTTTGTTCACATTTAATAGGGTATTTAATGGAGTGTCTCTGTTTCTGTGGTCATCATACAAAACTAGCAGTTTCTTTAAAAATATGAAAGCATATTTAAGGAAAAAAGAAAACTTAATAGATTTATATGAACCATTGGGCCATGTCAAGAATATTTCCCCCCACATAATTTGGTTTAAAAGTCAGTTTTGGGTAAAAGTGAGTCAGTTGCTATGACCCTACTGTGGTATTGTGGATGAATATTATATAACTATTCAAAATAGCTATCTAGAATTATCAATAGCTATTTAACATTCAGTCACATTTATTTTCCTTTTTAATTTGATAAGCCATATATTTTTACCATAACAGTTTGAAAATAAATTAGAATAATACACTACATAAACATTAACTGAAATCTTACAATGTAGGAATAACATTACTTAACCCACCATGTGTACAGATGTTTTCCTAGACATATGCGCATATACACAAATTCATATAATTTAATGATAAATATATGGTTTAAAAATGATCAATTTATCTCTATCTATAGCACAAATGATAAAATCTGTCAACTGCTATTGTGTAAACTGAGTAAGGCAACACAATTTTATTTTCTCCCATATTCATTATATTATTGCTAAAAGAACAAAATCAATATTAGTTAAAAGAACAGACTAATATTAAGAAAATTTTATATCATTTACTTTTTCATGAATATTTTGTCATTTGCATAACAGTATATTTAAGCTAACAGAACTACTTAAACTCATTTAAAATATTACTAGTTCTTGAGTATTTAAAAATTTGTGACTGCCCTTTATAAAATTCTTTATTTTGAGTAACCTCTCAGAAGTCTAGATTTAAATCTTCAAGTAACATTTTATAACCCTTGTTACTGGAGTACATCTGGACTCAGCAAATAATTCTAGAGCCGTCAATCTGTTAATATTTTGTGGGTGTATTTTATTCCTTTGAAAGTTAGAGAGAAGTATGATTCCTTATTCCCATTTGTAAGTAACTTTTTTCCCCCAGATTACATTCTTATGTGTTTGCTGCTTCTTTTTACCCTTGCATCGTATTTTTTTTTTTTAATTTAAAGCCACGTCTGCATTCTTTCCACTTACATACTGGTACACTGGAATTCTCTTCAGTTTGTATACCAAAGGGAGTTTTTTTCCATAAATTTTTGTCAGTTGCTTTATGTTTCATCTGTAGTATCAGTCATCAGTGGAATGGATCTAGTATTGACTGCATCATGTATAGTTTTCACCTATATTAAGTAACATGAGTTCATACCGATGTCACCAAATCTCTGTCTATACTGTATGTATTATCCCAACCTTACTCTCTTTGGCTGTCTGTAAGCTTCCACGATAACAGGGGGACACCTTACTCTCAGCTCCTGTCATTCATTTACTTAGTTTTTCAATCCTAGTACACGTTCATATGGATTCAGAATTAATAGAATATTACTGCAGAAAATGACATCGCCTGCTCGAGTTCCAGGCTTATGTAAAATTCTCTTGCTTTTAATCTTACAAAAGCCACTCACTTCCAGAGTTGCTGACATTAACTTTTAACCCCACCCCCTTCTGTGACATAATTTAGTATCAATATATTGGCAATACAGTTAGATAATGTTTTCACAGTCTGAATTCTGTCCTATGATCCCCCAACCTCTTCTATGTTTTTTATTTGCATACTGTAAGATTGCCTCTTTATGCTGTAAAGCTTTATGATTTCTGACAAATGCATAAAACTTCTCTATTGAGAAATAATATTATAAGTGAATCTGAAATCTTAACTCTATAGTCCCAATTATTGCTATATTAGGAAGATAAAATCATACAAACTGTTATTTGCCTCACTGTACTTATCCATCGGGAGATTCTCTGTTATTCTGTTCATAAGTATAATCAAATATAACTATAAAATTCAGAAAGTTGTTAAAGTGATATAAAAATGTGTGCTCACTGGGAAAAATAGTAAAAATCTTTGTTTACTGTGTTTTCTCTTGAGTTTGAAAAATAAAGTTTTTTAAAAAATTGAATCAGATACACTGCATGAATTGCCATATACTAGGTAAGTGAAAATTCATATTTGAATTTATATCTGTCTTAAAGACATATTCTGGTGACTATTAATATCTCAATAAAATCATTGTGAAATAAAGTTACTGTTTTTTCTAAAATATCACAGATAAAATAATTATTGCATTCATGAAAATGTATCTAGCATGTTTGTAAATAAAAGTGATTACTTCGTATCACTCTGAATAATTTTTCAGAAGCAAAATTGATCTTGGCATCTACATTCAGAGCTATTGGCATTATGTCATAGAATAACACTGCCTTAAAACATGAATCACACACCGTTTTTCTGCCGTGCTTATTGATTATCCTTCAGCATCTAAACAGCTTGTAAGGTTAAAATGCGTTTAAAGATTTATTACCTGTATTGATCTACTTTTTTTGGTGGTGTTGAAAGCAAATATAATTCAGTTCCAGCAAAAGATACAGTAAGCATTACTGTTTAAATACCAGAATTTAGCAACTTAAGAAATGTTTTCAATATGTAATAAAATGTACTACTTCTACTTGTTACTTATATAGATTCTTATTTCATTATCAAGATACATCACCTTTTTTGGTGTTTACTTTATTATTGATTTAACGGAAACTAAACAAATCTCAACTCCAGCCTATGGAATGCTTCCCTGAGTATGGATATTCTTAGTTCAACTCTCACAAAACATGATAAGGACAATCTTTCAGAATGTGACCAGACACATGAACTCTATTTCTGCCTCATCTGTACATCTAGGTACATGTTTGTTTTTCTCTAGTTTATCTGAATTTCTGTATCTATATACAATGATTAAAAATGCAGTATTAGATATATGCATATATTTTTATCATATTTATCACATGTACACACATATATGTATATGTCATAAACATATATAGACAAATGTATACATTTAAATGAGTTTTCTGCATAAAAACACATGATTTCACATGTGCTACTAGATTACTATAGATTTTTTTAAATTTTACTTTATATTGGAGTATAGTAGATTAACAATGATGTGTTAGTTACAGGTATACAGCAAAGTGATTCCGCTATACCCATTGTCCATTCTTTTTCAAGTTCTTTTCCCATTTAGGTTATTACTATAGATTTTTAATGTGGCGTTTTAAAAATATCTTTCTATACTCTAGCTCGTATTTTTTATGTGAATGTTAAATGAGACCACAATCATTCCTTGATAGTAGAAGATGTGCTAAGGGAACTCAAAGACCACTGCTCCATTAACTTGGAGCAAAACACAAGCGGAAAATTGATATAATCTGTCACATTAGCATATTTAGGGCTTGCATACTAATCCACCCGTTAGTTTTTCTTTGGTTTTGAATATGTAGTTCTCGTACCATATGTATTAAGCAGGCCAGAAACAGCGTTTTAATCAGGAGACTAAACATTTTCTTTAGATGCCTATAGCTGTTACTGTACCAGGGTCTATATAAGAAAAGTTGTATAAGGACCAAAGCACATCTGTAGAAACACAATTGGAAGTTGTTTCACACACTTGCAGTATCTAATCTACTAAATGTTAATAGCCTTCTGTGAAACAAGTCCACTATTTCTGTTAAACACGGTAATATTATAGCTGTGCATAGATGAGGTTTATTATTCACTTTCCCGTAGGTCTGTGGGCTACCATCTTTCTTGTCCATTGAGTTCACCTGCCTACCCAGACCGTTTCATGATGAGCAATTTGATATAATTTAAATACCCGTCCCTTGTCATTCTGCCTTACCTATCTTTGCTATTCCTGACTATGGGTGGACCACCGTGTCCACTTCCTCTTTTCCTGATTCCAAAATACCAGAATTTGTGAAAATATGCCCCCCTTTTTTTGCTACAAAGTAAAGCAACCTTGTAAATTAGTCCAACATTAATGGACTGAACGTGTGATGTCCTACAACTCTCTGTTTCTAATAAATTCTCATTCTTATTTTTCAGTGTATCACTTCCAAATGTTTCCTCAGAGCTGCTTCAAATCTCTTCAGCCCTGTTAAGCCTTGAGGACCAGGTTTGTTTTCCTCTCCCCTTAAAAAGTGTTCTTTCTCCACACTTTCCCTGAGGAGATCGAGACCAATGTGTTCTCACTCAATTTTTTTTTTTTTTTTTTTGCGGTACGCGGGCCCCTCACTGCTGCGGCCTCTCCCGTCGCGGAGCACAGGCTCCGGACGCGCAGGCCCAGCGGCCGTGACTCACGGGCCCAGCCGCTCCACGGCATGTGGGATCCTCCCGGACCGGGGCACGAACCCGCGTCCCCTGCACTGGCAGGCGGACTCCCAACCACTGCGCCACCAGGGAAGCCCTATGATTACATTGATTAGAAGTCAGCCAGGTACAGTGGCCGTGAAAGGGATAGGGAGAGCGATGGTGCACAGCCCATGAGGGACGAGAGAACTGGCTATGCCCTAGGAGATGAGTTTTACTCACCCTCCTTGGAGTACAGATCGTGGGAGGAATGGAAGTGATGGAATTGGAAGAAATAGGAATAAAATAGCAGGAATGTCAAGAACAGACGTCCTTGATAACAATAAACTTGTTCTCTTTAGCTGAGATCCTCCACTTTCTCTCTGCATTGGTTCTGGTAATTCACAGTGAATTCCCTCCACCATCAATGCTCACTCCTACCCAGAGACACCAGCACTGTCATCCTGCCAGCCGTCCAGGGGCTATGCTTCAGGGGGACTGGAGAGCAGACTGACTGACAATTAGTGCTAGACATTTTTAATTCCCTAGAAACTTTAGGGAAAAGAGAAAACATAACTCTGGTTGGTTGTTATGAAAATATGCATAACATGTATGCATAATATGCATAAAATATATGCATAATATGTATAAATATGCATAAGATGCTGTTCTGAAAATATTTTAGAAACAGAAACTTTCAGGCCAAATTATTAAGAAAAAGTATCAAGGAATAATGTGCTTTTCTAAATAAAATTTATCATTAGATTCCAAACTTATTAAATGATATGTCTTGTATATCTTATATCCTTAATACTTGTTTTAATACCTTTATGTTATGAAGGTGCTATAATATTATGACAAGAAATAATAATAAAGAAAAATAATGTTATATGATTGTACCCCCAAATTATTTTCCTCGTCTATTTATATTACTTTGATTTCTTAATTCAAAATTGGCTTCTGCATTTCAACTGAAATGTTTTTACCTATGGAGTGCATTTTATTTTAAAAGTCACAACCTATGATATGAATTTCTATATTTTTAGAGGATTGCAAATGCAAGTTTTTGGACTCTGATTTCTCTATAGAATATAGAAATACCCACATGGTATTCTCAATGTGGTCCACATTCAATTAAGGAATTACTGTCAAGAACTACCAGTAATATTATAGACTACAATTTCTAAAATTTTATATGTTGGAAGTGATTTATTTACAAATACTTTCAGAAGCCATAGGTGGCTTGGGAAGGTACTGAATCAAATGGCTTGACAAAACAATGACTTATTTTGAGAAAAAGAATTTGCCTGGAAAAATGAATGAGTCAGAGAGAAAAACAGGCATTTTTGTCTGTACGAACTATCCCTCGTTACTAAGGGATAAATCTTAAAACCCTGTAACAAGAGAGATTACAAGTTTTCTGTTTTCTCTTAAATAAAAATAGAAAATATAGTATATAAAAATGTAGGGAAATTCTTAAAAAAAATTTTTAATCACACCATTAGGTTTTCATGAAATGTAGAGAGAATGAGAAAGTATAATTCTGTAAATTATACAATTTTTTTATCCTGAAAAGAACTTTAAAATACCATTTACTGCTCATTAATAATATTCAGAAGCGACAGATAAAATGTGCATATCCTCTCCAAAAGGATTTTGCCCTTTTTGTGATAAAGGTTTTAAAATTGAATATTTGTGTGTTGAAATTCTACAAGGGCATCATATGCTTTGGGAAAAAAAGGACACTATTCATTTTAGCCATTGTTTTTCAAAATGAATCCCAGTACTTCTTTATGTTAACATTTTAATAATGCCTAGCATTCTGTAACATACTTTATCAAGTTACATTACACACAAAAAAATCATGTGTATGAGACATTGACTCTTGTCACGCCTTAGTCAATATAGAGATGGAGATGTATTTACTATGATTTACATATAAATGGTGCATGTTTGAACACAGATCTCTGACTTTTGAATATACATAAATGTGTACGTGAATGATTACAGATGTCATTGGGGCCCCTCTATTTCCACTGGAGCTCACAGCGTGTTCAGAGATTTCCGGCTGCCAGTCTCTGTGTCTGCCATGAAAACTGCTATGCCCATGTGGCCACAGGCCTGAATGCCACAGAACTGAGACATCCTGAGAGCTGTCCTCAAACAATAACTCTAGGAAATTGATGTGTAAACACTTCAGCCTCCTTGTGAACTGAGTGAAATAGTTCAGAGACATCTGTTTTCGACAAATCTCAGAATTTCCCAGTAGTATTAAGTTCCAAGCATCCACACTGCTTCTTGGTTTCATCAAACACCATTTAACATATTATTTCCTGTATCACTTCCCACTGGTCTATCAGTGTTCCCTGCCCCTTCAGACAAACTACTTAGTGGCTCAGTGTCAGCGGCTGGGGGACACGAAATTAACACCTCATGTGTGTCTTTTTATTATACTTCACGAATAGGAGACAAGTCCATCAATATAGGTAAATAACTGTATATATATAATTTTGTGTAACATTTTTAAGGATATATAGATATATTTATATTAGCACATGTGTTAATCACAAGGGGTGTGTGTGTGTATGTATATATATCAGAGGTTTCCATAAACCTCCTCGTAATTTCTCTTTTAATGGTGTTTTTCCCTGGTTCTCTGTTCCTTCCCCACAAGTTTGCATTTCTATGTGTCTGTGGTCTTTCCTCCCTTCCCTCACCCAAAAGAAAAGTTGTGTGGGTAGAAAGTTATGTGTGTTCGCATAATACATGTAATATCCATTACTTGTAAAATAGACAATATACTCTAGTTGTAATATGTACAAGTATACGTGTGTATATATCTCTATATCTATGCATATTTAAATAGGCATAAATAACTTACATTCATCATGACTGGTCATATAAATTTTTATACTACGTTTAATGTCATCCAAGCCCAAAGAATTGATTGTGAATTTTTGTTATTTGAATTTATGCTTGCTAAGATATACCCAGCTCCTCACAAAGCTTAGGGAAAAAGTTGTAAAAACAAACTTCACAGTTCACCTACTTTTAAGGATAAGCTAGTTGATACTTTATGAAATGATTTCCAGTTTATAAATGACTATCATGGCATTAATTTTAAACATAAAGAAATCATATTCTTCCATCAGTAGGGTTATTTTAATATGAATATACAGGTGGAGTGGGAATATTCTCTGGAGAAAATATATATTTATTTTGATAAATCAATATGGTGTGAAAGACCTTAACATTTTCTCAAAGTGTATGCTTATTGTAATTTTATAACCATAATGAATTAATTCATATATTTAAATCATTTCATTTTGATTTTCCCAACATCCCAACATAAGGTTCTTCACACTCAAGTTAAATAGGAAAAAATAATTTTGCACTGAACGAAGTTAATTGCTTGTAACCAAACACTTGTTTGCTGTTTCTCAGGAGCATTTTATGTTTATATAGACTTACATGCGGTATTATTTAAGCTGACTTTATTTGTTGTTACTTTAAACATTGAAACGAATTCTCACATAAAGCGCATTGAGCTTGGCATACAGGATAAGTTACTGATAAACTAGGAATTTAAGATTTTAGAAAGCAGGGAAGAATATTGAGTAAGTATTACATTATTTTAAACTGCAAAGAATATATATCAGGTTTCATCTTTTATGACTACTTATTTTTACAATGTGCATTTTGTAGATCTGTGTTAATTGACATTCTCATATTCAGTACCTTTCATAAAGCATTTTAAATTCTCTTGTTTAGAACAGTATGGAGGTTCCTTTAAAAACTAAATATAGAACTACCTTATGATCCAGCAATCCCACTCCTGGGCATATATCCGGAGAAAACCATAATTCGGAAAGATACATTCACCCCAATGTTCACTGCAGCACTATTTGTGATAGCCAAGACAATGGAAGCACCCTAAATGTCCATCGACAGAGGACTGGCTAAAGAAGGTGTGGCACATATATACTGATACAATAAAATATTACTCAGCCATAAAAAAAAAGAACAAAATAATGCCATTTGCAGCAACATGAATGGACGTAGAGATTGTCATTGAGGGAAGTCAGACAGACAAATATCTATGGTATTGCTTATATGTGGAATCTAAAAAAATGGTACAAATGAACTTATTTACAAAACAGAAATAGAGTCACAGATGTAGAAAACAAATCTATGGTTACCAGGGGGTAATCAGGAGAGGAGAGATAAATTGGGAGATACACCTACTATATATAAAATAGATAACTATTAAGGACCTACTGTAGAACACAGGGTACTCTGTAATGACCTATATGGGAAAAGAATCTCAAAAAAGAGTGGATATCTGTATAAATGATTCACTTTGCTGTACACCTGAAACTAACACAAAATTGTGAATCAACTATAATCCAATAAAATTTTTTAAAAAAATTCTCTTGTTTAAAAACAAAACTACATCACCCCTAAATGACCCCGGTTTACAAGGATACATGCCAAAGTGTAAAATAGGCTTGTCAATGGACCCTTGTCCTTTTCTTCAGTTTACCAATGTGAAGTCGATTCAAACTGGAAGAAATGCTCGCTCCAGTTTTCAAACACAAAATTGCTTGGGATATTTGGAATGTGCAGGAAAATCTTGGGGATCATGTATCTCTGTCTAGAGAATCACAGTCTGCTAGTTTGATACCATTTTACCGCATGCAAAATAATCTGTAAAATGTTGAAAATTTGCTGGTTTGAAATGTCTCTGTGCCTGCCTTTTAAGCCCTTGGAAGTCCTTATACGAGCAGCTTCCAAATTTTGCAAGTTTCTTGAATTCAAGCACACTGGGAAGAACATCTAATCTCGGAGGCAGAAAACAGGAAATGCACATTCAAAGAAAAGAATGAATCATTTTTCCATATCTATAGGAAATAGGTTATTTTGTGTTTCCTGAGACTTTAAGATGAATAATGCCAATTTCAAGATGCTTTAGCATGTTATCACCATCGCTATTTTTGTTAAATTATCAGGAAACGGTCGAGGGCAATTTATATCCATTCAGTGATGGTGACGATGGCCGAGACTGGCAAAGGCATTCTTCCACAAAAACTAAATACAAATGTTATTTTTCCTGTCTCTGGAAAATACATGTTTATATATGACTTTTCAGTCAATAGGAGGAAATTGCAGGGGATTAGAGATAGGGGGACTGAGAACTGTGGATATCTCAAATCCCTCCCACTCTCTAGAAGGGGTCAGTTTGGGCAGTGACTGCATCTCCATTGAAAGCCAGCTGGGGTCTCTGTCCCTCTCTGCAGCTCTCCTTCAGTTCCCTGCACTGCTTGCCGTTGTCCTTTTAGACCAAGGCCTGGCAGGACTTTCTTCTGTATTAGTCCCCGATTCCCTAGCTAAACCTTACTGTTTGCTTTACCCTATCCAATCTCTGCAAGAATCCCTTTTAAAAACTCTCTTCAATAACTCCTTTAGGAAACCACCCATCCATTTCCTGCCAAGAACATCTGAATACATACTATGTATGGGGTTCTAGATATGGTACCATGGAAAAGTACTCAAGCCTGGAACAAAAGGAAAGCCTCTGGGCTAGGAATAGTAAGAGTCCTATTTCCTTAAAAAATTTCATATAATGAAGCAAAAGTGACCAATGATGTTAAGACACTTAGAAAGTTTGTTGACAAAAGCATAATTTAACAATCATCCAAAACTTTTCTGATTCACTAGGTGAAAAAATGAGGTGGGGAATGAAGAGGATATTTTCTAAAGAATACATTATTTATATTTCTTGTCATATAACTTGAGATTTTGGAGTTGGGTGTCTTCATCTGATACCGTAAAGAGTGACTACAGGTCAATGCCTGTAACAGAAGATAATAAATTACGAATCTGAGTTTTATTGCTAAGGTGAATAGTGACCACTGATTGTTAAACTAAAATGTTTAAACCTGCAGTCCACTTAATGGCACTCACCCTGGCCACACAATGCCATTATAACCTGAAAACTGAAATGTAGGATTAAAGTTGAATAAAACCTAAGCAATGCATATTCTCCGCAAAATACTTACTGAAAACTTAAATAATATATTATAGTTCTTCTCCAGAGTGTATATTTTATAGTATTTTTTTCAATATAATGACAGGTACTAATTAGAATTTCAAGAGTATGAGAAATAAAACTGTCTGATTTTCAGGTACTTATTAAATAGACACATTTTGTAATTGAATTTTTCCAACTTAATTGGAATTGAACCAATGATATATAATTTTTATTGAGAACAAAATCTCATGAGTTTCCTCCAAATTTATAGCTGAAAAATTTAACTGGAAATTTCAAATCAATCCCATAATGATCGTATCATGCTTCTGCCATTAGAAACTGTGTATATAATTAAAGTTAATTTGATTGTCTGAATAAATTAGTTGATCTGTTAGAACACATAATAAATTAATATATATATTAATCCATCAAACAATTGTTGGCATTGCGTAGAGGCAATTTAATTTGTTCGTTATAGGTAATCTGAGTGGGAAGGCATAAAAATCCACTGTCAGAATTCAAAGCCCTAGTCAGCCAAGTAGCCAAAACTTAGAGTACAGAGATATCCATGTCCCATGCAGTTTTTTTTTTTTTTGTATTCTTTTTTTTTTTTCTTTTTTTGCGGTACGTGGGCCTCTCACTGTTGTGGCCTCTCCCGTTGCGGAGCACAGGCTCCAGACGTGCAGGCCCAGCGGCCATGGCTCACAGGCCCAGCCGCTCCGCGGCATGTGGGATCTTCCCGGACCGGGGCACGAACCCACATCCCCTGCATCGGCAGGTGGACTCTCAACCACTGCGCCACCAGGGAAGCCCCCATGCAGTTTTTTTAAGAGACGACCTTCCACAGTGGTTTAAAGGTTGTTTAAATACATATTTTGGTAAATAATCATAATAATTTCTTCATATTTCATTTTTATTAACTATTTTTCCTATAGTCATTATAATAAAAAATTTCAGATAATACTGAATCAGAAATACCTCAACTGGGAGAATCCAATGGCCCTCTAGAACTACTGACTTTAACTCGTTTTATTCTCTGAATATTTAATTTTTTGAAAAATTATGGAAAGCTGAAAATATTTCTATTAGAAACCTAAATTTTCATTCAAATACAGTTGACCTTTGAATGATGCATTGGTTAGGGGTGCTGACCCACTGCACAGTCGAAATTCGGAGTACTATAATTTGAGTACTGTAAAATCTGACAATCGGAGTGCTGTAAAATCGTGTAGGACTGTAATATTTACTATTGAAAAAACTCTGTGTTTAAGGGAACCCGCACAGTTCAAACTTATGATGTTCAGGGTCAACTGTAGTTGATAGGATGATATTATATAACTGCTGAATATAATAAATACTGGCACATTGCAATAAAGATAATAAAGTGTTCTTCTAATTTTATCTAACTGGATCCTCCATATACAGCAGCGATTTGATCACTGCCATATCTATTATATATCTACACACACACACGTTTACGCACACACTCCATGTTTAGTAGACTTTTACATTAATCCCTCTTCTTGTTCAACTTCTATTTACATTGAATATATTTCCCCAAATAGACATAATTTTGATAAATAATTATGAAACATAAAAGAGAACTTCTTTGGAAATGCATTTCTCAAGGAGGCAGATAGGATTTTTTTGGCCTCAATTTGTTACTGTGAGAACAAGACAGGTCTCAGCACTAACTCCATCTCTAATTTTGTAAATTGTTTTGAGAGTTGAGAACATCTATTTACATAAATAAGTATATTAGAATTGAAAGACTATTTTATAGCAATGCAACTTTAGTTTTAAATTCGTTTTAGTTTATATGACAAAATTACCTAGTGATATCTTACTACTGATGAATCATTTAGTTGCTTCTACATTATTGAAAGCAAAGAATTTTACATCATATTTGCCACAAGATTTCTTACCTACTAATTAGAGTGTTTTTCTTTACATTCTGGGAAATATATCCAATATTTTTTACAAGGAATTATCAAATTATTATTAATTTTAACTTTACTATTTTATTTACAAACATTCACTTATCCTACTATTTTCAGAACTACTGGAGACAACAGAAATACTGTGAACTTGCCATTATCAGTAAAATGTTTGTATATTTTCATGAGCTTCACGTGGATTTTCTGTAAACTTTGAAGATTTACCTCATTCAGTTTGTGAATTAGCGGAGACTCTGAAGGGATCAGTGTTTCCAGTTATTCTCTGAGTCCCCAGAGGTTTCTATACTGTAGGTCAACGTACCATAGTGTAAGTCAGGATAGATGGAATATACTTGTCTAATTTAAAGGAGGAGAAGGATGCTTACGAAAAGAGGGGTGGGAAAGCAAAACGGTGCTTTGACAAGTGTCTTCCAGGCAGACCAGCTTTAAGAAGTTGTGCTAAGGAAAATGAAAGTTTGCACAGTGATCCTTAAAGCTACACGTGCCTGGGTACCCCTGGAGATTATCTGTGGATTTCCAGAGTCAGCTCAGTTTTATCTCTAAAAGCCACTGCTTGTATAAATAAATGAGAGCTAGTCTACCGAATCTTTCTATGCTGCCATGCACACAGTTGGTATCAAGATTAGAACATTCTACCCTTGCTCCTTCCAGATCCCTGACCAACTGGACAAGCCATTCACCGTTGCCCATCCAAAATGGATGGCCAGGGACACTGCCTGAATCTCTGCCCTCTACTCTTTCAGGATCACTTCTGAATGAAAACTGTTCAGCTGCATTGTTTGGTGTTTACTAACATAGTGAGACAACATCTCTATGAACCCTTAACTTGGAACCACTGAGAGTGTCCACATCCACTGTTAGAGCTTTGGAGGAAGGGGCTCCACTTACTACCTAGCCCTCATTGGCCCCCCAACAGGGATGTCACGAACACTATGTGTCCATAAAGATCAATGTTAGCTCATGTCTTATATACAACAGCCCTCAAAACATGTGTGCGTTTTACTTTCCCCAGGATATGGCTATATGGTTAAGAGCTCATGGAGTTCTTTGGAGAAAGACTGGGATAGTTCCCTGCACACACTTGCTGTGTATTTTGAGATACAACTCAAATACATCACCACTCTCCACGCCCACTAATTCTACTCAGTACCAGATGTCTTCCTAACCTGGTCTCAGCCCATCACTTTCCCCCGTGCCTTAGCCCTGCCGCCTCTTCATTCTCTCTTCATATTTCCACCATGCTGTTCCTTCTGAAAATGAAAATCATCTAAAACTATGAATCGTAAAATCCTTCACTGTCTTCCCATTATTCTGGAGAAATAATCGGGTCTCCTGGCAAACA
Organism: Tursiops truncatus; assembly: GCF_011762595.2. Lineage (NCBI taxonomy): Eukaryota > Metazoa > Chordata > Mammalia > Artiodactyla > Delphinidae > Tursiops > Tursiops truncatus. The sequence goes on along the minus strand of NC_047046.1, from coordinate 82,346,753 downwards.
TGCTAGAACCTTCCCAGCGGCTGTGGTCCTGACTCACAGTTTATCCTCTACTTTCTATGCAGATTATATTTCTCCTGCGCCCTTATCATACTAAGGCCTTAACATACTGAACGCTTTTTCCTCCGACCTGAACTTCTCCTTGTTCCTCCTTTGTGGTTAATTTGGGGTTAGAAACCCTCCCCACGCTCACGCAGCACACTGTACGTAATCACACGGTCTAACAATCTTTCTGTCTCCCTTCCTATGCTGTCATTTGCGTGAAGGCACAGGTGTGTCCATCACAGTAATATGTTTTCACCAGCTTATAGCACACAGCCTCCTCTGGAGGGTCCCATGATTTCAATTCATACTTCAGACTCGAAATAGTGATTTATTAATCAATGTTATCTTTGGGATTAACTGTATGGCAGGGGACTTTATCAGCTAATTTTAGATTTCACAGCCATGTGTACTTTTTCTTCTCAAAATTGTCAGTTCTGTTTTATTTTTCAGCTACATCACAATACTGTTTTACAACAGGAAAAAAAAAAAAACCTACCCCAAATGATTTCCTTTAAGCATACCCTAAAGTATTTAGAGCTCTGAGCCATTTTAGCTGTAACTCTAAGAATATAGTTTACAGGGCTACACTAGATATTGTATCCCTGGTGAAACAGAAATAGAAAGTACAAAATGTATGTTTCGCTTGACTATAAGCAAAAAATCATTTTCAGTAAATCTTTTGACTTCTTTACTCAATATTTTTCCTAGATATTTGTCAGAATTCAATATTTTACATCATCTTTGTACTTGAGAGATGGACTAACCTAACAAATCACTGATTTCATGACTGTAAACAAAGGAACGATTTAAAGGACAAAGCACTCAAGTATTTTTTTTTAATTTCTCCATCTTACTCCATAAAATATCACTGGATGTTAAAATAATTAACAACATAAAATTGTAAAATGTTCTTTGACTCTAATTTAGAATAATAGTCAAGTCCTGATCCTAAAAATTACATCTTAGTAGTAATTGCTATTACTGCTTATTAGTAATTGCTTAGTAGTAAATTGCTATTATTCATGGTAAAATGTATTTCCACTTATCATTTTCAGCAACTTTCAAATTCTACACGGCGTGTAATTTTGTTTATGTTTATTCTTACCAGTTTGCAGGGTCAGCAGCATACAAGATACAGAACATAGGTGAATGTGTTTCTTTTAAATACCTAAAGTATACATGTCCAACAGTCAGCTAAACCTTAAATCCATAAATATCCTTTACAGTGTGCCTGAAATCATCTTTATAATCATCACATTTTAAACATAGGAAGCTCATAGAAATCCTACTTATATTTTTTACACTTTGATTGAATTAATAAACGTATTTTGTAGATACAATTATGGACTTTGGTTTCAGGTAAACAAAAATGTGACATTAGTCAATCAGGACCGGATCTTACTCTGAAGAAATGAGAAGCAAATGGGGTATTCTGAGCAGCAAAGTGACAAGACCTTACTTACATTTTAGAAGCATCTCTCTGATGCTTATTTGAATAGAGTTAGAAGAAGGCAAAATCCAAATATCTATTAAGGAGCTATTGCAATGTCAACTAAGATATATAAGTGGTCACGATGGAATTTTTGAGAAGTGATGACATTCTGAAAGTAGTTTGGAGGCAGAGACTCCAGGATTTGTTGCTGGCTTAGTGGTGGAGTGAAAGAAAAAGAGGAGATAAGGATAATCCCAAAACATCTTCCCAGAACAGATGGAAGAATAAATTTACCATAGGTACAATGGGTAAGGTTGAGAGTGGGGAAGGGGCAGTAATTAATCAAGATTTTTATCTTCTTTATGATAAATTTGAAATACTTAGATGACATACAATTGCAGAAGTCATGAAGACATCTAGTGTTAAGAGTGAAGTCAGGGCTGAGGATCAGAGTGTGAAAATCATTATATCCAGGAAAGACTGTGTCCTGCAAATTCACCCCAAAGCATCACTCGAATTTCTTATTATCCATTAACCATCATTTATCTCTGTATTCATCAACCACATTAAGGGATGAAAAATGCCATTACTCTATTTCAAGCCCTTGTAATTTCTGATTTAAAATAACAGATTCTGGGCTTCCCTGGTGGCGCAGTGGTTGACAGTTCGCCTTCCGATGCAGGGGACGCGGGTTCGTGCCCTGGTCCGGGAAGATCCCACATGCCGCGGAGCGGCTGGGCCCGTGAGCCATGGTCGCTGAGCCTGCGCATCTGGAGCCTGTGCTCCGCAACGGGAGAGGCCACAACAGTGAGAGGCCCGCGTACAGCAAAAACTATAAATAAATTAAAAAAAATAAAATAACAGATTCATTTTAACTCTTTACGTTTCTGATCTTGTGTAATCCAATTTAACGTCCATACATCCACCATATTCACCTTTCAAAAGTAGAAATTTGACCATGTCACATATGAACCTGTTCAACTCCTTTTCCACTGTGCTTGGATAAAATTTAAAAGTCTTTAGAAATTTCAAGTGCTTTTCAGCCTGAGTGTACATTTAAAAAGATGGTATTAACGTTATCATTACTCATGCTCAGAATCCACTTTGTACCAAGCAAATCCGATGAAGCATCTCGACATCAGAGATGTGTGAAAGTTCCTCGGTGACGCTGATGAGTGGTCGAGGTAGACACGCAACGCCTTAGGCTCTCCTGAAAAGCTTTTCATAGTCTGGTCCTCATTCTGTAGGGCTCCTAAATCATCACTCCCTTCCTCAAACCCTTCTCTCTCCTGAACTTGACAAGCTCCTTTATTCACACACATTTCCCTTTTCCTGGAGAATCCATTTCACCCATTTTATCCAACTTAGATCTTTTCTATCAGGGCTCATTTCCTATTCTCAGTCCTTTCTCTAGTCTTCCCAAGTGGATTCCCTCCAACCCCTAGTCCCCCACAAACCTACAGTAGGTATTTTTCTCACATGCCTTGTAAGTTCTTTGAGGATAACCAACTTTTGTCTTACTCACTTTAGTATATAGAACAACACCATACACATAGAAGGTGCCTGAGTAGATAGAATAATGCCCTCTTTCCTGAGATGTACACATCCTAGTCCTTGAAACCCGAGAATGTCACCTTATATGGCAAAGGGCACTTTGCAGATGTGACTACATGAAGGAACTGGGGCAGAGTAGCCTAGATATCCAGCTGTGTCCAATCTAATGAGAAGGGTCATTATAAAAGAGAGACAAGAGGGTCGGAGTCAGAATTAGATGTGATAATAGAAGGAGAGGTTGGAGTGATCTGGGTTGGGGGCCAGGAGGCAAGGCATGGAGGAGTCTGTACGAGGTGAAAAAGTTAAGGAAGGACAGTTTCCTTTAAGAACCTCCAGAAGGAACCAGCCTAGTCAACACCTTGACTTAATTCCACAAGACCCATTTGGGACTTCTGAGCTCCAGAACCCTAGAATAAATTGCTACTTTTTAAAAACTACTCAGTTTGTAGTAATTTGATACACAAGCAATAGGAAACGAATACAGAGTTCAAAACATTTATGGGACTGTTTAAATTTTTTTACTAATAAAATTCATTTCTATAAGATGTGTCATATATCATTACCTCATATACAGCATTTACAAAACTATGAATTACAGTTACACCTACAAGCTCAATGTCCCAACATCGCATTCAGTTCACGTATGCATCTGTATGATTGTTGCTCAATCTGTAAGCCACGTATTATTGTCATACTGAACCTTATGTAAAGTCGGTGCCACGACCCGTGTTACTGTTGACGTTCATACACACAAGGCCGACACAGTCAACATCCAGTTTGCTACCTTCATCTTTGGTTTTCAGGAACACCTGAAACTAACAAACAAGCTGAATTTCTATTTGTCTTTTCCCTTTGAACATCTGTTAAGCCCTTGCCTGACTTTTCTTGGACCCCTTTCTTCTGCATCATAACTGGTCCTAAGTAATTGTGTATCATAAGATGGTCCTCAGAAGCATCCTGTTGGGGTATGTTCAAAACTGCAAAGCCAATAAAGATAAAATAGAGTCAGTGTTTCTAAGTGAAATAAGAGTCAGAAATCCTTTGGATGGAGGCCAAGGTGACTTAACAAGAGTGAGGAAATGACCTATGAATCTAGAAAGATTCAGCTATATTAAATTCCGAAAAGTTGTGCATCTGTGACAGCTTAATTTGTATTTACTTTGGATTTTCCTGAAAAAAATAGTAACTTCACCAAGGTGAAATGTTACGGAAGAAATCAAACAAGTCTTGAAGGTGCGTCTCGAATCCATAGAAGGAAATGTCTATAAAGTTTATTATGTGTCACTTGCCTATGTCTTCAAACCTCTGCAGAACTATTCAATCTGCTGTCACACACATACAATTTCCATGGTACTGGAATGGCAATAACTACTGCTGGAAAATCTGTTTACTCGTCAACTCATTGAGCTCCTTCCACGATTTATGTTCAACCTGAAGCCCACCAAGAAATGATGATAATAGAAACCTAGCCCAGAGTAATAGAGCTGCTGGACCAGAGTTTCCTTCACACCCCTCTCTGCAGTAAGAATATCAGACTTGCTAAGTAACAATCTAGAATGAGATCTTTCTATAAGTCTCTCCAGCGTATCTTCCAAATCTTTACTATTTTGGAGCTACTGGGAGAACAACCCTTTCCAGGAGATTTTTTTCATGGTTCTTGGATCATTTAATGATTTGATGTATAGTTTTTGTTTCTTTTTTTTAATGGTCATTACATAAGCTGGTACTTTGCATCTTATTTAACATTTTAGAGCAAAATTTCTGAGATTCCTTAGTCCTGACATATTCACAGATATCACACATAACTATTATACTTTTATTGAAATGAAGACAAAACATATTGCTTTAAATACATTCACACAGATGTGTGTTCCTTTTCATGTGCAAATTCATACTTAATGTGACTGTTTCTAAATTGTTTCCAATGTGCTCTTTATCCTTATTTTTTTTTAACATCTTTATTGGAGTATAATTGCTTTACAGTGTTCGTCGCAGCTCTACTTACAATAGCCAGGACATGGAAGCAACCTAAGTATCCACTGACAGATGAATGGATAAAGAAGATGTGGCACATATATCCTTATTTTTTTTTAACTGGGAGCTTATCTTAATTGCTTAATTGCTTACCTTAATTGCTGCAGCTTCTAACACTGTCACCTTCTCTAACCTTGAAATTAATGCAAAAAACATTTTTTTGTGTGTGAAATGCTCTTTTAGGTAAAATGCTCACTGTCACACATACACACACACATTAAATCAGCCTCTATCAAACATAAATGGATGAAGGTGAAGGCATAACGATCTTCTCAGAAGCTGTGTTTTACAGTATCTCTGTACACATATCCAACCTTTAATGGCTAAGTGTTTTATCAGTATAATCTGTTTTCCTCACTCTATATGGGTAATATTCCCAAGAGCACAGTATTATATTTTCAATCTAACATTAGGAAAAGGAAAATTTTATATATAAAACAGAACAGTGCTCTAAGCATTAAAAGAAGATGATTCAGAATGCTTTTCATTTTCCATCTATTCTGACATATAACAGTTTATTGTTTGCAAACAGCCTTTGATACAGATATTTGGAAATTGAAATCATGAGAGAGAGAGTGTGTGTGTGTGTGTGTGTGTGTGTGTGTGTGTGTGTGTTTTCCCTCTGCTAGCTTCTAAAGAGAGGGATGCATGTATTGTTTTGCATCTACAATAAAAAACACTTTGCCCGAAGTGAGAGAGTGGCATGGACATATATACACTACCAAATGTAAAACAGACAGTTAGTGGGAAGCAGCCGCATAGCACAGGGAGATCAGCTCGGTGCTTTGTGACCACCTAGAGTGGTGGGATAGGGAGGGTGGGAGGGAGAGCCAAGAGGGAGGAGATATGGGGATATATGTATACGTATAGCTGATTCACTTTGTTATACAGCAGAAACTAACACAACCTTGTAAAGCAATTATACTCCAATAAAGATGTTAAAAAAAAGTATAAGTAAAATGACGTGTATACTTCTAACCCTTTCTAGAATCAGCATCCATCCCAGAAAAAAAAGGAGCCCATGCAGAAATATCTCCTTATCCATGACATATGATATACTCTTATAAACTTGAAGTAAACTGCAAATTACCAAGCGAGGCAACCACAGTTTTAATTGTTTTTCTTTTTTCTTTTTTTTGCGGTACGCGGGCCTCTCACTGTTGTGGCCTCTCCCGTTGCGGAGCACAGGCTCCGGACGCGCAGGCTCAGCGGTCATGGCTCACGGGCCCAGCCGCTCCGCGGCATGTGGGATCTTCCCGGACCGGGGCACGAACCCGTGTCCCCTGCACCGGCAGGCGGACTCTCAACCACTGCGCCACCAGGGAAGCCCTGTTTTTCTTATTACTATAATATTTGATGTTTATGATTTATATATTCACCTATTTTATAAAGCCACTTACATTCAAAATTTAATTACACAGAGATACCATGATCTGACCTCTACAGTCATAGCTATTAGCTTGTTGGGGAAATTCCATGGTTGATTCATTTTATCTTGCAGCTGAAGAAGCCTCATGCTGAGCAGAGACACATCTGACTGGCTCACCACCTCTGCTGGAAGCTTCCCTCTTCTGATATCCTCGACTTTTATGACCTCAAAAGTAAGTGCTAATATTTTATAATTAATGACATGCAAGAAAAAATGAAAACAGGATATATGACTAAGGGGTTCATTTTAAACCACGATTTCCTTATTTCATTCATATCTTTAGAATTGATTTGCTCGATCAACCAGCCACTGGCACCATGCAGCGAGGAAGAAAATCTGAGCTTCTGCTGTAAGACTATACTGAGCATACGCATTAGCAGTCGTATTCTAAAGGAGAGGGAAAATTCAATGTCGAGGAACCTTTAAATGTTAACTATGCCTTTTTGCTTCAGAATTTTTTCACAGAGAATATGCACGGAATTCTATATAAGCGAAACTCAAGATTTGCCGTTGTATTATTTATCATCAAGTGAAACACTGAAAAACTGAATTCCGAACAACTAGGGGTAGATATCACTGAAATGTTTCCTTCCCTTGCTATCTGAAAAGTGATTTGTATTTCTACATCAATTGTTTTAACCACAATATTTTTATTCTACCTCCTGTTCAAATTAATTGGAAAGATGAAGAGTAAAATAAAGGAAATTCAAAGACCAGAGAAGTAGAAAAATATTACAAGTAGCTGTACAAAAATAAAGTTTGTTGGTTGATTAGAGTAAAATATCCCTTCCTTCCCATGTATCTTCCTCATGGATATGATTCCATCTAATCTTGTGAAAGCAATTCCCTCCATAGAGACTAAATGAATACTGTAAAATTATATAAAAAGTGTAAGAGCCATTGAATGTTGAGACAGAAAGAGGCAATGGAGTAGAGGGAAAAAGGAAAATTAAATATTTTACTTTGCCATTAAGATTGTCAAAAACTTCACTTACAATAAATCAAATTCATGCTTTTGTGTCAGCAGTATTACATACAAATTTTTAAAAGGCATGGCCTATTTGAAGAAGCTATATTTTAGATCTTTTATAATTTCTTATGAAAATAACCTCACCATAATCCACCCAATTAATTGTGTGTATTACTGTGTACTATGTAAGTTGAATTCCGTGAAAATAAGCCGAAGATAAAATTTTATATCTGGCATTATAATTAAATATTCTATGTATTTCTAATAATCTATCATATGATCATACAAGCACCCATCAATCAATATTTATGCCAATAGCCACATTTACATTTATTAAAATGCCACAGTAAAATCCTTTACGTGCACTGTTATAGTATTATGTGAGTACTTTTTAAGTAAAGATTTCTAAAGAAAAAGAAAGCAGTTCTTAGGTAAAAGTTATGTATCATTCTGAATTTCTGAATTTTAAAAATATACTAGAAAAAGTTCTTACCAATTTACATGCAGTCATCAGGAGTGAAGAGAAACTTTCAGTTATGCATTTTCTCATTACTTATCTGTCAGTCTAACAGGTAGAAATGTTGTTTTACAAAATTAAGGATCATCTGCTTTTGGCTAACATGCATTTGCTTGTGAAAGGTCAATGTCCCTCTGAAAACATGTAACTAGGAAACAGTAGAAAATTTCCTATGAAAGGATCAAATAAAGAAAAAAATGTATTGGATCACATTGAAAAGCTATTTCATCCACCAGGACTTCAGATACCTTAATCCTAGAGAAATCATGAGAGAAGAGGAAGAGTGATATTTTTCTGGAGGAAGGTAAGCTCTTTTAGAATCTCCACTGTTTTTCATACAAATAGTTGGCATCCATTAAAAAACAACAAGGCAGGCCAATATAGGACCAAGTGAGGTAAAAGAAGAGAAAAAAATGATATTAGAAAATGATTCCTGAGGATTTAGATAATGGCTTTGTTATCAAAGTTCTTAAAATATCAGGTTTATTATCTTTAATAAGAATGAAGGGAAGATTAGTGAAAGGGAAGACAGGCCAAGGGAAAATAACCAAATAAAAGCACTCAACAGGGAAAAAAAGGTAAAAATATTTTTTAAGCATGAAATTCAAGGAGCAAAGTAATAAAAAGTAGTAATGTTTAAAGAAACAATGTCTGAGAATTTATAAAACTGACGAATGACATCAAATAACATATGTAAAAACTCAGCAACTCCTGAGCAGTATGAATACAAAGAAAGCAACACTAAGTACATCACAGTGTAATTGCTGAAAACAAAAATACAAAAGGAAATTCTTAAGAGCAGTCTCAGAAATTGCCATCAGCAACAGAGCTGTTTTAAAAACAAGTTGGCATTTGACAAGCTGACTTATAAGAATTACTATGAGGTGTTGTTGAGAAGAAAAGCAAGGCACAAAAACTATCTTTAAAAAAAACAAAACCCTAAAAACTATGATTGAAAATAGTCAAGTTCATATGATATGCATATTCATCTACCTAGGGTTATATGAACATGGAGAAAATATGGAAAAATCTGTCTTAGTGTATTACCACAGGAGATAGATGAGATTGCTTTTCTACATAGATGGAAAACAAGAAGGGCAGAGCCAAAGGGGGAAAAAAAAAAAAAAAGCACAAGGAGCAAAAATGTATTTGCAGAGAAAAAACATACTTGATATATTATTTTATGTAAAATTTTATATAAATGTCCCTGCATGTGGGTATGAAGATATTAAAAAGCAAAGTAATATCTTCTAAATCTGGAATTTAGCTACTTTAAGGAGATAGGTAGCATATGTGTTTTTCTAAATAGTACCAAATTGTGCTGTAGATACTGGTTAAATAATCCATCTTTCCCCTATGATTTCTAGTAGTACACTGAAATCTTACATGCATTTATGTCTATTTCTTGTCTTAATTTCTGAGAAAATAGCTAAATGACCTTAAAGTAATCTGAAACTTCTACTGTTAATATATTATCTAGGAAAATTTTATCAAGATATTTAATTACAAATATTCTAAAGTGTTTGGGTTTTATTAGTACAGTGTTACTTTGTTAAAAAAACATTTTTTCCTCTCTTAGCATTTTATATAAGTTAAATAAATTTGGGATAAAAGCTGTTTTTGACAATTTGAAAGTATTTTCCTCCTAAAATGTTTACCCTGGATACTTGTGTCATAAGTTTCATATGACGTATAATTCTTTGCTTACAGTTTATTTTTATTAACTTCTGTGGTGAGTTAACATAATATATATTTTCAAAGAAAAGCATTAATTTTATCCAGATTTCTGTATATATAATTGAATAAAATATTTACTTACTATTTTGAATTTCCTAGATACCTGTTGCTATTTTCCCATTATTTCCCTTGTGATTTCACAAGTCAATTTGTAAACAGATTCTCAGGCAGATGATGAGAAAGTTTGCTTGCTGCTTTGGAGGTCAACTATTTTATTACTTCTATTAACTGTGCCCTGAGATAAGACAGTTAAAAGCCTTTTACTCTCGTAATACATCTTCCTATTTCTCCTGTTGTTTTTCCTGTAAATTTTTTTATTCATAGTTTTATGTTATTTGCTTCATGAAATAAACACTGGATCTTTATCATAGACTACGCACTCATCATTATAAAGTGGCCACTTTTGTTTCACGATAATATACTGTCTCCTGATTGCTATTTTGTTTATTTGCTTGGTATATGTTTTCTTATCCTTTTACTTCCAAACTATTCAATAGCTTTTTAAAAGATATTAGTACAAATGTCATGGTTGCCCCTATTAGCTAACCAATGATTTATTTTTTTCTCTTTGGGGGGGTTAACTTTATCACATTTTCACATCTTGATATGTCACCTTATTTCATGTTTCATTTATTAATTTTAATGCATAATTTCCTTGTTTGCTATTAGTCTTTCTTGTATTTAATTGCACTTAAATACTTTGAATGATTTACACTTGATTTCTGCTTTTCTATTTGTTAGATTTTGGCATTATATTAATATGATACGCTTAAACTTCCATTACTTGAGTTATGACCTTTAAATTGCATTTGTTGATTCACCACCATAAAAGGCGAGGAAATTGGTACATTTACACTATTTGCATTTTTAATGACAGTTATTTGGCATAAGGCTTTAAATATTTTTCCATGAAATAAAATTTTATTGACTGAAGGAATTTACATATGTATGTGAATTTTATATATGTACATATATATACACAGAAAGAGAGAAAGAGAATATATATTCAGAGCAATGAAACGATTCTGCACAGTGGAACGATGCACTGGTTTTGGTCTCTGAATTTTCAGAACTCTTACAAAGACCTACTGGCAATTTTTCAGTGTGTAAATTAAAGCAAGAATTTACAGGCATTAGGTCTGTATCCTGTGAGAAGACCTGGATTGTACTGACTCACTTTCTGATTGTGAAAACATCTGGAATTCAATTCAGTTCAGTTCTTCAATCTATTTAAAGACACGGATTCAACGGCATCTAAATTTTCTTTCCATTTCTAATCTACTATGACTCCTGAATAATCCATGGATAATAGCATTCAAGACTGCAGTAGCACTAGTACTCTTCACATAAGAAGCAGTCAAGAAATGTGTGATGATGTGTTTCTGCCTTTAACTGTGCTGAAACATATGTAATAAACTGATCTAATAAATGTCAGGGAATATCATTATAGATAAATAGTAAATTTCAATTTACAGCTATGTATTTTGAAATTGGAGGAAAATAAATGAAAATATAAGAATATAAAGGAAGAAACAGGTTTATAGAGACAAAAGTATGAAATTGAGTTTGTTCAGCAATGGGGGAAAGTATACTATTTAGACTCTTATTTTCTTCCCAGTGCCATCTAATTACTCTAATTGACTCAAAGTTATTAGTTTTCTCTTGATTTGTTTAAGGCATGTTCTTTTTATTACTGAATGGATTTTAATATATCTACTAAATACTAAGGTTTCTTTCTCTACCTGATAACATTCCCAAGTTACTGAGATTTTATTGGATTTCTGCTAAGTTATTTTCCTTTTCATAATTGCATTGTTTTGCCTGTCATATCTTGGATTGCTCCTGAGTATGTAACTTCATATCCTCCTCCTGCATTTTGATATTTTCTCATTTTTAGCAGCCTGTTCATGGATACAGGGAGAGAATAAAGATAGATCTTGGGCTTCCCTGGTGGCGCAGTGGTTGAGAGTCCGCCTGCCGATGCAGGGGACACGGGTTCGTGCCCCGGTCTGGGAGGATCCCACATGCCGCGGAGCGTCTGGGCCCCTGAGCCATGGCCGCTGGGCCTGTGCGTCCGGAGCCTGTGCTCCGCAGCGGGAGAGGCCACGGCAGTGAGGGGCCCGCGTACCGCAAAAAAATAAATAAATAAATAAATAAATAAAGATAGATCTTGTTTAGGACAGAGCGAGAATAACTATCAGTAAATTGATAATATTCACATTTAGATTTCTTTAAAAGGGATTATGTAAATTATTAATTTAAACAAGAGAATAAGTTTTAGGGACAATTCTATTTTATGAAAATATTTATTTAGTTTGACTATAAGGTAAAAATAAACATACATCAACAAAATTCAATAAGTCACATGCAGTGATAAGCACTGTGAACATTATACATTTATTTGGGTGTCATCCTTATTATTGCTAGGAATCATTGGCTTTCTTCTCCATGTTTACCTTTTACTTCCACTTTTGGCTTCTGGCACCTCATCTGGCACCTGCCATAATAAGTAATAGAACTGATAAATCAAGGAATTATTCAATTAAGCGAGTATTTTTATACTGTTATTTAGTAAACTATGTTTCATTCACCATTGTGTTGATTGTTGATAGTGTAGTAAAAACTCTTCTTTGAATTATCAATCTGTTTGAGGAGACACACACACATACAAAAGAAAAATAATGCTAGAATCTACGGTAAGTACCAGCAATCATACAAATTGTGATTGCTACGGCATATTAGAAAGTGAGATCCTCACAGAGGCTATGGGTGTCAAGGAAGGATTCTGGGAATGTGCAGGACTGAGGTGAAGTGCTGGGACTGGTCTCACACCGAAAAAGGGCGAGGCTGGTGAAGATGAGTGGCATTGACCAAGGCATCCCTGGAATATTTTACAACACGCTTTGGGGCAATAATTGAATGCACCAATATTAATAGACAAGAAGGATGTTGTAAATGAAGGAGATAATTCATCACGGGTCATGTATGCTGAGCTAAGACTATTGAACTTCAAATTGTGGTTAATAACACAATCATTTATATTACTGGGTTATGGGAGAACATGTGTTCTGTGATATCCTTAGAAAGCTGATTCTGTCAGTTTAATGTAGGAGGATGTGTAATGGGAACAAAGAGCAAGGAGACCAATTAAGAAACTAACTCAATACCAAAATGTCACACAAACTCTACAAAGGAAGGAAATGTCTCACGTTCGTGCTCATATCCTCAGAACCAATAAAACTTTTGGGTACTAAGTGCATATGTGTTGAGTAAAGACACTGTTGAAAAGAGATAAATTTTATATTCTACTTGTGTCACTAACTCTATGAACACTGGCAAGTTATTAATGTGTGTTTGGCCTCTTAGTGAATGTACAAAATAGTCTTATATAGGTAGTAAAATGCCATATAAATTTAGCAATCCTTTTCACCATCGCCATCACTTCCACCCAGGTCAAGAATTGACTTCCTGACACCCTGACTGTGATGATAGCATAGAGCGTCTCAGTTAAACTGTCCAGGAGAAAGTTAAATGCATAAGATTATTGTAGAAGAATATATATCAGATGTGCTAATGAGGATGCAAATACAGATCTGAAAATAATTTTCATAAAAGCCAAAAGTAGAAAATAAGAGAGTGACTGACATTTCCGTTTCTGAGAAGTGTCGATGAAGCCAAGAAACCCGAGCCCTTTCTTGGTCTTTACATTTCAAGACCTATTACTAGTTTCTGATGGTAGTTCAGTTTTCCTGACTTGGTGTCCCAAATGAAGAAAACTAATTTTGTTAAATTAGTCCCCTGATAAAGAATTATCGGAAAATGGCTTCTGGAATATTTGATTAATGAATAACCTATTTTAATTATCTCTAGGCATGATTTAATTCAATGGAAGTAAGAGATTTTTATGAAACACATGGGCCAGTATTTTGTTTTTCTCCCTAAAGAGCTATTAGGTACAGTGAATAAAGAGGAAAAGATAGAAATGCAATTTGTTCCTCTTTTAATCTAATCCCTTTATGCCCCACAGGAGAAAATACTTTGATCCAAGCTTTCTTCCATCAGTGGGATATGGTTGGTAACAAATGTATTGTTAATCAATTCCTTTTGGATCAACTCAGCTACTGTTGCCTAAACATTTTTGGTCGACTGATTTGTTTTTATTTCATTGCATACTTAGGGTTGAATACATCATCTGAACTGGTTACAGGATGGCTCAGCACTCCACCCAGCCCTCTTATGATCTCCTGCAGATCTGGCCATCACACCACGACTTTTTTTTTTGTTTTTTGATCCCTCACCACTAGAAGCCTTTAGATCAGAATAGAGATGAGAAGCTGAGTTATTTTCCTTTTGTCAGCTAATCTACTTTGCCTAGTTGGGTCTTTGACAATAGTGATAGCATCACTGAATATTATAGAACCACCTTAAAACAGTGTATATTTTAAAACAAAATATATTTAGTATCTGAATATTGCCATGTTCTCTGTTTCTTTGTAAAAGAAAGTCCGGGTACCATATCTGTACACAGACTCTCCCTGCCTTATGATGGTTCAGCTTATGATTTTTTTCCACTTATGATGGTGCGAAAGGGCTATACATTCACTAGGAACCTTATTTTGAACTTGGATATTTTCCTGGGCTGGCGACATGCTGTAAGATCCTCTCTCATGAAACTGGGCAGAGCAGTGAGCCTCAGCTCCCTGTCAGCATGTGACCACGAGGGTAAGCACCCCACACACTTACAATCATTCTGTTTTTCACTTTCAGTACAGTATTCAATACATACATGAGCTATTCAACACTATTATTAAATAGGCTTTGTGTTAGATGACTTTGCCCAAACGTAGGCTAATGTACATGTTCTGAGCGTGTTTACGGTAGGCTAGGCTAAGCTATGATGTTCAGTATTAAATATACATCTTCAATGAATGATATTTTCAACTTACAATGGGTTTTTCAAGATGTAACGCCATTGTAAGTCCAGGAAGATCTGAACAGCATAGAAATGACTCAAAACGCAAAATGACTATTGCTGTAGCATTCCTTTTTATCTGAGTCCAAATGTTTGGTCAAAGCCTAACAGTTTTAAAATGTCCTTTATATGACTAACATCAGTGTAGTATCATTTTCCTTTAAAAAGATGTTTATTCCACAGAAGTGAGTTCAATAAATTCTTCGTGATCTCATCCCATAGCCACATGTCTGTCATTGTCTCTGTGTGTCAGTGTGTCTCTGTACAAGTGCTACATAAGGCAAATTCCTTATTTAAGATGATGGCGATCTACTTTCTTGGGGCTTATAGATAGACAGGGGTTGCTGTTCTAACCTTCTATGTTAGCCACATGCATGGGTTAGTGCCCAAAGTAGTCGAGAAAGCACGGTTTCAGCCTCTTTCAGATAGTTTAAATACTTTATATGCTCCTGGCTGATGACAAAAAGTGATGTGAAGTACTTTCGTTTGATCCCATGAACGATGAAAGCGCTTCTGGTTTTCCTGAGACTGCCGGTGAGATCTAAGAATGTTTGCCAAGATGTGCCTTGTAAGTAAATCAGTCCTATCTGCATCATAAGCTCTTTAGGCAGGTGGTCATTTAGAATTCAGTGTTTCACGGGGAAAAGGAAAGAACAGAAGAGGGAAAGGATAAAACAACACGCTGGTGCATATCTTAAACCACAGTGCACGCACTGTAAAAACACAGTCGGAAATAACATACCCGTGAATGGAGAAATACACATATCTCTTCTGTATGCATAATTAGAAAATGAGTTAATTCACATTTAAAATATGCGAATTAAAACTCATCTATGTAATCGAGAAAATGTGTTATGTTTTTATTGTAATATTTTACTACTAATAGATGTTTCAGGGTAAAGTATATGGATAATTTGACATATTCATTAAAATAAAGAAAATCAACGTTCACAAATTATCCAACTTAACATGAATTCTTACTTTTGGGATAAATGACATGTGTATGTGTTTGTATATATGTGTGTATAATCTCTTATCAAAAATATACTATCGTTTAATTTTGAAATTTTAGAGAGGTAATATTCTTGTGACATTCAATTTTTGAAGACTCTTTTGGGGAGCAGTTTTAGGTCCACAGCAACATTGAGAGAAAGGTACAGAGAGTTCCCGTAAAGCCCCTGCTCACACACATGCATAGACTACCCCTTTCTCAACACCCCCCTCCCCAGAGTGGGACATTGGTGACAACTGATGAACCCACACTGACACATCATAATCACCCGAAGTCCACAGTTTACTTTAGGATTCATTCTCAGCGCTGTATATTCTATGAGTTTGGACAAATGTATAATGTCATGCTTTCATCATGATAGTATTATAGAGATTATTTTCTCTGTCCTAAAAGTCCTCTGCTCTCCACCTCTTCATTCCCCCTCCCACCAGCCCTTGGAAATCACTGATCATTTTATTGTCTCCGTAGTTTTACCTCTTCCAGAATGTCATATATTTGGAATCATATAGCATGTAGCCATCTCAGATTGGCTTCTTTCACTCAGTGATATGCATTTACGGTTCCTCCATGTCTTTTTATGACTTGACGGCTCATTTCTTTTTAGTGCTGAATAATATTCCATGGTCTGGATGTACCACACCATATTAGTCCATTCACCTACTGAAGGACATCTTGGTTGCTTCCAAGTTTTTGCAATTATAAATAAAGTTGCTATAAACATCAATGTTCCAGTTTTTGTGTGGATGTAAGGTTTTCTTGACTATTTAATTGGTCTTTTTATTCAAATATTTTACTTCACTCAATCCTTCCAGCATCTCCAGTTTGACTAATTATTCTTAAACAACAACAACAAAATTAGTCATATTTTCATTATAAAGTAACTTCCACTGGCACAAGGTTGTAAATCAACTACACTTCAATTAAAAAGTAACTTCCTGAAAATTCATAATCTAAACTGATTAAATGTGATCTAAATCTATCTTTTCATTTTTATGCGTGGACATGTTTTAAACTCCTTTGAGTAAATACAAAGGAGGAGGAATGTTGGATCTTACTGAAAGAATACGTTTAATTTTGTAAGAAACCACGAAACACTTTTCCAGAGTGGCCGCACCATTTTGTATTCCCATCAGCAGTGAATGGGATTTCCTGTTGCTCTATGTTCTCACCAGCGTTTGGTGGTGTCGGTGTTCCAGAGTTTGGTCATTCTAATAAGTGTGTAGTGGTATCTCATTGCTGTTTTAATGAAACTCAATTCTGAAAATAAGTAATTTCTGACTGCCTATTTTCTGGGCATTTCCATGCACATTTAGTTTATTTAATCACCACATATGTGAGATATGGATATGACTATATTTATTTCCACAGAGGATACTGAGATACTGGGAGAATAATAAATTCTTCAAGGCCAGTGAAAATATGAGGCCAGGATGGATTCTAGGACTATCTCCAAAGCTCACTCTCTACGTGACTCCTTTTGCAATGTTCTGATTATAAGTAGTATATTGTGCTGGAGAACCTATAATAGTAAAAATGTACTTAATAACTTAGATATGTAACATAAATATAATTACATGTGAAGGCTTTTGCAACACAAGTCCAACCATAACTTTCCTAAAACTGTGAGAGGCGAGCTATTAATACTTATAATTCCAATTTTATTTTTCTGACACATTCTATTAAAAATATATAGCTATAATCTACAATGTAGGGATATATGATGAATAAATTCTAACCTCTCTCCTTTTGCCTTGACGCCTTCTTCTTTATATCTCAGATTTCTGTTTAACACCCTTAGTTTCAACGCATTCAAAACATGACTGAAAGATATTGCTTTCCATTACTTTTTATTGGCATACCTTCCCAAATACAGGAACTCACAAGGGCATGTATTTTCCAGAGAAATTGAGAATTGGTTTTAGTGTTCAAAACCATGAACTCTATGAAAGAAATCAGGGGCTTTTTCAGTTACAAATTGGAAACAGTGGGCCCCAAACTCTTTTTGCTCTAAATACGTTATCATTGTTGGAAATCTCAATGAAGGTCACTGTTTTCCAACCCACAGGAATAAATATGACTTCTTTTCTTATTTCTGAAAACCTGGACAAATGACTTTGAATTCTAAAGGAAAAAATAACTTTGTTTCAAGTTTTTAAAAACAGCATTTGCTTAATTAAATAGATTCCAATGTATTTTCGTGTTTCCTCAGTACACATGCCCAAATTATACACACAGTCTTCCTGTTTTATAGAACTGCTATGCCAATGAAGGAACAAAAATTGTTACGGCGACCACAGAATGGTGATGAGTGTTTGCCCAAATCAGCATCTTTTAATTGCTCATGAGGAAGAGAAGTTTTATTATTTTTGTTGATTCCATTTAATTAATTTCTCCCTAAACACATGCACACCTACACCGCACAAAAGCTGCTGATTCAGATGGAGAATCATAACCCCAGTGTTACTCCAATTTCTCCATCTCAGGTTCGTGGTACCACTTCAGGTTTTATACCTCGAATCATGAGCTTGGCTAGAGCAGTCAAGAGTCACAGATTTGTTTTTGCTGTTGTTACAACAGGGATTTTATCCAGAATTTCTCTGACCTCCAAGAAATCTCTCTCCACCACGTAACACTGATACTTTAGCCACAGACAGTTGAAAAGATGCTGCTTGCCCCACTGAACTCTCCAACTGTCAGAGTCCTCAAATCATTATTTTATCTGCAAATAAGATAAACAGGTGCTACACTATCAAGAAAGTTATGCATCTAAACATTTAAGCCTTCTGCTCCGAGAATAAGGGCAGAATAAAGGAGATGACATTGACTTTAAATTCTACTCCGAGGCTTAATCATCTGGGCAGGGTGGTGAGAATAAGTACACTGACTATGTCATCTGGCTGCTCACCTAGAAATGTGCTCCATGCAAGAAAGATCAAGGCATGTTACTAAACTGACGGAAATGAAAGTCACTGCCGACTTCCTGTTCTGGACTGCGTACTTGATAGACTCAGAGTAGAAATTTATTCACCTAATTGTGCATGAAACACATACTTGTGGCTACAGAGGCCAATTGCTCTTGATCCTATTATTGTGTCTGTGATTCCCAGAGTGCTTGCATGTTTGTTATAAAACGTGACTGTTTGGAAACACATAAAGTCTTTCGTGCGTCAAGACGTTGATCAGGTAGAGCAATATGAAATAATGTCATTTACTCCTCATTCATTTAACAGATGGGGAGGAAAAGTTATTTTTACAAAGTGTGGTAGGCGGAATAACATCTGTCCTCCCCCCCCCCCAAAAGATTCGGTCCTATTCTCAAGAAACAGTAAATATATTGTATTACAGGCAGACCTCAGAGATATTGTGGGTTCTGTTCCAGACCACTGCAATAAAGTAATAAAGTAAATAATAAAGTAAAACATAAAATTTTAATTAAAAGAAAAATGTTTTACTTAATAAAGTAAAAAGTAATATTTTTTGGTTTCTCAGTGCGTGTAAAAGTTACGTTTATGCTATACTGTAGTCTGCTATGTGTACAATAACCTTAAGTCTAAAAACTACTAAAACATACATACCTTAATTAAAAAATACTTCATTGCTAAAAAATGCTAACCATCATCTGTGCCTTCAGAGAGGAGTAGCAGTAACATCAAAGATCACGGATCCCTGATCAACATAACAAATATAATAAAAATGAAAAAGTTTGAAATGTTGTGAGAAGTAATGAAATGTGACACAGAGACATAAAGTGAGCAAATGCTGTTGGAAAAAACGGTGCCCCAGCCTTGCTCAGTGCAGTGTTGCCACAAATCTTTAATTTGTACAAAAAAACAAAACAAAACAGAAAAAGCACCACACAGTATCTGCAAAGCACAATAAAGCAAAGTGCAATAAAACGAGGTCTGCCCGTATAAAGTAGGCTTTGCAGATGTGATTGAGATGAAGGACGCTGAGGATCCCTGAGCAACATAACAAATATAAAAGTATTTGAATTATCCACGTGGGCCCAATTTCATCACATTTAAAGAAACTGTTCCTGATGAGAGAGGGTCCTAGGAGATGCTGCTGTGAATGAACAGTCAGAGAAACGCAGCCTTGCTGGCTGTGAGTGAAAGGAGGAACCGTGGGTCCAGGAAAGTCACAGGCCTCTAGAAGTCGGAAAAGGCAAGGAAACAGATTTTCCCAGAGACATTACGCAAAGGAAGCAGCTCTGCTAACAGCGTATATTTCAATCCCTGAAACCCACGTGAAACTTCTGACCTCTGGAATTGTAAGACAATAAATTTGTGCCTTGTAAGCTACCAAGTGTGCAGTCACTTGTTATAGCAGCAATAGCAAACTAGTACACACAGGTTTTATTAACAGATCCAATGAGAAATAGGACTTACTAATTCAGAGACAAGGAGGTAAGACTCAAATCCCCTTTCCTCTTCCTGTTCCTAGGCTTGTTTGCACATGCATTACCCGGAACAGCTGAGGGGGCTTGACCTTTCCGGGTTTTCTCAATCTGTGGCCTGCAGTTCTACTGAGGCTCCTGGAAACCCCAGCTGCTCCAAAAAAAAAAAAAAAAAAAAAAAAAAAAAAAAAACCAAGCAACTCTACAAACCACATCAACAAAACCACAAATCCTCTGGACAGAATAAACTCTTGCTTGTATGGGGCAAGGGTGGGCAGGGCTCCTTCTATCCTTTCCTTTCCTTTTCTCATGTTCTTTTCCTCCCCTGTACTCTTTGTCTCCCTTCAGCCACCTGAATATTGCTTAGCAGAATTTTCCTGAATGCGTTTCCTATTGCCTTCACTAAAGCTGCATTAAAAAAATCACCACCCCCATGTTAGTCATTCGGGGCTGCCGTCATGATTCGCTTTACTGTTCTCACCACTGTTTATCATACGTCTTCAAGCTCACTGACTCCAGACCTTCCTCCTTGCCCCTGTCAGCTTTATCTCCATTTTTTCATGAACCTTTCCAGGTCTCTAACAGCCAGGAAGCTTCCAATAGAGTTTTCTTTCCCAAGCCTGAAACTTGAGCATTTTATTTTCACTTCATTCCTGACTAGGGCCTTTTTTAGGACTTCTCTCCAGCACCCAGATAAATGGCAATACTGTGAGCTCCTTAGACGCCTTATCTCCATAAGCGATATTAAAGAAATGCGTCGGGCTTCCCTGGCGGCGCAGTGGTTGAGAGTCCGCCTGACGACGCAGGGGACGCGGGTTCGTGCCCTGGTCCGGGAGGATCCCGCATGCCGCGGAGCGGCTGGGCCTGTGGGCCGTGGCCGCTGGACCTGCGCGTCTGGGGCCTGTGCTCCGCAGCGGGAGAGGCCATAGCGGTGAGAGGCCCGCGTACCGCAAAAAAAAAAAAAAAAAAGAAATGCATCTTCAGATTCCTCTGAAAATGGATTCCTTTTTCTGGGTTTTAATTCATTTCAACAGTTTGAATTTTCAGACAGACTAAAATCTCCTTCCCTCCTATAATTAAACCAGACAGAAATTCCCAGCCTTCCTCACAGATGCAGAGCACATGGGCTGCATAGGAAGAGATCTCAGTGCCAAGCATTTCTGGCACACTGGTGTTATTGTTTAAGAAAATAACCTTATTGAAGCATCAGATCAGGTGGTTGACTACAGGGGCTAGGTCACATTTTAAAAAGATCAAAGGGTACAATCTTGCAGTTAGATTCCATATATACGTGTTAGCATATGGTATTTGTTTTTCTCTTTCTGACTTCACTCTGTATGACAGTCTCTAGGAGATCTCATGGACAGTTCTGTGATTACAGTTAATACCATATCATATACTACAAAGTGGCTAAGAAACTGGATCTTAAATGTACTCACTACATAAAAGGAATGATAATTATGGAACATGATGGAGCTGTTCGCTAATGCTACGGTGGTAATCACACTGCAAGATATGAATGTATCAAATCAATGCATCGCGTGCCTTAAACTCACACAACGCTATACGTCAGTTATATCTCCATAAAATAAATTTACACTTAAAAAAGCACATTTTGACACAACTGAAGATTTAAGTATAGTAAGTAGAATCTAATACAACAATCTCATTGACAACTGTGCTCTATTTTCTCCAGAGTCTTCACTCCACAGTTTTTTTAGCCTCTCAGCCTCCAAAACACAATAGAAAACTCTCATTCCTCATCCCAGGTTTTCAGATGTATTCCCCCTTTTCCGCTTTGAATTACGAAGACAGACAGGCTCTTTCACCAAGCCCTTCCCCTCCAAGCACCTGCGCTTTTTTGCCCAGTCTTGGTATCCACGGCACTAAACGATCGGGAGGTGACTTGGAGGACCCGACGGTCTCGGGCACGTAGAGGAGAATGTGGAAGATGAAGTCAGTCGTGGAGTGCGGGGCGTTGAGTGGGGTGAGCCTTAGGCGAGGCAAATGTTTACCTTTATCCCCTCCCCAGGGTTCTTTTCGGCTGAGCCTGAGAACTAAACTGACATGAGACCGATCAACAGGTGAAAGCACGCAGATTTATTTCATACAAGTTTTACGTGACACGGGAGCCCTCACATGCAATGAAGACCCCCAAAAATGGGAGATGTGCCCGCTCTCACATTAGGTTGAAGAGGAGAGGTAGACTGTGGGAAAGCGACTCAGCTCTGTGGGAGCTACAGGAAGATAAGGGTTGTTTTAACAAGGTCCGTCCGTATAGAATCCTCTCAGTCTCAACTTCCCATCCTTGATGAGAAGAACGTCACTGTCCTCATAGAGGGAGGACATTTTTAGTAGGGAATTTCGTCTCCTGCTTTTAAGAAGGAAAGTTAGAGTGTTTTCCTTGTATCTGCTGTTTTCCAAGTGCCTTTAACTCGAAATAGTCAACGTGTCAGAGAAGCATATTTTGGGGTGGCATGTTCTGAACCCTTTCCAGTCATCACAGAGTTCACTTTCTCCAGACTGAGGAAGCCTGTAAGAAGCCAAGAGAGGACACACTAAGGTACCAGTCAGGTCACTTCTTTTCAAAAGAAGCTTCACAGAGGTGGTCGCTGAGGCCCCCTACAGGCCAACTCTGGAGCTACCTCACTCCGCTCTACTCACAAATCCTTTCAACACGCTGACACTGCCGAAAGCAAAGGAACAAAACCAGCCGGTGTCCTGAACAGAACCACACACTGTCAACTGCATGCCGGGCCTGAGGAAGGTTCCATGTGTAGCTCTTTCTCCTCAGTACCTTATTTTTAAGATTACGGCTACTACTGCATTATTCTTGTTATTATTATTGTATGCTATTTCCATCCTTCTGCTGTTAAAATTTTCTGACACTACTACTAAGATCTGTCCACACTGTCAAAATACTCACAGAAACCTCACAAGAATAATTCCTTTTTGTAAATTGGTGCGGAAACCATGGAAAACAGTATGGAGGTTCCTTAAAAAATAAAAAATAGAGGGACTTCCCTGGTGGCGCAGTGGTTAAGAATCCGCCTGCCAATGCAGGGGACATGGGTTCGTGCCCTGGTCCGCCAAGATCCCACATGCCATGGAGCAACTAAGCCCACGCACCACAACTACTGAGGCTGTGCTCTAGAGCCCACGAGCCACAACTACTGGAGCCCGTGCACCTACAGCCCGTGCTCCGCAGCAAGAGAAGCCGCTTCAATGAGAAGCCCGCACACCACAACAAAGAGTAGTCCCTACTCGCCACAGCTATAGAGAGCCCATGTGCAGCAATGAAGACCCAATGCAGCCAAAAATAAATAAATAAATAAATTTTAAAAAATAAAAAATAGAGTTACCATATAATCCAACAATCCCACTCCTGGGCATATATCTGGAGAAAACTCTAATTTGAAAAGATACACGCACCCCAGTGTTTACTGCAGCACTACTTACAATAGCCAAGACATGGAAGCAACCTAAATGTTCACTGACAGGTGAATGGATAAAGAAGATGTGGCATATACACAATGGAATATTACTCAGCCATGAAAAAGAATGAAATAATGCCATTTGCAGCAACAGGGATAGACACAGAGATTATCATACTAAGTGAAGTAATTCAAAGACAAATATTATATGGTATCACTTACATGTGGAATCTAAAAAATAATACAAATGAACTTATGTATGAAACAGAAAAAGTCTCACGGACAAAGAAAATAAAATTATGGATACCAAAGGGGAAAGGGGAGGGGGAGAAATAAACTAGGAGCATGAGATTAACAGATACACACTATCATGTATAAAACAGATAAACAAAATGGATTTACTGTATAGCACAGGGAACTATATTCAATATCTTGTAATAACCTATAATGGAAAAGAACACACACACACACACACACACACACACACACGTATGACTGAATCACTTTGCCATATACCTGAAACTAACACAGTATTGAAAATCAGCTATACTTCAACAAAAAAGAAAAAAGAATAATTCATTTTTTTCTTCCTCAAAGAATACAGTCATCTAAATATTAGGGTGTCCCCAAGTTCTAGGTAGCAGCTTTGCCTTTCTCTGGCATAAAACTTCCCTTTTCTTGCAGTAGCAAGGAACTAGCTTAAGTTGACACAAACGGGACTAGAAACAGATTGTTACATAGGACATCATGAATTCTTATTCTTGATCTTCACTCATGTAAATCATATAATGTTCACTGATAGGAATTAAAAAGGACATTATATACTTATCTAAATATTGTTTGAGTCAAATATACTCTTTTTAAAGTAGTGTTTGAATAACTGGATATTTTTGAAAATTTTTAATACAAGAAAAAACTCACAAAAGCAAAGAATAACGGCTATCATTCTTGAGGTTATCCCATTCTCAGAGGGACTCACAGGGTTTCAAGTCCATTCATCAACTGTGAGTTAAGGAAGACAGCAACAACTTCAGCTGAAGCATCTTTCTTCAGTGTCAGTGGGGTGCTATCCACCAAAAAAGAACCTTTTGGTAAAAAGTCTATAATCAACATTGACTTAAGAGGTTTTTAGAAATGCAGTCAGAGTACAGAATATTTAGGATTGTTTATAACTGCTCATGTGTTTGGTTTCTTTCTTACATATGTTAAAAGAGGGGAAAAAATTGTACCATGGAATACTTATAAAACTATTAAAAATAATTAGGTTCATTTTCTATGCCTGGTATGGAAAGCTGACTATGTTATAGTGTTGAAATTAAAGAACAAATTTGCATAACAATATTATATCAACAATTTTTGTAAAATACGTGCACACAGGCACGTGTCTATGTTACAGAAGGTCTGAAAAGACGTGTGTATTAATAGGGCTTACCGCTGGACAGTTGGATTCCGTAATTTTATGTAATTTTATTGTCCTAATTTCTTATAACAAAGTTAAGCCTTTTGTAAAAAAAATAAACTTAAGAATGTAAGTAAAAAGTTACTCTTATTTCAAATTTATATAACCATCAATGATGGTCATTTTAGTTCTCTCAAAATTTAGGTAAGATGAGGAACACATGCGGTATGTGTATTTATCTATAAGTCGATTCCATCTCACATTTTCTGTGGATCATGTTTAGACCCCCTGAGAAAATAGTAGCATTCATGGCAGTACCAGGGGAGTCCTCCAAGTAGGAATAATTTTGTCCGGTGAGAAACCTGCAATGGTTGAAGATGGGTGAGGGGCGTACTTGTGACCTTGAAAGGGAATTCTAGTTAATTAAATTAGACAGAATATATGGTAAATGTGTCAGAGCAGAGGCAGAAATAACTTACTATACAATATTCCTAAAATGGTAAGAGATGTTCAGTTTAAGCCAGAACTAGCTCCCCTATTATGCTGGTCAGATTCCACTGGCAAAGGGAGGAAGAGATTGAGAGCAAATACTATTCATAAGCCACAGGCTCCTCAGAATCAGCTGTAGGGTAGATCAGGAAATGTTGATTTAAATAGAATTTTACTGAAAATGACCCTTTAAATCTGGAATGAGCTGCAGAAAATGACTATGTAAATGGCCATCTTTCATTCAAGACCACGCAGCAGGAAGTGGCACCTTTGCTGTGTTTTATTTCTCACTGGCGCTTCAGAAGCTGCATCTTGGAGAAAGCGAGACCTACGTGCTGCTGTCGCACCTCCTGCCCTCTCTCTGGATGGGGACAGAAAAGGTCCTGCACATGCAGTGCAGCCTGTTTATTTCTTAGGTGTTTGGTTCTGTCAGCATCTCTACTTGTATATTTACAACGGAAGGTGATGTGATGGAAGGAAAAAGGGAAAAAAAAATTATAATCACGGGGCTTCCCTGGTGGCGCAGTGGTTGAGAGTCCGCCTGCCGGTGCAGGGGACACGGGTTCGTGCCCCGGTCCGGGAAGATCCCACATGCCGCGGAGCGGCTGGGCCCGTGAGCCATGGCCGCTGAGCCTGCGCGTCCGGAGCCTGTGCTCCGCAGCGGGAGAGGCCACAGCAGTGAGAGGCCCGCGTACCGCAAAAAAAATAAAAATAAAAAAAATAAAAGAGTGTGAGCTTTGATGGGATGATACAAAGAAGTCTTGTCAGGCCCCACTACGCTGAACTGGAAATGCAGGGACAGTCAGAAGGTTTGTTTTATGTATGTATTAGTACCCATCAGTGTTGATAGAGGTGGCTCAAACCCCCTCACGGAAACCGACTGTTAAATTTTCAGTAAGTTTTTAAAATTAGAGTTACCGTATGATCCAGAAATCCCACTCCTGGGCATGTGTCCAGAGAAAACCATAATTCGAAAAGATACATGCTCCCCAATGTTCATTGCAGCACTATTTACAATAGCTTGGACATGGAAGCAACCTAAATGTCCATCAACAGAGAAATGGACCAAGAAGATGTGGTATACATATACAATGGAATAGTACTCAGCCATAAAAAAGAACAAAACAATGCCATTTGCAGCAACATGGATGGACTTAGAAATTGTCAAACTGAGTGAAGAAAGCCAGACAGAGAAAGATAGCTATCATATGATATCACTTATATGCGGAATCTAAAAAAAGGGTACAAATGAACTTATCTACAAAACAGAGTTACAGATGTAGAAAACAAACTTATGGTTACAAGGGGGTGAGGGATAAATTGGAAGATTGGGATTGACATATACACACAACTATATATAAAACAGGTAACTAATTAGGATCTACTATATAGCACAGGGAACTCTACCTAATACTCTGTAACGGCCTCTATGGGAAAAGAATATTAAAAAGAGTGGTTATATGTATATGTATAACAGATTCACTTTGCTGTATACCTGAAATTAGCATAACATTGTAAATCAACTATACCCCAACAAAACTTTTTTTTAAAAGTAAAAATTAAAAAAAAAATCTACCAGAGGGGTAGATAACCCAATTAGTAGAACCTGAATTCACCAAAGAACCTGCACAACGTGTTCAACCCTTGGCCAAATATTATAATCAACTGAGAAGTATTTTATAATGAGGAAGCCAGCCTACTCCCAGAGATTCTGATTTAATTGGTTTGGAGTGAGGCCTGGACTTCCATATTCTATAAAAGCTCCCCGGGTCATTCTTAAGGTCAGGACTTAGAACCACTGCACTATTCTCCAGGACTCTAAGCTAGGCAGTCTGTCGGGCTGTGCCCATGTCTGCTTGTGGCTGAGTCCAGACTACAAAAGGTCATTTCTCTCATTCAATTTGCAAACAGAATAAAGTATAATCTTACCGCAAAAAAAAAAAAGTTTTTTTCCAGGAAGCTTTGAGCTGTTACACATAGCCAGAATTAAAATTAAAATGTATAAATTTGCAATTAAATAAGTTATATTAAAACAATGTAATATCTATTCAAAACTTATCACTTCCTACTTGTTTTACTATATTTTCTTAATTTCTCTGTTGTTTGATCTATTTCTGTCTGTAGCATCTGTATGGTGGAAACATGATACTCCATGTGCCACCCCTTTTTTTTTTTTTTTTTTTGCGATACGCGGGCCTCTCACTGTTGTGGCCTCTCCTGTTGCAGAGCACAGGCTCCGGACGCGCAGGCTCAGCGGCCATGGCTCACGGGCCCAGCCGCTCCATGGCATGTGGGATCCTCCTGGACCAGGGCATGAACCCGTGTCCCCTGCATCGGCAGGCGGACTCTCAACCACTGCGCCACCAGGGAAGCCCCCCATGTGCCACTCCTAACTCCTTGTTCACTAACATCATGTTGATTGCTTGGAATTAGCCACGGTGGAAACACAGCATGGGAACTGGAAAATGCCGTAAATCAGGGCTTGATTTACTTTCTGATTTATTGTTTAGATGGAACGTGATGGAGAAAATGTTAGGAATGTAGGACAAACTTAAAAATATGTAGCGTGCATAACTGCTACATTGTGAATAGCACAAAAAAAGAGAGATCACTCCTCCAGTGTTTGAAACCGTTACGTGTCAGCCAAGACGTTGCTCACATCATTGATAAACACGTGAAATCCCAACAAATGCAGAGCTGAAGGCAGTTTCATTCAATGAATAAACTCTGCACTGGGGAAGGGATCGTTTAACAGTAGGTTCTCCGTCAAATTTAATGACAAATACATTGGAAAAAGAGTTCATGAAGTGGGAAGTAACTGCCTTTGTCAAATAATGATTTAATTGCAAACCAGTTTGGCTGTGAATGTAAGGACTTGGTCGAAGTCAACAAAAGCATACTTTGAGACTCCATTTGGGCATCTGAAATTTATAATAAATAGTATTTTACATTTTATTATTCTCGGTAAATAGGGTGATATAGATATCCTTTATATCAGTAAAATTTACAATAAATATATATGCCTGTGTGAATATATTTTTTCAGAGAGAAGGCTATGAATCATTTTCCAGCTTACCATTAGACATGTATTTTTCTTCTTTTATCCCCGTATACCAATCTATTTCCCTTTCTTCAGCCATAGGTAGTGGACTATATAACTTATTGTCCGAACTAGGATTCATTTCTGAGAAGGCTAGTGGCAAGTTAAGAAACGGGCTGAAACTTTGCCTTACCCGTACTTAACATTCTAATATGTTTAATGCATATATTTGGTTGGTACTTACTCTTGCTAAAGTATTGCATGTAGCCGTTTTGGGGGTATGGTCATCTTTTATCATTTCTATATCCTTCCTGACTTTGCTTTAATCATACTCATCAACTTTTGCCATACGCTTTGTGACTTTAAAGGTTTAAGATGTTATTTCCCCCACTAGGCTCAAAAAGATATTTTCTTCCATTTTTTTCTATTACATTTACAATCTCATCTTTCACATTTTGGTTTTAAACACATGGAGACTCCACCCATGCAGTCAGGATTAGACAGGGAATGATTTCCATCCTTCTCCGTCTAACACTCTGCATGTTCCCCATTGATTTATGGAACTAAATGCATTGCACGTTAAATTTCCAAGTATTTATGCTTTCTCCCTGACTTCTGTTCAACCCTTTCATCTATTTGTTTGTACTCAAGCCAATACTAATCTTCTTATTACTGTGGATCGGCGATATATCTTCCTCCCTGTCAGAGAAAACTTTCCTTGTTTTATCTTTGTCAAAAGTATTGCTAGACGCATATAGCACTTGGGCAGAGTATTCCAACAACAAGGTAGCAAGAAAGGGGGAGGCCGGGGTCTTTCAAAGTTACTACCTTCTTTTCTCAATGTTTGGTCAATTCTCAAGCCAATGTTGCTGTTTTTATGAACTTCACATTATTCCTCATATAGTCCACAAAGCAATGGACGATATGAACCCCTAGTGGTTTATAAAGGTCAAAGAGAACGTCTGGGGCAAAAAAAGAAATCATTGCCTAGTAAGTTAAACGTGGATTTTATACACACCATACACTACACACCACACACACAGACACACACACATCTAACTAATTTATACCTAACCATACGTAACGAATTATAATCTAACCATTGATACACATTTTTAACCAATTTATATTTTGAAAGAATTTTCTATACTCTTCTATAACACAACGCTCTTAGAATCAGTATGTTTTATTTCTTGCCTAAAGTGTCTCAGCATCTTTTGTTGCTCACCTCCCTGAAATCAAATACCCGGGTTTCCTCTTTCTTTTCATCCTGTAATAACTTCCAATGAGATTTCATCTATATCCCTAGTTTAGTTGCCAAATACTGGTGGATGGTTCACAACTCTATCTCTAGAGACCATCTTTCTCTGGGATCCAGACTCACTGATGAAACTATGTAGAATTTCCAGTGGCATCCGGTACAGACACACACTCCTTCTGCATTTGCTGTTTCCAGGAAACATATTCCAAGTCTAGAGCTGGACAAGGTAGAATAGAAGCTTGACTACGGCACTGCTTTAACTTTCATGTAAAACTTGTCACCAAGTCCTAGTAATTTTATATCGATAATGTGTCTCTACCCCTATTACAGAGAACAAGTTAACATTATCTCACTGGAACTATCGGAAACCTCTCCTCGCTGCTCTATCCTCAATCAGCTTTTAACCCCGTATCTACACTGCAGCTGGGATGATCTTTAGAACATACAAACGTGGCCAAATCATTCTTCAGTGATTTGCATTTTTCTTTGGCCCTGCATTATTTGGCAACTGCCTTCTCCTTTTACCTCATTTAATACCCCTATAACCTTTGTTTTGTTGATTGCGTGTTTCACGTCTCTTTCCATTCCTTGAAAGTAAGGTGGTCATTCTACCTTCAAAGACTTTGCACATGCAGCTCCCTTTGCCTGGAAAAGCATCACCCCAGCCCAGTGAAGTCTCACGTATCCTTTAGATCACAGCTCAATAACCACTTTGTCAGGGAAGCATTCCCTGAACCTAGGAACCAAATAATATCGCCCTGCTATATGTTTTCCCATCTCTCTTCACTTGCTGCAGTGTGTAATCATGGTAAGTGTAAAAGTGGAAGAGACCCTCCCTTTCCAGAGACTGTAAATCCCACACGGACAGAGGTGCATTCTGTTTTCCTCACCTTGGTGTTTCTACTGCGTGACAGGGTTAAGCTTTGATAAATACTTGTAAATTTAATAACCACAATCTTTATTGAGGTAGATGAAGAAAAAACAATTATTTTCATGACTAGATACAGAAACACACAGAAAATGAAAATGAAAATACAATACCACTTACAGTTACTAAACGAGAAGTACATAGATGTAAATCTCGCATTGTTTTGTTCCTGATCTTAGGAGAAAGAATTGCCTTTCACCACGAAGTATAATGGGTTTTTCTTTGTTTTTTGGGGTTTTTTTTTTGCGGTACGCGGGCCTCTCACTGCTGTGGCCTCTCCCGTTGCGGAGCACAGGCTCCGGACGCGCAGGCTCAGCGGCCACGGCTCACACGGGCCCAGCCGCTCCGCGGCACGTGGGATCTTCCCGGACCGGGGCACGAACCCATGTCCCCTGCATCAGCAGGCGGACTCTCAACCACTGCGCCACCAGGGAAGCCCACGAAGTATAATGTTAACTGTAGAATTTTGGGGTGAGCACTACTTATCCAGTAGAGAAAGTGCTCCTGTACCCTATTTTTCTGAGAGTTTTCATCCTGAAGGTATTGAACACATCAGTCTGTAGTTTCTTTGTACGTCCATACACAATGGTAAATATTACATTCCCATATAATTGCACCTTGCATAGATTTCACTCTTGCTTTCTCTCATTTTCCCTCTGTACCCCATCCCACGGGTCTTTTCTCCTTAGGAAGCACTATCCTTTCTGGCCTTCTTCCCCAGCCTCCTACAATTTACTCACCACTTTCTCTTTCCTGTCTCCTAAGCATGTATTACAATTTCATCTTACACATGGATGGCTTTTCCTCTGAGAAGCCACTCTGACTGAATGCTTGTATTTCAAGAGCAATTTCTACAGATATAAAATATTTTCTACACATGAGAGCATAGTCAACATTATACTTTGATTAGTGTTTATATCTCTATATTCACTCTAAGCTCATACACGCTAAAACTTTAGTCACTGTAATTTTTCTTCCCAGTTTTAGCTTCACTGGCCATCATGGCACCTGAGCCCTGGTGGACACTCTCTATATATTAGTTAAATAAATCATGGAAAAATTTGGAGCATATATATAAGACTGTTTGAGTGGAGATAATTCTATAAATGCGCTTGCAAATATCATTCAAAATGTTAAGAAGTGGAGTGAACAAAATACAGTTTAATAAAGTAACAATTTTAAAAGTAAACTGTCATCTTTTTTTTCGCACATCACTTTGCCTTATGAAACTATGGAGCCTACCTAGCACGTTCATTTTGTCCCATTAGTGATCAAATGTCACTTAGAAAGCATTGTGACTGATTGGTACTATTGCCTTAAGAGTAAAATTCTGTAGAGACTCATGAACAATAACAGGGAGAAAAAAAGGATTGTCCCATTTATTCTTCCATTATGACTATGCCTGCGTAGCCTAAAACTGCCAACTCTCGTTTTATTTAAAGCACAAAAGGTACACAGACACAAAAATAAAGGATGAGCTGTGAATTTCCATGACAGAATCTAGTCAAGAATTTCAGAAACTGCAGGGATTAAAAGATGTGGATAAATATTTATAAATGTGAACTCAAAGAACTGTAGTCAACAGAATACTCAGGAAGAATTTTCTGCCCAATGTTTTCTTCCTTGTATAGTCAGACTGCTCCTTGAACTTCAGATCTAAGAATGAAAATGACTTTCACTCTAGCATCCTTCCTAGTTTGCCTGTACTTTCTGGAAACAGACGTTAAAATATTGCCAAATTGGATTTTCAGCAAGTTTTCTTCCTACTAATGATGTACTCTTTCTTTCAATCCTAGTTCTAGTCTCTTTATATTTCCAGACTTGTATGATAAGTTCAAAGATTAAAAGTATAAATTGACTTTCATTTAAGTATTAATAATATCTGTGTCTTTAATAGAATTGGCAATATCACTAACATTTCCTGACTTAAACCATATCGTATGTGTTTTAAATAATTTATGCAATGTTTTACATTATCCACACATCTCTCATTGCAATGTTATTTGCTATTAATAAACATCATGAGTTAAAACTTTGGGTTTGAGTTAGACACCTAACAGACATACCCAGAGACAGTTTTACCAACTATTTGGACATTCACCATCCCAGTAAGTTGACACACAAAATTAACCATCACAGTACATAGACTTTGCCACGTTTTCCTTGTGGAATTTCAGATTTGCTCTGGACCAGTGACTGGTATGTGTCTGCTACTTTCCATATGTTCTCATGTCAGAGATCATTTCAGTTGCCCTGTTTATGTTGGACGACTGTATGCTGGGTGCCTAGTGAACAGAGCTGCTTTTAAATTATGCCACGTGGAGTAAGAAGATAAATGGTGCTTCATATATGATATGCACATGTTTCAATGTTATGAACTAACTGCTAGAAAACATGTGTCTGATCTGTCAGTATATCTTTCACCGCTTCAGTGCTGTCATTAGGAGCGACTGTCATTTTTATATATAGTACTTCAGACATACTAGGGCTGTTTATGGCATTTTCTACATGTTGCTTTTCTACAAAATAAATTCCTGATGTCAGGTTGAAAAAAAATACTTGTGTGTACATATACATATATATACACATATGTATACATATATATACATACATATATATACGTATATATACATA
The DNA here is from genome assembly GCF_011762595.2 of Tursiops truncatus. Classification (NCBI taxonomy): domain Eukaryota; kingdom Metazoa; phylum Chordata; class Mammalia; order Artiodactyla; family Delphinidae; genus Tursiops; species Tursiops truncatus. The sequence continues at coordinate 82,313,473 of NC_047046.1, read as the reverse complement.
TATACACATATATATACATACATATATATACACGTATATATACATATATATATACACATATACATATCATAATGACCTAGAAAGAAATAGAAGTCAGCATTGTTAATTTCTTAAAGACCCTCCCCAATGGGCTGATGGAGAAATCCCTTTGTTCTTGCTTTACCCCCTTCTTTCTAACTCCAGACCTGTCCTACACCAGGAGGCTCCTTGGGTACATACCTATGGACACCGCAGCCAACCATCTGTACGTGTACTTCTTCATAAACACTGTTGTCACTTGGCTACCCTTTGGATCTAGGGAGGGACATGCTGACGGGACAGGAGATTCTCAATAGGGTAGATGAGGGAAGGGCCATGTAGGATATATCCTCAAGGCCATGTGTATAGGGAATTCAAAGGTCCTAGTAACTCAAGTTAGAAGGGAGAGCATAGGTTCCAGGCATGCACATCCCTTGACTATATGATCTCTTGTCCTTAGAGAAAAGTTACAGCCAGAGGAAGGTCAGAACATGTTCCTCAAAAGAGCAAGATCCAGGGCAATGGCCCTTTTGAAAAGATCTAAGGGGATCTCTGATAAGCAAGTTGTCTTTCATTCAGATTTTTTTAAAAAGCTGTATCATGACATAATTTGGATTACAGAATCCTGGAGTTCAAGTCTTATGTCACCTTTGCATGAAATTCTTGGAGAGTCTTGGGGACTTTATATTGTGTGCAGATAAAAGCAAATGTTTGTGACAAAGAAGGAAGGCTGTAGACAATTGGATTATTGCTACCAATTATTTGCCCCTCCTTGTAATACTATCATATATCATCCCCTCTGCTTGTCATGTGACTTGTCTGATCATCTGGTAGGAAAATCACATTACACAGCCTCTTTGATTTGGGACCTGGCGATGTGATGTTCCTTGGCCATATCCTAAACGCAGGACAGCCCCTTCAGCCAATGATCTACAAAAAGAAAACACCTGAGGCCAAGCTGGGTAAGCACAGAAGAGGCAACCAGAGCGGCAGCTGACTTGCAGCCTCTGATAACATGAGCAAGAAATAAATACTTGTTTTAGGGAGCCATTTAGATAATGGGTTTGCTATTAGCCACTGCTTTCTAATATACCATATTACACAAGGGGAAACAGTTAAAAAACACAATGAGGTTAAGTGTTATGAAACTGAATTGAAACTATTAATATAGATTCACAATTTTAAAAACTTTCACTGAAATGGCCTACAAACAAATATTACCCCAGTAGCAACGATAACTTCAAGAACTCAGATTACAGCTTCTAATATTCCCCTGTGTTAAGAACTTGAGTCTGAATAAATTGTTGAATTCTGGTCTACAGCATGGAAAGAGCAAGATGAGCCTGGGACAAGGTGGTGCAAAACAGTAGGAAGAAGTTTATACCTTCATCTTGCCTTACTGGGAGGAAATGGGTTGGGGAGGATGTGGACAAAAGGGCACACCTGTGTCTCGTTGGTGGGAATGTAAAGTGGTACAACCATTTGGGAAAACAGTATAGAGTTTTCTCAGAAAATTAAAAATAGCACTACCTCCTGATCCAGCAGTGCCACTTCTGCTCATATAACCAAAGGAAATGAAATCAGGATTGCCAAGAGTTATCTGTGATCCCAAGTTCATCGCAACATTACTCATAATAGCCAAGATATGAAAACAGCTTAAGTGTCCACGGACAGAAGAATGGATAAAGAAAATGTGGTGTATATATTTTTATACATTGGAATATTACTCAGCATTAAAAAAGGGAAATCCTGCCGTTTATGACATCATGGATGAATCTGGAAGGCTTTATGCCAAGGGAAATAAGTCAGGCACAGAAAGACAAATACTTCATGATCTCAATCAGATGTGCAATCTAAAACAATTTGAATGCATAAAAGCAGAGGGTAGAATACCAGTTTCTAGGAGCTGGAGATTGGGGTTAATGGGGAGATGTTGTTCTAAGGACACAAAGTTTCAGTTATGCAGGATGAATAAGTTCTGGAGATCTAAGGTACATCATGGTGACTACAGTTAATAATACTGTGTTGTATACTTGAAATTTGCAAAGAGAGTAGATCTTAAGTGTTCTCATCACACATACACACAACAAAATGCCAATTATATGAGCTGCTAAATATGTTAAGCAGCGTGACTGTTAATCGTTTCACAATTAACACATATGTCAAACCATCATATTGTGCATCTTAAACACATACAATTGTTATTTGTCAACTATACCTCAATAAAGCTGGGGAAAAAATACATGGCAAAAGTTGTTTAGTAAAAAAAAAAAAAATAAAGCTGGTGCCAAAAATATAAATCTTTGATAAATTAAGAAACTTGAGACAAAAATTAAATAAAATATAAGTGTAGAGTAGATAAACCATCTGTTAAGAACACATTTAAGTCGATTAAGAAACTGTGAAAAAGAATGGGTATTGGGGCTTCCCTGGTGGCGCAGTGGTTGAGAGTCTGCCTGCCGATGCAGGGGACGCGGGTTTGTGCCCTGGTCCGGAAGATCCCACATGCCGTGGAGGGGCTGGGCCTGTGAGCCATGACCACTGAGCCTGCGCGTCCGAAGCCTGTGCTCCGCAACGGGAGAGGCCACGACAGTGAGAGGCCTGCGTACCACAAAAAAAAAAAAAAAAAAAGGGTATTGGATGAAAATTTACTGAAATGAAAAGGTAGATAATAGTGCCTAGAAAGAAGAGCACATTAATAAGGAAGATGAACAGTATCGTTTCTTTTTTTTCTTTTCACAGTGTGGATAGATTGTTTTATTTGGTTTTATGTGCGCTCATTTGATCACACAAAGTATGAATCTTTTGCTTATACAAAGTATCTATTATAGAATACTTTGTATAATAATTTGGTTTTAACAATAGTAGATGCTAGATGTGAGGGACAGGACGACTTCATTGTTTCTTGTTTTGCCTATTTGTTTCACTCTTATTTTCTGAGATGATACAAAGTCATTAGAACAAAATAAATGAGTTGGTCCAAGTAAAATATTTTGCTCAGGGAAGGGTTAAGTTTAGAACCTTGATTTCCACTGCTGGTTGCCTGTCCTTTTCCCTATAACTCCACTCCAGTTTATGTTTCATTTAAACTCCCAAGGAAATAATTAACGTATTTTAACATGGGAAGGAGCATGCATTTATTTAATTTGCAACATAAAAGGGGCGCATCGGTAACGCTTAGTGTGAAAAGAAAACAATTGGCTGCCGGCTGCTGAAATTGAGAAATATCAATTAGGATTAACTAAAGTAACCTCTCTTATGGGTTTAGTTTGTTTTCTAGAATGATTACATTACAAAACTCACTGTGTTCTATTTCCCAGGGAGGTCTCTATTTCACAATAAAGCTTTCTTCTTCTAGGGCTGTAGTTTATTCTCCAAACAGCCTCAAGAAAATTAAATATACTATGAATGCCTATAATGACCATAGGATGGAATAAAAATACAATCAATGAAACCAAATTAAATTTCTGTTTGCAAACAACTTTGCTCACGGACTGGACATTTGTTAATTGGTTGGCGAAATTCTGCTTCCATTTGCAATTTCTTTCATTTGAGTGTCTCTAAGTAAGGTTTATACTTAATAACAGACCAGCTGATGACCTTTTTATGCATAACAATAAGGCCTCAGTTGAATATCTTATTGTTAACCATTACTCACACAATAGCTTTCGTTGTGGATGAAAAATATTTAAGCCATTCACGTATCTATTATAGTTTCTTCGCTACAGCATCTCAGATGTGGAATAGCTAATTAGGCTTTCTGAGTATTTCCTGCTCTCTGAAATTTCTCAAGGGCCTCTGTTTTCAAGTTTTTACTTCATATTAGAATTTGATAATATTTCCACCCTAAGCAACCAATTAAGCTCTACCACTTTTATGGGCCTATTGATTTACTCAAGAAAACAATGGCAACAACAATAAAGTGTTAAATCCTTCTTTCTCCCAGATGTCTAAACAAATAAAACATTTTCTTACATTGGTCAATGAAAGAGTTTCCTCTACTTAGGGTCACTGTGACATTTTAGAAAAACTACTGGTTTTCTTTATATGACTGTAATGTGCTTTTCTCTGTGTTCAAATTTAACTAGAAAATTTGTGATTGAGAGAACACTAGTCTTAGCACACATGCATTCTGTGACCTAGATATACTGAGAACCCCCTTTTGACTCTTAGATACTCCAAACTTTATCTGAGTAAAATCAGAATATCTTCCTCATAAACACCCATATTTTATGATAAATACTACGTATTGCACTGCCTTCCCTTTCTACTTTAGTATTTATAAAAGACGTTATTCTAAAATTCGGAGAACAAATCTAGACCCTTGTTTTCTACATTAAATCGAGCTTGCTCTTGGCGTGGTGTTCTCAGTCTAATTCAGGATTGCTTCCTGGGCTTGTGAGCTGTGCAATCACACAGGGCCCCATACTCAAAAGGGCCCCTGACTTGGTATAATGTTCTGCTATCCCCATCTTAAAATTCTGAATAATTTTTGAACAAGGACCGCTCGGAGCTCCACGATTTAGCTGGTCTTGGTCTAACCCCTTATAATTCCTTACTCATTAAAGAAGTTATTTGATTATACCTTTCAATATCTTTTTATCTCAGTCACTCTGGTCCATCTTTTCTCTCCATAGGTACAGTATGTCTAATTTTGTCACATCGAATCTACTAATTCTGATGTAAAGGTGAGAATTTGGGTAACATGTGCATGTATAGACACTGAGTAATGCAGAACAAAATGGAGACTTTTTTCTTATCCAGAGCAGGTACCTTGTCAGAAGATGCCATTTGCCTCTGAAGATAACAGATCTCATCCGATGCTAACTGGGAAAGATGGGTATTTTGCATGCTCTTTCCGTTCTTATCTTTCGATTGTCCTTAGACTACAAATCATGGGATACAACATGTATCTGTAATCCCTCTTAAGATTCTGGGAGTCATTAGACTTCTCAATATTAAGCTGGATCTGTAAGTGACCTCGGTATTCAAATGGCATAATAGTGGTGGCAGTGATGATGGTGTGGTGGTGGTGACAGAATAACAGCGGTCTGGATGGTGGTTTCTGCGGCTAGCGCATGTCAAATATGGTCTAGATTTCAAAGACTCAGCCCAAATACTACATTGACATTGGAGTCCGGTGTTATTTTAAACCAAATAATCATCTCCTGTTGGGATTCATGTAATATTTTTTTCTGTGGCTCTATTATAAAACCGTATTATACCATATACCACGTCCTGTATTATTTTATAGACTAAGGTTGAAGGCTTCACAGATTATTCAATAAACACTGGGATATATACACAGCACATGAATGAAAACATCCTTGCTGATGGTCATTACTGAATTACTGAAATACGTTTCCACACCTCATCAAAGTCTCCAAGAAGGAGGTATTAGCCATGGGGAAAGAATTTAAAAAGAGTGGCATAAGTTAATTAGCACCAGAATTCCAATTTATCATTATTCCAAAGAGAACTAGACCTGTGATACATGAGAAAATTTTCTAGTAGTACCCTTATATAGATAATTAGTGCTGGAAGACAGACCACGATTTAAGAATGGGCCTAATCTGAAAGGAACTTCTGAAGGCGGAGCAGGAGTTGAGGGATTCATTAGTCCCGTTTACTGTTATTGAAACCATTCTGATCATTTATCTGATCCAGTCTCTCCCCAAGACCTCAACTCCACAACTGAAAATTTACAAAAGAAATGAAGAAAAGTTAGTTTTAGGCTTCCTATAAAAGTTTTTGAAATTTCAATTCATTGTAACTCAGTGAAACTTTGGTAGTTCATTTTACTTTTAATTAAAGTGCATTATTACGATTAACGCAATAATAATTTAAAAAGCTATTATCTATTAATTGTAGATTCCACTGAATTCATTTAATTCAATTCATTTAATAGAACTTGTTGGGATATGAGTATGTAAGATAGGGACATAGTCTTTTTAGAGTAATTTCAATAATTAGGTAAATGGATGGATGGATGGATGGGTGGCTGCATAGAAAGATGGCTAGATATACACACAAATGTTTAACTGTTGTGTTAAATAAAAATAACTATATCTAATGTAAATTATAATCAATTTATTTCACTTATTCACATATTCAGTAAGCCATATTAGTGATTTTTTTCTAATAAAATATTGGGGAATAAATTATATATTTAACTCCTTAAACTTAATGATTTCATAACAGAAGAGCTCAAGTCTCTTATGAATAAACACAGGAATCATAAGTGACTTAAATACATTGGGTGACCATCATATTGCACATAACAAATGAATTCAATTGCATTGGAGTCTTGGTTACATTCATTAAAGTTGCATTTTCTTTGTCAGTATTAAATGCAAAGTACTTTATCAACAACAGGTAATGTGCAAGATTAAAGGAGGACAAGTTTGCTCCTCAGGGTGCTGGCAGTGCTGTAGAAGGATCATATACATAAAGAAACACATCACGTTGAAGAAAGCAGTTAATAAACTATAAGATACACATTTTGCTCAGATGCACAGAGATCTTGGTGTTGGTTTGCTAAATAACATGTTAAATGTGTGTGCGCACCAGTGTATAAAAGAATCACAGGGGCTTCCCTGGTGGCTCAGTGGTTGGGAGTCCGCCTGCTGATGCAGGGGATGCAGGTTCGTGCCCCGGTCCGGGAGGATCCCACGTGCCGCGAAAAAAAAAAAAAAGAATCACAGCATTCCAGGCATGATTGAAATCCCAAAACCTGTGCTCTATGAACCTACCAGTCTTGCTGTGCCAGCATAACTCTTAGGACACATACAGCGTGTCTTCAAGTTTGTACCCCTATGACAGAGGACATTTTGACAGGCACCCTTCTTAAAATGTATCGAATAAATGTTGATAATTGAAATGATGAATATATAAAGGTCAAGAGTTGTAAAATATTTCTACTGCCTAGGAATCTAGAGAATCTAGGCCTGAGTTTATAGTATATTTATGAACTATGAATGCAATTATCCCATTTGAAAAATGTTACCTACTTTACTACCTCTTTGCAGATTTTAGACAGTCTTTTGATATTAATTATCTAATTCAGTTAAAAAGCTACAATTGCCTTGCTGAATCTTACACTATTTTGTACTAAATAAATTTTATTTTTTAGTGGGGTTTTTTTGTTGTTGTTTTGCTTTGTTTTTTGTGGGTTTTTTTTTGCGGTACGCGGGCCTCTCACTGTTGTGGCCTCTCCCGTTGCAGAGCACAGGCTCCGGACGCACAGGCTCAGTGGCCATGGCTCATGGGCCCAGCCGCTCCACAGCATGTGGGATCTTCCCGGATTCCTGAACCGGGGCATGAACCCATGTCCCCTGCATCGGCAGGCGGACTCTCAACCACTGCGCCACCAGGGAAGCCCTATTTTTTAGTGTTTTAAAACACCAATTTTTTACTGGAAGGAAGAAACAGATCATTTAAACACTATGTAAAATGGAAAATGCCATCTAGAATTTGAATCAAAAGACATGACACTTGTTAGAGTGTCAGACACAGTCAAAACTCCAGCAATTTCCTTCTGGGAGGAGAAATGAGTTCTCGCTCTCATTTTTGCATGCACATAATTTCTTTACAAATGATTATGCCAGTTAGACATGTAAACCTCCTATCAAAGTTACTGAATGATAATGATTTCTAATTGTTCTAGTTTTCCCTAAGTTGGAGCATTGATATTTTTTTTACAATGACAACAATAAAAGAGGCACAAGAGTATGACACGTGTGTTGCTATCTCTTTGTGTTGCCCAAGGGAGGACTGCTCATTTATCATGATTGATAATTAAGATGAAATAGAAATAAATAAGTTGCTTAAATTTACATCACAAGAAACGAAGAGTAGTTTGGAGAATGTTATGTTTGAGAATGTAAAATTTCCTGTTTGATGTTAAATAATGGTTGAAAGAATACGAAATAGATTTAAAAAGTAAAAAGGAAGTAGAAAAATAAATTTTCCTTATAACAGAAACTTAAACCAGAATTGAAAAGTGAATACTAAACCTACATATAAATATGCATTTCTTTTGATTCACACCACACAACAAAGGCATATTCTGTAGTATATTGTTTGCTATATATTTTCTTTGAAGTCTGTCTTATTTTATCAAGGAATAGAAATGTGCCTATGAGGTATAAAATTTCATGAAGCTAAGATATGTGGTTCAGAATAATTCAAGTAATAACTTAAGCCATAATGATATTGAAAGACAAGAGCTTTTCCACCTTGTTTTGTATAATTTTATTAAGTGCCGTTGAAAATGAATTTATGTCACATTGTTCACGAAATAATTATTGTGAAGCATTAGAATTTAAAGGAAATGCTTTGCTAAACATTTTAAAATGTAACCTTTCCTTGGAATGTCAAAGTAAAATCAAAACTTCCATTTTAAAGGAGTCACGCCATCTACAGAAGAAAACTGCACTCCAAAGCCATCTAGAGTAAGTCTATTCCTTTAATATTTTGAGTAAGTGATCTAATAATTTCTGGCACTTCAGAACAAATGCTAAGAAAGTTACCTTAAAAAACCCTAGGGCTCCCTTGGTGGCGCAGTGGTTGAGAGTCCGCCTGCTGATGCAGGGGACACGGCTTCGTGCCCCGGTCCGGGAAGATCCCACATGCCACAGAGTGGCTGGGCCCGTGAGCCATGGTTGCTGAGCCTGCACGTCTGGAGCCTGTGCTCCGCAACGGGAGAGGCCACAGCACTGAGAGGCCCACGTACCGCAAAAAAAAAAAAAGAAAAAAATACATTTCTTAAGGCTATAGCTGCCGTAAGTGTTGATTCCTCTTATGGATCTGGGCAAAGTAAATTGAAAATCTTCTGGAAAGGATTTATCATTCTAGATGCCATTAAGAACTATCATGATTCATGGGAAGAGGTCAACATATCAACACAAACAGGAGTTTGGAAGAAGTTGATTCCAACCCTCATGGATGACTCTGAGGGGTTCAAGACTTCAGCAGAGGAAGAAACTGCAGATGTGGTGGAAACAGCAAGAGAATTAATATTGGAAGTGGAGCCTGAAGATGGGACTGAGTTGCTGCAATCTCACGAAAAAACTTGAATGGATAAGAAATTGCATCTTATGCATAAGCAAAGAAAGTGGTTTTGTGAGGTGGAATCTATTCCTGGTGAAGATACTGTGAAGACTGTTAAAATGACAACAAAGGGTTTAGAATATTACATAAATGTAGTGAATAAAGCAGCAGGAGGGTTTGAGAGGATTGACTCCGATCTTGAAAGAAGTTCTACCACAGATTTCAAACATCACATTGTTCATGAAAGGTAGAGTCAATCAATGTGGCAAACTTCATCGTTGTCTTGTTTAAAGAAAAAGCCACGGCCACCCTGACCTTTAGCAGCCCCCGCCCTGATCAGTCAGCAGCCACCAACGTCAAGGCAGGACACTCCACCAGCAAAAAGATTATGACTTGCTAAAGGCTAAGTTGATGATTAGCATTTTTTTTAGCAATTAAATATTTTTTAAATTAAGGGATGTACACTGTTTTAGACACAAGGCTTTTGAACATTTGATGCACTGTAGTGTTAATATTCACTTTTACATGTGCTGGGAACCAAAAAAAAAAAAATGTGTGACTTGCTTTACTGTGACGTTTGCTTTATTGTGGTGTCTGGAACTGAACAGGCAGTATTTCAGAGGTATGGGTGTAATATCCTCATTCTCTGTTGCATCTAAAAGGGGAACAGGGCATCTAAAAGAAAAAGCCAGACAGCATTTCCTCCAGAGCACAGATCTTCAAATTTTCACAAATAATTTAATTCATAGATCTTCCAGGAAAAAGCAGCAATGTAAATTTAAAAATAAAAACAAAGTGGATATTATCCTTTTGTCTTCCAGGTGATATTCATGCTCCCTATTCAAATCAGTGGTGTTCGACCAGAGTAGGTTTTGTCCCCAAGAGGAATTTTGGCAACATCTGAAGACATCTGCAGTTGTCACAACTGGTAAAGGTGTTGCTACTGGCATCTAGAGGCCAGGGATACTGCTAAACGTCTTACAACACACATGACAGCACCTGCAACAATGAATTACTCAGCTCAAAATGTCAACAGAATCGGGACTGAGAAACCCAGATCTGGATGAGGCTGTCCTGTCAGTTCAAGTACTGGGTTAATTGTAATTTACTAAAATAATTGATGAATATCATCTGTCTTTCGTGGCATGCTTGGAGTTCTCAAAATAAAACAAAATATTTGCTAAATGGACACAAAAGAATCATATCCTACAAAAGCATTATCATATAAAGGTTCTTAAAACATGGATTTAATAAATGATGATGTAACAATGGAAACTTCTGTTACTGTGACCCCCCATCTTAAAAATGACAGCTTGGGGCTTCCCTGGTGGCTCAGTGGTTGAGAGTCCACCTCCCGATGCAGGGGACACGGGTTCGTGCCCCGGTCCGGGAGGATCCCACATGCCGCGGAGCGGCTGGGCCCGTGAGCCATGGCCGCTGAGCCTGTGCGTCCGGAGCCTGTGCTCCGCAACGGGAGAGGCCACAACAGTGAAAGGCCCGCGTACCGCAAAAAAAAAAAAAAAAAAAAAAGACAGCTTGATTGTTAATCAGGATTACAACAGACAATGCTAGATGGCTATTAAAAAATAGCTGCAAACAGACATTATGTGTCAGATTTTAATGGTTATGTTTGTACAATGTTTAATTCAGTGTTGGGGACAAAATATAACCTCTAAGATAAAAATTATTTGTAATCAATCCACTTGGTTTTGCAAACATAAAGCAATTTCCAATATAGGCAAATGTAAACCAATTTGTATGCTTTTTCCTCAAAATACACTTTTAATATTGTAAGGACATATTTTGTAAACTAATTTGTAAGATAATTATTTCATACAATTTTTAAAATACATGATAGCAAAAATTTCCGTCAGTAGCTGAACTTGGAAATATGATTTTATATTATGTTCACTCTATGCCCTAGTTAACACATTAGAGTTTTCAGCAGGTTCATCAGTATATTTTTTTTAAATCTACTTCTCTGAAGACATACTGAAATTCTAGCAGTGACATTTCAGTGCAGTAGGTCAGCATGGGACAAATCTAACTTAAATGTAGATATAGTTATATATTATTTTATGACCTAGGAGAATAAGCTTAAAACCCAAGTATATTTGAAATTTCAATAATCCAGCTGTCTTGCATTGTGAGGAAGCGTTATTTTAAAGCAGTTATAATGACTGGTGTTCTGATATCCTGTTTCAAAGCCATCTGAAATAAACTGAGTGTAAATTTAACTCATCGTAGTTTTCAAATATTTATTGAAACCTCTGTTCAGAAAAAAATTGCAAGAATTGTCCAGTTCCCATTTTTGTTGGTACTAGAGACTCTCACAAGCAAAATGTTATTTAACAAAATGGTGCTTAAAACTACTTTTGTTGCTATTTCCTCTGTAGCATCAAATCCACATTAATGTTTATATCAGCTTTAAAAGCCATATATCAAAGTAAGTGCAGTATCCTGGAAGAGGCGTAACAGCTCAGTGATGGCCAGAGACTCTGAATTCTGAGGACATTGCATCAAATAATGTTGTTATTAGTAAGAGATCGTGGCTCTACAAGAATACATCCTGCTTTGATTTATGCCAGCGATAATTTAAACTGATTTTCTCTTTATTTAACAAAAAATAAGAAAAGTCATTACAGAGGATAGGTGAAATAGTAAGAGAAGTTTACAGGTAAACATGATTTCCTCAAGATCTATATACGTCTATTTTGTTTCTTGCTTCAATAGCTGAGTTTGCTTGGATTAGATGTTTTCTAAGAAAGTTATATAAAATTATATTTTTAGTATAATTTTAGTTTAGTTTTTAGCATAATTTTATAATGCTGGAGAAAGTCTAATGGTACCCATCCCAACTACTTGCTGAGACATAAAACTTTTACCACACGGCACACCCATCGCTACTTCATAAAGTTCACATAGCTCTGAGGGGAAAATGAGGAATGCCATTAAAAAGGACAGAAAGCTTACCATGCGGAAGAAAAAGACTTCAGAGCAAAAAAAAACCCCACAACATCACCAAACACACACACACATACACACAAAACAAAGCAAAGAAACAAACATAAACAAAAAAACACAACAGATATCAACTTTGATAATCAGTTATTCTCAAACCATATCATTATTATAGAATACTTGGGAAAGTTTATTCTTGAAACCAAATGAAAACTTTATTAAAGAGATTATAGAGCTCCATGTTTATATTGTGAGATACATCTCAACAAGAATTGGGCCATTAACAACCTGATTCTATAGAAATCTTACAGGTAAGTAAATATTTTCACTGACAGCATGAATTGAGCCATCACAGAAATTCAGCACCTTGTAAAGTATTTGATGCGAAGCTACACTTACTGACAAACAGCAACAATGCTACTGAAAGGTCCATTAAGTATGTGTGGCATCAACTTCCAAAATACACTGTAAGTTTACAATATTTTCAACACTTAACAAGTCTTTAGAGCTGTGGTTTTATAACCTCGGTAACTAAGACTTGTGAAGAAAGTTTTAAAATTTCTTTTGGTAAGAATACCAGATGTAAGCAATAAAATAGCTAATGTATAAATTTCTTTATATATTTAGTTATAAGTAGTCAGATGTCATAATGACAATGTTGTAAGAGTTGTTTTAGTCACAGAAATATCTGATTCCAAACTGTCGAAATTTAATAGAATACAAGCACATTAAGAATAGGTAGAGTACTGAAATAGCAAAATCACACAATATCTGCAATAATTCCAAAATGTTTTTGATGACAAGATTGTAGTTTCTCTGATAAGCAGCTCACACTTTGTCACAGTTAAAAATTGTTGATTATTTTCGTATAGAAGATATAGTATGGAAAGCCATGAAATGCAGAGTAGAAAAGTATATTATAATTTAGAAAAGCACACGTAAATTATAAAGAAAAACCCCAGTTTATCAATTTATCTGTTCTTTTTTTTGCACTAGTACAGTGCAGACTGATTTTAGCTGCCACATTTACTTGATGATTAATGTAGAAGGGAGACAGAGCATTTGTGAAATCCAATAGTGCTGCTATAGGGCAAAAGAGTAGAGATAGTTGGTCAGTATCTAGTTCAAAAATATTTTCAAGGCAGCAAGGAAAAGTATCCCTATCTCCTTTGTTTCTCATAACATCACCCAAAATTATTAAAATATATGCTCTAAAAATTGACAAAGAGAAATTCGAAAAAGACTTTTGACGAATATTCCTATAGAAAACCAAAATCTTCCAGATACTGTATCCTTTGTTAAGTGTTTCGTACCCTCCATGTAGACTTGCACCGAGAACACACGCAGGGAGTTTGCCTGAAGAGTGAAGCAAGGCGCTCTCATGGGAGGAGCCGTGGACAGCACTGAACAGAAGTCATTTTCCTAAACCAGTGGTTTTCAGTGACTCCCCACTCCTACGCATCATATCCATCAGCAAGTCTTCTTACCTCTGGAAAGTATCACAGACGCAAATTCGCTGACTTGTGTTTGTTGGGACTAGTTAATCTTCTTAAAAGCGTTAATAGCTCACTCAGGTCTAACATCGTGCCCTAAGAGGAGATCAGGTCCCTAAATCTTAAACAAACAAACAAACAAACAAACAGGAAAATTGCCTCTTCTCTCTGTACTTAGAGACTAATTTTGTTTAGGCATTGTTAGGGAAGAAATTGGATGGAAAGTTTCTTAGGGTGATAGGGCAGTAAGAACACATATGCTATAGATCACGACTAGAAAAAGTAGATAAAAGATCAAGCTGGATATTATTCTCTCACTTAAAAATAATTTTGAAAATATACCACGTGCCCAGTTGTGCGCCAGGCATTGTGGGCCAAAGGTCATTGAACATATTCCCCGCCCTCAAGGAGTCTACCCATCAGGTGAACAAGATGAACAAGCAAGAAGTTAGAGCAGAGAATAATAGATGCTAACAGCCCTGTGACTCTTTCAACAATTTCATCCCTTTAATCACAAGAGCCCACACAGACATTCAAGTATCCAATTAAAGTCATTTTAGAATATTATTCTATTATTCATCTTCCAAAAAAATAAATCCTAGAAAAGAGAAAGGAATGATGAGTCTGTTAGATATACGAGATTTTGATATGCCAAAATCAGATGAGAAATAAGAAAACCATAGGAAGAGAGAAAAGTCTCTTTATATGGGCACATCAGCATCAAATTCTGGGAGACCTTTCAAGCAATGCCATTTGTTTCAAAGCAGAAGTTCAGTATGTTCTTAATATGTTATGCATGTAGGCAGTGTTGTTCCTGGATGGACAGAATAAGACAAATTATGCTCAGTAATTCCAATTACAATAATCTACATTTAATTTGATGAGATCAGTGGCCATAAGGGGGAGGAGAAAAGAAAGAATGAGGGGAAAATTCAAAGGAAGAATCAGCATAATTTGGTGTCGATTATATGTAACATAGCTAGAGTTATGCCAAAAGTTACGCTGAGCCTGTGAGCCTGGACTGTCTGAGAATGTATGAGCCAAAGACAGAGGCAGAAATGTTTGAAGGAAACCAGGTCCCAGGTTGGGGACTAGGGTGCATGAGCCACTTAATATATACTGTCACTCTCTGGGGAAAATGGAATCTCAAATGGTACCGACTTACCAAAAAAAAACAGAACAAATCAACAACTGAGCTAGGAATGAAACCCAAGATCCTCACACCAATAATTATAACTACATCACAGAGCCATCCTACATACAGACAATCCTTAGAACAAACACTGTATTCTATTCTGTAGCTCAGAGAGTCACACAAAATGTCTCTCTTTTTGAGAGTCAAATCAGTGCACCCATGTTCAGGAGATAGGTAATATATTATGGAATCTCCAGGAGCATACATGGTAGCTTCATGTAACTTAACATCAAGTTTCTTCACCCAGAAAAAAAAAACAACAACTTTTTGACAAGTTGCCAAAAGCTTTGTTAAAAATATGCAAGGGCCTCCGTGTAGCTCTTAAGTTCTGGTCATGTCATCTGCGCTATTAAAATTCTAAGCAGCACAACTGCTGAATGTATTCAATTAAACAGGAGTCGTAATGAAGGCCCACAGCCCAGGCCTCTGGGTGTTAGGATCAAAGGGGCAGTTCTAAGACAGTTTATATGAATTTCCAGTCAAAAAACTGGTCTTTCATCATTTGCTAAAATACAAATCCTAGACTCAGGCAAAAAATACTATGAGGTGCTTCAGAAGCGTTTTTTCTGTATTTAATTCTTGTTGTTTTAGTGAATTTATTTGGAAATTACAATTTAAAATTTATACAGCATGAGTTATTCCTTGCCTGTAAATTTCCATCAGGGAGAAAGGAGGCTAAAAATGTCAGAATCCCCCATATCCTTTTCCAAATTCCAACTCTAAAAATGTACCGTTTGTATGTTTTAAATATTGTGAGTAGCCAAACTTAAACCCTGCTCAAACACTGACTCCAGGTATGTGTTTCAATTCATTTGCCTATTGTTTAAGGGGCTTGTCTTGTATATTCAGTTTAAAACATTATACATATGGAGAGAATATCAATCTAAAAACGTATTGAGAGAGAGAGAGGGAGAGAGAGGGAGGGGTGGGGGGGAGAGAGAGAGAGAGAGAGACACGGAGGGAGGGAGGGAGGGAGGGAGGGAGAGGGGGGAGAGGGAGAGAGAGAGTGGGGGAGACAAAGAGGGAGAGAGTGGGGGAGGGGGAGAGAGAGAAGGAGAGAAAGAAAGAAAGAATGAAGAAAGAAAGAGAAAGAAAGAAAGGGACAAAGAAAGAAAGAGAGAGAGAAAGAAAAACAAAGAAAGAAAGAAAGGGAGAAATCTCAAGAAGTAGGTGTCTTGATTTATGTTACTGCTAATTAGTGTGAAAATGGTACGGTATTTATTTGCACTGTGACTCTCTCAAAGATTTTATAAATTTTTTTTTAACTATAAGAGGTACAGAAATCACTTTCATTGTAAATTTGTCTAAATTGTACGTTTAAAGTGGAGTGATATTTTCAGAGTAACTGATATAATCTCAATATATATAAGTCTTTAAAGGCTTCATGTTGGGTGAGCATATCCTTATTATAAGGAAGATGGCATAATAACACATTCTTTGAATGTTTCCAGATGATAACGTTTCTAATATGAAGCCAACTCATTTTGTTTGCTATCTTCTTATTCAGGTTATTCAAAGCAGCAGGGTGAGAGAAAGCAGAGAACTAGTTCCTCATTTGGAATAAATCACAGACGCACCTCAATTAGCCACCTGCATTCCTTCAGTATTTTTCCAGCATCTCATCAAGAAAATATTATTTACTGTTATGATTAATAAAAAAGGTCTGCAAAGTATTTGCTGTTTAATGGGAAAATAATGGGCAACATTAAGGAAGGGAAACACTATACATATGCATGGTCTTTGTGACATGACGATTTATTCAGAGCCCGGCTCTGCCACTATGAGAAGTAAACAATCAGAAAATGGAAACGAAATTCCTCTACAAATCATCTTTCATCTGAGAACTTTGTTTGACCCTAAAGCTAACCTTATTTAAATGGTTACAGATTCCTGGACCAGCCATCAACTAATATTGGAAGACTGAGTCAGTGCGGATTCTAGATGTGAATGACTTAGCTATGAATGGGTCCAAATGGAGTTTTTAAATTTTTTGTGCGTGTTTGTTTTGCTTTCTTTGTATTCAGTATATACAGTGACACTTCATCACCCTCTGCTCTTCACCTTGTCTACTTTCCCTGTGTTAATGTTTGTTTGTTGACCAAACCTCTTATCTGCCCTTTAGACTTGACGATTTGAGAATGTCAGCTCCATCTTCCTCCATAACCTCACACACCACTTTTCTCCTGTTTCTCCTGCCACTCTACTCCCAGCTTGACTACAGTGAATTTGCATACGTGACTGTTCTACACACACACCCCAGTCCACAACAGGGTCTTTGTGATTACTCTCCCTCGTGCTAGAAATACCCTCCATACGAATGTCAATGCAGATCACCCTCTTACTGCAATTCTGAATATGGTCAAATATCAAACTTATTCTCTCCAAATGTCCAATCAGCACGATTGAAATTGAACTCTTCTCCAAATCTGTTCCCCTAGAAGACGTCGCCAGATCCCCCATTTATCTCTGTTTTCTCACACAATGTATACACCCTGCAGGAAATCCTGCTAGTACCATCTTCAGAAACATCTCCAGAGCTTAAACACTCTGTACCACCTGCATGGCTGCCAGGTTCATCTGAGTCGCCATCCCTCCTCAAATAGATTTCTGCAGTTATCTGCTTACAGTTGTCCATTTTTTAATGCTCACTCACTCACAGTTTACTTTAGAGAAGAAGTTAAGTGATTCCTTAAAATAAGTGACAATTATGGCCCTTTCCACCTCCAAACCCTGCAATGCCTGCCTATTTCACGCAAAGTAAAAGCCAACATACCCCAATGTCCTATGATGCCTATGTGATCTGAAAATACTCACACCAAAATACTGTCCTTCTAAATCACTGAGCTCTAGCTAGGCTGGCCTTCTTTCTTTTTAATTTTTTTTTTATTTGCGGTACGTGGGCCTCTCACTGCTGTGGCCTCTCCCGTTGCGGAGCACAGGCTCCGGACGCGCAGGCTCAGCGGCCATGGCTCACGGGCCCAGCCGCTCCGCGGCATGTGGGATCTTCCCGGACCGGGGCACGAACCCGCGTCCCCTGCATCGGCAGGCGGACTCTCAACGACTGCGCCACCAGGGAAGCCCTAGGATGGCCTTCTTGCTCTTCACTTACTACACCAATTACCCTCTTATATTCCCACTAGCTATTTTCTCTGTCTTCTGCATGAAAAGCTCATCTTCTTTATGCCCACAGGGTGGACTTTTTAAGACTCTTCCAGTCATTGCTCAAGTGTCCCCTTATCAAAGAAGCTTATATATGACTTATACCAAACATTCAAGAAACAGCTAATTCCCATTTTTTGAAGATTTTTCCAGAAAACAGAAGGAGAATGACAGTTGGCCAGATTATTTAATGGGACAGGTGTAATCATATTTCTAAAACCCAAAAACTAATACATTAAAAGAAAATTATAGGTTCACTTCATGTATGAAGGTAAACATAAAAATTCCACAAATAGTATCCCATAGCATATTTTAACTGTGAATTAAAAATATACATTAAGTTTATTTCAGGGATGCAAAGGATGGTTCAACATAAGAATATCTATTAATACATTTTACCATGTTAAAAGGCGAAAAGGAGAAAACAGTGTGCAAAACCAGGGGTACAGAAAAATGCATTTGATAAGATACAGCACGCATATAAGGAAGCCAAAAGTCTACCTGTTGTGAAGCTAAGCATTAAATAAAGGAAGGCAAAGCATTGGACAGATATTAACACAGCAAGGCAACAGCAATTAAAGGAGTGAGGTATCAGTGCAAGAGCAGACAAATAAAACTATGTAACAACATGAACAGATAAAACTCAGGCTAATATACCCAACATGGAAGCATACAATATGGTAGAGATGCTTTGGGAAATAAGAGATAATAGGAGAAAATATGGGAAAATGGTGTATTGTTTACTGATGATTTTGGATATTGGGTCTTGATATAAGAAATAAAATAAGTAGGATCCCTCCTAACACCAGACACAAGGGTGAACACCAATAAATTAAATGCTATATATGAAAGCTAATTAAAAAATGGAATTGAAAAAAATTGGAAAATTGTGTTGATCTGAGAATAGAGAAGAATTTGTTAAACTATAGAAGACAAAATAAGTTTGATAGGGTTTATTACCTAAAAATTAAGAATAATGGGTGTAGGGGGCTTCCCTGGTGGCGCAGTGGTTGAGAGTCCGCCTGACGATGCAGGAGACACGGGTTCGTGCCCCGGTCCGGGAAGATCCCACATGCCACGGAGCGGCTGGGCCCGTGAGCCATGGCCGCTGAGCCTGCGCGTCCGGAGCCTGTGCTCCGCAACGGGAGAGGCCACAACAGTGAGAGGCTCGCGTACCGGGGAAAAAAAAAAAAAAAAAAAAAAAACAAGGAAGAATAATGGGTGTATTTAAAAATAAGATATGGCACTAGCAATATATTAGAAAGAATTAGTAGCAAGAATACATAAGAAATAGCAACTGAACTAGAAAAATGAACAAAGAATATAAGCAAGTAATTACAGAGATGGTAACACACAAAGCCACAAGCATGTCAAACAATGCTTAAAACCAGTAGTGATTGGAAAAAGTAAATTAAAATTACGGTGAGTAATCACGTTTGCCTAGGGTAGAGATGTGCGGCTACTGTGATCCTCATGAAGAGCTGACAGCAGTAATTCAAGAACATAATAAAGTATGTAGATGCATAGACTATGAGCCAGATATTCTGCTCCAGAGAATGTATCTTAACAACTTCCCGCCCTTGTTTGTAGAGGCACATGTACAAAGATTTTTATTACAGCGGTACCTTAGTAGTTGGAAGTTGTAGGCAACCTGGTTATCTTAAAGTAAAAATGATAGGCTGTAGTTGGTGGATGAACATTCTCAGAATAACAGGGGGAAAAAACCACTTGGAAATACATATTATAGCATGGTTGTATCTGAAAAAAATATAAATATTGTGAAACAGAAATATAATGAATGTATATAACTCATGGTTTATAAAATTAAAATTGAAAAATTGAAATTGAAAAACATGAATAAAGTGCACATTTAGAAAGAGCATAAACAAACAAAATAACATGTAAGTGCAATAAAATGATGGCAGGATATTAGTGATGAAAGTGCTGTTGGGGTATTATTGTGATTTAGGGGGAAATAAAAGTTAACATGAAAATCAAATGAGAGAGGAGACTTGCAGGGACCAGTAACTTTAATGGGCCATCAGCTGAAGGGTATGATAATCTTAACACTTCATCAGAGCTAAAAGATTAAAAAGAGATGAGCTATGTTAGTCCTCCAGTCTTCCGAGAAGCAGAAACAAAGATGGAATTACCTGCCCTATGATTTCATTAGGAGAAACACCTGTGACAGGAAATGGAGCGGGAACAGGGAGAAAGGTGAGAGAATCATCAGGTCATGACTGCAGTCTGACCCCAAGAGAAGGAGAGAGGAAAGGGAGAAGTTTTGAATGGAAGTGCCCTAGACTAATGGGCAGTCCAAGAAAGCTTCAGCAAGGCCAGACCACGTAGCCCTGGAAAGAACCTGCCTTAGTATCCAACTCAGGCTCAGCCCTAGGCTGTGAGCAGTCTGGGAAATGTGGTCTCCTGCAAGCATAATGATGGATTTCTGAATGTGACAACTGGGCCTCTGTGTCTGTTATGCAGTCTGGTACAGGAGAGAGGAGAACGCTTATCTTCCTTAAGCCTTCTTGATTCTTACATTTTCCCCTAAATTATCTTAGTAGAAACTGGCACATTTTCGATCACTAATCAGGCAGACAGAGAGGGTTACCTGAGACGCACATATAAAATCACACCTGATATATGGGATCATTCCCCACTAGTGCTAAGGACGAGGCTTAAACTGTTTCTTCAAGCGATCTTGTAATTTGCAGAATTCCAGGGGAAGACAGAGAAAGATGTGAAAAGTGAATAGAAAGCCCCAGATTTTCCTCTAGAGCACCTCGGCTGCAGTCAGGAAAGCCTCGCTATAAATACTTGCTGGGGAGGAAGAAACTTTCCTCTGCCTTTCTAGGTTCTTCTGGCTGGTTTAAAGAATCAAATTGTCACGAGACAGTAACAAGAGGAAACGAAACAAATTTTAACAACACGTGTATATGGGAGAGATCCAGGAAAACGGAGCAACTCACCAAAACGGCTGAAACCCTCACCTTAAATACCGTCTTCAGTTAAAGACAAAGCAGGATGTTGGGGGGTAGTGGTTTAGGACTTCAAACGGAGAAAGGCAATTGACATGGAGACGGAAAAGTAAATATTTGGTAAATGTTTGCTGGGCCTGGCAGAAACAATGGGACACAGAAAGGAATCTTAACAGGCAGACTTTGCTAAGTTTTTTCCCTGTCTACACACCTAGCTCATACCACAGTTATCTAGGGTGATAGCTTCCTTCCTGGAACTCCTCTGTCTACATTCTTTTAGGCAGTTAGGGGGAAGTTCAAAGTGTTTGGGGCCTTGATTGTTTTTAGCTCAAAATAATCCTCATGCCAAAGAGACATCTAGGGGTAACAAATTTTGTTCCCCTACGTACTCCAAAAGGCATTGTGTACAACAGTTCCATCTCCTTGGTCCTCAGACTCAGGCAAACATAGTGACACCTAAGGCCACATTTCCCAGCACAGAAAACAGAGCTTTTGCTTATAAGATGTAAGAAGAATCACAGTGTGCGTCGATGCCACGTGGACCAACACAGGCTCTCTCTAAGAACAGTTTAGGATGATGATATGTTTTTTTATCGTGAAATTCAGTGTTACCCATTGGCCATGCAAGGGTTATCAGTCACTAATTTTGTGGGATTTTGCCATGAGAAACAGATCGTCTACATGACAGAACACAATGAAAGTCAGCAAAACTGAGATCGATGTTGCTGCAAATGACCTAAATTGACTTCCATTTTTGATTCCACAGATGCCAATTATTGGGGGTGTTTTGGCCAGTGTTTAAGGAGGTCGACAGTGAATATTTCCTGGGTGCCTGACCAGTCCATTGTAAATAATTATCTACAATGTGTGTGTTCTTACGAAATGATCCAGCTGGAAGAAGAAGTGGTTACCATGGAATAAAAATAATTTGGGAGTGTTTACTGAATCCTCATAGGACCTCACTGAATGCTCGCAATAAACATTTTGTAGATAATATTGACATAACTAAGAGAAAGATAATTTAAAAAGATAAAAACAATGGTTGTGAGACTAAATAGTTTGCCTAATTAAAATGAGCAGAACTGCGATTTGAGCTATATACTGCGGAGTCCAAAGTCTGTAGTATTAATCACTGTGACACAATGCCTTTTAAAACCAAACCCTTTATTTAAGAGATGATAAAATTGGTTTTGAAAGTTTTAATGTTTACGAACACAAACCTAAATAAAGGGCATCCCAGAAATATAATGTCTCACCCTATCAGTATGAGTCTTACGATAAAGTCTCAGAGTCTATTCTGTTAAAGTAATACATACCGCAAATAAATAAATGAACAAAATGAATGAATGAATGAATGAATGTAAAATACCTATGATTTCATAGAAAGCACATTTCTCCTCCAACAAACCTTCTCCTCCAAGACAAATAACTTTCTGCAATGAGACTACTAGCCTTCCTCTGAGAAAATTGAACTGTAAGTATGGATTTTAATTTGGGAAATTTATATACCAATTAAAACCTGACTATTTTCATTTATTAAGCTTGGTCCCTAGCATACCATTGTGATTTTTCCCCCAAATATCTGTATTACCTATGTCCACAGGAAGGAACAGACTATTCGAGTTTTTGAACTGTAGCAATCCGTGTAGCATTATTTTAACTGCCACAGAATTTGACTGCCTAATCCAAGGTTTTACACACAATTTGGTGCATTTATTTCACCTGAATGTCAGACTTCCATGTTAAATTGAAATCACCAGCTTGAAAATGAACTCTTCAATATAACTTACACCTAAAATGTTTTAACAAAGGTGTATTACAGTCACATAGACATTAAAGTCAGTAACTTGTATGTATAGGAAAATACACAGTAACACACACACACAATTTCTTTTCTGCTGAAATCCCAAATGAATGGTTAATTTTGATAATTCAACAGTCACTTTTAATCTTGAAAACAATATTTTTAAAAAATATTTCACAACTCAGTAATAGATATTTAATCCAATCAATATCCATGAGTGGCATCTTTATATTAGACACTATACAAAAACACCGGAAGACATAAAACGTGTGTAATTTAGACCCCGGTCTTGCAATCTTTATAGTGATCTGTAATACCGATTATGCAAAGATGTTTATCTAAATGCAAAATAATATTTTTATGTGTAGTAAAGGAATTAATAGATGACACTTATTTTAGATAAGGCTTGAAAGATGCAGAAAATGTGACAGCTTACGAGATTCCCTTAAATTAGATTTTTCAGAGGTTCTTTGGTATTAAAACACTCTTAATTTGATTATTCCTTCTGATTTTCCAAACAATAAAAAACTCTTTTGTGGTGGACGATTGTCATCCTATATTTAATCTACATACACACACACACACACACACACACACACACACACACACACACACATCCTTGGAGGTCTTTATGTGTCCTCTTCTAACTTAGGGATCCAGCATCACCCATTCTATCCCAGAGAAGAAGCTTTTCAAAAATGCTGAGTGAAAAAACTCTTTTGCTTTTTTAAATATTACTACATTATCACCTGTTAAATATAACGATCAGATAAGCGTAGCAGATTAACAAAATATTGAGTAACTAGAATTCAAATTTCCTATGCATCTAAGCAAATGTTTATGCCTATACGAATGCCTAATATAAACTTTTGATAGAATGGACCTATAACATGAAGACATTTGTAACTATAACAAATATAACAAAGCTTTTGAAAATGTTCTGAATCTACTTCTACCATCTTAATATATCCCATATGAAAAATAAGAACAGCAAAACAACTTGATAATAAGCATTAATAATCAATTCATTATCTACCTTTGTTTAGACATAAAGCAGACCCAGGCCAAGACTTACAAACGATCTACGTCAGGCAATTTTTCTATTTTTACTAGAATATGACAATCTCTGGGAATTCATCCTATTCTTTTATGTGGCCTTGATGTGGTCTAATAAAGAAGTAGTAATTACTCCCAAAGCTTGTATTAAACTTGACTTAATTGCCCACAATTATTTAGTTATTTGGAGTATGCTGATTCTGACCTTAAATAATGCTGTCTGAAAGAAATAATATAAAATGCATTCGGCACATAAAAATTATACATCTTTCACTTTATGTTGGTAATTTCTTTTTATATAGACCTCGATAAAGAATTGTTTAGAAGATATTTACTGGTTATCATTAGACTCATGATTTCTCTTCTTAACACTAAAAGCATCTACAGAATTTAACTTGAAGAAAGATGATTATTTCAAAAGTACTACTGAGTCATATCAATTAATTATTAAACTTTGTTTTAAAATCAAAGAAGATATGAAATACATTTTTAACATGCATGCATTAATATGGTTGCATCCTATATGCATGCTTGATTTGGAGTTATTTTATGTATCCTGGTAAGAGCAAAACTTCCAATTACATTTTGAAATACCATATGATATCACTTACATGTGGAATCTAAAATACGACACAAATGAACTTATCTACAAAACAGAAACAGACTCACAGACATAGAGAACAGACTTGTGGTTGCCAAGGGGGAGGCAGGTGGGGGGAGAATGAATTGGGAGCGTGGGATTAGCAGAGGCAAACTGGTATATATAGGATGCATAAACAACAAGGTCCTCAAGGTCCTACTGTATAGCACAGGGAACTATATTCAATATCCTGTGATAAACCATCATGGAAAAGAATATGAAAAAGAACATATATATCTATACTATAACTGAGTCACTGCTGTACAGCAGAAATTAACACGATATTGTAAATCAACTATACTTCAATAAAATTTTTAAAAATTTTAAAGAAGTAAATACATTTTCAAGTATAGGTGTTACTAAATGATAGATCTTACAACCCAAACCAGGGCCTTTGCAACTTAAGGTACTGATTTTTCTAGAAGTGTAATTTACTGAGAAATTTGCAACCAGAAAAATATTTACAACACCTATATCATTTTGCAGTTGCAGGTTGAATAAAACAAAATTTGGTTTACTTTAGCCTATAAAGTTTGAGACTAGTAAATTGATCTTGACATCATTTCCCACTGATCATGGATAGAGACCCAGACTCAGGATCCATCTTCAAGTATATCTCTAGAAGGTTATTCCTAATCTACCACTGCTGACATACAACAAGTAACTGTCCACGCTGGGTGTTTTTCCCTTCATAGAAATACTAATTAGCACAAAAAAAGATGCAACGGAAACTCACACATTATGCATTTTTAAGAATAATATGACAAGGGACATTAGCAGTCCTACTCTGAAAGGATATATCAGCCTTTCATGGAAAAGGTTTCTGGTGAATCTGTGAGATGAAGCATGGATCTAAAAGGTGAGTGTCAAGTATCTATTTAAATTTTAAAAATTAGACTCAACAAATCTACCCCATTGTTATCTCTTGTATTAGTTTTTAGAAATATATCTTTGTTATTATTATTAAACATACAATTTCTTCTAAGGAACAATTTAGAAGATGTTTCTCATGTTACTCTGATAAATTGAGCAATACCTTCAGTAAATGAAAGCAAGTTGAGGCAAAAAAAAAAATAAATTCAGATGGCAAGTAAGTAAAAGTTTTCGTGAAAATGAAAGGCAGAGCCAGAGCGCCATTTGCATACATCAGTGTTCTAATGCTACTTTCTGCTATCACCCACAGCGTTTTACATCTCTAATGGAAATTGTACGAACGGACGAATTATTAACTTGTAGAGCCTTAACAGAGAATGAAATCTTAGCTGGCTTAGCATATCCTGTGACATTAGTAAACAATCCTAAAGTAGATGAGAGAGACTTTGTCTGGTTACGTGCATATATATATATTATGTTAATATGTTTTCAGCACCATTTTCCAAATTAAATTGAATAGTGAAGCGGCCATGTTTTTACTGAACAGATAAGGATGGGCCATTTTTCATTAAGATTGGGAGAGAAGACGTTTCTCCTTAAAAGCATTAGAGATGTAATGTGCTGCGTTTTGAGTTGCATTTGATCAATTTATCTGACTTGGAATACAGTGATACATACATGTTAGTAGTCACAAAGTGCTTGGCAAGCAGGTGCGACATGCTCTGCCACGTGGAGAGCTGACATTTTTACGAGATCTCTCAGCTGGAGTAGCAAAGGAGCATGGGAGGAGTAAAGGAAAAACACCTGTCACCCAGTCATTTTATCTGAAATTGTAACATCTTGAAGGGAAAGAAATTACATGAAAATGAAAAATCTACCATGAATGAGATAGAGGCATTATATCCATGCCTTTGGAATCTATTACTTTCACAGTGAGAGAATTTTTAATGCCTAATATTATTTCTCATCAGAATATATTCAGATAAATGTATGTTTAAGGAGCTAAGATGCATGATATACTATGTATGATAAACTACAACCTAAACTGTATGTTCCTTTCCTTCTCTTTCTCCTTTTTTCTTTGTGCTGATGGAAATGCCTTAATGGAGTCACCTTCTCTCGGTCAACATTTTGACAAGTGCTGACTTGGTCAAGAGAACAATGTTCTATTCCAGAAAAAAAGAGACACATTAAGGACTACATGGTACCTGGACTGATGATCTTGTCATTTCAAATGAGCACCTGAAACGTGGCTCCATCACCTACACCAAGAAAACAAACTGAGAAAGAGACAGCCCCTTATAAAGAGACTAAAGGAGACCTGGTTACAAAGAGCATAGCCTGAATTGGACCGAGTACTCAGAAGTTTTCCAGAAGGACAGATAACATTAGGATCGGAAGGTCACAATGAAATTATATCCTGAGGGAAAATATCACTCTTGAGAAAATAGATTTTGGGAGCATACAAGAAAAGGAGTACATTAATTACATATTATAAGTGGGAAAGGGAATAAAATCTCTTCAGTAAAACCAAGAAAACATGATTGCCAGTAATAATGAAAAACAGATTTGAAATCACCGAATGGAGATGATTCAGGGGGTCAGAACGCTTTCTCTTCTCTGTGGTCACCCTTTTCTCTAACCTTATCCCCTGCAATCCGAGGACAAACCAAAAATTACTAAGGACTGACTGAGCTTTAAGCTTAATTACCAAGCTAATGGCCATGGACTTTGTAATTTTATTCAAAGTCTAATGTAGGACAATTGGTTTTCTGGAAAGTAACATCAGAGAAAAGACAGACATAAAACTTAGGCATGAAAACAATTCTATCAAATTACAAATACATCTATTACTTTAAGATATTGTAGAAGAAAGTACTGCAGACCCAGGATGGGATATTCTTTTAAAACTCCCGTTTTCCATTTCTTTTAAGTCTCATACCTCCCTTCAATAGAGTGATTGCACTTGAAACTGAAGAGAGCTTCTTTGATCCACTTTAGATTCCTGTTTTCAAGTCAAAAAAGAAACCTCAGCAAAGGAAAAACAGCGAAAAGAGGAACCATGGGGAGAGAGGCGAAGAGAATAGCTTTAGAAACAGAAGGAGCATCTCTAAGCATCATTTAGAAGATTTGGGTGGAGATGCAATAAAGGAGAGAGGCAGCTAAACTAGAGATATGATTATTTAATTTCCACCAACAAGCCTGGAATTATCAGCTGAGCTTTGACAAAATGATCTCTTGGAACAGTTATGCACACATCTTTATAAAAGATGGAAAATCCTTTCCCCACACTTCATCATCATAAGCAAAAGACGAAAACCTTCATCAGTGAAGGGATGTACACAGATGACAAGAAGCTAAGTGGCTGACAAAATATAATTGCTCACCCTGACTTTCACATTTTTAAAAATTAATTAGATATGCATATTCAAAAAATAAAAGCTTGGGGCTTCCCTGGTGGCGCAGTGGTTGAGAGTCTGCCTGCTGATGCAGGGGACGCGGGTTTGTGCCCCTGTCTGGGAGGATCCCACATGCCGCGGAGCGGCTGGGCCCGTGAGCCATGGCCGCTGAGCCTGCGCGTCCGGAGCCTATGCTCCGCAACGGGAGAGGCCACAACAGTGAGAGGGCCGCGTACCGCAAAAAATAAATAAATAAATAAATAAATAAAAGTTTACTGAGTTGTTACTCTGGAAGTAATAAAATGCAGGCATAAAAGCCAATTCAACCATTTATCGAAAGACTATTATAAGAGAGGCACAGTTATGGTGGATGTGGGGATATAGCAACGAACAAAATAGATACAGTCCTGCCCAGATGATGTTCTGTACCAGTGGAGATGTCCTATATATAATAATAATAGAAATAATAACATGAAGAAGGAGGAAAAGAAGGGAAAGGAAAAGTATAAAGCTACTGGAGAAAAAGGATTGTGGACAGTCTGCTAGATATCTTAACACTTCCATCTGTCCAGTCCCAATCCAATTTCGTCATAAATACATTCTAATTTTACGCATTCTAAAAGCCTCACTACACTGTTAATATCAATTTTGTTAAAACGGTCAATTACTTTTTAACAAAATTTAAATAATAAGACAAAACATTTTTTTACCTATACATTTGCCATTATTCACATAAACAGATGAAGGTCTGCAGTTAGAAGAAAGCTTGCCAAACATCTGGCCTTATAATTGTGACATGATTCTGGATTATTTGGGTGGGACCAATGTAATGACAAGATTCTTGGGAGAAGATAAAGGCAGAAAAGAGGGATATAGTGAAGCGTTATGGGGACCTGACAATGAAGACAGAAAGAGGCATAAGCCAAAGAACACGGGAAATTTCTAGAAGCAGGACCAGGAGAGACACACATTCTCCTCCAGTCTCCAGAAAGGAACGCAGCTCTGCTGCCACTGGGATTATAGCTCTTTAGACTCACATTGGCCTTCTAACATATTAAATTGTAAGATACAAAATCTGAGTTGTTTTAAGCCATTAATTCTGTGGAAATGTGTTCCACCAGCCATGGCAAACTAATGCCCCCTCTGCCCTTACACTGGGAAACTCTGGGGCAGCCCACTAGGTCTTGTCATCTTTATTTTCTGCGTCTCAGGGACAGCTATCCTTTGTTGCCTAATGTCCAATGTGTTGTACATGCTGCTTTATTTATTTTATACATTAAAAACAAATGTTCTAGGTTGTTCCAGGCAGAAGAGTAAATCCAGTCTCTATGACTCCATCTTGGCCAGAAGCATAATTCACCAATATTTCTTAATGATAAAAAAATATTAGTGAACTCAAAGCTCTTTTCTTTCCAGTAGAGCAATTAACTTATAAAAGATTAATCAAGTTAGTTAACCTCATTTTACTTTCATGATTCTTCCCAAATGATATCGGCTGCAATATTCTAGATAATTTAAGGTGGATAACTTCTTTAGAAGAAATATTTGTCCCATAAAGTATTGTTCAGTCATTACCTCCTGCATGAAGATGGGAAAAAATATGCCGCATAGTCCAATGCCAGTGGATGTCAACCAAGAGAGGCGAGGAAAAAGTAACGCTTGTCTCCCAGGAGAATGGCAACGAGCTAATTACCTAAATTAATTTGTGGAGATCTACAAAATCTGGCCTTCTTTCAGAGAGCTGGGGAACCTGATTGAGTCAGAAGAGAGTCACTTTAGCCAAGACTCTGAGACTGATGTCTGAATTGAAAATGCCTTTCTCTCTGTTACAAAGATAAACAGACCCAACAATAAACCAGTCACACTATTCCTCTAGCAAGTTCTCTCCCTAAAAATCTACATATGTAGAGAGAGTACAGAGTTTTCTCTACCGACTTTAAGCAGAGAAGTGGGGCAAGGGGTGAGGGCGTAAGCACACAATTCACATATGTACAGGCCTCAGGCTCAAATAACCAAGTATCTTGGACCCCAAGAAAAACAAATTGATCTCAGCAACCAGACAGCTCCAGTCTGTATCCCAAATACTTCCTCCCTGAATACTGCCAATGTTGGTTCCATGAATTTTATTTTTTTCCATGATTTACGTTCAGAAAAATTACCTATCTGCATTTTTTGCATTAATAAGGTCCTGTTTTCCACAAGCCTCAACTAAACATGCCACAAGGAGGATCCCATGTGCCACAACTAAGACCTGGTGTAGCCAAGATAAATAAATAAATATAAACTGGGTAATGTCTTCAATTAAATTTCAGCTAAACTGTCAGAGTTTACAACAGATTACCCCCTTTAATTAGACTTTGAAGACGTGTGTGCCTGTGATCTTATTTTTCCCTTTCAGGAGTCAGGCATACTGGCCGATGATATACTCACAGGGTGGCGGGAGAGGCTGGGGAGATTGCATTTTCTCCATTTTGTCATTCTTTACGAATTCAGGAGCCTAGGAACGGTGTCCCGAGGAGGGCGGGGGAGAAGCCTATTGCCCCACAGCTGAGATTTTGTTCTTGATTTCCAGTCCTCGTCCCAGAAGCCCCTGCAGCCAGAGAAACTCCCCACGCACTGGCTCTGACTGCAGCCCTGCACGGTGCACACCGGCTCCTGCGCTGAGACTGTGCCTTGCTTACTGTCTGCTGTGCAGAGGTTCCTGGAGGCACAGGGGGCTGCTGTCTTATTAAAACCTAGGGTGTGGGGCTTCCCTGGTGTCGCAGTGGTTGAGAGTCCGCCTGCCGATGCAGGGGACACGGGTTCGTGCCCCGGTCCGGGAAGATCCCACATGCCGTGGAGCGGCTGGGCCCGTGAGCCATGGCCGCTGAGCCTGCACGTCCGGAGCCTGTGCTCCGCAACGGGAGAGGCCGCAACGGTGAGAGGCCCGCGTACTGCAAAAAAAAACAAACCCAAAAAACCTAAAGTGTGCATTGTTTTTCCTGTTCTCATTGGTGACAAGACAGACAACGTTCCAGCCGGGTCACTGTGGAGGGCAGGGAATAAAAACACTAGCTGGGCAGACTCTCTCCTCAAAACCGTCTCCTTGATGTGGCCCTGAACCTCCTCTGCCCCAACCTGCCATGACCTTCCCACGCGAGTCACTTTCTGTTTATCCCCCCAGGGTTTCTCCACGTGCCGTCTTGTTCCCTCTCACTTCCAGGGCGGCAGCTCGGGAAGCACAAGGCCCTCCCTTCCAGCTCCCGAACCCACCACCCTCTCCGCATCCCCGTCCCGGACGTCCAATCAGCTCTCAGGTCTGACACCGGGACCACAGTCACCGTGTGTTACCTCCACCCCGCCCACTGTCCACACTGAAGCCAGAGGGCTTGCTTGCAAAGATAAAATAAAATGGGACTAAATTAGCCACCCACTGAAAAGGAATTGTAATCCCAGCATGTCCACCCTTCCTGATCAGGGTGTTCACGACCTGGCCCTGCAGCCTCTGGAGCCCAAGAACCCTGCACTTTTCCCACCACTCTCTCTTCTTCCCCAATGATTGTATTGCATTTCTCTAAATATCCTGTTCTCCATCGTGAACTGGGAAACTGATGTTTGTTTTCTCTCCCAGAGTGATTTTTATCATTTTTCTTGAATTTTAGTTTATTTAAATCCAATCAGACCTCATTTTTTTTTAATAGACGCATAGTTGACTTACAACGCTGTGTTAGTTTCAGGTGTACAGAAAAGTGATTCAGTAATATGTATGTATATGTATATATACACACATGCCCCACACACATTTTATGTATATATTCTTTTTCAGATTCTTTTCCCTTCTAGGTTATTATAAAATATTGAGTATAGTTCTCTATGCTATACAGTAGGTCCCTGTTGGTATAGAACCCTCTCTTGTATGCTTCCAAAAACCTTTCTGTTTTAAAATTTACATTTACTGTCACTCACCTTTGTTTCCACTCAGCAGAAAATATGACTATTTTCACTCACTTTGTGTCTAGTAGTTAGCATGTTATCTGTATATAGTAAATATTCCAGACATATTTTAAGTGATGGAATACACACTAAAATTAAACTGTGTGTATCCTCAAATAAAAGTATTGGGTTGGCCAAAAAGTTCATCCAGATTTCTCTGTAACATCTTACAAAAAACCTGAACGAACTTTTTGGCCAACCCAATACTTTCAATGATTCACAGATAGTGTTAGTGTTTCTTCCACATTGGTTCTGAAATACAGAGTTTGGGATATGCATTTCATCATGCTGACCTTTCACTTGACCCTTCATTACACAGTCTGTCATTTGCTCTTTTGGACATATTTTTAAAGGCATCCTTCCTTCTTTCTTGGATGTAGGAAAACTAAAATTTGATTTCACATGGAAAATTATGTGACTTTTTGTTTGTAGGAAACACAATGTTTCCTTAATGACATATGAACATTTCTTCCCAGTGATGAAAGCATGATAACAGTACGAAAATTTTACTGTAAAAATATTTGTCATGTCTGTAAATCATGTGTTGAGATGAGAGAGGCTGATTATGAGGACAATTCACCAGCGTTGGAGATACAGAGAGAGACTAAATATATGTCAGTCTACGTAGCAGAAACAGAAGCCAACTCAAGGTCTCAGTTGACTGTTCCCATTAAGATTAAAAATGCCGCATATAGGGCTTCCCAGGTGGCACAGTGGTTGGGAGTCAGCCTGCCGATGCAAGGGACGCGGGTTCGTGCCCCGGTCCGGGAAGATCCCACATGCCGCAGAGCGGCTGGGCCCGTGAGCCATGGCCGCTGAGCCTGCGCGTCCGGAGCCTGTGCTCCGCAACGGGAGAGGCCACAACAGTGAGAGGCCCGCGTACCGCAAAAAGAAAAAAAAAAAAAAAAAAATGCCGCATATATACTGCTCACAGTATTCCTATTGATATGTGTCCCTCAAGCTTTCCACTTAACTCTTTCCGATTCGTCTGATCCCATGTCAGTTCCACGCCCTACAGGAGCCTTTCCTGAGTGCCTGTTCACTGCGCTATATTGGACGGGGTGGTGCATACTGTCTGTACTAGTTACTTAACGCTTAACAGATGCCACACCATGTTTCATTTTTTTCTTTTATGAATATGCCCTATCTCACAAACTAATCATAAAATACGTGAGCTCAGAGACCAGATACATACATTCCAATCTGGAACACAGAGAATATCATTAGCCTAAAGAAACGAGAACACAAACTTTTTACATTTGACCAATTCGGACTTAAAATCCAACTCTGCCGCTTTGGTTGTATGAGCTTGAAAAAATGATTTAACCACGCTGACATAGTTTCTTTATCTATATACATCACCAGGTGAGACTAGAGAATAAAATATGTAAACCATTGCCAGAGAGTTAATGCTCAATAAATTACACCACCTTCCTTTCCAGAGTTGAATATATAGAGCAGAGGTGAAAAGTTCTTTAAAAGTAGATTTTTTTCCCAAAGAGCAAAACCATGACATTTTCAGGCCCCTGTGTGCTATGATTCCTGACAAAACTTTTCTCACAGAAATCAATACTTATTAGGTTATATTGTATGTTCTAGTGATGCAAAAAAAAAAAGTGTTACCTTCATAAAGTTGTTTTAAAAAATGTATACTGCAAAAGTAGATTTTTTTCTTACATAAACTTGTGAAATTTACTTTCTTCTTTAGAGCATCTAATTGTCTGCAAAGAAAAGAAATAAGCCTTAGCCTTTCGGATATTCAGTGTAACCTTTTCTGCTTGAAAATGTCTTAAAAGACACAGCCTCTTCTGCAGCAGGTGTGGTTTTAATGATGCTTTGATGCCATATGTCAAATCTCATCACTTGCTGTGAGGAGTGACATTTCTCTTGAAAGCCCCTAGCAATGGCAATGCAAGTTGTTGGTGGGCATCTCACACAATACAAACAGCTCCTGAAGCCAGCACATTGCTTTTCAGTCTTCTGCAAGGTTGCACAGAAGCTGTAACCATTTCCACTACATTATCTTTGAGGAAGATAGTTTATATCTTCACAGAACTTGGGTGGGATACCTTTTCTTAGCCATTACTTTATGAAACTGTTTTAAAACCTGGTCATTGCACTCATTCACTTTTTGAATGTTCATTCTACATACTTTTGTAAATTATCATGCGGGTTTATAAAGTAGTAAAACATATAAACCTTAAACCATATTTAAGAAATTTAAGATTTCCCAGTTATACCTTGTTTCTCTTACCAAAATACACATTTTCCACATTTTTACTTATCAAATCTTTGGAAATCATATTTTAAAATAGTTTCAAATTCTATCTATCAAAGTTCCATGTTTAGTGGGTGACAGATAGAGGAAATATCGGAAAGAAATATTCTCTTTTTAGATTACTAATGCAACTTTACCGAAACATGTTGAAAGATCATTTGAGTTCACTACTTTTCCACTTTGCTTGCCAAACTGGGTTGGAACCAGGAATCCTGGAAACGTTTTATGAATCAGAGTACACAAGTCCCCAGCTAAGTACTTTCCTCCCAGATACTCTCAAGAAATCTCAGAATGGCATCCCCCTTAATTGAGTTTCTCTGTTTATGGAAAGTTGTTGCCATTAAGAATTCACCTGACACAATGTGGCACGCTTTTAATCTCCAAAGGGGTCATTAGGGAATCCATGATCTCAGTGGGTTTCTTTTTAACAACTGTTAGATGAAATATTATTAAAAGAGGTTATAGAAAGCCATTCATTTATGGGGATTCAAAAAAATTTATTGTTTCACTTGTAAGAATCTATAATGAAGCAGAGTGTATTATTCAGTACACATTATACTTTAATTTCCTGTATTTCTTTGTAAAAACCTTGAAATGTAGAAATACAGTGAATGCGGATATGGGGCACTACCTAACTTCTGCAAGAATCAGTTTGTGCAGTCCTGTTTATTGCATGTACACCTACCCAATCCTGTATCCATCTATTAATGCTTCTTATTTTTAAGATACTCATACTTTACCTCTCCATCCTGTATGTTATAAACTAGAGTTTAATTTATTTTTATGCTTAGTTAACACTTATGGAATTGGAATTCCTTGGGAATTCTGTAACTTCAATTTGTTTAATATATTTCCACTTAATATATTAACCTTGACCCCAAAATCCTAAAGTGAAAACTAGCAAATCAAATGCAACAATATATTCATTTTCCAAGAACAGTGCTACTTGGTGAACTTACTTCATCTCAGGTAGGTAAGGATGAGATGATATTAGGAAAACAAATGACAGTATTGTCATTCGCATAGCTTCATGGCCATAGAAATGGTTAACTATTTCTATGCACCTTTGGAAGTACACTAAGAATCAATTAAATTTGATTCTATCTGGCAAATATTAATCTTAGCATATTTTTCTTTCCCTCGGCCTCATGGGCTTAGAGAAAAGACAGATTCTGGGTCATTATATGACCCATCCTGTGACCTATGGCCAGGATGCCTGCCTCCCTGCTTCATGATTGGTAAGGGAAAAATACAACACCCTGTTTATGAACGTTAGGGAAAATAGTGACAGGGAGTGTTTCATCCTCTCCCAGCCTTTAAGTTCATCCATGAGGCAAAAATAGACCACAATCTCAGAAAATTTTTCTGCCAAAATCTCTTTTAAAAGCTCAGGTTGAGGGCTTCCCTGGTGGTGCAGTGGTTGAGAGTCCGCCTGCCGATGCAGGGGACACGGGTTCGTGCCCCGGTTCGGGAAGATCCCACATGCCGCGGAGTGGCTGGGCCCGTGAGCCATGGCCGCTGAGCCTGCGCGTCCGGAGCCTGTGCTCCGCAACGGGAGAGGCCACAACAGGTAGAGGCCCGCGTACCGCAAAAAAAACACCTGAGGTTGTGTGCCTATGTATTCCCTCCCTGCCCGCTCCCTTCCTTACATGTTCCTCACCCAACACACAGCACTCAAACCTTAAAGAGAGAAAAGTCTCTTTCCTTAAATACACAAACCCTCTCTCTCCCTCATCATTACTTAATTATTTGGTGCAGAATAAAAAAAGGAAAAGAAAACCAACATGGAGTTTGTGGACATCTATTTCATTCCTTTGTTTATCGCAGGAAAATAATTCTTAGAACAGTTCTGCAGCTCTTCCTGTGGCTACTTCTTAATAGATGCTTTGTTTTCTTTTCTCCATGTCCTAACTGCAGCCAGCAATCATGTACCGCCAGGCCCCCCTCATAGACTCTCTTCATTGGGTTTTGTGCTCTGTTTGGGTCATTGCTTTGTACCAGTAAACAGTCAAGCTTTCAAAAATCACCCGGCAGGGAAAAGGAGCAAAGAAGAAGCCTGGTGTTCCCGGCAGGGTACAGAGCCACTGGCAGAAGGTGTGCCCTAAGGCAGAACCCAGAGGAAAGCAGACAGGAGCCACAGTCACCCTGGTCAACCCTTTTGAATGAGTGAGCCTATCAATAATTCAGGCTTACCGTCTTTTTTTAAAAAAATGCTTTCTTTGTCTTCTTTGAAAAATGTTTCTGGCATCCCTCTGAAAGGGAGGGGCACACATGCCCACTATACACTAAAAAGCAAACAAACAACACAGGGAAATGACGGATTAAAGAGAATGCGCTCTTCGTGAAGTAGAAGGAGGAAAAGAAACATCGCAAAAGTTTCACCTTGCCATTGAAATGAAATCAGAGATAAAACAAGAAAAAAAAAAACCACAACAGCACCTCAGAAGAGACTGTGAAATACAGACCCTTTTTTTAAATTTGAAAAGCCAGCGTAATTTTTACTTATCCTTTATGCATGCTTTAGGCCATAAATTGATATGGTTTTATCTATGACTTTAAAAATTCATGATTCAATTTTGAAGAAATTGAGTAGTATCTATAAAATGATACTTACTCACCACTATTCTATTTTTATAGCATTTTGACACCAAATCTAAAGTAAAACACTTCTTCCTTAATTCCCTAATTTTGGATGTCTCTGTGAGAAAGTGACATTTATTCCTGACATTGATTTGAAAAATAGGACTAAAGTCACAAAATGCATACCATAGAGCACAAAGGTCTAGATAACATAGTGCTATATAAGGGAAGGAAGCATTTGTGATTGGAAAAATATGAAATAAACACCTTCCTGCACTGCCCACCAGCCCAGAGTGTGAGGGTCTTTGTTGTACTTCCTCACGCTCTCCTCTGCTCCAAAGATACCAAATTAATTGCAATTTTTTGGTTGGCCATGTGCTTGCTTCCTGAAGTGCCTTTGGACAGGAGTTTTGAGAGTGCGAGGAAACTAGACAAACACAGAGCCTTGAACCACAACATGAAGAGGAAACAGAATGTTTGACCCTCTTACAACATGCATGGTCAGAAGAGATTTAGCATTATTATTATTGTTGCTATTTTAGCTTAAACCTCAATTTTACAGTTTATTATCCTGATAAAAATTTCATCCTGGTAGGAAAGGTATACTGTGGGAAAAGAAAGAGAAAGTGGGAGTCCCACAGAATTTAGACACTGCTGGCAGAAAATGCATAGAAAGACAACATACATCCTACAGAAACAGAAGGGTCATCTGTCTTACAGAAATAGGTTAAGCAGTTAATCCCAACCATGAAACTGAAAGGTGAAACAAATGAAGCTGTAACAGAGACACTTGCTACTTACCTAGAAAGCTATGTATGTACCTTCCCCCTTCACTTCTAATGTATATTTCCTTTCATAGCCAGGTAGCCTCGAATTAACGTTTGTCCCTGTGGGTCTTTTGGTCCATGTGCCTGATGTCTTTTTTCTCCCCATAGACAAGGTTCAGCCTAGTGATGGGAAAGTGTCAGACGCTTCCCTTTTGGAAGGAGAAAGGGAGTATCTGAACCCTGAGCTCAATATTTATTCTGTTAACTCCAAATCGCCTTCCTCACCGGGCTAAGACCTTCCTCATCTTTCATTCAGATTATCATCTACAGCAGTCAGCCTTCTATTTTCTTCTTCATCTAACTGTGTCATCTTCAAATCTGTATTTCGCACTGATGCAGAATAAGCCATCCATAACCAAAATATCATTCACCTGTTTATAAAAACTTCAATGAGCCCAGATGCTATAGGGTACATTTTAAGATCCCTAATAGAAAAAACAGTTCTACTCTGGGCTATTCATGGTATGGTTCTTCAACAGGTGCCCTTTTAACGTTAATTTTAATTTACCTGATTATTAATGAGATTGAGTCCTTTGCCATTTAGACACTGTCTTTTTAATGTATTTTGTTGATGATTGTGTCCATTTATTTATCGAAAAGATTTTTTTTTTTTTACTAATTTTTAGGCAATCTTTATATACTCTGGGCAACAGCCTTAGTTGCGTACATGAGTGTATGTATGTATATATATATATTCTTCCAAAGAACGGCTTGCTTTATCACTCCCTTGACCGTCTCTTTTAATGAACAAAAGTTCTTCATTTTAATGTGCTCCAAATGATCATTTATTTCCCTTGTACTAGTAATGGACAATTTAAAAAAATCTTACTCCAAGGACAAAAAGTTATTCTCCCTTGTTATTTTTTAGAGGTCTTTTACAATTTAAATCTATAGTCAGTTTGGAATTAAGGTTAGGTATGGTATGAAGAAAGCAACAGAAATTATATTTTTACAATTAATCAGTACCAGTTAATGAAAAGAGTGCTCTTTCCTCACTGGTCCATGGAGCCGCATTTGTCAAGATTAAGTACGTGTGTGTGTGTGTGTGTGTGTGTGTCCGTCCTTGCAGAGTTTCTCCTGTGCCTAATTACTGCTCCTCTATCCTTGCATCAATATCATACTCTGCTAATTGCTGCAGGTTCATCAGCACTTTTGATATCTAGAAAAAAATGTCTTCCACTTGTTCTACTTCTTTAACTGTGTGACCTAATGTTGGTTCCTTTCACTGCCATGGAAACATTGCGTTCTGCTTGGGGGAAAATGACTTCCTGGGATTTATCTTTGGTGTTTGGTATAACACTAAATCTGTATTTTTTGTGCGACAATTGGTTCTTTAAATTAAACGTGGAGCCTTCCAATCCATGAGCATTAATACATTCCTCCACTTAGCTGTCTTTTTCTCCCTACAAAACTGAGTCATTTTCTGAGAAGAAATCTTGGACATTTTTTAAGGTGTTTGTTCCTAGAAAGTTGGTTTTTTATGGCGTTGTAAATGGTAAAATTGTATTTTCTCATTAGCTAATTCTAGTATAAAGATGTAAACGATTTCTATATAATAATTTCGCATCTGAGAACCTTGATCAGCTCACTTATTAACTAAGATCATAGAATATTTTGAATTTTCCATATAATCAAATAAAATGCCTTCAAATAATTAACATTTTATTTTTTGTCTTTCTGTTGTTGTTCATTTTGTATTCTTTCTTTTGACTTACTTCACTCTCCAGAAACACCAGTAAATTTAAATACAAATAGTGAGCATCTTGTCAATAGTTCAATATTTGGCAAGTCATTTTCGGCAGCATTTTGTACATAATATTTTGAAGATTCATGATTTCCACTTTTTTCATTGTTAGAATTTTAATACCATAAAATTTCTTGCAACTATCAAGATCATGTGGTTTTCCTTTTTTTGTTAATCTAGTGAATTACGTTGATTGATTTTGAAACTTTAAAAAATTTTAAATATTTACAGAAGTAAAAATAATAGTTCAGTGTATCCCCATATATCTATCAGGTTCACCAATTACCAACACGTAGCCAATATTATTTTATCTATACTCCCCCCACCCCTTCCAGTGACTAGTTTGAAGTACCACCCAATTCCAGTTTTACACCTGAACAAATTAATAGTAGTGATCTAATATTATACAAATCTGCTATTCGGTTTCCCTCAGTTTTCCCCAATATGTTTCCTCCAATAAATATATACTCACTTATCTATGATGATTGATTCATTTGAATTGTAATCCAAGCACATCCCTTAGTCTATACCCACCCTCGCATTTTTATTTTGCTTAATTTAGTTCATGAAGACACTAGATCAACTTTCCACATTTTGGATTTTGCTGATTGCTTCCTCAGTGGTACTTTACATATTTTTCTGACCCACATATTTATTGTAAAGTACGATTTATATCTAGAGTCTTGATCAGATTCAGTTTCTTAATTTAGCAAGAATAATTAGTGGTCGCTGTTTTATAAGCCCTGATATAATACATTGTAAACATAGAATGTTTGGTTGTCCCTATTTTTTTTTTTTTTTTTTTGCGGTACGCGGGCCTCTCTCTGTGTGGCGTCTCCCGTTGCGGAGCACAGGCTCCGGACGCGCAGGCTCAGCGGCCATGGCTCACGGGCCCAGCCGCTCCGCGGCATGTGGGATCTTCCCGGACTGGGGCACGAACCCGTGTCCCCTGCATCGGCAGGCGGACTCCCAACCACTGTGCCACCAGGGAAGCCCTGTCCCTATTTTTTGATATGAAGATTAATCAGTATTTTCAGGCATTTGGAGACTAACACATCCATTATAAAATTCACTATCATTTTTTCTTTTATTACCCATTGATTTTAACAGACATTTGTGATCATTTCCTTGAAATATTATTTAGTTGGGCATTATAAAATAGTGAAGTTATAATTCTGACATTTTTCATTGACTATTTGGTAGGTCTGGGGTAAAGGTCATGCAGAAACGACAAAGTAGTTTCCTTTGTGATTTTCAGATAGTGACTTCTTTTCATAGAATCTTCTAAAGCTGAACAATTTGTACTAATGCAAAAGTATGACCTCATGCATCATATATTGGCCATGTTTAAACAAGTTGCAGGTATTTCTATTTTCGATGTTCTAATTACCCCAACTCTGTTCAGTGGCATCCTACAATGTATACAGTGCTATCTCCTTTCTTTCTTTGAGGTCTCATCATATTTTTATTATGTTAAAATCTTATTTATTATTAAATATTTTGTTTTATCTCATAACCAGCTGTTGTAGCAGCCAGAGAATCCAGAATCACTATCTAGTACTCATAGCCAATGAGGAATTGAAATACCATTACTACTATTGTTTATTAAATTAATTTGTTGTCTTTACAATTCCCTGTCTTCTATTTAGTTTGAGTGTAATTATGTTCTTCCTCTATTTTCTTGAGATGGAATCTAAGATCATTAACGTTTAGCATTTCTCCTTTTATACGATTTTTTTTTTTTTTCCCGTACGCAGGCCTCTCACTGTTGTGGCCTCTCCCGTTGCGGAGCACAGGCTCCGGACGCGCAGGCTCAGCGGCCATGGCTCACGGGCCCAGCCGCTCTGCGGCATGTGGGATCTTCCCGGACCGGGGCACGAACCCGTGTCCCCTGCATCGGCAGGCGGACTCTCAACCACTGCGCCACCAGGGAAGCCCTCCTTTTATATGATTTTAAAGCTAAATATTTTCCTCTAGGGACTGCTTTAGCATCATCCTACAAATATGATATTTTATTATTTTTAAATTAACAAATATTCTAATTACCATTACATTTTCTTCTTTGGCTTATTACTTAAAGTGTGTTTTTAAAATTTCTAAACATTTAAGATTGTATTTTTATTATTAATTTCTAACTTACCTCTACTATGGTCAGAGGATATTTTCTGTATAATTCAATCGTTTGAATTTTGTTGAAACTCGCTTCATGAGACCAGCATATTAATAGGTTTTCTTTATAACCCTTAGGTTCTCAAAAAGGGTCTGTATATTGTGCTGTTCTTTGTGGTGTTTTACGTATGTCAAAAATGTCATTTGAGTGGTTTCCTTGCTCTGTAATTCTTTTCATGTTCAGTCAGTTTTGAGAGAAGTATGCTTACATGTATGTGGATGATTTAGGATTTGACTCTTTTTTATTTTATTATACTGAATAGAAATGTTATTAATTTCATATAGATAAATAATGCTATTGCTTCCTTGTGAATTGAAATTTTTATCATAATGAACTCTCTCTCTTACCATTAGTAATCCTAACTGCCATTAAATATTATTTGGTACTCACAGAGTGATATCAGGTATATTCTGGTCCTTATATGAGTGTTAATTTTTTCCAGCCATGGGCAAACTGTCCAAAAATTTATACGTTATGTGTCTGTTATAAGCAGCATGTAGTTTTTTTTTATACTCAATCCTGACAATCTTGCTTTTATTTCTAGAGCTATTCCAATGACATGTAATATAATTACTCAGATTTTTAAAAATTCCATGTTACTCTTTGCAATTATTCCAGATATGTTATTATCTTTTTTTTAACCTCCTGTCATGGCTTCCTTTATGATCTGACTGTGTGTTTTTTATTGTTCTATTTCCCTGGCATAGCTAAACATTTAAGATTGTTTTAATGGTTACCCAAGATTACAACATACTTCATTAATAGTCAAAGACTAATATAAAGTTTTACTTTTATCTGTCCCTGTCCAGTAAAAAGACTTTAGAACTCTTTATATATATTTACCTCTATGATAATAATACACATGCTGTTATAGCCATATATTATGTGAAATGGGTCTCTGAGAGAGGGCATCTAGAATTTCCTTTAATATGAGAATGTTCTTGATGAATTATATACATGTTATATCAGATTTTTATCAAAAAATATATATCAGACATCTCTATTTGTCCTCAGTAAGAGAGCTGCTCCAGGTTCCTATATATACTATTAATAGAAGTAAAGTTCTAACATGTCCTATTAATATAAATTTCTGAGTGAATCACAAAATTCTCAAACTATCTCCAAATTCCTTCACTATCATTAAAATCAGTGTTTGTCAATTTTCCTTAAGAATGTCTTGGTAACCTCAAAATAACATACAAGATAATATATCCATTTGTGTCTGATAATTCAGATTCCTCTTGCGTGTTTTTTGTTACTTTCTTCCACTGGTCCTTCATAGATTACATTTAAAATGCTTAAGCTTTTGTATTGACACATCTATTTCAGCTTCTGGCTAAATGCTCTCTGAGAAGCTTGAAAAGAAAACACTCTTCCTCCACTGTCATGTTTTCTTTTTTTCTTTCCCTTTAGGAAAACATTGATTTACCACCCCAGTGTTCCTTATAGAAGCATGCTTCTGTTTTGGTCTACCTCTTGTTGATATACGTGCTAGTGTCACCGAAAATTCCAGCACTTTTCTGGGAATAGCTGGCAGCTGCCAGCGCAGACAGCAGGGAGGCTGGCTGGAGTCTAGAATCTGTTTCCTAAAAATGCATTAAAAGTAGGTATCACAGAACAAATGACAATTTTTCATCACAGGAAAATCCCAACTTCCTATCCAAATTAGTGAACATATTATATTTTGTTTCTGTCAGTAGAAAACATCCTGTAAATAAAATCTGTTGAATGTTACATTTACAAGTATAATTCTGATACGTCACCATGTGATAAGAATTTTAGCACAAAAAGGAGGCACAGATTTTGACTTCTTGTAACTATTCTTGGAATTCTCAAGCCTTTTCTGTATTGTCATCAACAGCTCGCATCTATTAGTATCTACTTTAAGATATCCCAAAAGAAAAAGAATAATCCTTTAAGCATTACTGTAAACATGGGTCTATTCTTAGGTAGTTGAACTCCCACTGCAAATTTCCTTTTAAAATATCAACTACTGTAACCTTCCGTGTAAAGCTGTGTGCACAAGTGTGTGTACACTTTTCCACTGAAGTTCTCTTGAGAAATCACTTTTAGATCATTAAGGAAAAGTCAACATTCTAACCTGCGGTCTCTATTTCATATAAATTCAGTTTATTCCCATTGTTCCAGACATATTTCCCAGTAACCTCTTTCTTGATTTTTGTCATATATCAGTGTCTGATAACTTGCAGAACTTGCAAGAGCTGTAGCGTTTTTCCCTCAGAATCAATTCAGTTCAATTCAACTCGATATTTACTGAGTGCCTGCTTGAAAGCGTAGGTCAGCTCATGTCGTTCCTCTGTTCAAAACACATCCCCTCGGCTACGTGCCGCCTTCCCTCTGTGCCCAGCCCCTCACTAACTGTATCCCAGCGTAACTGAAATCCTTGCCATCGTTCCAACATACAAGCCCCCCACCTAAAGTCTGCAGTTTTTGATTCCTATTCCCTATATTTAATATCTGCATGACTAGCCTTCTTGCTTCTATCAAGGAATTTACCAGATATCACCTTCTAAGTAAGGCCAGCCCTGAGCATGGTGTATAGAAGTGCAACAAGGAAGACTCTCCCTCCTAGGCACTGGCAATATGTGAAAGAAGGGAATAGCTCTGGATGGCTGCTTTCTCAGAACTCAGATAGGGAGGTGGGGTGACCTGGGTGGACAACAAAGAACAAGTATTGTAAAAAAGTAAATCTTACAGAATGTTAAAATGGGACTACTCAATGGAAATGAAATAGAGAACAGGTGAGGGAGGATTCAGGGCCCTGGAAGCAGGAGCAGGGAGGGGACACAGGTTTCCATTTTAGATAACTGATTGGGGAATGAAACAACCGTATCATTTCTTTCATATTTATACTGTCAGTAGATGATTTGATACTATTAGTAACACGTTAAAGGTACAAGTTCTGCAATTCTATTTCAGTAAAAATGTGTCTCAATTAAATCACAATACTAAAAAAGCATTAAGTTATGAATCATATTATGACGTGTACTCTTTATTAATTTTTCTTATTTTAACTATATTGTATCACGTAATTCTTCGGAGAATTAAAACGTTTTATTTATTTTACTATTGAATTAAATTTTGAAGGGAAATATGGGGTTGCCTAAGGAACAGCATAAGGGGAGAAGACAAGGAAGAAGTTGTGCTAATTAGTTACCGAGAGATGCACAGCTGAATGCTTCAATGAGCACGGGACTAGTTTGGTCCGTTAAATGTAGTTTGAGATAAATAACATTCTGGACCTAGTCATATATTCTTATTTCTGTATCTTACAATGTTTTAACCAGAATAACCTGCCTCTTCTGAAGGACAACTCTGAAATACTTCCTGTTCCCTTGAATAGAACACCACTTACAAACCCCATCCTCCTCCAAATCTGCCTGATGGACTAGAAAAGACAATATTTGTGGAAATATCACAAATGAAAAAGACTATATATGTTTCAGTAAAGTCTTAAGACCTTTTGTAACATCAAAGAAAAGTACTGGCTCTGTCAAAATATTTGTGGAACCACAATTGCACTCAAATGTCAATTTGACACAAAGAAGAGAGTATAACTGCTAAGGGAGAAAAATGCTGAC
Organism: Tursiops truncatus; assembly: GCF_011762595.2. Lineage (NCBI taxonomy): Eukaryota > Metazoa > Chordata > Mammalia > Artiodactyla > Delphinidae > Tursiops > Tursiops truncatus. The sequence goes on along the minus strand of NC_047046.1, from coordinate 82,268,673 downwards.
TTGGACAGCTATAAAATCCATCTAATTACCAACAGAGATTTTCAGCCAGGTTTATAATACAGGGAATACAGAGGAATTTTCGCCTTCAAGCCAGTACAATTGTGGATATGCTATTTTGATAAGCTTTACAGAGTTTTAAAATGGCTAATTGGAGGCATACTGGAATCTCCCCCAAGAATAGCCAAGGATAACTAAGGGGGTCACAAAAACAAAAGATTTTGCTTCACCAGATGCCAGAGTGCTCTCATCTACAATAATTAACACCGTGAGGAATTGGAACCAGGATAAACATAGAGTCAAACGGAGCAAAAGACCTTAGAACAAGGCACACACGGGCATAGTCATGTTTTATGGTACAAAGCAATGTGGAAAGGAGGCCCTTTTCACTAAATGGTGCTTGATCAACTGCATGTCCATACTCAAAAGGAGGAGAAAAAGGAGAAATGGAAAAAGAAGAATACTATATCATGCTCTCTATAAAAATTATTTCCAGATAGATCATCAATTTAACTATGAAAAATATAACAGACATGGGTTCTTGGGGATAACATAGGAGAATTTGAGAAATAGGGGGAATTTCGAAGCATTAGAGATGTTTTAAGAATTAAATGACCAAACCTGTGCACGAGACCCTGGTAACAGTGCCTGGACATGCAACTGCTTCATCAAAGCTCAATACGGCCTCTGAGGCACTGTATGAAGCCACGTGGTCCATCCAAGAAGGGACACTTTCATTCTCTCCAGGAAAAATGGGGACTGGGCTTTTGATTTCTGTACTTCAACAGTAACTGTTCCATTCTTTGATATTTTACCCCACACAAACCATCCATGCTTATTTAAAAGAAATAAATTTTCTGAAAGTTTTTAAAAGAAAATGAAAATCACTTGAAATCTCTCCTGAATTAATGGTCCCCTTTCACATATATTGTTAATGCACGTCTACAAGTGTACACATGGATAGACTGATAGGGAGGAGAGACAGATATCAAATGTAATTTCCAAATTATTTGTAACTATGCTACGGATTTATCCAGCAGAGATCTTCAAGGCAGCTTAACAGTCAGTTACCATATTTAACTTGGGTCTGATAGGCCCTCAGTTCTCCCACACCTCTAGTGAACACTTGGCTTCCCTTCAAGATTCAGCACCTGAAGGTCCACCAACCACATGCCTCATGCACCCACTTGAGTCCCCAGGTTCCCTCTGAGCAGAATGGGTCAAGGCCTCAGGTCTGGAGACAGTGAGACTGGCGGAGGTGCTGGTACCACAGTGAGCAAGGCCCAAGTGGCCCCATAACCTGGTACCGCCATGGCTCAGTGCTCCCTGCAGTCACACATGATTGGGTGCCTCTGGACTCTAAGAAAGCTGGCAGGGAAAAGTGAAGCAAGTGAGTGGGTGCTACAGGTCCTTCTGGCAGGGTGGCCCCTCCTGTATTTGGAGGTTGCCATGGAAGCCAGAGAATTCTTCTCCCTATTAAATTCCATTCTCCATTGAAGACGTCTAGGTGGCTCACAGCTAGAGATAGCCCACCAGACACAAGCATTCGTATTAAGTTAATGTGGACACCGTTCTCAGCCAGGCTGCAGTTAAACTACCTTATTTGAGAACTAGGAAAGCAGGCTATCGTGGTCTTTATCTTGCACATGAAGAAACAAAAGCGCACAAAGGTTACTCAAAGCTAGGGGCAGAGGTGCAGCTTGGCAAGAGAGTTTGCTCTGTCTCACATTTCACCATGTATGTGCTTAATGATTTATCCAGTTAAATGCAGATTTCCATTACTGTTTGTGAATAAGGTTGATAACGTACGTATTCAACGTAAAAGTTACATCAAAGGGTCAAACTGTTTCAATACAATTGCTAGGTTAACGTAAGATGAGAGAAGCACCGCTGATTTTGAGAAAAATTTGATGGGACCAGTGACGACTGATTTACTATTGAATCATTAAAAGAGTGAGTACAGTTTCATGTATCGAATTGTATCCCAATGCAGGGAAGCATTTAATTAGGGACATTTATCTCAAATAAATATGTAAACAATTTATTTTTAAAATCTACGAGTGATTTAGAGATTAGTAGAATGACTTGATGAATGATTTGCACTAACATTACTTGATAAGCAGCTTTGTCATAAAGTTCTTTTAATTTAATAAAAATGCATACATTTAATTTTGATATATTTACATAAATCTACATTCCTTTGTTTTTATATTTTGAACATCACTAGATGTATCATGTATTCAGCTATTCCGCTATGATGGGTATTAATTTCATTCTATTTGCTACTATAAATACATGGTTCTTTAAGTACATGTGCTGATATTTATGTGGAAAAGATTCCCAGGAGTAGAATTGTTGGGTTGAAGTAAATACACTTTTAATTGTAATGTGTATTACTGAAGAGCTATTTGCAAAGTGTAACAACTTACATTTCCAAGCTAATGTATCAGAGGCCCATGTCGCTGACATTCCCCCTTGGCAATATTAAACTCCCAAGTAGTCAGGAAAATGTAAATGAAAATAATAATGAGATATTACTTCCCACTTATCTGCCTAGAAATTATTGAAAAAGGATAATATTCAAGTGCTTATTTCAAGATTCAACTCTTAGGATTCAGCCACTCCCTGCATTTCTGTAGCCCTCCACAACATTTCCCATCACTCTCCCTTAAAAACAAGCCACTTATGGTATCCCCTGCCATTTCTTCCCCAACCTGTCTATGGGAAGCATTTTTAATCAGTTCTGCAGCCATCCGTCCTAGTTAGTCCTCTTCCAAGAAGAATCTAGGAAAAGTATTCTCATGTGACTTCCATCAACCTCTCCCTCTTCCTTCCTTCCTTTCTTCCATTCTGTTCTTTTTATCTGCTTCTATTTTTCTTCAGCCTCTTAAGTCTAGAAATATTAATAAGCTTTTGAGACTGGATAGCCCATATTCCATATACAAAGTCTTTACTCGTTTTAGTTGCTGTAATTTAAAGAATAAACCTCTTTTTCTTATGTGAAACTTCCCACCATCATGCGGCACAGAGGGGTAAAGGTCTTCGGAGTAACAGGATGATCAGCAAGGTCCAGCAAAATCTGGACCAAATCTGACTCATGGAGAGAGAGAGCCATGAAGAATTCTTTTGTGACCTTAGCAGCAACAGAATATAACTGGCATGCAACTGGCAGAGCAAAAGCTGCTGGCAGTAGAAAGAGGTAATTTAGACATTTTCAAGAAGTTTATCTGTAACACTCTGGAAGAGGAATTAGCATGGTAGACTGAAACATGGAAATGAAGTAGCGAAGTGGAGAAACTCAGAGCGGATGTATAGAACTTGCAGAAAAGTGCTCATTTCAACCTGAATGATTGGGATCAATCTCAACAAATTTAAGCTAAGAAACATTTTTTAAACACCCTAAGAAATATTTTGACAAAAATAATTTGTAATGTGAGTAACGTGTAAAAGAAAACAAATCATTTAAGCAAATGTCGAACTTAAAAGCACAGCCCAGGAGGAAGTATGTTCTGTCTGAAGGAAACTACTGTCCTTTTAGTTCATCAGACTACCTGAAAGCCATGAAACAGGTATTTGGGGCATATGGGATCTAGCGACATGTTCTCAAAGCAACGTCTGATTTGATTTTGACTTAATTTGATTTCTTGCAGGAAGACAGACACAGCCGGTACGTGAAGGTCCCGTAAATATTAAAAAGAGCAATACTTCTATGCTGAACACACATTTACACTGCAGTTTTTTAATTATTCCTATAATTATATGTGAATAACATAAGCCTGCACCTGAGAGATATTAATAAGGTAACCATACTGAAGACCTGTTATTAAGATGCTCCAGCTGGGGAGCCATTACACACCCATCATATAACCCCCTCCACATCAGCATCATTCTTCAGGGATCAGGTTCAAACAAATGTCCTTTAAATTATTACAATTTCACGCATACACCCCATAAAATTGAAAACATTTCCGTATTTAACCGGACAAAGTATTATTGTTCTTCAATGCAGACATTAATTTGTGACTCTCCTGGAAACATTAATTAGGATGATATGTTTGATAAGGACCCAATACTCACGTAGTCAGACAATTAAAGAACTGTGCATAATTAGTTCATTCAGTATTTTGGGTTGTTTTTAAATATTTACTATGTGATGAGAGGAATGCACAATAGGTAGGAAATTGACAAGGTCCTTGAGCTCAAGTCTCAGACAGCGAATATACAAATGGACGACGGGCAGGTCGACATGACAAACAGACCCGTGACCACAACTTCAGCAGCAACTAGCCTGGCAAACCAAACCACAGCTTTGGCAGCACCTGTCCTGGAAAGATCAGGACTTGGTCAGGGTTTGATTAATGACGGCCAGCTTCCCTATTTTGACCCCCTTTCTTCCCCCTCCCTGCCTCCCCTGCTTCCAACTGACGACCAACCAGAGAAAGCAAAACATGCGCCCCAGATCAGTCACCCAGGATACCCTCCATCTAGTTAGCTGCCTCCAACTTCCCTTCCCCCATGTCCAGATCTTCCAATCAGAGAACCTGATCGGGTCATCAAAGATGTGACGGCATGGGTCTATTTCAGAAGCGTCATGCCCCTCTTCTGTGCTTCCACGAGCGTCTGAATTTCTATTTCAAACGTGATTCCTGGTCCAGACTTCATGTTTCTCAAGGACAAGGAACTTGCCCTACTTATTTCTGAATTCTCAATACCTGTCTCCAAGTATGGCCTCACACATATTTACTAAAAAAAGTTGAAATGAACTGAAGAGCCGGACAGCTGTACACAGAAGGAAGGAGATCAGATGAGAAATAAGTTTTGTAAATATTATAATGACAAATTCCAGTGGCTCAGGGGTTCTCTCTAGAAAATGAGGCTTAAAGGTTTCCTCTAAAATAGAAAACAAAATAAATCAGAATTTTAGAGAAAATTAATTCGTTAATAACTTGGCGAGAGAAGAGACTAAAAAGTGGGAGGAGGCTAGGAGAAAGATAACCATCCTCCAGGTGTGAAATAAGGAAGGCACTGGTAAGAGAAAGGGAAACAGTTTCTGAGAGGTTTCCATGGAAGAACCAACAGAAATGAAAACACATCGCTTTGCAAAATGCAAGGAGATTATTTGTTGAAAAGAATTCATAGAGTTTTTGTATAACTCAGGCAACTTTATCTCTTGATTCTCTAGGGAAATTTTAAAACTCCATTTGCTTTAGGGGACCCAGTTCATAGTCCCTTGAAGATGCCTTTCAAATGCAATATTTGAGATATACTAAATTTTCCAGTTTTAAATTTGGAAGTTTAATGGGAAAAGTGGGGTTGAAGAAACCAAATTACGTATCATTTTCACAAGTGGCAAAAGCTTGTAACTTCTACGTATTAGCTAAGCTTGAAAAGGAGAATATTTGTGTGAAAACCTAGAAAAAGTGTCATTGCTATACCTTTATATCCTAAGGCAGAGGTTAGATATTAGGGACCTTTGAGATCCAATTCTTGCCACTTTATAAATTCTCTGTATTTCATTGCTATATTGACAAATGTGGTAAAGAATAAAACACTTACATCCACAATACTGTTTGTTTAATAGAGCCAGTGCCTCTACCCAGCATAGCTTAGGAGGAAAACAGTATCTTTTTAAACAGGACATGATCTATGTATAGATATTTCTGCTGTTCTTATAACCTCTTTAAATTCTTCAGGGAAGAAGAAGCTAAGAATTCATTATCGGTGATAATTAATCCAAAGAGGAGATGATTTAGCTACTTACAGGGAAAAATGCATTCAAGCAAAGCTCATAACCTGGGTAATTTAGAAAGTTACCTTTGATAAGATATAGCTGGCTGCTTCGGTTTCTATCAGCACAGAAAGAGGTTGATTGCAAACTTAAATTGTTACTGAACTGATTCTTTTGAAAGATTTAATATCGATTTAGCCTGAAGTAGCTGCTAGTCCGAACACTGTTTTATTAAAACAGAATGCTTCTCATGTCAGACCCAATAATTTTAATAAAAATTTTAGTCTCCCTAATCGTGTGTGTGTGTGTACACATCTGTTTGAAAATTGGCAGTTGTATCAAATACAAAAGGGGCAATAATATACTAGGAAAGTCCCTCTGGTCAAAATAACACCTTATTCAATAAGATGCATTAAATATCAATGATAAATTATATAAAATATATTTTTAAAAACCCAATTCATTTTATGAGATTTTTTTTCCAAGTTAAATTAAACGGCATAATATTTTATTCTAAGACTCTTACAGAAATAACTTCATGATTCTATATTAGACAGAAAAGGAGAAACAGAATTGGAGATATCTAGAAAGGAAATATTATGGACTTTAGCTGGTGATTTTATATACTGTATTATCCATATTATAATATGTCAAAGCACCAAGAAATAACAAACCTGGAAAGTTAAAAAAAATAAGTGCAGGCAGTCCTAAATGGTCAGTAGTTTCTAGTTCAAAAGATCCTTCAGTTGTTTAGTATTTAGATCACGTTTTCATCCAGACATATTTTTTACAAATGGTAGAGATATTTCCAGGCCAGTCCATTTAACCTATAATGTAGTTTAAAAGCATGAATTTTATTAGTCTGACTTTGGACCCTGGAAGCAGGTGGCATATAAAAGAGTACAGTACAGGGAGACACAAAAGCAATAGAGAAGCTTCCTTTCTCTTTCCCTTAATTTGATTTTTTCTTTCTGTTCATAGTACGGGCCTAAAGTCACATTTCGATTCACACTTTTTTGGTATTTTCTCTTTTCTAGATTCCTTACAGTATTTATAAAAGCATCATCCTCAACAGCATATTATAGTAACATGGTCAGGTTTCCCACACCATTCAATGGTACCCAAGTACAAAGTTAATTACGGTACGTAGTGTATCCTTAAGGCGTCAGGAAGGAAGGGAAGAGAGAAACAAAAGTATATAACATTCACTGAAGAGCTACCAGCAGTGCTAAGAACATACGTAACTTCCCCCAAATCCTCAAATACAGGTTAACGTTTTTCTAGGTTTACTGAAACTGTTAGAATGTTCAGTAACGTTTTTGTGACGAAAGAAGATGTTAGAAACTAGAAAGGAAATTGAGTCTTATGACTCAATTTATGAGTCATAAATTGAGTCTTATGACATTGAGTCTTACGACTCAAGACTCAATGTTTCTTTAACTGTAAATACATAGTTACAAATATATGAATACATATATGGGTGCATGCATGCATGTGTATGTGATATGTGATCCGCTTTCAGTGTTAGAGGAAGATGAGGCAGAGGTGACTGTCTGTATGGGGCAATTTTAGTCACATCTTGCCTTTCGAAAGCACGAAGTCCCAGTTATGTATCTCACACAGTTCCCAAAAGGAAACCTGTCAATCCGGGTTAGAAAGCTCATTATAGAAGTCGAAGCATGTGGCCATCTTTCTGGGGCAGCTGAGCAAAAGCTTGAAAAAGGGTGCCCCAGCTGGCTTCCAACAATCAACGCTGGAGCCTGTCACTGTGGTAGATGGCCCCTGTGCACTGGGAAACCTAACACATTTTATTCATGCACCTTCAAAGAGCATCAAGTACCAAAAAAGGCCCAGGGCACCTTTAGCTAGGGTTGTGTTTTCTGTGAAAGCAGTTTTATGTCCAGAAAATTCCACGGGGAACATGCACCACAGGCATCACATCCGGCCCAGAGCTTTATTTGCTTGTGTACAATGTGCCCTGTGCTCCCATCTCCCTCCCTGTTCTCTGCTCATCCTATTCAGGGAAGTGAAACCTCCCTTCTCCTATATAAGGGGTCAAAAAGAACCGATTTGACATCAGGAAACCCACGGTTTTATTCCACCTCTGCCACTATCCAGCGGTGGTGTCATGTATCAGACAACTTCCTTCATTTTCTGCCCTTGACATGCCTATGAAGTACGTCAGTCCTTGGAGTGAAATAGAATTGAGAGTCAGTTCTAAGAGCTGCAGCAGAAAATCTGTGAAGGATGCAGTGTTCCCTGAGGAACTGGCTGACAGGCAGAATTCTACCAAGCTAGCTTTTCAGCCGGCCATCCTGTAACAACTTCCTCAAATATGTCCTGCCAGCCTCTATTCTAACGGAACACCACGAGCTTCAAGGTAAGGAGGCAGAGCCCACACTTGGGCAAATAATTCACTGAAAGTCAATCTGGCACCTGCTCTGTTACCTTTGTTTTCAAATCTACCTTTTACCTCATTACTTTATTTTCATGATGCTACATTTTGCTTAGGCAAGAAATTCAAATTAAATATGAAGATCAGTCTCCCTTCCACCCTAGACTCTAAAACCCTGAATTCCTATACTAAGATCTTATCCATCCAGTATTGTTTTTCATCTCCCTGTCTATCTTATAAGTACGTAAACATTGTTTTACATCTTGACTTTAAATAATAGCAATTCATAGCAAATTCACCATATCTGAATCGATAAGTTTATCTTATTCTTCTGAATGGCTGTGTTGTACTTCATTAGACTGATTTATCATAATTATCTACCTGCCAAACCACGGAGAGAATTTTACATTGTCTCCAATCATTTACTGTGATTATGCCACAAGGACTCATGTACACATGCACCCATACATCAGCTGGGATAATGTCCACCAACAGAATTTCCGGATCAAAATTTAAGTGTATTTTCATTATTCCCTCCAAATGATGCCAGCTAGGACCTATGAAAAGTTCTCTCCCCGGGGTAAGATGTGGCACATTGCAGATAAATACGGTCACACAAGTCGGGTGAAGGCAGTACAATACTGTTTAGTGTCACTGGATCTGGTCAACGTATTTAAATCCCCCAGTTTTCATTCGGTGGTGAACAGACTTGCAGACATTTAAATCCCCTTCCCTGAGTCTCCACACCTGTTAAATAGATGCTTGTAAAAACGCTTGTCTGGTAGGTTCTTTAATGAGTGTTTAATGAGGTCATCTTTGCCAACAATGTTTAGAACACTGTCTAGTACATGATGAGCCCGCGATAAATGCTCACAGCTACCTTCACCGCATCATCATCACCACTCAGTATTCATCTGTACCCGCACCCCAACTGTCTGTCAGCCTAACAGCTTTGTTGGAGTGATGAATGAACTCTTACATTGCCGAGTAATATTTTTCATTTAGAATTCAGATGCTGAGCAGGTTTTCTTTTAAGTGGTATATCCACGGTGTGCAAATCCTGAGAGCATATGGCTCGTAATTAGGCGAGATCATAATGGAGAATGACTGTTTAAGAGGTCAGTGAGCCCCCCCTCTAGAGGTTACCCTGCTTCGTAAACACAGCAAGTGACCAACTCCGTAAGACATGACTTAAGACTAAGCTAGGTATAGGAGGCGTACCACTAGTGACAGTATTTAACATGCTGGCATCGCTCCTTAGCTACACTTGTAGAATTGCCACGAAGATTCCATCACTGACAACAGAGTGAAATATTGATATAGTAATTAGTTTGCTTGCCATATGTTCTGATTTTTGCACACAGTTATTATGCAGCACAGATTCCTGGGAAGATGAGTAGGAGAGCAGGAATAACAGCAAGTTGCCAAGTTTTTGTTAGAAAGAACCAGAGCCTTCCCCAGCGTGACCCAAAGAGACGCAAGTTAATTTCCTACTGCACGTGTCACCTTGGATTTAGTGAGATAGATGTTGAAAGAATATATGGACCTGGCAGGGAAGAGGCGAGCAGAACAAGCTTTTCTCTTCCCTTTGCTTTCTCTCCTTCCTTTCTACCGTTATCCTCAGCTTGCTTGATAGTTTTGTGATTGATAATGAACACCAGCCGTCTACAACGAAGGGCCTTGCTTTTGTCCTCAGCAGTGATGTGAAAGCAGTCATAAATCATCCCTGCGTATGTTTTATAGCAATGATTCTGGTCTTTGTAAATATTTGAAGACATAATTATGCAATAGGTTGTCAAATATCTTGAATTACTGAAGTTGTTGCTTTTACAATGCCCTTCCTTCTAGAGCTCCCGGCTGACCTGAAGGCAATCAGGAACTGAAGAATTCCCTTCACCCCCACCCCCCCGGATTCTAATGCCTTGCCCAGGAGGAATAATACAGAAATTTAACCAAGAAATTAAGTAGCAGTTCAGCACAAGAAGGGAAATGGTATTTAAGGAAAGGGGGGACAAAACACTTTATTTTTGCTTTGGCAAGAACCTCATATATTAAAACTTGCTATATTGATCAGTATGAGGGACCCGTTTGAAGCATTCTAATTTTTTTGTTGAAAACCAGATGACAGATTACACTCTCTGCAGGTTGACTCTTTTTCTCTAAGAAGTGTCGAATAGCAAGGAGGCGTCTTATCTGGAAACTGCAGCACCAGTGCCATTCCATTTATGACATAAAGTCACCCAGTGGCCCGCCCTCCTTCACAGGAGGTCCAGAACAAAACACTTGTCTTAAGTTTATAAATATGTATGTGGGTTATTGTGTTTTCTAAATATATTTATACTATTAAATATTAATACGCGGTTACTATTACTAAGGATTTGTTCCTGAGCAGCTAAGCTCTCTTTGGAGGGCGGGCAGGAGTGTGGGTGTGGGTGGAGATGAAGGTGGAGGAGGTGAGGCCAGGCTGAGGGAGAGGGACCAGTACCTGGATTACAGCTGACTGCTGCTCTGGGGAGCCCTTTGGGATTCTTGAGTTTGCTTCTTTTACCCTTTTCCGCAGAGACAGGGCTTCCTCTCAGAAAGCACATATCTATGCTGCTGAAAATATAAGACAATCTCTGCCCCACCCAGCGAATTAAAGAATATGCTGCCCAGAAAGAGCAGTTTTCTGCCACCTGGAGGCAAGCAGGGTTGAAGGAAAAGAGTAACCGAGACCCACTGTGTTTCAGTCTGCGGTTGGATGGAGAGTTTTGTAATCTTTTTTTGAAATCAATTTACTCATCTTTTTCTTAGGTCTGCCATCTAGCTGCCTGGTGACGGTTTCTTCAGCTGACAATGGGTACGATGAAACCGATATGAATTCGTTTCTTATTGCTGCATAACCATCACCACAAACTCAATAGCTTAAAACAACATACATTTCCTACTTAGCGGTTTGCATGGGTCAGGAATCTAAGCTGGCTTAGCTGGGCTCGCATCTCACTAAGGTGCAGCCCTGGCTGGGAGGATGAGAGGCTCAGCTGTGGTAGGATTCACATCCAAGTTCCCTCAGGCTGCTGGCAGAAGTTATTTCCATGTGATGTAAGATACACGGCAGTTTACTTCTTCAAAACCAGAGAGGAAAAGAAAATAGGTCTGCTCACAACAGCATCTTACTTCCCTCCCATCCCTTTACCCTATTCTATTGACGAGAAGCAAGTCACAGGTTCTACCCACACCTGAGAAGACAGTGTGAACACAGGGAGGCCATATGGAAGGCTGTACGCCTATAGAGTGACATACATGCCTACTAGGGTTGTGATGGACAGCTGGACAGATGTCATGTATGAAATAATTGTTCAGTATAAGATTATAAGGGAGCACAGGTGGTGGGAAAGAGGACTTTAATTCTCCCCTTGAAAAGAGAAGCATTTAATGATGAATGTTATCATTATTTAATGTAAACTACCTGAAGAAAGTGATAAATTGACTTGAAAATTTGATAACAGCCTGATATTTGTATATCACACCTCAACCCATTCCTATGTTGAAGTTTTAACCCCCAACATGTTGCTATGTGAAGGTAGGGCCTTTGGGAAGTAATTAGGTTTAGATGAGGTCAGAAGAGTGGGGCCCCCAGCATGCAGTTAGTGTCCTTATAAGAAGAGGAAGACAGAGCAGGGCTCTCTTGCTCTCTGCCATGTGGGGATACATCAAGAAAGTTTCCTTCTCTGAGTCAAGAAAAGGGCTCTCACTAGGAAACAAATCTACCAGCACCTTGATTTAGGACTTCCCAGCCTCCAGAACTGTGAGAAATAAACATCTGTCTTTTAAGCCATCCAATCTATGGTATTTTGTTACGGCAGCCCGAGCTCACTAACACAGAGCCTGTGTTTTTTTCTTCTGTATTATCAAATTCGGGTTAAAAATCTCTTCACTGTTTGTATATAGATTGATGAACTGAATTTTAGCTATTATGTAATATAAAGCAGTAGATCTGAACCATGAACCCTTTTCCCTAAAACTTTTTTAAAATTAAAAAAGGTAGTTATGCTTTATAGAGCAATTTATGTTCAATGCATTTTCCCTGCATATATCAAGAATGTGAAAGTAAATGAGGGACTTAATTTCCCTCCAGAAAGCCACATGCAGTGCTCTCTAAAAAGGCACGTGTGTGCTGCACAGGAAAATATCTCATCTGCACAGTCCTGTCAGCTGCAGATTGAAAAGGCAAAGAAGTGGAAAACAGTGCATGAGTAACTGGAATCACAGGAAAAGGAATCAAGGCAATAAGCCTCCTGAACAGGATTTTCTGGTGCTTTTCACGCAAGCCCAAGTGGGAATGGCTCCGGAAAAGCATTTCTTTTCAGGATATATAACTCAAGTGGAGTCGATAATTATTTGGGAAAACTAGCTTTAAGGGATGGTTTATGCATTAAAATGTAAAATAACAAGTGACTGATACTGCCAGGGAGTAGGCTTCAATGTGTGTGTCTATCCATTTATTTATTTTCTCTACTTGAATGAAATGAACGCTGACTGCAAATCAAGCTGCATAAAAGGCTGAGAGGGCTGGATGGAAATGCACACGGCGTGGTTTATAAGATCGAGGTGCTAAGATCTGTTTAGACAGTCACATAAACATTGGTTTTGGACTCACTTTCTGTCGGAAAGTGAGAGAGACAATCCACAGCAAACATGGAGGATAGGAGTTCGGGATGTTTTCTGTGCATAGAACATCTTTTGCTTGCTTGATGATTTCCAAACCACTAGGGGACATTAATGGGCAAGGCTCTCATTTGTTCCCTTGGAAAATTACCTGTCATTGGCAGTGTTGGTCAGCCTGACGACTAAAGATCCCTGGGGAACAGAGCAAAAGTTTCACTCAAGAAAATATGGAAAGTATGCCTAGCACCGGTTTTACACAACAGGTGTCACAAACACACACTGTGCTGACATATGATTTTCATTGGCTTTGTTCTTCCTCTCTCCAAGATATTTTTTTCCTTTATTAAATGTAGCACACACTTGCAAACTTGTCTAAAAACCACAGATATTCACTACGTCTCAGGGAAAAAGGAAACGGATATTGCTTCGCCAGAGAAAGGAAGATTACCTTCAAATCAGAGGTAGTGTGGTTAATAGGGAATGCCCTGAACAGAAACTCAGAAGATCTGCTTTCGAGTCCTGGCCCTGCCTCTTTCTGATGGAGGGGGTTTGCCTGTATCTGTCATTCTTAATTGTTATGGGTCAGAGTCCTTTCAGAATCTGATTACAAATATAGAAATTTTACTCAAAAGACCTTAAGTGTCAAAAATGGGTTGTACTTGTCAGAGTTTACAGCTATAGTATCTTAAAAATCCCCTCACAGAAGTTTAGAGGATCCCAAAAGTTGAGGTTAAGAATTTAGATAACCTGGAATCTGCAAAACTTTCTCTGTTGTGGTGCCTGCAGCATGAATCCCTTCCCTTTGAAAACAGAACAATTTTAAACAAATGGAAGACAGAGAACCAGATCCTTGGGTTTAGCCATGGTTTGCCCCTTAGGTGAAAATATTTCTGGAACTGGTGAGGTTTTAGACAGCATCCTTCTCCACAAGAGAACTCCCAAGATATGATCTGGCATTTAAGCATCCATGCCAATGTGTGGTTAGATGAACAGTGCCAAAAGAATGCCACTATTATTTATTCCTCCCCGGAAACTAACAATCATTTCAACAACAACAGTGTTTTCATGGTATCATGTTGGTCAAAGAAAGAGCTTTAGGCAAAGTAAAAATAGTTTTCATTGAATAATAATCTGAATAATTAAATAAGGGAAGTCATTTAAACTTTATGCTCAGTAAATTCTCAGAACTGTTAATGAGCTAAATGCCAGTCTTATTGGTTTGGCTTAAATTGAGAAAATACAAATAACGACTTCTTAAAAAAAAATCTGGGAAGGCTTAGCGGCCAGAGCCTCTTCAAATTTAATGGATCCAAACCAAAATAATTACAGTCCAAAATGTTTAATACATCATCCAAAAAATGGGTGCAAGTAGAGTGAGATTATAAATGACAAATAAAACGTACTTTATAATAGTTGCCATATTGTATAACTGATAGTTTTCTTAATCAAATGATTTTTTCTGATAGCTTCCTTAATCAAGTACATTTTCTCTGACAGATGTTCAACATATTTATATCATTTTCCTAAGTATGAAATTATCTCTATATATAACTCCAAGCAAAATAAATTGATTCCTATAATTTTCATGGGCATTTTAGCAGGAATGAAATCTCTAGATGACAAGTGACACCAGTTGATGCCCAAGCCTTTTCTGAAAGTCTTCCACATCATTATTCCTCATGATTGCCAGATAGCTGTCACAGTTGCTTTAAATGTGAACGAACATCTTAATACGTTCAGACATTGAGTCTATGGTGAATCATACTTTACCAATATCCTATCACTGGAAGAAAGAAAAATTGGAACATCGGAAAATTGAAATCTTCTCAAACCACAGGCCATTATTAAGTCTCTTAATGCATTAAAATTTTAGATTTCTAAAATAATGGGCCCTCCTTTAATAGTCATTCTAATCAATTATTATATTGTAAAAACATAACTGTCCGGTATATGAAACCGATTTTTACTAATATTATGTTACTGAATATAAAATACCAGTTGATGTTGAGACGTTTTTCCTACTATAATGAGATTATATCTTATATAAAAACTTCTCCATCTCCAATGTGGATGAGACAATAAAGGAACATTCCCTCGGTACAGAGCAGACTAGGGTTATGGTCAGATTCAAATTAATTCAAATTGGTAAACTAGTCTTACTTTGACTAAAGAGATGAATGCTAGCCTCTTGAAATGATTGGCACTCCTGGTGCCGACCAAATGTCGATTCCCCTTTCTTTCTGAGTAACAGATTCCCAGTTTTATTTTGGGCAGCATTGCCTCTGGATAAAATGCTTCCAGAATTACTTGTTCTGGCTGCTAAAAAGTAACTGAAAGTCACAGAAGAGCTTCGAAAATCTTGCCAACACGTTTGTTTCTTTGTGTGTGTGTGTGTGTGTTTAATTTTTGCCTTTTCACCTTGAGATAGAGGATGAAAGTCACAAGCAGATTATAGAAAAGTAAAAATATAGATGGATCCTGGGATGGTGATAACAGAGGCTGCTGAAGTTGATAAGCTGCTTTGAGGGAAAGTGGGAAAGACAGATTCCTTTTTGGCGGAGCCACTGTAGATGGTTTCCGTTATGTGTTGCAGTCTAAGCAAACACCAAGAGCTTCCCAGCAGGTGCGGCAGTGCCCCAGAGCTTTTGGTTAAGGTTTGCTTTTTATCTCCACATTGAGTGCTTTGTGCCTCTGTGACTTCCCCAAACTGGAGAGGCTCAGCCCACCTCTGCTACCTGAGCTTGAAGACACAGGCAGAACCTTGTTTTGTGCAGACTTCTTCAAGGAAGCCCACAAGACTGCCGAGATCCCAATGAGCCGACCAGACAGATTGCCACCTTATCCCAAGGGAGGTGTTGCTCAGGGTTAAGCTGGGAAAAACCCTGGACAGGAGGTGAGATCATAGCCTCCAGTGCCTGTGACTTGTATCCTGAACTGTATGTGCTGTTTACACATGTCCCACAATTTCATGAGAAACACGTTTGAAACATCAATTCCTTCCGTGTTTTGAGAGGATAGCTAGACCTTTAATCACTTGTCTGCAGTCTGCGTGGGAGCAGTTTTTGTCTGTCCTCCAGGAAAACCTTCCATCAAACATAGAGACTGAGTTCCAAACACAACATTTAGGGGGGCTTCACTATATTTGGGAAAATAGACAAGTTTTACAGTACTGTGGAGGCGTGTTACCTTTTAGCTGAAATATAAGATTCATCATACTCTGGGAAAAGAAAAGAATCATTCTTGTAATCTTGTAAGAGATAAATTCACCTTTCAGTAAACTTTTATTCTGCCTTCAACACAAATATTTAAGAATTATGTGTTTATATTATGATTTTTAAAACCCTTGGCAAACCTATAATGATAAAAGACAGCTTAGTTTTTAAAAATAAAATATATAGATACGTATATAGCATACATATCTTTTATTCTTTTGAATTTTTATAGATTGCAAAATGTATAGGTAGAAATGGGGAAATAAAAATGTCTCTTAGGTACTGCAGATCATGGATTAGAGCCTGGTATTTACATATATATACATATATAATTTATCATTAATCAATTCATTTATTAATATTTTATTATTAAAATAAAAAAATTAAGTTGGAAAATACGAACATTGAGTAGAAATCCATTTTTCCTATAGAAGTTTCTAACAGAATTCTTTCATTCATAAGTGTTAGCCATATATTCTTTATCTGATAGAGGGCATACTTTCTACTTCAGATACATCCATAGGCTAAACTTCATTTTCTCGAATTTTCCTGATTGTTTTTTGCTTTGTTCAAAACAGCTATCTGCACCTAACATAACGAATTTAAAGGGAGTTTAAAATTTTCATCCTAATCATACTTATTCATAGCTCATACTTCCAGAAAGATACACAATACATCAGTGGCATATTTCTTTTCTGTTTTTCCTAATGTGACAATGCCTTTCGAGGAATGCTTACCAAAACAGTAATAATAAGTCACTCCACATTATGACTTAGCATTTATAATAGTAGGCAAACTCTAAAACCAACTGCATACACGTAGAAGTATGCTTTTTAGCTGTTGAAATAAGGTATGCAGTAGGGAAGGTAAGTTCAAAACACACAGCTTAACTGCTACCTAATGTTAAATACATTTTCTCAGATGACTCTGAAGAACGCAGGGCCAAGTAAATTATTGTTTGCATCTGTAGTAATATCAATCCCCAGCTACACGAGAACATCCTTCTATGTTTAAATAAGTAGAAACAAGTACCAGTGGGAAGATTTTTAAAATATGCATTGCTAATAAAATGGCTTCAGATAACTTTTCCCCCAGATAAGCTCTGCCATTTCTAATATCAGAAATGAATTTACCTGTGTTTATTATTCAGCAACGGAACCCATTATAAATGTACAAAAATGATTGTCTCTCTAGATTTATCTGTCAATAGCAAAGCAGGAATATATTTTATAGTTTATTCTATGGACTGACGAACATCTATACAGAGCCCCCCAGATCGCTAATTTTCCTAAACTGTGCACGGTTAACATCAAGCTTTCCATGATCCTTACATTTTGTTCCAGTGTGATTGACAGCTGTATAAGTTTCATACATCACAAAAGCCACAATTTCCAAGCAAAATTAACAGCTTTTAAAGCAGCAAACACAACCTTAAATGAAACAAATAATATTCTTGAGATGAAAATTTAAGAACTAAAAAAGCTTTATTAATACAAAGTGTATCATTTCTTAAAAAATATACTGCTATGTATTCTCTGAGTAAATAAGAGGTTATTAATGTGGGACTCCCTTATCTGAAGCACAAATTGAGACTGATTTTTTGTTGTTGTTAAAAGAAATGTTCATCAAGTGCTGTGTTTCAAAAAGACCTCTGTACATAGACATTTCCAGTACTTATATTTAACATAACACATCACAGACATTTGGTAATTAATAAAATATTGGTAATTAATTGGTAATTAACATTGGTAATTAATATCACAGACATATTGGTAATTAATAAAAGTATTGTTCATATATGCTCTGATGTTATTAGAAAACTTGCCAAATGAAATATGTCAGTCTGGATGAATTAAATGCTACTTTCTGAAATCACCCTACTGTACGTAATAGTGAAGTAAAAACTAACTACAAAAGAGTTTTAGTTAAATTTTCATACAATTTATGATGTCAGAAAACAGAACCTCAAAGGCACAATTTAATCGAGAGGCAAGAGAATTTAAGACAGGGCACCGGTACGAAGTATAGGGTTGACATATGTTCACAGAGTCACCACCTAGACTCTCCCTCCATCCTCAATCAAATTCCACCGCATCCTCATTTGTCCCCCAAGGCAGAAAGACACACCAGCACACACACACACCAACACATACACACACTCATTCTCAAATGCACACAGTAGTTTTTCCCCCTTTGCATCATGTAACTGTTTTCCTTAATAGTGAAAACTACCAAAGTCAATATATTAGTCACTTAAGCTGCAATCTCAATTGACTGAATTACCATCCTCCTGGATACAGCAGCTCAGTGCTTATGATTTTCAAATACAAGTTGACTCTCCATTTAACGAAGTCTCACCAATCACAGCGTGATTTTATAGAGTATAAAATGTGATCTCTGTGAGGAATTCCCACTACGAAGGCTACTGATAGAGTCTCCCTAATTTTTAAGAGACAATTTGTTCATTACCTCATATAACCAAATATGTGCTGGGCAGTGTGCTACGCCCCCAGGATAGAAAACTCAAAATGATAAGGATCCCGCTCTCAAGAAGGTCAGAAAAATGGGGGAGAAAGCACTAAAGAAAAACATTACTATTAGTTTCAAAGATGGACTTTATACAAGCTTCTCTGGGAATTTACAGAGAAGGTAAAGAGAGTAAGTGCTCAACAAAGAGTAACAATGTTACTCACCATGCAAGTTTTCTGAGAAATACATAAAATAATGTATTAACAAAATGCCTACTACATATTAGTAGTTTAGTACTCAGTTTTCTGAATTACAATTTGAAATGTGCTCATTTTTCCCTGCAGCTCCCTGGAGATAAATTTCCTGTTCAAGGTTGATTCCAATCTGAGCACCAGAATACATAGGTCTCTTATTTCAAACCTTCACAGAGGCTGGGCCTATTAAACTTAAAGGCCAAAAGGTTTTATTGCTAAAATTATATAAAGAATGAAGAGGTTACAAAAGAGCAGATTGTGAATTATGAGCATTAGTTATAAAGTAAACCAGAGCCGACTGAAAAGAAAGGATGAACCCCTCTTTAACTAATATTTATGGAATAAATTCTTACGTAGATTCATATAAATACAACAAATAAAATGTAATGACCAACAAATAATAATTAATCGAGATGCTATAAAACAAAGCTTAAAAAATTAATAGAAATTATTTTCTGTTAATAATATAATTACACTGTCAAAATATATAATATATGATGTATAATTGATATATATTATGTAATATATCTTAATATGTAATTTTATGTGTATGCTATAATTAATATATGATAACTTGATATATTAATATATAATTTACATAACATATATATAAAGTTCACCATATGACTGGTATGTTCACATATTCACTCATCCTAAAAATCTATGCAGTAGGTTTCATGATGATTTCTATTTAAATATGACTAATTTCTATTTAAATATGACAGATGGAGATGAGGAGAGGTTACTCCTACTGCCCAGCCTTCAACAGTCAGCATGGAAAGACTGTAGCATCTTTACCCAGGTGTCACGGGTCCCAAAGCCTGGACTTTATACCGTGTTATAAACTGAAGCAGTGAGAGACTGAATGAACTGTTCAACATCTATGGCAAACCAACTGATGGAAGTTGAACTCAGCAGGAACAAAAAAAGAAAAGTGATTTTCAAAGCTAAAGTGTTGACCATGAAAGGAGAATATTTTGTTAAAAGTTTCCATTCACAAAGATAAAACTGTTGTAAACCTTTATGATCCAAATACCATTTCATCAACACAGGTAGGTCTAAAACTACTGGAAATATGAGAAAATATATAAATGCAATAGTAATGGTTGATTTAGCATAAAATGCCCGGTTATAAATGTTCATGCACACGTGCACATACATACACACATGAATAGGTGCTCACAAACTGTGTATGCTTCAAAAAAGGGGTTGTTTTTTTCAGAGAGAGAATATCACAACAAAGAGATAACAGATTTGGGTCCAGACAAGAGGGCATAATCCTTTTCTCGATGCTCACTCTGCTAAGCACAGCTATAATCCCTGGAAATGATGCAGGAGGCGACCAAAAGAGGGCTCTGCACGGCGGTAAAGAGAATGCAAATCGCTTTAGGACCCAGAACAGAACACCACAGTGGCAGGCCATCCTACTTCCCCGCCCAACATCTGGGTTCTGGGTTCAACCTAGCCACAGAAGTCAGCCCTGGTAGGCTTATTCCTCCCCTGAATTGAGTCGCTAGGACATCAGGAGGGCCTGGCCCTGCAAACAAGGACAGCAACAGAGAACCCACAGCAACAAGTGGTGGAGGAAGCAGTCTATTCATCCACAGGGCTTGAGACCCCTGGCTCCCACCCAGACACCACGAAGCAGACTGACCCACATCAAGCAGACTGGGCAGTCTCTTGTGCCCTCCCCCGCCCACATGCTACAGGACAAAAAATGCAGAATTAATGTGGAAGCCATGAATTGTCTACTGTATATGTGCTAAAGGTTCTTTAAGATATATCTTAATAACATAAGCTAATTGACAAATGGATTATCCATACTCCCATGTTCTGCACATTCTCAAAATTTATTAATCACATGTGTCTTATATAGGAAACTATAATATTTCCAAATGATAATTTTTTAAAATTTATTGTTTTAATTTTTATTTATTTATTCACTTATTTTTGGCTGCACTGGGTCCTCGTTGCTGCATGTAGGCTTTCTCTAGTTGTGGCAAGCAGGGGCTACTCTTTATTGCGGTGTGTGGGCTTCTCAATGCGGTGGCTTCTCTTGCTGCAGAGCACGGGCTCTAGGCATGCAGGCTTCAGTAGCTGCGGCATGTGGGCTCAGTAGTTGTGGCTCGTCGGCTCTAGAGCACAGGCTCAGTAGTTGTGGCGCATGGGCTTAGTTGTTCTGCGGCATGTGGAATCTTCCCGGACCAGGGCTCGAACCCGTGTCCCCTGCATTAACAGGTAGATTCTTAACCACTGTGCCACCAGAGAAGTCCCCAAATGATTATGTTATTTAATAATCACTAATTATAGCAAAACAAATTCTAATAGCATGAAGTCAGTAGATAGATAGATGGATAGATAAATGATATAGACATATGCTTCTTTAAACTGAGGGAAGGAAACAAAGTATGTGTATGAAAACAGTATATTTTATTTTTGGCATATGTAAATGTAACATTTAGACAAAGGAACAGCTAAAGAAGAATTTTGTGTACTGAAAATGATTAAAGGTGATGTGAGAAGACACTTTTTAATGACAAACTGCTTTTACAATAAGGGAAACAGGGAAGAATTGGAAATCTTAATATCTAACGAAAACTTACTTCAGGTTCATCCTAAATAATGCAGTCCAATTGTATATTTACTACTAAAGTAAAAAGCCATCTATCAGTCTAGTTTACCTTAGTTCTCTAAGGTGGGTCTTTATATCAGTATATTAATTAATTGTACAATGATATGACTTAATTTATAATTAGATTCCTGTGCCTCCAAAGCCAAACAGGTGTTATTTCTATGGTGATGAGATATCCTGTATAATTTTTAGGTTCCTTATTGGTATGAATATATTTATAATTTTTTCTCTAGATAATATTTAGAGTGCTTATATATATATATATATCATTAGACTAATAGCTACCATATTTGCAATTATTTTCACTTTGCTACACTTATTTTTGTTAATTATATTTCTTGCTCTCTCCTTCTGGCTCCCCTGTTTTTAACTGAGCATTTTATACGAGCCAATGTCCTTTCCTTCCTTAGCATATCAAGTATACTTATTTAGAAACTTAGCTTTTAACACTAAAATAAGTAAAGGAGTGATAGATGCATGTAATAAAAATATTCTAGGGCTTCCCTGGTGGCGCAGTGGTTGAGAGTCCACCTGCCAATGCAGGGGACACGGGTTCATGCCCCGGTCCAGGAAGATCCCCCATGCCGCAGAACAGGGGGGCCCGTGAGCCATGGCCGCTGAGCCTGCGCGTCCGGAGCCTGTGCTCCGCAATGGGAGAGGCCACAACAGTGAGAGGTCCGCGTACCACAAAAAAAAAAAAAAAAAATTCTATATTCATGAAAATTATTTACCACAGGTCAACTATTTCCTTTTGGTGTCACAGGACATAGCATTTAATGCAGAGAAAAATAATGTCTGTACATTCCCTAAACAGTAAATGATAAATCCCATAAGCTTTCTGGATACTGAGTAGGAAGAATATTCTTATAATATTCATATAATTCAATAATATTCATATATAATATTCATATAATTATGCATTTTATTATTTTGAACAAACCTTACAAGTAATAAAATATATTATAAATACAGCTATTTTAAAGTCTATTTTGCCTAACAGAAAAAGTAAAATTCAACATATATAAAGTTCTTAAATATATAGTGAGTCTCTGGGAGTGAAATACTGTACTTGTGTCTCTTAATGCAAATTTCCTAAGTCTTCCAGTCATTTAATTCTGTCCTATTATTTTCAAATGTAGTTTCTGTTCATACTTGCCCACCTATATTTCAAAAGAATTATCACCATGTCTCATTTGAAGAATACACAGGGGAATTTAGAAGCCCAAATAAGAGAAAAATAAGATACCTAAATGATTCCTACCTTAAAATATATCTAGGTCCATTGAAGAAAACGTTGAAATAGTTTATTAATTTCAGTTATTTTACATGTATTGTTGACTCACCCAATTTCATATAGGTCAGTGAGTAATCAGAAGAATGCAGACTGAAAAAGTTAAACAATCAAAATTGGAAGGGATGAAATTTGACTAAGACACAGCAGGGATGATGTTCACCATAGGGTAAAGGAAACTTTCAAATATAACTCAAGGCAGTAGAAATGAACAAACTCCCCATTTTCAATCTACCTGCTAACATTGTGATGATGAAACATGTACCTTTACAAAATCTCTTCATTAGTGAAAATTTCACCTTTTTCAAAAGGAGGAAATACCACCTCATACCACTGTTAAGAGGATTAACTCAGAACGTGTATGTAAAGTGCCAAGTGTAGCTAAAATGAATGAAGGCTGACAAAAGAGCAAATATATATATAAAATCCTATATGGTTTATCATGCTCTGCCAGCGTCCTGCTGAGAAGGTCTTCAGAAAAATATACGAACAGAAGACAATATCAGAAAAAGGCGAAATTTGAATTACTGTGAGTTCGAGCACAAAAAATCACCGATGAGGGGCTTCATTGGCCCCTAAATAGAGGTGGGATTAAAAACAGCAAACAGCAGCACCGGAAGCAGGAAAAACAGCAACTATTAATCATAATAGGTTTTAGATGATGAAAGTTATAAATAATTTTTGGATGCACACATCTATATGTGAATATGGACATTTTAGAGACAACACGATTTGATGTCTTTTTTAAATAGATGGCTTTCAATTTAAAGACACAATATTTTTGAAAAACTATCCACTACTCCTTTTTATTTGTATATTCATATACTCACCATATTATGTTGCTCTGAGTTTTGGGGTTTCAGACTATTTCTTTTTTTAGGACACAAATTGGAAATTTATGCCCTTAATACAAATTTCAAAATAAAAAAAGGCTTTAAATCATCTAGTCTCTGCTTCCCACACTATCACCGCCACTCAATTTTCACATCATCTTTCTTACAAAACAATTTTTTTCCTGTAAAAAGTATCAAACTGTGAGTCATGCTTTTCAATCTTGGATTTTCAAAAAGTACTTACTTCCTGTCACTTCAATCCCAGCCATGACTTTTCAGTGAAAATACTCTCTGGTTATAATGGCCAGCACAAAAAATAAACTCTCAAAAATAACAAAAAATAAAAAAATTTTTTAAATCTCGAAAAGGAAATTATTTTCAGAGAGCAACGTACCCATTGAGCATGATACTGTAGAATAAAAAGTATTTAAAACTTCAAGAAATAATTGTATCACAGAAAGAGGGGACACATGGTATGAATTTTTTCATACAAGGGTATATAACTAGGAATAATAGATAAGGCAATGACATTAAACCACTTTTAAGAAATAGTTTAGTATAATTTTTTAGAATATGACACAAAAAGATGTTTGGTAGCAAATCATTATACATTATTATTCAGGCTTAGGGGATGGCTTCCCTTGTGCATGAATGTTTATGGATTATTATTGGGGAAATTATTTTAACTTCTCATGATCTGTATAGTTGCAAACAATAAATCATGTAGTTAAGAATTCTATTAGTACTATATCTTGACTGAAACAGAACGTTTACTTTTCCTGAGTTGATTTCAAGATTCCTCATTGCTCCCTACTAAGTGGAATTCAATTTAAAAACAGTGGTTTGCCTGGTCATACTCACTCTGATTATTTCTAGATTAAGCAACCTAATGTTTTCTCTATATGTGTACTAATCTAATCTCATATAACTGGCATAATCTAGGATTTTCATTTCCCACATTTTTTACTCACAAATGGTCCAGATTCGCTACATTGCTAAATGATCAACCATTACTATAAAGTTTTAAATAGACAAGAATAACTAAGACACACTTGAAAAGAGAATAAAGACCTTGCATGCCAAGTACTGAGACTTGCCATACAGCTATAATAATTATAAGATAGTTTTGACAAAAAGTTATGTAACAGGCAGAGCACAGAAAAATGATCTTCATGTATCTGAACATTCAGTATGTGGCAGATGTGTTCTGGTGGGTCAGTGGATGTTATGGGCTGAATTGGTTCCCCCCAAACTTCATATACTGAAGTCCTAACACCTAGTACCTGAAAATGTGACCATATTTGGATAGAGGGAATTTACAGAGGTGATTACATCTAAATGAGGTCATTACGGTGGGCTTTCATCCAATGTGGTCAGTGTCCTTATAAGAAGAGAACATGTGGACACAAGGGCAAGACCATGTGAAGACACAGGGAGAATACAGCCACCTACACGCCAAGGAGACAGGTCTGGGGTTGACACTTCCTTCGCAGCCCTCGGAAGGAACCAACCCTGCTGAGACCTTGATTTCAGAGCCTCCAGAACTGTGAGACAATAGATTTCTGTTGTTAAGATACCCCATCTGTGGTGTTTTGTTACGGCAGCCCGAGCAAATGAACACAAATATTTTCCATTAATCGGGGGATTAGGGGAGTATGCTACCACTGGAGCCAACTGTGCAAATACAGGAAAGGATGTTGAAGCTGCATAAAGGAACTTGGACTCATTTTAACCCAAACACCTAATTACAGGAATAATAAAACTGAAGCCCTTTTATAGTGTGACTTTGCTCAGGGTATGTAGGGAGTTACTGGTGAGGCTGGCCTAGAGAACTAATCTTCTACCCTGGTCACACAGACTCTCCAGTTTTCCACTTCACTATATTTCTCTTAGCAGGGGTGGAATTTGCCCAAGTGCAATAATAGTAGGTATACATCTGTGTTTGGATTACAAAATGGAAGACCCACATCTCAGGTTTCTCAACACTTTATGTAAACAAATGGGCCTGCAGATCTTTCGTATATAACATGTAGGTGTAAAGTTGCCCTAATAGATCATAAAAGCAATTTCAAAAGAATATAACTGATTCCAAGGAGTTTAACTCTAGTTAAGGATAAAACCCAGCCGTATATACAAAAATATAACAAAATCCAGTATCAGAGTCTCTAGAAACACAAAGCCTGGCCTTCAATCAAAAATTACCTGGAACACAAAAGAGCAGGGAAATATCTATAAAAGAGAGAGGAAACAATCAATAGAAAGAGATGTTGCACTGACACAGAAAATGAAAGTAAAAGACATGAAAATTAAATAAGCATTATTATAAGTAAGCTCCACATACATGAAAGTAGAGGAAAACATGGATGCGATAAGCAGGACAGGAATATATATTTTTAATACCTCACTGACGTTTAAGCACTAAGGTAAATGTCGATGAATATTATTCCAAAGTTGTGCACTTTTAGGACTATTCCCTAATACATCCTGATTTATTTTACTCTGGAACAGAGAAGCCATTCTTAGATACCAGGGCAAGAAGTACTGCACACCCAGGGGTCAAGACAGGGAAGATTAAAGAGCTGTTAACACTTGGATTTAGTCCAAGGGGATGTCCATTCTCCAGTTTAGGAGTTAAATATAAGCGGAATCTTGAACACACACCTGAACAGCGTAATGGTGTTATCCTGGTCAACACCTGAGTTTCTCTGAGCCTCATTTTTCCACTAAAAATTGGAATAGTAAAACAAACAGACAAACTCAATACATCTAGACCTAGAAGATCAAATCAACAACAAACATTATTTCACCTATGGGATAGTGTATTACAACTTAAAAACAATTCTATATAAAATGAGAGGGAACAAAAGAGAAGCTTTATTTCCAAATCAATATGGCTTTCACATTGCAAACTTTACAGAAACAGACAGAAATATTTACGCTTGCATCCATTACTTTGATTCATGTGCCCCAAGCCACCGTGTAATGACTGTATTTATGTACTCAATATTAAAACTTTAATTTATTAACAATATTTTCCACACTATTATGTATATATTGAATAGAGACTGGAAAAAATAAATTGGTGTTTTGGAAAATTGTGGACAATATCTATATATACATATGTACAGATATATTAACTGATTTGTTAAAAATAATTTTAAAATCTACACTATGGTGACCTGTTTTTTTTTCAAAGCTACCTACCTAAACATCTCTCCTAATTAATTTTGGAAAATTTCTTAATGTGTGAATCTCAGTGTGCTAGTAGCTGAGACATTCAAATGTGATCTAATCTTTAAAAACTGAATATTCTTTCCAGAACTGTGATGTTGACAGCGGTGCAAAGATCAGCACAGTTAGTAGTTACTCACAGCATCATCTGCAGAGTTAAGAGTTGATTGCCACTGTCTACAGAAATAGTTAAACTAGACTGCTCTTGGGTCTCGAATTTGACTATTTCAGGTGATTACTGTGACCCAGTCTATATCTATCCATCCATCTATTGGTCCATCTACCCATCCTTCCTTCCATCCATCCTTCCCTTCCATCCCTCCTTCCTTTCTTCCTTTTCTTCCTTCTTCCTTCCTTTTCTTTCTTTTTTCTTTCCTGTTCTTCAAGCTCAGTTCTCTAATTTACAATTCATTTTGTGAGCTCACTGATATCTTTCCGGAATTCTTTTTGCTGTTCAATTAGCCAGAGTAAATATACGTTATTTTTAAGAAAGAATCATCACTGGTACATAAACTGATTAGCTTTTGAGCTCATTTAAATGAATAGCACAGGGGGACCTTCAAGATGGCAGAGGAGTAAGACGTGGAGATCACCTTCCTCCCCACAAATACATCAGAAATACATCTACATGTGGAACAACTCCTACTGAACGTCGGCAGAAAGCCTCAGACTTCGCAAAAGGCAAGAAACTCCCCACATACCTAGGAAGGGCAAAAGAAAGAAGAACAAATAGAGACCAAAGAATAGGGACAGGACTTGCAACTCTGGGAGGGAGCAGTGAAGGAGGAAAAGTTTCCACACACTAGGAAGCCCCTTCACTGGCAGAGACAGGGGGTTGGGGGGAGAAGCTTCAGAGCCACGGAGGAGAGCGCAGCCACAGGGGTGCGGAGGGCAAAGTGGAGAGATTCCCGCACAGAGGATCGCTGCCAACCAGCACTCACCAGCCCGAGAGGCTTGTCTGCTCACCCGCCGGGGCGAGTGGGGGCTGGGAGCTAAGGCTCAGGTTTTGGAGGTCAGATCCCAGGGAGAGGACTGGGGTTGGCGGCGCGAACACAGCCTGAAGGGGGCTACTGTGCCACAGCTAGCTGGGAGGGAGTCCAGGAAAAAGTCTGGACCTGCCTAAGAAGCAAGAGACCATTGTTTTGGGGTGCATGAGGAGAGGGGATTCAGAGTACCGCCTAAACGAGCTCCAGAGATGGGTGCAAGCCGTTGATACCAGTGTGGACACCAGAGACGGGCATGAGACACTAAGGCTGCTGCTGCCGCCACCAAGAAGCCTGTGTGCGAGCACAGGTCACTCTCCACACCTCCCCTCCTGGAAGCCTGTGCAGCCCACCACTGCTAGGGTCTCGTGATCCAGGGACAACTGGGAGAACTCACCCGGGAGAACTCACGGCACGCCTCAGGTTGTTGCAACATCACACCAGCCTCTGCCACCGCAGGCTCGCCCCCGCATTCTGTACCCCTCCCTCCCCCCAGCCTGAGTGAGCCAGAGCCCCCTAATCAGCAGCTGCTTTAACCCATCCTGTCTGGGTGGGAACAGATGCCTGAGGGCGACCTAAACCCAGAGGGGGGACCAAAACCAAAGCTGAGCCCCAGGAGCTGTGCGAAGAAAGAAGAAAAAGGGAACTTTCTCCCAGCAGCCTCCAGAGCAGTGGATTAAATCCCCACAATCAACCTGATGTACCTGCACCTGTGGAATGCCTGAATACACAACGAATCATGGCAAAATTCTGGTGGTGCACTTTGGAAGCAACGGTAGACTTCGGGTTTGCTGTCTGCGACTGATTTGTTTCTGATTTTTATGTTTATCTTAGTTTAGTGTTTAGCGCTTCTTATCATCGGTGGATTTGTTTATTGGTTTGGTTGCTCTATTTATTTTAATTATTATATTTTTATTTTAATATTCTTTTTCTTTCTTTATTATTATTTTCTTTCTTTTTTTCTCCCTTTTCTTCTGAACCATGTGACTGACAGGGTCTTGGTGCTCCAGCCAGGCATCAGGCCTGAGCCTCTGAGGTGGGACATGCGAGTTCAGGACAGCGGACCACAAGAGACTTCCCAGCCCCACGTAATATCAATCGGCGAGAACTCTCCCAGAGACTTCCGTCTCGATACTAAGACTCAGCTCCACCTAACGGCCAGCAAACTCCAATGCTGGATGCCCCATGCCAAACAACTAGCAAGACAGGAACACAACCCCACCCATGAGCAGAGAGGCTGCCTAAAATCATACTAAGTTCACACACACCCCAAAACACACCACCAGACGTGGCCCTGCCCACCAGAAAGAAAAGATCCAGCCCCACCCACCAGAACACAGGCATCAGTCCCTTCCACCATGAAGCCTGCACAAGCCAATGCACCAACCTCACCCACTTGGGGCAGACACCAAAAACAAGGGTAACTATGAACCTGCAGCCTGTGAAAAGGAGACCCCAAACACAGTAAGTTAAAAAAAAAGTGAGAAGATAGAGAAATATGCAGCAGATGAAGGAGCAAGGTAAAAACCCACCAGACCTGAAAAAGAATTCAGAGTAATGACAGTAAAGATGATCCAAAAATCTTGGAAATAGAAAGGAGAAATTACAAGAAACGTTTAACAAGGACCTAGAAGAACTAAAGAGCAAACAAACAATGGTGAACACACACAATAAGTAAAATTAAAAATTCTCTAGAAGGAATCAATAGCAGAATAACTGAGGAAGAAGAATGGATAAGTGACCTGGAAGATAAAGAAGTGGAACTAACTACTGCAGAGCAGATTAAAGAAAAAAGAATGAAAAGAATTGAGGACAGTCTCAGAGACCTCTGGGACAATATTAAACACACCATTTGAATACGGGTCCCAAAAGAAGAAGAGAAAAAGAAAGAATCTGAGAAAATATTTGAAGAGATTATAGTTGAAAAATTCCCTAACATGGGAAAGGAAATAGTCAATAAAGTCCAGGGAACACAGAGTCCCACACAGGATAAATCCAAGGAGAAATGCCAAGACACATATTAATCAAACGATCAATAATTAAATACAAAGAAAAAATATTAAAAGCAGTAAGGAAAAAGCAACAAATAACATACAAGGGAATCTACAGAAGGTTAACAGCTGATCTTTCAGCAGAAACTCTGCAAGCCAGAAGGGAGTGACAGGACATATTTAAAGAGATGAAAGGGATAAACCTACAACCAAGATTACTTTACCCATCAAGGATCTCATTCAGATTTGACGGAGAAATTAAAACCTTTACAGACAAGCAAAAATTAAGAGAATTCAGCACCACCAAACCAGCTTTACAACAAATGCTAAAGGAATTTCTCTAGGCAGGAAACAAGAGAAGGAAAAGACCTAAAAGAAAAACCCAAAACAATTAAGGAAATGGTCACAGGAACATACATATCAATAATTACCTTAAATGTAAATGGATTAAATGCTCCAACCAAAAGACACAGACTGGCAGAATGAATAAAAAAAGAAGACCCATATATATGCTATCTGCAAGAGACCTACTTCAGACCTAGGGACACACATAGACTGAAAGTGAGGGGATGGAAAAAGATATTCCAGGCAGATAGAAACCAAAAGAAAGCTGGAGGGATTTCCCTGGCAGTCGAGTGTTTAAGACTTCACTTTCCAATGCAGAGGGTGTAGGTTCAATCCCTAGTTGGGGAGCTAAGATCCCACATGCCTTGTGGCCAAAAAACCAAAAGGTAAAACAGAAGCAATACTGTAACAAATTCAATAAAGACTTTAAAAATGGTCCACAATAAAAAAAAATTAAAAAGAAAGAAAAAAGAAAGCTGGAATAGCTATTCTCATATCAGACAAAATAGACTTTAAAATAAAGACTATTACAAGAGACAAAGAAGAACACTATATAATGAACAAGGAATCAATCCAAGAAGAAGATATAACAATGGTAAATATTTATGCACCCAACATAGGAGCACCTCAATACATAAGGCAAATGCTTACAGCCATAAAAGGGGAAATCGACAGTAACACAGTAATAGTAGGGGACTTTAACACCCCACTTTCACCAAATGACAGATCATCCAAAATGAAAATAAATAAGGAAACATAAGCTTTAAATGACACATTAAACAAGAGGGACTTAATTGATATTTATAGGACATTCTATCCAAAAACAAAAGAATACACTTTCTTCTCAAGTGCTCATGGAACATTCTCCAGGACAGACCATATCTTGGGTCACAAATCAAGACTTGGTAAATTTAAGAAAACTGAAATCATATCAAGTATCTTTTTCAACCACAACACTATGAGACTAGATATAAATTACAGGAAAAAATGTGTAAAAATTATGAACACATGTAGGCTAAACAATACACTATAAATAACCAAGAGACCACTCAGGAAATCAAAAAATCCCAAAAAATCAATGACAATGAAAACACGATGACCCAAAACCTATGGGATGAAGCAAAAGGGAAGAGGGAAGTTTACAGCAATACAATCCCACCTCAAGAAACAAGAAAAATCTCAAATAAACAACCTTGACAACCTTACATCTAAAGTAATTAGAGTAAGAAGAACAAAAAAAAAAACCCAAAGTTAGCAGAAGGAAGAAATCATAAAGCTGAGATCAGAAATAAATGAAAAAGAAATGAAGGAAACAATAGCAAAGATCAATAAAACTAAAAGCTGGTTCTTTGAGAAGATAAACAAATTTGATGAACCATCAGCCAGACTCATCAAGAAAAAAAAGAGAAAAGGCTCAAATCAATAGAATTAGAAATGAAAACGGAGAAGTAACAACTGACACTGCAGAAACACAAAGGATCATGACAGGTTACTACTAGCAACTCTGTGCCAGTAATGGACAACCTAGAATAAATGGACAAATCCTTAGAAAAGCACAACCTTCCAACACTGAACCAGGAAGAAATAGAAAATATAAAAAGACCAATCATAAGCACTGAAATTGAAACTGTGATTAAAAACCTTCCAACAAACAAAAGCCCCGGATCAGATGGCTTCACAGGCGAATTCTACCAAACATTTAGAGAAGAGCTAACACCTCTCCTTCTCAAACTCTTCCAAAATATAGCAGAGGGAGGAACACTCCCAAATTCATTCTACGAAGCCACCATCACCCTGATACCAAAACCAGACAAGGATGTCACAAAGAAAGAAAACTACAGGCCAACATCACTGATGAACATAGATGCAAAAATCCTCAACAAAATACTAGCAAACAGAACCCAACAGCAAATTAAAAGGATCCTACACCATGCTCAAGTGGGGTTTATCCCAGGATTGCAAGGATTCTTCAACATACGCAAAACAATCAATGTGATACACCATATTAACAAACTGAAGGATAAAACCGTATGATAATCTCAATAGATGCAGAAAAATCTTCTGACAAAATTCAACACCCACTTATGATAAAACCTCTCCAGAAAGTAGGCATAGAGGGAACCTACTTCAACATAATAAAGGTCATATATGACAAACCCACAGCCAAAATCATTCTCAGTGGTGAAAATCTGAAACCATATCCTCTAAGATCAGGAACAAGACAAGGTTGCCCACTCTCACCACTGTTCTACAACACAGTTTTGGAAATTTTAGCCACAGCAATCAGAGAAGAAAAAGAAACAAAAGGAATCCAAATCAGAAAAGAAGTAAATCTGTCACTGTTTGCAAATGGCATGATACTATAAATAAAGAATCTTAAAGATGATACCAGAAAACTACTAGAGCTAATCAATGAATTTTGTAGAGTATCAGGATACAAAATTAATGCACAGAAATCTCTTGCATTCCTATATACTAATGATGAAAAATCTGAAAGAGAAATTCAGGAAACACTTCCATTTACCATTGTAAGAAAAAGAATAAAATACTTAGGAATAAACCTACCTAAGGAGACAAAACACCTGTATGCAGAAAACTATAAGACACTGATGAAAGAAATTAAAGGTGATACCAATAGATGGAGAGATATACCATGTTCTTGGATTGGAAGAATCAACATTGTGAAAATGACTATACTACCCAAAACAATCTACAGATTCAATGCAATCACTATCAAACAATCAATGGCATTTTTCACAGAACTAGAACAAAAAATTTCACAATTTATATGGAGACACAAAAAACCCCGAATAGCCAAAGCAACCTTGAGAGATTAAAATGGAGCTGGAGGAATCAGGCTCCCAGACTTCAGACTATACTACAAAATTACAATAATCAAGACAATATGATACTGGCACAAAAACAGAAATACAGATCAACGGAACAGGATAGAAAGCCCAGAGATAAACCCATGCACATCTGGTCACCTTATATTTGATAAAGGAGGCAAGAATATACAGTGGAGAAAGACAGTCTCTTCAATACGTGGTGCTGGGAAAACTGCGCAGCTACATGTAAAAGAATGAAATTAGAACACTCCCTAACACCATACACAAAAATAAACTCAAAATGGTTTAGAGACCTAAATGTAAGACCAGACACTATAAAACTCTTAGAGGAAAACATAGGCAGAACACTCTATAACATAAATCACAGCAAGATCCTTTATGACCCACCTCCTAGAGAAATGGAAATAAAAACAAAAATAAACAAATGGGACCTAATGAAACTTCAAAGCTTTTGCACATTAAAGGAAACCATAAACAAGACGAAAAGACAACTCTCAGAATGGGAGAAAATATTTGCAAATGAAGCAACTGGCAAAGGATTAATCTCCAAAATATACAAGCAGCTCATGCAGCTCAATATCAAAAAAACAACAACCCAATCCAAAAATGGGCAGAAGACCTAAATAGACATTTCTCCAAAGAAGATATACAGATTGCCAACAAACACATGAAAGGATGCCCAACATCACTAATCATTAGAGAAATGCAAATCAAAACTACAATGAGGCATCACCTCACACCAGTCAGAATGGGCATCATCAAAAAATCTACAAACAATAAATGCTGGAGAGGATGTTGAGAAAAGGGTACCCTCTTGCACTGCTGGTGAGAGTGTAAATTGATACAGCCACTATGGAGAAGCGTATGGAGGTTCCTTAAAAAAACAAATAGAATTCTATTACAAAAATAGAATTACCATATGACCCAGCAATCCCACTACTGGACATATACCCTGAGAAAACCGTAATTCAAAAAGAGTCATGTACCACAATGTTCACTGCAGCTCTATTTACAGTAGCCAGGACATGGAAGCAACCTAAGTGCCCATCAACAGATGAATGGATAAAGAAGATGTGGCACATATATACAATGGAATATTACTCAGCCATAAAAAGAAATGAAATTGAGTTATTTGTAGTGAGGTGGATGGACCTAGAGTCTGTTACACAGAGTGAATAAATCACAAAGAGAAAAACAAATACCATATGCTATCGCATATATATGGAATCTATAAAAAAAAAGGTATTGATGAACCTAGTTGCAGGGCAGGAATAAAGAGGTAGACATAGAGTATGGACTTGATGACATGGGGTGGAAGGGTGAAGCTGGGGCGAAGTGAGAGTAGCATCTACGTATATACACTACCAAATGTTAAATAGTTGGCTGGTGGGAAGCAGCAGCATAGCACAGGGAGATCAGCTCGGTGCTCTGTGATGACCTAGAGGGGTGGGGTAGCGAGGATGGGAGGGAGGCTCAAGGGGGAGGGGATATGGGGACATGTGTATGCATATGGCTGATTCACTTTGGTGTGCAACAGAAACTAACATGGTATTGTGAAACAATTATACTCCAATAAAGGTCTGTTAAAGAAAAAAGTATATCCATTAAAAAAAAGAAAAAAAAATAACGAAATTGAGTTATTTGTGGTGAGGTAGACGGACCTAGAGTCTGTCATACAGAGTGAAGTAAGTCAGAAAGAGAAAAACAAATACCCTATGCTAACACATATATATGGAACCTTAAAAAAAATTTGGTTCTGATGAACCTAGGGGCAGGACAGGAATAAAGACACACGTAAAGAATGTATTTGAGGACACAGGGAGGGGTAGGGTAAGCTGGGACAGAGTGAGAGAGCGGCATGGACATATATACACTACCAAATGTAAAACAGATAGCTAGTGGGAAGCAGCTGCATAGCACAGGGAGATCAGCTCCGTGCCTTGTGACCACCTAGAGGGGTGGGATAGGGAGGGTGGGAGAGAGACGCAAGAGGGAGGGGATATGGGGATATATGTATACATCTGGCTGATTCACTTTGTTATATTGCAGAAACTAACACAACATTGTAAAGCAATTATGCTCCAATAAAGACGTTAATAAATAAATAAATAGTATAAAGAGCATCAAGGTATTGTACTATATTATATAGAAACTCCATTAAATATGAAATTACTATTGAAATATTAAAGTAAATTATAGTAGAGTCTACAATTAATTATTACAATATCCAGAGTTTGTAATTAATTCTGGGAAAATACAGCAAAATTTCTCATAACATTAATAAATTATTTCTAGTAAAATAATTAACTTTGTTACTAAAAAATATATAAATGTTAAAAAGCAATTTAACTTTTAGGAGCAAAACAAAATTTAGACAACAAATAGTGATATTTTTTATCTATTAGTGACACAAATGTCAAACTATGAAATACTCAACTTGTAAAATCTTATCTAGTATTCAATTATACATCAAAGTAACATAAACTATTTTTCAAATACACAACAGGAATTCAAAGCCTTGATTTTTGAATACCTTTAGATATGACTAATGTTGTATCTCTAGATCCCCAATTTATACATTCCACAAAAACGGGAATTGTTTCTCTATGTTAAAATAGGAAAAAGTATCTTTTGCAAATTCAACTGTGCATCCATTTGTAGGCTGAAGTCATTTCCAGGTGTGTTTCTACCTCTGACACAGTTGGTGACAGTATGTTGATAGATTAAAATTTTTAAAAATACAGAACAAAGAATTCAATCTTTTGAAATATTTGTGTACTTGTTTTTGATTTATGCTCCTTTCAATGTACTTTGCTCCTGTGAGTAATATATCAACAATGGAGTATACTCTTGAGACAAAGCTCACCACAGTGGTACAGTGATTACCTAGCATTAAATAAATGCTTTAAAAAATAAATAAATAAATGCTTTAGAGGAGAAAATGAATGGCTTTTCTATTGTGTGAAAGACAAGTTCCTGAATACATTGGCGAAAATCAAACCAACTGCACAATTTTATTTAATTCATAAAAAAAGTATGCTATATATGTAGAGAAGAAGCAGATCACCTTCCAATATGTGGCCTTAATTCAATGACAAATGTAATGTCCTGACTCTGTGGGCTGCAATAACTTTGGTTAGTTTGTTGGCATTATTTTATTCAATAGTACTTAACATTTGCTGCCCTGAACGTTATCATGATAAATCAATGCTACGGATGATTTTTACCTTTAACAGTGTCCAGTAATGTTTGCTGACAGGACCTTGTCAACAATGCAGCTGTCATCTTATTAAAGTGCTTTGTTAGGGAAAGCCTTAGATATAGAATAGTAACACCTGGTTCTATCAGTCTCACTACTAAAACCTAAGCAAGTATTTTCAGTAAATCTTCTCACTTCTCAGACTGACCATGTGAAAAGTGCTTTATCTTCTCCAAATTTGGAAATATTAATATTGTCCCATAAATGAAAATTTTGAAGCACACAGAAAATGAACACATTAGATAAATCTATCACTGACCTTTTGTAACGTGTTACAAACAACTGAAGAATATCATAACCTACGGTTTGACAATTTTCATTCAGAATATCAAAACTGAAAGGAGATATCGTTTACAATAAACTGAGAATCTGTTAATGACAGACTAAAATTAATGATATTTTAAGTCTAAGGACAGGAATCAATAATGCTTCTCTATGAGAGATCAAGGTGGACTCAATTTTGATGTTTACATGTGTTGTACGTTTCATGACCAAAAGGATAAACTATTGAAAGAGAAGAAATAACTTTATAGAGGTTTTGTATTATAAAAACCAATGTCTGTAAGATACAAAGAAGCACAGCAAAAGTACTTTCTTAGAAATCAAATGACTTTTGGGAATATGAAAAAATTTAACACTTGAACTTTTAGAAATCTTCTCAGTTCCTTCCATTTATGCTTCTCTACTTATTCAAATAAATACAATAAGACCTTGGTATAAAAAAAACCTTACAAATAAATAGGATAGGCTTCCAAATAGTTGTGAAAGAATGTAGAATTTCTTTCTTCTGATTAGTACCAATAAAAATAAGGATGCAATAAATATCATACTTACCTATGGACCTGTTAAAGAGAAAAGGATGAAAGGAAGCCTAAGTGAACAGATTTCCAGAGAGAGAGCTTTATATATGAATACAAGTGTCTTGGGATCAGATGCCTGTATGTGCCAGGCTGAGGAGAAGACCACCAAAGACTGGAGATTTTCCAATTAAGAACAGGCAGCCACACTACGGACCACTGTTTGGATGGCAGGATGGACTGGAATTTGCAGGTTTCCTAAATGCATCTACAGTCTCCTCAGTTTGACAATTCCCTCTGCCATCACCATTCCCCCAAATACACACACACACACACACACACACACACACACACACACACACACAACGGATGTGAGAAATACAAGTAAAGCAGTATGGAAATACAGGAAAGACTGTCTTATTCATTCTTTTGGTTCCTAGATCCTGAACCTGCAGTGGTTGAATCTAAATGTGAAAGCACGGTCTTATCCTCTCTGAACACAAAATCTGATATAATCAAAGAGATCAGCCTTCAGCAAGAGATGCACCAGTCCTTGGTGCGTTGGGCATTGGAAAACATAGGTAAACAATCTTATCAAAGAAATAGGCTGGTCCCACTCAGGATTGGTGAAATGAATAATCACCTCCTATTTTTATTGCCAAATACAGTAATTTAGGAAATAACTTCAATTCACTCGGAAGGACGGAACAAAACAAAGCAACAATACAGCGCAATATTCTATACAAAATATTATAAATACGTATACACATGCATAACATACATGTCACGTGTATTATGTATTATGAATGTATATTATATACATGTGTATACATATATACACATAATTGTAGTTTGTTTATTTCTGTATATAAAATACCAAAATGTACTGATTATATGCTAAATATACAATTTGCTTTAAAATGTGATACATTTAGGCTATGAAATTCTACAATAGCACAAAAATAATTACTTTCAGAATAAAATTAATGTAAGTTACACAAGGTCTTTACATGAAAAATTGCTAAACATTGCTGAGAGATCTTAAAGACCTAGATAAAGAGATGTACTATAATCTATAAGTTCATTGCAATTCCAATCAAAATACCAGGATATTTTTGACAAATTGACAAGTCAATTTTACATGTTATGTAGCAATGCAAAAATTCTAGAGTAGTCACCTGTCTTGGAAAAAGCCTAGCAGAATTATATAACTTGATTTTTTCTATTGTTGTTAAAAACACATAACATTAAATTTACCATCTAAAATTAGCTGTATGCACATTGTTGGGCAACAAACCTCAAACTCCGTCATTATGCAAAATGAAAACTCTGTATCCATCGACCAATAATTTCCCCCTTCCCTGCACACACAGCATTCTACTCTTGTTTCTAAGAGTTTGACTATTTTAGATATCTCATATAAGTGGGATCATAAAATATCTGTCTTTTGTGATTGGTTTATTTCAATTAGTCTAATGTCCTCAAGATTCATATGTAACATATGACAGTGTTTCCTTCTTTTCTGAGGCTGAATAACATTCCACTGAACGTAAAATACCACATTTTCCTTATCCACTCATCTACTGAATGTAGAATAAAGGAGAAATGCACACAATCATCTCAATAGATGCAGAATAAGTACAATGTGAAATTCTCAATGATTTCTATCTAAACAAGCAACAAAATTAATATGATTTAACACTACTGGTATTTAACATTGTAGTAGAAGTTCTAGCCAATGTAATCAAGCAATAAAAAACAAGCTAAAAACCAACTGGAAAGGAATATCCTCATTTATAGACAACATGATTGTGTACTTAGAAAAATGTGAAGAATCTAAAAAAGAAAAAAGCTGCTAGAAATAAGTGAATTTTGCAAGGATACAGCATTCGAAGTCAAAATGCAAAGCTCAGTTATATTTTTATCTTCTAAAACAAAACACTCAGAAAATGAAATTTTAAAATGATACTCCATTTTCAATAACATTAAAGTGTTAATAACATAAGGATCAATGGGCAAATTAGATATTCCAAAAATCAACCCACATTTGTATGGTCATTAGATTTTTGACAGATAGTCCAAAGTAATTAAATGGGGAAATGTATTCTTTTAGTCAAATATTCCTGAACCAACAGTGTTTTAAAAGCAAACAAACAAAAACACTGACCTTACATTATACATATAAACATACACATAAAGTAACTTAAAATGGTTCATAGTACTAATTGTAATAGCTAATCTATTAAACTTTACCTAATATTGGGCCAGGTAATGCTTTCTTAAAAAGGACAAAAGAATACAACTATAAGAGAAAAATGTTTAAAATATGGTTCATAAAACTTTAAAGCAAACTTTTCTTTTTGATAAAATAGTTAAGAAAAAATCATAAGCAAAAGATAGACAATGTAAAATGTCAGTCAAAGGACTATCTAGTAGATACAAAGAATACTTACAATTAAGTAATAAAACAAATAACCCATAAAAGACAATGTCCAAAATATTTGTGCATAAATCTTGGTGATGATTTTTTGGATCTGACACCAAAGCAAAGGCAACAAAAGCAAAAATAAACAAGTGGGACTACATCAAACTAAAAAGTTTCTGCACATCAAAGGAAACTATTAATAAAAAGTGAAATGGCAATACTGGATAAGAGAAAATGTTTGCCAATCATATACCTGATAAAGGGTTAATATCCGAAATCTAGAGACCTCATACAACTTAACAACAACAATGACAACAACAAAACCCTCACTATCTGATTAAACAACGGAGGATCTGAATAGACATTTTTCCAAAGAAGACATACATATGGCCAATAAGTACATGTAAGGGTGCTCGACATCACTAAACATCAAGGAAATGCAAATCAAAACCACAAAGAGATACACCTCTCACTGATAGAATGCTTATTATCAAAAAAACACAAGAAATAACAAGTATTGGTGAAGACGTGGAGAAAAAGGAACCCAAGTGCATTGTTGGTGGGAAGGTACGTTGGTGTAGCCACTATGGAAAGCCCTGTTGGAAGTATCTCAAAAAATGAAAACAGAACTACTGTATGATCCATCAATTCCATGTTTGGGTATTTGTCAAAAGAAAATGATAACACTAATTTGAATAGATGTATGCACCCATATGTTTATTGTAGCACTGTTTACAATAGTCGATACATGGAAACAACCTACATGTCCATGTAGGGATGAATGGATAAAGAAAACATGTTATATACATACAAAGGAATATTATTCAGCCAATGCAACCTTGCCATTTGTAACAACATGAACAGACTGCTCATGAACAGCATGAACACATGAACAGCACTCTGCTAAGTAAAATAAGAGAAAATACCATATGATCTCATTTATATGTGGAATCTAAAAAACAACAACAACGACAAAAGATCTCATGGATAAAGAGAACAGAATGGTGGTTGCCTGAGGTGGCAGAGTAAAAGGGTGGGTGAAATGGGTGAAGGAAGTCAAAAGGTACAAATTTCCAATATAAAATAAATTAAGTCATGGGGATGCAATATACACTGTGGTGACTATAGTTAAAACTTTATGGTATATTTGAAAGTACTTAGAAGAATGAATCTGAATGTTCTCGTAACAAGAAAAATGTTGGTAACCATATATGGTGATGGATTTTAACTGGACTAATTTTGGTGGTCGTTTTGCAATATAAACAAATAGTCAATCATTACATTTTACACCTCAAGCTAATGTAATGTTATGTCAATTTTACTTCATTTAAAAATAAAAGGATTAAAAATATATATTTGAGTAAACACTCCAGAAATGCCAATAAGTACCTATATGAACAGATGTTAAACACCATTAGTCATGTGATTCGTTCTCAGAGATATACAAACTAAAAACATGAGATATACTATTTACCTACTGGAATTGCTGAAGTTCAAAAGATTAACAATACCAAGTATTGGTGAGAATGCAGATAGCTTGGGGCTGTCATATAGGACCAGGACGAAACGAGAGTGGTACAGCCACTTTGGAAACAGTACAGCAGTGCCATAAAGTTTAATATGCACTTACTATCTGACCCAGCGATTCCACTTTTAAGTTTTCACCCAAGAGAAAAGAAACTGTGTTCTCATATGAAGATGAGTAGGTAAACATTTATGGCAACATTGTTATAAATTGCCACAAAGTGGGGAAAAAACCCACAAACGCCCAACTGTCTAACGTATAAACTAGCGACAGTTTAGCCAACCATTCAGGTCCCCAGTATATTCAGTAATATTTTACTCAGAAATACAAATCAGTGAAATGTTAATACATACAGCAACACTACGCTAATAGGAAAAAGCCAAACATAAAACATCGTGTACGGTATGATTCAATTTATACTGAATCCTAGAAAAGGAAAATTTATAATAAAAGAAAGTAGATCAGCTGTGTCCTGGATCCAGGGGTAGGAATAGTAGATTGATTGCAAAATGGAACTAAGAAACATTTTAGAATAAGAAAAAAATATATATCCTGATTATCATTATGGCTGTGTGATTCCATACGATTATTAAAACTCAACAACCTATACTTTTAAATGAGTGTATTTTATTCAATACATATAACATCTTAGTAAAAAAATGCATAAATTAATAAAAGAAATCCAGAGTACTGGTTCAAATCTCAAACGATCTGTTCTCTTTCCCAACTGGGGTAGATCTCTTAATTGATCTGAGTGCAGAAGAGAGATAAACAAAGAGCTAGCAAATCAGATTCTCTGTTGTGATGCACCCACTAGAGAATACATCTCCATCATGCATCTGACTTTGGAAATCATCAAAGGCTCAAACCAAGAAACAAAATTTCCATGAGCTCAGTAATTGATGATGGACAAGGGAACCAGTAAAATGGTATAATCAGTTCAAAGAGCATCATAGAATCTAGGGTATTAACAGAAGGACAAGATTGCTGGGTTTGATTGAAGAAAAAAAGAAGCTCATTGATGTCAACAGGGCTACAAGTCATAATTTCTGGAGTTCCTTGTCCCTCTAGACTGAAAATATTTGCATCACTACTGAAAAAGATATATGTAAGTTGAATTGTAATGTCACTAAACCTGGTATGCTTAATCAACAGTAAGTAGATAGGGAACGTACTAACTATATAATATCTTCTGGACGATCCTAGGATGGTCTTTCCCTTTGTATTATATTAACTGATATTCCCATTCAGTTACAAATATGCTGAGAGTCTGTTGTTTTAATTAAACAACAAAATAAAACAAAAAACCACAACAGTCTTTCACTCAAGCTTACAACTGCACCTATCGAAAGGCAACGTTATTGTCTGAAAATGTTTACCTTAGTCACAAACTTTTCTGACCTCATAACAGAAAGCAAGTGAGTGCTTTGATAATTTTTTCCTGTTTAACAAATTTTTTAAATTCTTACATTTGAACATAATAATGAAACCTAAATTATACTTAATTATGTAATTTTACATATACATAAATTATATAGATTATAAAATGATGTGAAATTGCATAAATTGTCAACCTGGAAATATGTGGATCTCAAGAAACAGTTTCTTTTTTGAATGTCTGATTTTAGTGTCTGTTGAAGTATCAACTAGTTTTAAATGTGTGTTTAATAAGAGAAAAGAAATTTGTTTCTTTTTCCAATTTTTTCCCTTTAGGCCATCTCTTTAATCTTAAGAAATTTTAATTTTGGCTTTTTTTTTCCCTACATTAAGCCAAACTATATTAGATGTCTATTCATAGAGAAGCTAGACTTTGCTGTCATTTTTGAGCCTTGGATTAGATCTCTTTCTCTCTGTGGAATAGGGAGCTTTTTAGTTATTTCCTGGTTTGGGGTGGTTTGAGTTGATGGATGCTACTTTACAAGTGGTTTCACTTTCTTTAAAATGAAAAATGTGGTGCAACTTTCTGAAATTGCCACAGAACCTCAGGAAGTTGTAATTCACCTGAATGAGAACAATAGCTTACCGTTTTCACTGTCTTGCGCTTCTATGCTGGTTGGTTACTGGATTTCGTCTCTCAATTACATCTGATGGTGTCTGTTCTTCCCTTTTGGGCCAACTCCCACTTATCTTTTACTCACTCCCTTTGAGACCACATCTTCCAGCATCTATTAGGAGAATGCCAAAACCCATGCAAAATGTATCTGTCTCCAGGTGTTCTAACAATGGGGCCAGAGAGGAGCTGAAGATGAACTACGTCAACCTTCCCTACTCTGTACCTCTCTTTAAATTGTGGCCTCAATGTAGTACTGTTTATGTGTAGAATCATGTATGATTCTCTTAAGATGTTCATGAAAAACCTGTTCTCTCTCTTTAGAAAAGAGAGGTTCAAACAAGTTACTCTATTAAGCAAATACTTGTAAAATAATACGATATGCCAGGAACTTTTGTAAGTGCTTAAGATATATTATTGAATAAAACAAAGTTCTGTTCTCCCATGGAACTTACCTTCTAGCAGGAAAAGGCAGATAACTAAGGTTCGAAAGGATAAATCAGGCAATTATATATTATCTTAGAATATGGAAAGTATTGTAGAGGAGAAAAAGAAAAAAACAGATCTGAGTAAGGCTTGAGAGAGCAAAGATTTCTAAGTTTTTGAACTCCAGACTGGATAATCAGACAAATTAGATGTTTGCAAGCAACTTACTTCGGCAAATGATGCAAGAAACAGCAATGGGAAGGAAAGGAAGGAAGGAAATCCAACCCAACTGCCAGGAATCCTCTGAAAAGTCCTGTGGAGTGTGTCTCAGCATTCTCTGCCCAAGGGATCAATTCAGGCAATGCTTAGACACTAGCTCCCATCACACACTGGAAAGGGAGGTTCCGTGAGATGTAATGTCCTACACTTGCAAGTCTGCAGTGCATCAGCGCAACTGAGATGTGTTCTGCTGGCATCTCACGAAGTGGAAGACAAGCACCAGAGCGAATGTTAGATACACGGTGCTGTCAGGATACAGCTGCGCAGAGTTGGTTGCCACAGCAATAGCTAGAGTAAGAGAAGGGGACGAGGCATCTGAGGGCATGCCCAATACACAAAGGCTTTCGTTAGGTAAGAGAGAAAGTTATATGAATGTATGGAGGAAGAACATTCCAATCAGAGA
This sequence comes from Tursiops truncatus, assembly GCF_011762595.2. Classification (NCBI taxonomy): domain Eukaryota; kingdom Metazoa; phylum Chordata; class Mammalia; order Artiodactyla; family Delphinidae; genus Tursiops; species Tursiops truncatus. Next base: position 82,224,652 of record NC_047046.1, on the reverse strand, counting down.
CAAAAGGCTGTGCAAATGCTTTCCAATTTTTGAGCAACTGCAGAGTCTAGTGAGGTTGAACTTGGGCGAATGAGTGGGTGATCTGTTGAACCTGAGAGCTGATAGGGCCAGATCACAGAGGGCTCTGTGAGGCGACTGTAAGAGTTTCGATTTTTATTCAGTGTGAAATAAAAAACCATTGAAGCCTTTTTCAGACAAAACATAACACGGATTTGACTTATTTAAAATTAAAATTGTATTTGGAAATAATATTCACATGCAGTTGTTAGTAATAATACAGAGATCTTGTCCACCCTTACCTACTTCCTCAACTATTAATATTCTGTAAAATTTTAATCAAATATCACAACCAGGATAGTGTCCAGAATATTCACTGATTCTATTTCCCCAGTTTAATTACAGTCATCTATGGGCGTGCTTACCTGTGCATTTAGTTCTATACAACTTTATGACTTGTGTAGGTTTGTGGAACCAGGACCACGGTCGATATACAGAACAGTTCCATCAGCACAAGGATTCCTTATATTTTGCCCTTTTCTAACCAGACTAATGTTTCGTACTCCCCACCTGTCCCTCTCCCTAACTCACGGCAACCGCTACCTAATCTGTTCTACATTTCTTTAGTTTTCTCATTTCAAAAATGTTGTAGAAGTGGAATCACATATTCAGTAAACTTCTGAGATGGCTTATTTCACTCAGTGTCATTTTCTGGAGGTCCATCCAAGTTGTTGCACGCATATAGAGTCCGTTCTTTTTTATTGATGAGTATTATTCCATACCCCGGCTGTATCCAGTTTGTTTAATCGTCCACCTGTTACAGGATATCTGGGTGGTTTCCAACTTGGACCTATTATGAATAGAACTGCTTTTCATATTCATTTACAACTTTCTGTGTGAACATGAATTTTCATTTCTCTGTTATCAAGACCCAAGAGTGCAATGGCTTAGACATATGGTTAAATGTATGTTTATTTTGTAAGAAGTTGCCAGACTGCTTCCGAAGAGGCTCTACCACTATATATTTCCATTGTCCATGTATGAGTGAAAGAGTTTCTCAGCAGCTTTTAGTGTTACGCATTTTTAAAATTTTATCCATTCTGATAGGTGTATAGTAATATCCCATTGGTTTTTCAAAAAAAAATGGGTTATTGAGATATAATTCACACACCATAAAATTTGTTCAAGTATACAATTCAATGGCTTTTAGTATATTCACAGAGTTGCACAAAAACACCACACTCTGACTTTAGAGCATTTTAGCCACCCCTCAAAATGACTTCATATCCATTAGCATTCATTGTGGTGGGTCCATTGAAAGAAGAGACTCTTTAGCTGGTCCTTACAGAGAGGATTCCCTGTGCAGGTGCTTGGTCCCTGGCAGGAGCCTCTTCACTGGGGAAGCCCTGACACCTGGCATCTCTCAACATGGGGGGGATTCTTAGACCTAGTGGAGGAGAGCGATTGCCAACAGGGCTGCCATGTTTCCCCCCTTCCCTTTGATCCTGGGGAGAAATGAACCTACCTATACTACCTACGTTTGCTAGACTAACAGTCTAAAAATGCTAGACCTGGGTTGCCATCCACTGTTGGGGGACTGGGTTGTAAGACACCTTGAAGTTAGAGGTTCTTCCTGTCTCTTTCAACTTTTCACTTTTAACCTTCAGATGTTTCCTGCATCATGTCCAGGGTTCATAATTGCACTAGTGGGGAGAAGGGAGCAAAACAAGTCTATTCCACATTCTCTGTACCTGTAACTTACTTTTTAAAATGACCTCTATGGTTCCTATTTTAAATAGACACTTGGGGACACCGTTAGAAGTTGCAGAAGTTAGCGTGCAGTCGCATAAATGAAGGTAATTGCTGACAGTGGACTGGATGGTGCTGAGAGGAGAGACAGATACATGATAGAGATATGTGATCTGGCTATGGATAGCTCTTGAAACTAGAGCCAAAAAGTTTGTCCAAATGATTTGATTTGTGGTTTACGGAAAAAGTAAGGAATCAGGGATGACTCAAAGTTTATTTTCCCCCTAAGCGAATTAAAGGCTAGAGTTGCCATTACCTGATAAACTAAACAGGTACGGCATTAGTATGAAAGGTGTATCTGGAATTCAACTGTGGACATATTAGTAGTAATGAGATGTATATTAGACATGCACATGGAAATATCAAGAAGGAAATGGAGATGAGTCCAAAGTACAGGAAGGGGATCTGGGTTGGTGATATAAATTTGGTAATTATTATGGATTTAAGTGGTGTTTAAATCCATGATACTGGATAGAATTACCAAAGAGCCAATGGGTAGGTGTTGGACGGATGCCATGCTCTTCCCTTCACCATCTTCTTCCCACTTAATTCCCAGCCCGTATCTCTGAAAGCAACATTATCTTCCCCAAATGACTTCCTCCCAAAATCTAGTCTTTCATATTCATAGTTACAAAATTTTCATGCCATAGCTTTAATTCTGCCAACCTAAAAGACATAATTAGCTGTCCTAAAAACAAAGAAATTTGCTATCAGTGATGGAAATGCCTCTCATAAATTTATTTAAAACTTTAAAAAAATCCCGATTTTACATTATTCTCAGAGTTAACAGAAAGCTTATATTTTAATCTAGAACTCAGGATTCAAGTATGCTTTATTCATTCTCTTCAGTGAAGGTTATAAGAATATAAAGAAAATAAAATATTATGCTTTCTCCATTATATAATAACAAGACAATTCAGACGTAGGAAAAATTAGTACTGTTTTGAGGCTGTATGTTTCTTAGAGAAAAAGTCAGAACAAGAACTCTTGATATTCCAAGTTTCCACTCTATCATGCAGTTCAGGAGAATCAGTGTAAATTGGTGCTGAGAAGCACTGCTGCTATAAGCACACTCTGTTCCTGAGGAGAAACATGCTTGGGTAGTTGGAGAAAAGATTATGCTGCTGTTGTACTACTACTTTCTATTCTTCTAAGTACCAATGAATGCTTTAAGACCCTTGGTCATAGTTCCTACCTTCCAAGCTCTCATGGAGTAGGGCTGAATACCAATAAAATTCAAGAGCAATATTTATATATACAAGCTGTCAAACAGTATCAGTGCATTTATCTGAGGTTTCAATGAAGATTATTTTTTAAAACATGTCATTTCTGTGAAGTTAAATTGCACAAACTGTGGACATTCCACTCTCTCGTTCCATCTCAATAATTGGGTCATACTATATTATTTCATCATGGGGTCAAGAGAAATGAGATCTCATTTTTAAATACTTTGGGCTTATTCTACATTACACTCACCAACATCATCGAAACAAAACAAACAAAAGGGATGAAAATAAAATCTAATTCAATTGGAATGAAATAAACTTCAGTTAAAACATAATGATTTGAACACACATACTTATAACCTCTCCTTGTGAAAACACCATTAAGATATTTCAAAAAGGAATATAAAAGTTCACAAAGGCAAAGGAAACACATTAATGAAAGATTAAAATATTTTGGCAAAAGGATAATTAGATATTGGGTAAAACTGAATCGTTAGTATCTGCCAAAAGGGATATCAGTAATAAGCAAATACATTTTCACAGCCAAAGGCTAGAGACGGGTAAGGAGCTAGTTGAATGAGAAAAAAGAAAGAAGGAAGGAAGGAAGGAAAGGAGAGAAGGAAAGAGAGAAAGGGAGGAAGGAAAACAAAAGAGAAAAGGTATTTTCTTATGAACATTTTTCCCTCTTATATCATTAATCAACAGAGAGCCAGAGAAGGTGTTAAATATGGTTTGAATAAGGACTTCACATACTAACAATTCAGAAGTTTTTATTAGTTCTGCTTTATTAACAATACCCTTTAGAGTATTATAAAATTAATCAGCTTTAAATGAAAGTATTAGTACAACTTCGCCTCCTATTACAGTATATACTGTTTTATTTTACTCTGAAATATCATATAGGTATTGTCTAAAATAATAACTGCTATACAGAGAATAAATGCACGAGCACAACTCTCTGATTAGACTTTTGCTTCCTAGTATAAAAGGCTTAATTAACACTCTTTAAAGATTACTGTAGGGGCATTACAGTTTGAAATATTTCTTTAAATGACTTTGATTCATAGACCCTGGTTGGGAGCTGAAACACACCTACCCGAGGAGGGGCAACTCATAAGCATCTGGCCATCTAATTCTATTCTAGTTTTAGGACTTTTCATTCCACTCTAATAGTACAAATGGGAATTCGGATGAACTGCCTTGATGTAAGATTTTTCTGTATCTGGACAGAGAAATGAATAGATCCTCTACCTGAGAAACGTGAGAATGGCTCACTGTGAGAGATATAAACTCTTCTCCAGAGCGTGTTTTATCAGATTAAATTCTACTGTATCAGGGAAAGTATTAATCCGGCCATACTTGGGATATATATTTCTACTAACAGTTCTCACACCTGAAGACAAACATTTTTCTAACTATTAAATATTCTAGCTGTTATTTAATAAGGGATCCAATGGCATGGTTTCTGCTACATCACTGCTCTTTGGAAGGTACTTTCATAATCTTCTATTTTATTAAGAAATAAAACATTGCTGACAGATTATTTTGTATACATGGTATTTCAGGACCAAGACTGTAGGTAGAATTTGATTTGCTACTTCTTCCGTTTAATCTTGTGTAAATAATCCATAGAAAGTGAACAAATACCCTAAAATATATTTGAAAGAGCCCTGAAATAGCAGAAGCTTTAGGATTTAATCTAGTCATAAAAAATTGTTAACTGTAGAAACTTGATCAAAGAGAAATAACATGTTTGAAATATCTTTTACATGCTAGCCACTGTGCTCATAGACTGTATACCTGAAAGTACAATTCTTAGGATCACATGTTATTTTGATGTGACCTTACATTGCAGAAGAGAAAACGTGTTAGTGAAACTACTCGACACAATCTAAGGAAATATAACTATTTCCCCAGTTTTTAATTTGCAAATAGCAGACATCATTCAGGGAATTTCTGTAAAGCCGTATGTAGATTTTAAATATGTGTAAAAATTTTCTCAAAAAGCAAAATATAAATACTTTTCGGTATTTATACTAAAATAACAAACAACAAGAAAAAGACAAGAAAGAATGTATCCGAATTGAAACGTAAAAGAAAGGGTTGATTTTACTATGAGTTAAGAAGCTATTTTCTGTGCTGATGAAACTGATTCAATCAAGTCAAAACGATCTGATTTTGCGAACAGTCCCTCCCCCTTGGCTACTTGGGCAAGGGAACCCCTGCCCTGAGCTCCACGCCTTGAAGAGCACCACATATTACAAACACATGTACACAAAAGGGATGCAAGATCACATGAGCACATCAATTCCTCAGAAGCAGGTTAGATTCCAACTGGAAGAGTCCTTAGATGGGATTACAATACATTCATCCATTGTAATAGGGAGAAGGCAGAATATGTGGGTAAATACGTGACTAGGTTACATACAGATTTGGTAGTTAAAAACCTGTGCAGGTTGGTTTCTGATTGTTTCAGTTTTTTTTTTTTTTCAAATGAAATAACACTTAGTAAATGAAGTAACAACTAATGAATGAAATACCGATTATTCTTTTGAGAGCTTTCTTAACAGGTTACCTAAAATTTGCTGCAAATCTTCATGTTTTATTAGGATAATCACTTAAGCATAGCGAAGAATGACTGAAAAGTTGCGTTTGTTTCTAGAAAAAGTAGAACCAGAGAATATAGTACCAGACTGATAGGTACTTGCCGAAAGGATGTGACTAGGAGAACCTCCTTCTTGTGACACACCTTTCCAGCTGGCACCTCTCAGGTGATACTCAACCTTATTTCTTATTCACTGATATAAAGATAATTAAACTTCACTTAAAAGGTGAATACTGAAAGAAAGGACATGGAACTATCATGCAGCCAGCCTAAATTAGTTTGACAACGTTACCAAATTAGTTGTGCACTAATGAGATGGCATTATGGGAGCAAGAGAGACTTCAAAGAGTAATTTATAATAAACCTCTAAAAAGAGATCATCACCCTCATCACTACCAGCAGCATCATCATTAGGGAAGAAGGAAGATGCGGAAAAAGGCTGGTTCACTGAAAGACTGCAAGAAGCAAAGCCTACTTTTCACATGATACCATCCAACAGGCACTGCCATTTGAGAGAAGGACCCACTTATTTTATGTGTGAGGAGTTACACTGTTGGAGACCGTCTGAGCACTGTTAGTCGCTGTAACAATACAGCAGTTAACACTCAATCAATAATTACTTTTCTCCAGGTGTTAAGTTAAAGTCTTAATATGCTTTATCTCATTCCATTCTCATCGCAAAGTTTGCATTTGGTACTATTATAATGTCCATTTTACAGATGGGAATTAGAGAACTGGAATGTTTTTCCGAGGTTACACAGTTGAGGACACTGGGTTTAGTATAGTGAACTAATTAAGGCTAGGCAGCCTTAATTTTGCATCCTATGCTATCTAACCCTAGTCTGATCCTACTGTAACTTACAGAGAGAGAAACTAGAAGGAAAGTAAATAATAACTGGGCTTTTTGAAGTAGAAATTCTGAAAAAGATATACTTATCTATAAAATAAGGTGGATAAAATACTGAAGACAAACTTTGCCAACTTTATACTTTGCCTGGGACCCGGGATGGCACTGAATGCATTTCTCTACCCAGATACTTATACAAATAATCACAAGCCTAGTCAAAACCACTTGTGAACAAGTGTTAATTATGTTTATTAAAATTTACCCAGCTGTTGAAATTTTCTAATGCCTGAAGAAAATGAGAGCTATGTTGAATATACAACTGGGAACAATGTAAATGAAACTGACTCTTTTGAAGAATAATTACTTATGCTAATTTACTGGAACACAATAGGCTCTATCAGCAAACATTTTCATAGTAATGTTATTATTTGCCTTCTCTGAAATGCTTGTCTCATTATAGTGAAGTATAAAAGAGTCAGAATACATGAACTGAATTTAAAGATTAGCAGTTATATGTCTGACCTAAAAAATTACAGGTTATATACCGTTCAAGGTGTATTTTAATTTATATAAAAAATGATGTACTTGAGATGCCCCTAAAACCATTCATTTCTCACATTCCAAAGAAGAATGTCAATAATGAATATGACATTCTTAATCATTAATATTCATAGGTATATATTACATATATAACAATTTATATCAAATAAATGTTTCTAGTCCCTTAACTGGATGATACTAATAGCAAGACATAAGGTAATAAAGTGAGTGCCCTCAGAGAAAGAAAATACAGGAGATATTAAAAATATCAGAGGAATTCATTTTCATTTACAGGATACTTCTCAAATTTATCTTCTCATTTATGAATAAAATGGAACATTTTGTTGACTATGGAAATACATTATTTTATGTTAAGTACTATTTCATTACTTAGCAAATATAATTTTCTGTATCAAATTTGCAGGTATCATAATGCTCAAATATATAATGTAAACGAGATGACAGCCAAAGGAAAGATACTCTAAACCTTTAAATTAGTGTGAAAATAATCTTAAATCAAATATGACATAACAGAGTCAAATACAATGTGCTCCTTTTCTCCCTCCTCACAAGTTGTTCTAAGATTCTGAAATATCACCCACCCTACTGTACAGTCTCGATAACCTTACACGCCCCAGGTGAACTGGGCCTCCCGTCAGAGCTGATTATTTCAAGAATGGACTGAGAGCCACATGGAGCTAACCAGAGACTAAATTAAAGGTTACAGACACCAATCTGATTAGTTGCTGGTGAGCACTGGACCTGAAATGTCATCAGGACTTTGGGCCAGTTTTGGTCATTTTCACTGCAATACACTCCGGCCACTGCACACCTTCCAAGTATAGCAAGCACATGAGCCTTCAGAGAGATGCTCACAAAATAATCAGACTCGAAACACATAAGCAGAGAAGTAGTCATGTGAGAGCCACTGCCTAGAAATTCATCAGATCCTTTACCTACCTCTCACCATCACTGCCCTTTTAGATTCAGGCAGTAAGTGTGGGTTTCTATTATTTGCAGCTAACTTCACACAATTTAAGCAATCATTACTTAAAGACAACAAAAATCCCAAATCAAGAATTTAATTTGATAGCTGTGAACAAAATCTGCAAGATTCAGGCAGTGCATTTTGTGAGATAGCATTGAAAAACTTAGAGCAGTCCTAAGTTAAGCTACTAGAATCATAATTTAATACGCATAAAGAAAAATATTCTCCATCCCCAGAAGACCAAGTTAAGTAAGCCAAGAGTATATTTTATAAACTATTAAACAATGGTAAATGTATTTATATCTATTAAATTAGTATATTGGAAAATAAATAAAAATGATTAATAGATAGCAAGAAATATAAAATACATGAAACATATATGAAACAGTAATATAAAACTAACAATAACGTGGACAATGTAGCCCTACATATAATCCCTATGATTAGCAGAATCATTTTTAAAATGGAGTACATATGATTTTCAAAAACATATACATTTTTTCCACAACTGGCCTTATGTTGGTTTATAGAGCAAGCTTCAATAAATTACAAAGGGTTGGTATCATTCAATGGATGATCTCTGACATTGGTGAAAAAACAGGAAATCAATTAAAAAGCAGGGGGTAGGAGGAAGGATCTCCGACAATTTGGAAATTATTGGAAGTTATTTCCAAATAACCAACAGAACATAACAAAAAAGGAATCACAAGTAAAATTAGAAAATATTTTAATCTGAATGTTAATGAAAATATATTAAAACCCGTTACATGCAGCTACAGAGCTGCTTAGAGGGGAATTTACAGACTTATCATTAGAAAGTTTTAAAAGCAATAATCTCAAATTTCATTTCAGAAAGCACAAAAAAAGAACAGAAAAGCAACATCCAAACAATAAAGCAAAAGAAATCAATAAAATTAAAATCATAAAATAGAGAACAAAACACTAGCCAAGAATAGTTTTTGTATTATCAGTTAACGTGAAAAACCCAAGCAATACTGTTTAAATATGAAATAGAAAGAAAGCCAGGGGCACTCAGCTAGCTCAGTTGGAAAAGCGTAAGAGTCTTTAAACAAAGAAAACCCCCCAAAACGGAGCATCACTACAGACACCAACAAAAATTATAACCAACCTTGAGTCATCAAGTTTGAAAGTAAAAATGATGTGAATAAATGCCTTGAAAACCATAACATAACTTGACAAAAGAATAGAATCCTAAATAATTTAGTATCTGTTAATGAAATTAAATTGATTATTGAAACCTGTCCTACATTGAAAAGTTCAAGTCCAAACAACTTCATCAGTAAATTCTACTAAATATTTTTAAAAGTAACAACACCAATACCATACAAATATTTGAAGAGGATAGCAAAAGAGGAAAACATTTTCCAACTCATTCTGTGTCACAGTTTTAAACTTAATATCAAGTTCTGACAAGAACATTTCAACAATAACAACAAAATGCAGATCCACCCTTGTCATAAATACAGATGGGAAAATCTTGACCAAAATATCAGCAAATCAAGTCCAGCAATACAGAAAATCAAACCCATCATGAGAAACTGGAGTGCAATGCAGCAACAGTAAAAGTAAAAATTTTAACATTTGAGAATCAACAGATATAATTCACCACGTTAACGCAAAAAAATGAAAAAAAAAAATAACCTTACCTCAGTAGAAGTACTGCTGTTAGTAGTCATTGCAGGAAACTTCTTTAATCAATAGGGGTCTAAAAAAAAGAAAAGGAATCACTAAGTCAGTGATCATATATAATGAAGGATTATTTAGATCATTTTCCCCCAGACAGAGGAAAAAACAATTCACACTATTATTATTTCTATTTAGCATTTTATTGGATATCCTGGTCTGTGAAATAAAGTAAGGTAAAAAAGAAATACGTGTCTCCTCAATCATTTTTTGAGTATAATATTTTTCTTAACTTAAAAAAGAAACAGAAGAATAAGTGTAGGAAAGAAATAAAATATATTTTTGTGATGTCATGATTAAGGTAGTAGAAATTCCAAAAAATTTATAGATTATAATGGTAGTAATCAGCGAACTAAAAAAGTCTTGACACGTTATATCTGAATTATAATTAACTTTCCCAAAGACAGAAGTTTTATTAAAATCACATGGCAGCCACAAAGAAAAAATTCTATAACAGATTTTAAAAAGAGAGAAAGACAAAAGGATCAAATATATCACTACAAAGAACATGATCAAATCTGCTATGCACCAAATGTTTGTGTCCCCCCAAATCTTATGTTGCAACCTAATGCCCAGTGTGATAGTATTAGGAAGGGAGATCTCTGGGAAGTGCCTAGATCGTGAGGATGGAGCCCTCATGAGTGGGATTAGAGACCTTATAAAAGACCATACAGAGCTCCCTAGACCCTTCTGCCATGGCAGTTACAACTAGAAGGTGCTGTCTCTAAACCAGAATGTGGGCCCTCACTAGACATTGAATCTGGCAGTGACTTGGACATCCCAGCCTTGGACTTCCCAGCCTCAAAAAATGTGAAAAATAAATGTTTGTTATCAGCCATCCAGTTTATGGTATTTTTGTTACAACAGCCTGAATGGACTAAGACAGCAAAGAAAATCAAAAAGGAAGACAGCAAAGAAAAACAAAAAACAAAACTGACAGAAAAAAATTTAACAGAATGACCAAAGCAATCCCTCACCTATAATAATTACTTTAAATATACTGGACGAAATTCACCAACCATAATGTGTAGAGTGGTTATTGGATGAAAAACAAAAACAAGAGCAAAACAAAGATCCAACTCTATGTTGTCTACAAGAGACTTATTTTAGATTTAAGGACATACATGGACTGAAAGTGAACGGATTTAAAATGATATTCCATGCAATGGTAAACAAAAGGAAAAGCAAGTGGCAGTACTTATGTCAGACAAAATAAACTTTTAGTCAAAAATCGTCACAAGACTAAAGGGACATTGCATAATGATAAAAGGGTCAATTAATCAGGAAGATACAACAGTTATAAATATATATACACTCAACATCAGAGCACCTGAATATATAAAACAAGCACTGATACAACTGAAGGGAGAAATAGACATCAATACAGTAACAGTAGAAGACTTCAATATCCCACATTCAATCATAGATCATCCAGACAGAAAATCAATAAAGAAACAGCAGACTTGAACAAACTATAAAGCAAATGGCCATAACAGATGTATACAGAACATTCTATTCAACAGCAGCAGAATATTCATTCTTCTCAAGTATATAGAGAACATTGTCTGTGATTGATCAAATGTCAGGTCACAAACCAACTCAACAAATTTCAGAAGACTAGAATTATTCCAAGTATCTTTCCCAACCACAGTGGGAAACTAGAAATCAATAACAAAAGGAAAACTGGAATATTCACAAATGCTTGGAAATTTAAAAACACACCCTTGAGCAAATATTGGGCCAAAGAAGAAATTGAAAGGGAAATTCGAACATGTCTCAAGACAAACAAAAATTAAAACACAACACACCAAATCTTACAGGATGCAAAAGCAGCACGAAGAGGGAAGTTTTTAATGATAAAAACCTACATTAAAAAGAAGAAAGACTTCAAATAAACAACCAAATTTCATACCTCAAAGAACTAGAAAAGGATAAACTAAGCTCAAAGTTAAGAGAAGGAAAAAAATCATAAAGATTGGAGGAGAAATAAATGAAATAGAGAACAGAAACAATAAAAAAGGTCAATGAAATTAGAAGTTTATTTTTGAAAATATCAACAAAATCAAGAAATCCTTAGCTAAAATAACTGAGACAAAATAGAAAAAATAAAAGGAAAAGCAAAGGAAACAAAAGCAAAAATAAACAAATGGAACCTAATTAAACTTAAAAGCTTTTGCAAAGCAAAGGAAACCATCAACAACACAAAAAGACAACCTAATGAATGGGAGAAGATATCTGCAAATTATACGACAAATAAGGGGTTAATATCCAACATATATAAACAGCTCGTACAACTCAACATCAAAAATAAACAACCCAATTAAAAAATTGACAGAACTGAATAGACTTTTGAAAGAGGAAATGCAGATAGCCCAAGGTATATGAAAAGATGCTCAACATTGCTAATTATCAGAAAAATGCAAATCAAAACCACAATGAAATATCACCTCACACCTGTCAGAATGGCTATCATCAAAAAGAACACAAATAACAAATGCTGGTGAGGATGTGGAGCAAAGGGAACCCTTGTGCACTGTTGGTAGAAATGTAAATTGGTGCAGCCACTGTGGAAAACAGTATGGAGTTTTCTCAAAAAAGCTAAAAATTGAACTACCATATGACCCAGCAATTCCACTTTTGGGTATGTATCCAAAACAAACAAACAAACAAATAAACAAAAACACTAATTCAAAAAGATATCTGCACCTCAATGTTCATAGCAGCATTATTTACAATTGCCAAGGTATGGAAGCAACCTAAATGTAAATCAACAGATGAATGGATAAAGAAGATATTGTGTGTGTGTGTGTGCGTGTGTGTGTGTGTGTGTATACACACACACACACAATGGAATGCTACTCAGCCATAAAAAAGAAGGAAATTTTGCTATCTGCAGCAACATGAATGGACTTAGAGGGCATTATGTTAAGTGAAATAAGTCAAAGGAAGACAAATAGTGTATGATATTTCTTATATGTGTAATCCAAAAAATACAACGAACTAGTGAATAAAACAGAACAAAAAAAGTGGACTCACAGATATAGAGAACAAACTAGTGGTTACCAGTGGGGAAAAGGAAGGGGAGAGGGGGTAATATTAAGGGTAGAGGGAAAAAATGGTTATTATGGGATTATATAATATCATGTGTGTGAAACTTCTGAAGTTTTTAAAGCACTATAGAATTTAAAGAATCTTTTGTTCAATTAAAAATTAATTTTAAATAAATGAATAAATATTTTTTTCCAAAAAAAGAGAAAAGAATGAAATAAAATCAGATATGGAAGAGTAAACATTACAATAATGCCACAGAAACTTTAAAAAAATCATGAGGAAGTATTATGAATGATTATATGCCAACAAAGTGATCAACCTAGAAGAAATGGATAAACTATTAGAAACATACCACCTACCAGACCGAATCATGAAGAAATACCAGCAGAAAGTTTAAATGGACCAATGTCAAATAAGGAGATTAAATCAGTAACCAAAAACTTCCTGACAATGAAAAGTTCCAGATCAAATAGTTTCACAATGGAATTCTACCAAATATTTAAAGAAGAATTAATACCTATCCTTCTAAACTTGTTCAAAAAAAGAAAAATAGAGACCCCCTGAAAACTTCTTTATGAGGCTAGTGTTATTTTAATATCAATGCCAGACAAGAACACTACAAGAAAAGAAAACTACAGGCCAGTAACTAATAAACGTAGATGAAAACATACTCAACAAAATACTAGTAAGCCAAATTCAACAGCACATCAAAAGAATTATATACCATGACCAAGTGGAATTATCCTAACTGGAATCAAGAATAGTTCATCATATGTAAATCAATCAATGTGATACACCATATTAACAGAATAAAGGATAAAAAAAAATCACACGATCCTCTCAAAAGATGCAGAAAAAGCATCTGCAACATTTAATACCCTTTCCTGATAAAAATTCTCCACAAATAAGGAACAGAAGGAATTTACCTCAACACAATAAAGGTCATAGATAAAAATTGTACAGCTAACCTCATACTCAGTGATGAAAAACTGAAAGCTTTTCCTTTATGATCTGGAACAAGACAAGGATGCCTACTCTTATCACTTCTAGGCAACATAATACTGGAAGTATCAGCCTGAGCAATTAGGTAAGAGAAAGAAATAAAAGAACATCTAAACTGAAAAGGGAAAAGTAAATTGATCTGTTTGCTCATGACATGATCTTTTATGTGGAAAACTCTAAGGATTTCCGATACACACACACACACACACACACACACACACACACACACACACACACACACACAAAACCTCTCAGAAGTAATAAATAAATTCAGAAATGTTTCAGGACAAAAAATTATAATATTAGATATGATTCTATACACTAAGGAAAAAGAAATCTGAAAAGGAAATTAAGGAAAAGATCCCAATTACAATAGCATAAAAATAATAAAATACTTACTGATAAACTTAACCAAGGAAGTGAAAGACATATACTGAAAATTATAAAAAATGGAGAAAAGAAATTAAAGCAGACAAAAATAGAAAGATATCCATCCTGTGTTCATGGATTGGGAAAATTCCTATTGCTAATATGTCCATATTACCCAAAGTGATTTACAGATTCAATGCAATCACTATTACAACACCAATGCTTTTTTTTTTTTTTTTTTTTTACAGAAACAAAATATCCTAAAATTTTTATGGAACTACAAAAGACCCCATATAGTCAAAGCAATATTGAGCAAGAAGAAAAAGTGGCAGTTCTCACACTTTCTGATTTCAAAGTATATTACAAAGCTACAGTAATCAAAACAGTATGGTACTGACATAAAAACACATGTAAATCAGTGGAGCAGAAGAGAGAGCGAAGAAATAAACCCAAACATGTGTGGTCAACTGTTCTTTCATAAGGCTGCCAAGAATATGCAATATGCTAAGGATAGTCTTCAATAATGGTGTGGGAAACTGTCCATCTATATGCAAAGAACTGAAATTGGACTCATCTTACACCACACACAAAAATCAACTCAAAATGGATTAAAGACTTAAGACCTGACACCATAAAACAACTAGAAGATAACAAAGGCAAAAAGTTTCCTGACATTAGCCTTGAAAATGATCTTTTGGATATGACACCAAAAATATAGGCAACAAATGCAAAATAGACAAATCATATCAAACTAAAAAGCTTCTGTACAGTGAAGGAAATAATCAACAATGTGAAAAGCCTAGCTACAGAATGAGAGAAAACACTTGCAAACCATACATCTAATAAAGAGTTTATATATAAAATATATACAACTCAAAAATATATACAACTCAACAACAATAAATAATTAGATTTAAAAAATGGGTGAAGGACCTGAATACCCACTCTGAGTATACATCCAAAGAATTTGAAATCACGATCTTGACAAGATATCTGTATTTCCAAATGCATTGCGGGATTAATCACAATAGCCAAATCATGAAAGCAACCTAGATATCTACTGACGAATGAACCGATAAAGAAAATGCTATATATATAGTTCCGAAGAACAGTGGTTGTTGGAGTCTAGGGGGAGGGAAAAATGGGGAGGTATTAGTCATAAGCTACAAAATTTTAATTGTACAAGATGAGTAACAACTAGAGATTTAATATATAGCATAGTGCCTATAGTTAGCAACAATAAATTGTATACTTAAAAATTTATTAAGAGCATATAGCTTAAGTCCTCTAATGCAAAATAATAATAATATTAAGGAGGAGGAGAAACATAATAAAGAGAATAGGAAACTTTTGGAGGTGATGGATATGTTTATGGACAGATTGTGGTGATAGTTATATGGTTATATATATCTATCTCTATATCCACCAAGTTGTTTATGTTAAATATGTACAAAATTTTATGTGTCAATCATACCTCAATGAAATTTTTTTAAGAGTAGTACTATAAATGGAAGTCATTGCCCTACCAAAATCAGAAATTGGGAGGCCCTGGACACTTTTTTTTCTCCCCAAACCATAATTTGCTCTTTTAAAATAAGAGTTCCTCTGGTGGTGTACAAATTTAGATGTGAAACAATTCTTTAAAATGGTCTAGTCCAACCATTTCATTTTATAAATGTTGGAAATCAAGGCCATAGAGGCAAAAGGTCCAGGACTGCCCATAGTATTATAAGTGGAATTACTAAAATTAAAATCCTAGTAATTTGCAGACTCCTAATTTGCAGCATACTATTTGGGGGAAAAGGCACATCTATTCTCACCCACTTTCTGTTCATTGGTGACACTCTTCCAACAGCAGCTATGCTGGAAACCTGAACGTCCAGCATTTAATGGTCTTGTGGGCTGTAGGTTTCCATCCTAGCAGTAAAAGCTTTGTGATCTTTGATAATATCTCTCTTTTCTCTTTTGCTCCTTTAGCCTTTCCATAACCAACTCCTACATGGAACTTCCCTTGACTAGAAATATCTAGAGTAATTTCTCTTTTCCTGCCTGGACTCCAATAGATAAAAGAATGTTGAACCAGACTGACACTGACTCTAACGTGGTAAATTCACATCAGGACTCAGATACTGGATTAAATTAGAAAATGCTATTTCATATGTGAGGTGAATTCAATAAATAGAATTATTGTTATTTGTGGTCATTATCCTTGTCAACTTATAGAAAATAGCTTTAAATGACCACTTTTCAACTCATACACTTTTTGTCAGTTTCTTTTGTCCATGATCATTTTTATTAATATTGAAAAATTTATCCTTTTCCAGTGATGTATTCCTAAATAAACTGTCTCTTCTACGATAACATACCAAGTAGCTCCAGAGATTTCTGGACGTAGGGGTTTTCTAGAGCTGTGAAGGGATTAAAGAACATTAATCTGAATCTTTTCCTTTAATCTTCCTCAACAAAGGTGGGAAGCAGAGCCTAGCATTTCCTCATATGTTTATGCAGAACAATTTAAAAGTTCTCTGTAGTTAAAAATTAACATACCCATGCATTACCACTTTCCTCCGAAGAAATTGCAAGGGAAGAAGCATGATATATTATTTTCCATGCATCTAAAAGAAATGTTTAAATTATGGAATTCCCCTAATAGCAATTAGTTCAAATTGACTATTTTCATATTGCTTATAGATACACACACGTATACAGATAAAAACAACCATTTCCCTCTGAAATAGTTAAGTGATTAAAAAGTCAAGATCTCTAGTTTCCCATGACAACAAAATTAATCAGGAAGCAGTATGCCAAGGAAAGCAGGATTAGAAGGTTATTGTTCATAAAAAGAGTAATTAAATGACAAAGTCAATATACTTCCCCCAGACTTATAAAATTGGGCTTTTATTCTGTCGCCGCCCAGACAACATTTCAATAAAATCACAGATTGTTTGCTTGTGTAATATGAATTCAGACAAACGCTAAAATCGAGACCAATTTATAAAAAGTATGCCTTGCAAATTTCATTAACAGGTCATCTTCAGGGGCTAGCCCTCTGCAAGGCACATTTAATACAACAGGGTCGTCAGAGCCGGGTATTAATAGAAATGCTAAGGTGTCCAAAGGAAGAAACGCTAAAACCAGCGTTGCAGATGGCAGGTTACTGTGAATGCTTGTTCCTCTTATAAAATACACCTGACCCCAAGGCTGGGAAGCTAATAAAATGGCCATATGAACCTCCATAAGACAAAACACACTTATCTCTCTTGCAAGTTTTTAGGACAGGACGACCATAAACGAAACCCATTAAGACCTGGGGCACATTAATACTACACCACATACAGTGACAACAGTTTATAAACAATATTGTAACATGTGAAAAAGTCCTTCTACTAATTTAAATGTCTTCTGTGCTTACACATTTTATTACTGAGAATTACCAAATGTGGACATTTATTACTACAGATTTAACAAATGGACTAGAACATACCTTTACAGACAACTTGCTTAGTTCTCAAACCTAAGACATTTTAGTCTCAAAAAAAAAAAAAAAGCTAATGCTATTGTACCCTTGAAAGCAGAAAGTAGAATTTATGGAGGGTGAAATAAATTACTAAATGATGCGGCTCCACTGCTTTTACTACCTAAATGAAATGCAAAAGAGCTTGATGGGGAACTCAAGAGAAAAAAAAAAAAGTGCCTAGGCTGTAAGAGGTTTTCAGAAATTCAAGGCAATGATCTCAATAATGTTTACCCAAATAGGTCATGACATTCCATAAGTCAAAATAAACTGATTCATTCCTTTTTCCACTTCAGTTAAGTGGAAACAAGCATTAAAAGAGATCCTCAACTCTCTCTATATATGGAACTTGCATAATCAGTATCAAATGATGATTTATTGCTATTTTAACTATTTAAATTGAGTGATGCCCAGCTTGTTCAAGGACTTTCCTTGACCAGCTAATAGAAGTACATAACCACATTTCTAAAAACAGGAGTATTTATCTAAAGAGTTATAAGGTACATCCAAAGTACTATTAAAATACACAAAATGTTACGTCAAATGATATAAAGTTTTTTTATTTAATTGAGTCAATATATTTCTAGGCCTTCTTTTGCTCTGTAATTTTAAGACTTTAACTCACTAGAATCAGTATTGTTCCCGATTTGTTGAGCTGCTTTTATCACCAAACCAGCTCAATTATCCACAGGTACATTTTCATCATCAAGGATAGTACTTCTTCCATGCTATCATATCCTCCACGATATAAATGACACAGCATTATTTTTATGTCCTTTATTTAACATTCTATGATACCTATTTACTTATAGAAGTACAATAGAACCTATTTTCCCACGTGTATCCTAACAATCGTTCTTGATTTTAGTACTAACACTCATTGATCAGAATATTAACTGAACACATACAATTATAGTAAAAAAACTTTTGAGAATGGAAATAAAGTAAAATTAATCTATAAATTATAGCATAAAAAGGAAAATATTTTCAGTTAGTTCCTCACAAACCATATACAAATGTGTTGGGCTTTAGAATTAGGTCTTATTTATTACAGCGTAATTGCATTCTCCTTAGTTTTAATATTCTGCCAAATTGGCTTCTTTTAAAAAGCACCATCTTGGTAGAATGAGGAGTTACTGTTTAATGAGTACAGAGTCTCAGTTTGGAAAGACAAAAAGTTCTGGAGATGGACTGTGATGATGGTTGATCAATGACGTGAGTGTACTTAATGTCACTGAACGGTACAATTAAAGAAAGTTAAAAGGGGGAATTATGTGTTATGGATATTTTATCAACCTCAAAGTATACTCTTTTATTAAAACAGAGTCTGCAGGATGATTTGATCTATTTTCTACTCATTAGCAGAGTGATGCTGTTTGACTGTTTACAGAGGATGTATCCTAACATAAAATATGTGTCCTACAGGAAAACCTGTAATTGCTGGGATATTGGGCTTTCATAGTCATTCATTCATAGACTTGTTAGGAACCAACATCGGGTGACGGGGAAACAAAATAACACACAGCCACAGAGCTCACCAATTCCTGAATGGATATCCTTCTCATAAAAGTAGCTTGTTTAACACCAAACCCTCCTTATTTAACAATAATCCTATAAAGATTTCTCATGTATTGCCTTAAGGTATCTGTGAAATGGGATAATAGTTGCATTTGCCTCACAGGGTTATTATGGGAATTAAATGAGATAATCCATACAAATGTCTCCTTGTCTGGCACATGTTTACAGTCAACAAACACTAGCTGTTACTTTCATTATTAGTAGTATTATTTAATTCAGGATAGAAAATCTACCAGTTCCCAGGACAGAATCATTAAGCTTAAATATTTCTAGCTGAGCTATGACACAGGCAATATCTGGAAGAGGATTTTGTTGACATGCAAATTGTCATTTTAGATGAAAATCTCTTTCAACATTAATCATTGTTCAAGAGAATATAAAAATTAAAAAAGAAAATAACAACAGCATTAGGTAGGTAAAGGCTCAAAATAGATTAATATGTGCCAGATAAAATGCCTAGGATACTAGCAAAGTTACTTTCTAAAGTCTTTACACAATAATATACAGAAAGTATATTTTTGAATTGTTTACAGGCTCGATATAAGCCAACAATATAAAGGAGCTACAAAAACAAAATACTTTTTTTCTTATAACTCTATAAAACAAACAGAATGAGTAAGGTGACAGACACTTCTGTAGCACACAACCCATTCTGAAGGGCCACGTTTTGAGCAGGAGACTGAAAAGTTGTCACATACTTGGAAAAATATAATCAAAATGGTCATAGGTTTGGACCCTGTGAAGTAAAGTAAAAGTTTAAAGATGCACAGAATAAAATTTGGAGAAGATGATATTTCAAAATAAAAGTATGATATTTTAATACTTCTCTATAAAACTTTTCTTTATAGATTATAAACTGGGTTTCTTCCATTTCTATTTAAATAAGTAAATGAATTAATCATAGACAATAAATATGAACAGATTATAGTTTTAGACAAGTAACTTCACCAATTATCTCGTTGATGTTGTGTATAAGATTAGGAATGTATCTCATTATGATTTATATGATAATAAAAACTCAAACTATGGGGGCGATAGAGAGCCCTCCAAGATACAATGGAAGTTATGAAATATTTCCAAGAAGAAACATTTCCATGGAAATACTTCCATGGAAAAGAAGAATCACTTCTACACACAATTACATTTCAGGCGGTATCTCAGACCCTCTAAAATTCTACAGTAATCATAGAACCCAGTTTAAGAAATCTTTGACCTAGGAGATCTTTAATGTCTTATTAATTCTGATTTTTAAAAAATTTCCAATGTGACCAAAGCACCATGATAGGGTAAATCTTTTAATTGTTCTGATTTAGGGTTGTATTCTGTTGCTTATTTTTTTTCATGCAATAAATCCAGAATCACAATATGATTTTACATGATGTATTACTCTAGTCACTACAGTTTTTCCCAAAACTCTATATTTAAAGAAAACAGAAAAATATATCCAAGATCAAAGAGACTTTAATTCTCATACACCTTTCCTGAAAAGATTATTTGAAGACTAAAAAAATACCCTGAAACAGAAGGATTTTGGAGCGAAGGAATAGTGCTACTAAACTACTAGTAAAACAGAAAGAGTTCTCAGGTAACAGCTGTGCAATGGAGCTGTACCTCCAAATCAGACGTTTCTAATAAAATCAGTTAAAATTAATCCTAAGCGTATTTTTAATAATATATATAAATTTGGGGGACCGAAAGACTTTAATTACTATAAGGATATCAGAAACTCCAGCAATATTCCAAAATCCATAAAAGTATTTCCTACTATTAAGCAAATTAAAATTGTGGTTTATTTGTGGAGAATTCTGTCATTAAATCTCACTATTCTTATGTAGTTATTCTTCCAAATATTGCTCTAGGATAACTTGTCAAGGTCCAAAAATAAATCATCTATTTTTTTAAAAAAAATTCACTCATTTATGTATTAGCTCATTTCAATGAATATTTAGTGATGTCTGTCTGCGTATGGAGGGTATGTATGTGGTGTGGGGTGTGTGTGGGTGTGTGTACGTGGGGAGAATGACTACTTCCTTTTCCCTTTGCCCTCATGGAACCCTTTAAAAGATCAACTTAGGACATGAAGTTTTCCTGTTTCCCAAAGGTCAGAAGTTATTAGGAAAGCAAACTGTGCTTATTCATGTGCTCATTCCTAATGCCTAAAACAGAGCAAGCGGGGAACACTGAAATGTTCATTTTTTTGGCAAGGATGGGAGTGGAGATGATAAAGAAGCCTGTTTCTGCCAATGTCCACCTCTATCCCCTTTGGTCCCCACATCAGCCAATGATGCAATACTCTGGGAATACGGATTTCATCATTTTCTTGCCATCTTCAACTTTAAAAATGGTTTGTAGTGTGTTATGATAATTTAGAAATTGAGATAGCATCAATTATCCCTCTTATTCAGCGACTCAAACCTTATAAACAGACACAATCACCTTCAATAACAATTTCTGTGCATGTGAATGCATATATATATATATAAGCTTTATGTTAAAAAGAAGTAGTTTTTTCTTTTTACATTCTTAAAACTGTGTAAGGAAAATTTAGATATAAATTTTCTCCGTAACTCCAATTACTTTTTTTCCCCATCATTCCATTTTTTTAAATTATACATCTGATACCTTGCATGGCCACATCTCAAATTTCAAACCTGTATTTTCTACTCAAGCACAAGGATTTTGGCAGTTCAGTCAGAGTGCTTCTATTACCAGTACTTATTATTTATACTTTGTTTGACTAATAATGATGGTGTACTAGTGCTAGCTGGAATCTTCATACCCAATATAAATTCCTTGATTCGGAAAAGAAAAACAAAAGAATATAATGGTATGGTCTGTATTCCAAGAAAACTAGATATTTTTGAACATAAAAAGTAAAAATTAGCTTAAATAATGATATGTCAGGATACATAGCTTCTTAGAATTTTTATTTTGTCTTTTGCTTCAAATCTGTTGGTCAGAATATGACGTGATTTTTCTTAAACACGAAATGCAGTCATGCCACTTGTTGAAATTTTTATCCTTAGGCATATCTTCAAGTCTTGAGAAGTGAACTTAAATGATCACAGAGAATATATTAAAAGTCAATCTTGTTTCATGTATAATTTTTCCAGGCTTTTATAAAGATAAATCATTATTTCAGCAAACACTGTGAGTGCATACTTAGTCAATAATTGAGTGGCTATTTGTTGATTATATACATGGCACTCTACCAAGCCGATATGAGGTATGGTTTCTGGGAATCCGAAGTTCACAAACAAGTGAAAAGAGAAATGTACAATGGAGTGTTTTAAGTACTCTACTGCATTAAGCTATGAACTGAATGTTGTCACTGCACAAAGGAAGGTTGATCTCTCTTTCTGGATTTGTCTGGAAATGCTCAACAAAAGAAAACATTTCAATAACAAAACAGATTAGGTTTTGCTAAATATGGAAAAACTAGGCAGCTGGGTGATAAGGCTTTCAGGTAGAATGGTAAGCGTGTGGATTATTTTTGAGGGAGAGTTACAACTTCAGTACATTTTCAAATTAAGATTCAGGTCAAGTGAGATCCGAGAGGTAGATTTGGCAAGTCTATGAAAGGTGCTGTAGAGAATATGCTGAGGAATTTAAATTGTGTGAAGTGAGAGGAAGGTTCCAGTAGTGTACTGAGAACTGGGTCCGGAGAGGAGCTCCAACTACACAGGATATTAGACTCAGAGCATTTCATGGACTTTAGCGAAAACTGATGTTGGTTCTCATTTCTCTGAATCGAGTAAACCTCTTGAGGAAAGCACCTTGACATTGATCTGTAACCTCTCTTTCTTGTAGAACCCATTAATGAATTCAGGCAAACTTCTGAGCCCTCATTAAAGTTCACATGTGTGCTCTCCAGCGCACTACAGTGGAACACTTGACTAATTTATAACAAAGATAGATACATCAACAAACCTTGTTACTAGGAATTATGAAATTTTATTACTTCAGATATAATGCCCTGCCACAGCTATGAAGAATGTATGTACCTTAAGGTGCAGTGAAGATTAAAACCTTCCTTCTTTGAGTTCTTTGAGATAGATGAAGCCAAAGAAAAATAAATTATGTGATAACCTGAGAAGACTATCTTCTTTAGGTCACTTGGTTTGCCTTTAATAGCATGGTTGGCAAATAATTACACATACATTTCTTGCAAATATAAAAATAAGTTCATACCATAATTAGAAAAATACTACAAAGGCATATAAGCCATATATATCTACTGTGTTTTGGTTAAATTACTTAAGCATGAGTCTTTCTCAAGTTTAATATGTATACATTTACTTGTTTCTTTATAATCATATAATATTTCAAAGTGTTATATACCCTTTTTCTTCAAGATAAAAAGAAGAAAAACAAAAGGAAAGTTTAAAAATCTTTTCTTTTCTCTCTCTTCCTCCTCTTTCTTCTCTTTTTTGGCCAAATTAAGTTTTTTCACTTGCTTCTGTTTGTTTCTTTCATTTGTTGTCAGCCACTTCAAATAATGCTAAAATAAACTTCCATCTACAAGTATACTTACATACGGGGGCTGTTACTTTGTACAAGGGAATCTAAAACGCTGATCAGAAGATGAACTCAATTTTAAAAGGACTGTGATGCAATTTTCCCATATGATCACAGTAATTCTCACTTCCTTCAGAAATATGTGAGAAGGTCCATTTCCCCAAAGGTCAGAGGCAACGGATGCTGTAAAATTTTTCTTTTCCTTGTTGATCAATTTGTCATGTGAACGCATATTCTGATTTGCATTTGTTAAATTACTAATGCAATAGCATCTTTTTTACTAATCTTGATTCGGTATTTAAATTTTTAACAATGATTTACCATTCATGGACTTTGCTCATTAGTTAATTATATGGTTTGTTTTCTCCAATTTATTTAGCTACTTTCTGCACATTATAAATATTAACTTATGTTCATTTTTAGGAAGTAACTTTTTTTCCTAAACAAGTTTGGAGAACTCTTAGTCGTCATTTATGATGGCTTAGCATATATATGCTCAAACTGTCTTTAACTTCATGGCCTTTGGGCATCCCATCCTTACTGAGGTTGTAAGCTCCATGAAAATATTTTTTCTAATGCTTAAGTTGTTTTTTTTTTTAAAGGCTCACTCTCTTGATTTCTCTCCCTAATCTGTTCCTTCCACACTCCTTTTCAAATCAGTAAACTGATAATTGTGTGCTGGTCTTAAGTAAAACCCTCGACCTCTTTTTCTTGATGTGTCTCTTTTCCTCAACCCATACAGCCAATAAGGCTACTCTAAAACACAGGCCGAATCGCCACATTTTTCTCAGCTCAAATGTTACCCACTCAGTGTGGCCTGCTCGCATCATCCAGTATAACCAGACCTACTTTCTCATTCCCACATCCCCACAGCGGCACTCTCTTAATTCCTTTAGAATGTTTAATTGTGCATTTATTTCATTATTTTAATGTTACAGGATGACAACGACTAACAAATGTTTAATACAGCTCTTACTTTCTATTGCTGAAAATATTGAGCCATGATAAGTACTCATTAAGTGTTTGCTGAATGTTGGATTCCCTCGGATTTTCTATGTACATGATCACAAATCTATTGTATATACGTATGTATGTAGGTAGGTACGTGGTTAGAGGAAAAAGCATGATTTCAGACAAACAGGAAATGTGAGTTTGTAAAAATTCTTTCTTCGCTTCTTTGTGCCTTTTAACTCTGAGCAACCATGTCTTACTTTAACTTAAGACAAGTTCCACCCATTAACTACTAACGTAGTGCTGACCTGGGTCTTAGTTTCCTCTAAATTACCATAGTACTCATACTGTACCTCTTCTTTCTGACCACCACATATATAATTTGGATGACAAACATTTAATTGTATGTGTTTCATCATCTTATATAATATGTAATAAATATATTTTTAATTTAAAGTTCATTTTAATCTCTTAATCTGATATACTAAATCTGTTTTATTTAGGTAATATGAGGCCCATCATCAAAACGTTAATTATCTCTTCAGCTCTATCTAATTCGATGTTGAAATCAGGCCTTGAGGTTTTACTTCCTTCAGCTGCTGCTCCTGAAGAATGGTCAGCTTCCACACTCTCTCCCTCACCATTTCATGTTGTCTTTCTCTGTTGGTCCTGTTTTTGAGAGAGAGCTACCCTGTTTTGGTTGTGGCTGTTTCATTTTCGTTTTCCTTTCTATCACTTGCCTATTTTTATAATGAACATGTTATTACTTAGTGATTAGCTCAGAGAGGGATTCTCAAAGTGTAAACTCACAACATCTTGACCAGAAATGTCATGAGAACCTTTGCTACATCAACATGTGTTATGAGTTGGATTGTGTTTCCCCCAAATGTGCTGAAGTCCTAACCCCCAGTATCTGTGAATGTGGCCTTATTTGGAAATAGGGATTTTGTAGACAAGTCAAGCTCAAGTCCTTAGGGAGGGCCCTAATCCAATGTGACTGTGTGCTTATAAAAAGAGGAAATTTGGGCACATCGACAAGCACACGGGGAGAACATCATGTGAACTTGAAAGCAGAGATCAGAGAAATGCAGCTAAAAGTCAATCAATGCCAAAGATTGCCAGAAATCGGCCATAAGCTAGAAGAGAGCATGGAACACATCCTCTCTCAACAGTCTCAGGAGGAGCCAGCGCTGCCAACAACTTGATCTCGCATTTCCAGCCTCCAGAACTGTGGGAGGCTAAATTTCTGTTGTTTAAGCTGCCAGTTTGGGGTACTTCAACACAAAGACTGTAGCAAATTAATGCAACATCTAAACCTTATAAGAAAAATTCTATATTAATATTTTACATAAATTAAACAATATTTTGATTCAAATCCAAATTCTATGAAACGTAATTTCATTCAAAATGCCCTTTATACTGTATAGGTTAAAACTGTATAGGCTCCCTACAAGAAATAAATATTCATGAAATTCTGTGGTTATATATTAATAGTACTGAGCCACTACGCATGATGAGCCGGTTTATGATTATATAATATTTCTTTTTATTTTTTCTTATCATTGGCATATAAGCCCTGTATAAATTTAAGGTGTACAGCACATTCAAACTTTGCCTACATAAAAATATATATACACATATTAATGTCCCTTACACAGAAAATAAAAATTATATTTACAACGATGAAGTTTACCTGACAAATCATTCAAGGAGCTCTACACACTGCCTTCAGAATACTTTTCTTCCTGGACAGTAACTTTGAAATGACAGCCTAGCAAGATTTTACTATGATACCTCCTCTTCTTCGTCCCCTCCCTGAATCTTCATTACAGGAAACCATAGAAACAGGCACAAAATAGTGATGACATCTAAGAACTTTGTCATTTTTTGCCCACTATTTTCTTTAGCCTTCCAGCTCCTATACTGATAATAGAAAGTTGACCTTAAACCCTCTCAGTCCTAAGTCCATGGCCCTCTCCTGAAACTAAATGACACAGAACACCAACCACTTGATAAAGCCTCTCGCTTAAATCCCTCCCTGCTATCCCACCACTCCTTCCTTTCTTCCCTGACATGACAAATGAAGCAAAGGCAGAAGATTGAAAAAAACAGTCTTTCAGAGAAAAATAAAAGGCATTTACCCTGGTTATTATAAGTAAATTACTACCCTGAATCATAATTCAGAAATGTAAGCCAGCTTTTTATCCCTTATCATTATCGGTGTTGAATTATTCAGTGGTACCCATTAGCAATGTGATAACGTAGTGATTTTATATTTAGGCTTCCTTGTACAGGATGTCAGCAGCTTACTTCGAACACCTGACAAGTTGACGGTGCACTGACTCAGAAATGATTAAAGTTAGTGACCAGGAAAAAACAGTAAAATCTCATTTCACTTTTCAAAAAGCCATGCCTAGAAAAATAGTCTCCCTTAACACTCCTCCTTCTTCTTATCATAATTACTATTATCACCACCACCATCATCAAATAGGCAACAGTCAAGAGCATCTCAATTACAATTAAGAGCTAAACTGTCTTAATGTGCCATTTTCCTTATAACGTATTTTTTAAAAATCTGAGATGCCCATCTTTCCTCTTTCTAGTTTCAGATTTTTTAAGGAAATATATGTATTTTTTTCTTCATACACCTGCACTGTAATTTATAAACTGTCAAGTAAATCCCTTTGCACTTTTTAAAATGCTGTTTCTTTCTCTGGTTTTTTATTGCAAAGGTACCACATTTAATCTTGCAGGTATGAAGTCATTACCACCTGTCTGGCAAACAAGCAAGTTCTCTAACTTTCACCAGAAGGTTTTCTGTAACTTTCTTTGCCCCTGTAAAGAGAGATTAAAAAAGAAAAGAAAATCCTAAGAGGGAAATGTCTTTATATATGGATAGAGTTTTTGATTTATATTAGTGGGGATAAAAAGGAATACCATATAAAGTTTACACAAATCTATGTTTGCAATGTGTTCACATTATGTAAACATGAAATATATTCACTATGCAACCTCTCTTTCACTTTCTATAAATGATGGGCATTTTAACAATGACCGTCTGATTTTCTCTGGGTTGTGAAATAATGAGTTTTAAGTTCTCTATTAAATTTGTTAGTATGCTTTCCACAATGTGTGCGTTTCTTTTATATTAACAACATACATTAAAATTATAATATAAGTATAGTCTATACGAATTAAAACTTTTAAACAGAATTTTTCTAAAAAGCACAATGTCATAAGCAAATATTTGTGTGTTTATGTGCAAACATAAAGAACATAAATAGTATTTACTTTTCATATAGTATTTAATGTGTAATGACATTCTTATTTTCAAAGATTTTTCCAATTTGTAGAAATATTTAGGCACATCCTATAAAACTTTTAGGAATTTAACTTAAAATAAACCTGCCCTTGCTATTATGTTTCTACTATCTTCAAAGCTAAGTCCAAATAGT
The DNA here is from genome assembly GCF_011762595.2 of Tursiops truncatus. Classification (NCBI taxonomy): domain Eukaryota; kingdom Metazoa; phylum Chordata; class Mammalia; order Artiodactyla; family Delphinidae; genus Tursiops; species Tursiops truncatus. The sequence continues at coordinate 82,196,498 of NC_047046.1, read as the reverse complement.
CCAAGAACCTGGCTTTTTAAATGGCTTACTGTTCTACTTACACTTATTACAAATGAGCATAACATGGGTATTTACTTTTATCAAAGGAAAAATTCAATTTATTGAGGATAATATAGTAATAAATTTAATAATTTAAAATAATTTTAGGAAGTCATTGAGTGCCTAGAAATACTCTTTTAATCTTATTTTTTAAAAACAGAAATTTGAAAGAATATTGATTGATTATTTGCATCTCAAATCCTGTTTGGAAGGCTCTTTTTCCCTAAATTAGTGCATATTTATGAAAGGTTTTAATTCATCTTTTCAGTATGGAATATAATCAACATTTTTTCTGATCACGGCCTTAAAAGTGTGCTTAGAGGAATTCATTTGAAGCCAAGCAAAAGAGCCCCAGAATGCTTGCTTATCCACGTTTTCATTTGCTTTCATTTCAACCTAATTATTGAAAATGCTAAAGGTTTATAATTATTTAATGACCTTGAACCCGTTTCTATTGATACATTGTTCACGTATGTTTTACTGGCCATACATCTAACATATATTACGTTCCAAGCAATATTTGGACAAAATGCATCATACCTGGTAAAGCTGGGTATAATGAAATCTCAGGAACATATTTCATGATTTAAAAGAAAGTTAAAATACTTTAATGCTCAAAGAGGTGCTGAAATTCTTTTAAGTTACTCACCACCATCAACCCTAGGTTATGGATTTAATTCTGCACTACCTATAGTACTCTCTGTCCAGTGAAAACTTGGATTCTTTTTAGACCTAGACACCAGGGAGTTCACTATTCAGTGGCCCTGAATAGTAGACCTGGAATATTTGAGGAGCAGCCAGGAGGCCAGTGTGTCCAGAGCAGAGTAAGCAAGGAGGGGAGAGGTAACAGAAGAGACTAGATACCTATACATAAGTGGGGGGCAATGGAGCAAAGCAGGAAGGTCCAGCAGAAATGTAAGGTGAGTCATAAGCATAATTTAAAAATTTCTAATAGCTACATTAAACAAACTAAAACAGATTAAATTAATTTTAATAATACATTCTAAGTATGATGTAACAAAATTAAAATCATTTCAATATGGAATTAATTCAAAAATGATTGAGATGATTTATATTCTTTGTTTTTACTAAATCTGCAACACCTCACAACTTGGACTGTGTTGTACAACATAAGCATAGATTCTTGAACCCTATTCTGAGTGAAATGGAAAACCTATGAAGACTTTGGGGGCGGAGATGTAACTGTCTCCGTCTTTCTTTTGTGGTAAAAACAAAGCAATGGGTTAAGCAATAAATGAACATTTAAACTATGTAGATATCAAGTATAAAATTACCTTCTAAGAATTTAATATAAAGTGAAGTTTTAGAATTCTTAAACACCTTTATGTAATAGGAGGAAACCATACAGTTATAAAAGACAGCTTAAACAAATGTTTACTTCAACATTCAAAAGTTAAATGTAACAATTATTTAGAAAAACTTTTACTATGTTCAGTAGTTTGTCATGTTAAAAGTATAAATAAAAGTGGGAATATCAAATGGAATATAACATTTCCTTTGAAACAAGAATATTTAAAAATGAATTCATTAATCTGGCCACTCACAAAATATTAAACAAGTAGAAGAAATATTACTAAATCATTTGGGTATATGAAGCCCTTATACCCTTTTTATAATAGCTTTATCAAGGTACAACTGATAAAACAAAGGACTGCATATATTTGATGTATACAAATTCTTGAGTTTGGACATAGGCAAACAACCATGACGCCATCACCAAAATCAAGGTAATAGACATATTCAACATCTCTCAGTTTCCTTGTGTCTTTTTGTGTTTTGTTTCTTTCTTTTGTGGTGAGAACACTTCACATGGGATCTACTCTCTTAACAAATTTTAAAGTGTACAATCCAGTACTGTTAACTAGAGACACTGTGTTATATGTCCCAAATAAACCAATTAAAAATGAGCAAAGGACTTGAACAGACATTTTTGCAAGGAAACATACAAATAGCCGGCATGTGTATGAAAAGATGCTCAACGTCATTAATTGTAAGGGAAATGCAAATCAAAAATATAAGGAGCTATCACCTCACACCTGTTATCTCTAAATCTCTAGAATTTGTGCAAGGAGCATTACAGATACTTTATACTCACGGAACTACAACTCCCCATTTCCCCTCGCTCCTCACTCCCTGGCAAACACTATTGTATTTTCTGTTTCTATGAGTTTGACTATTTTAGATACTTCCTATAAAAGTGGAATCATGCAGTATTTGTCCTTCTATGAATGGCTTATTTCACTTAGCCTAATGACCTCCAGGATGCAAATGTTGTTTGTTGTTGCAAATGGCACAATCTCCTTATTTTTTTTCCCAATTTATTTATTTATTTTTGGCTGTGTTGGGTCTTCGTTGCTGCCCGTGGGCTTTCTCTAGCTGTGCCGAGCGGGGACTGCTCTTTGTTGCCACATGCGGGCTTCTCATTGCGCTGGCTTCTCCTGTTGCGGAGTACAGGCTCTAGGTGTGCGGGCTCAGTATTTGTGGCGCATGGGCTTAGTTGCTCCGCGGCATGTAGGATCTCCCCGGACGAGGGATCGAACCCATGTCCCCTGCATTGGCAGGCAGATTCTTAACCACTGCACCACGAGGGAAGTCCCACAATGTCCTTATTTTAAGTCTGAATAATATTCCATTGAATGTACATACAACATTCTCTTTATTCATTTGTTGACAGACAATTGGGTTGTTTCCATATTTTGGCTATTGTGAATAATGCTGCAGTGAGCATGGGAATACAGATATCTCTTCAAGATCCTGATTTCAATTCTTTTGGATATATATATATATGTCCAGAAGCTGTATTACTAGATCATAGGGTAGTTCTAGTTTTAACTTTGAGGAACCTCTATACTGTTTTCTCTGGTTGCTACAATATATTACATTATCTCTAAAGGTATACAAGGGTTTCATTTTTTTACTCAACCTTGTCAATACTTATTATCTCTTGGGGTTTTTTTTTTGAATAATAGCCATTGTAACAGGTGTGATGTGATATGACATTGTAGTTTTGATCTGGATTTTCCTGATAATTAATGATATTTAGCATCTTTTCATCTACATGCTGGCCATGTTTGTATGTTTCCTTGGGAAAATGTCTGTTCAAGCCCTTTGCTCATTTAATTGGTTTCTTTCAGAATTTTTGTTGAGTTATAAGAGTTCCTTATATATATTAGAAATTAACACCTTATCAGATATATGGTTTGCAAATATTTCAGCCCATTTGGTAGGCTGTCTTTTCATTCTATTGATTATTCATTTTGATGTGAAGTGTTTCATTTAATACAGTTCCACTTGTCTATTTTTGCTTTTGTTGCTTCTGCTTTTGCTGTCATATCCATAAAAGCATTGCAAAGACCCATGTCAAGAAGCTTTTCCCCTCTGTTTTCTTCTAGGAGTTTTACAGTTTCAGAGCAATTAGCCAAAAAGGAGTAAAATGAATCTACTCAAAAAGGAAACGGTAAGATTATCTCTGTTTGCAGATGACATGATTCTATATGTACAAAACCCTAAAGATCACACACACACGCACATACACAAACCTGTTAAAACTAATAATGAATTCAATAAAGTTGCAAGATATAAACTCAACATACAAAAACAGTGTTTCTATACACTAAGAACAAATCATCTCAAAAGGAAATTAAGAAAACAATCCTATTCTTAATAGCATCAAAAAGAATAAAATACTTAGGAATAAGCTTAACCAAGGAGGTGAAAGACTTGTACGCTGAAAATTACAAAACACTGATGACAGAAATTAAAGTAGATGAATATTGAAAGACATCCTGCTTTCATGGATTGGAATTAATATTGTTAAAATGTCCATACTATCTAAAGAAACCTACAGATTCAATGCTATCCCTAACATATTCCCAATGGTATTTTTTACATAAGGGAAAAACACTTCTCAAATTCATGTGGAACCACAAAAGACTCCAAAAAGCTGAAGCAAACTGGAGAAAGAGCAAAGCTAGAAATACCATGTTTCCTGATTTCAAAATGTATTACAAAGCTACAGTAATTGAAACAGTATTGTACAGTATAAAGACAGGTATATAGAGCAATGAAACCAAATAAAGAGCCCAGAAACAGACCACTTGTGTATGTTCAGCAGATCTTTGACAAGGGGGCCAAGAATACATGATAGGAAAGGGATAGTCTCTTCAACAAGTGGTGCCGAGAAGATTGACTATCCACTTGCAAAAAAGTGAAATTGGGTCCTTACACCATACACAAAAAACTCAGCTCAAACTAGATTAGAGACCAATGTTAGACCTGAAACTTTCTCCTAGAGAAAACAGGGGGCAAGACTCTTGACATCTACTCTTTTAAGTTAAAAAGTAAAAATTAAAAGTTTGTAGGGAAATTTTGCAAGTGTGTGTTGTGTTTATTTTACAGTTAGCAGACATTGTTAGAAACTAGGTTCTGGAAGCAGCTGACCCTGGAAATCAATCCCCTGTCAAATCCTGCCCCCTTCACTTATCCCTTCGCTACCCAGTAATTACCTCACAAGAGGTGGAGATTAAATGACCTAAGGATCTGGTATAAGGCCATGCTTGATAAAGGTTAGTTACCAGTATAATTACTTTTTAAGATAGGGACAGTTTTCTTACTTTGTAACAACTAGAAAAGAAAAGCTTGAGCTACAAGATATGGTGAAGGTGCACATAATAAACAAAGACCTTGGGTAATAAAGTAAGACTTTAGGAAATTTAATGGGAAGACTCTTTTTTATAAATGCATAATAGAAAGATAACAAGGTGGGGAGAAAAAGTCCTATGTATGCTTGTTAGAATGACTTTTCTGAAAAGGTAGCATAACTCAAACAAGAGGTTTAAGTTATGGAAAGATTTCTGGAGTAACTTTTCAATTAGAGAAGTAGTATGTGTGATGGCAGAGTTAGGAAAAGTTTGACATTTTTCAAGGCTCATAATTCACAGTAGTTCTAAAAGCAGTAATTATGGTCCCAAATGTATAAATAAGATAAAGATGCAGTTTCAAAAAAATATGAATACTATATTTTTCTAATTTATAAATATATCTAGTCTAAATATTAATATTTTATTCTTGTTCATTTACTTCTCAATGTGTTAATGTTACATGAAGGTATGTAAAAACATCTTCAATTTTAGAGAAGTCAGTAAATTATATATATATGCATATATATAAAAAACTTTCATGAAAATTAGACCGTATAATAATTGATATTTGTATCTAAAAGAAAATTATTAGTATTTATATTTTTTAGCATTTGATAAAGGATTTTAGATTTTCCACAGTGAAAAGAAGAACTTATACAACCATATATAAAATATAAAAATAAATACTATAAATGTCCCATGAACATTTAAATGTAGATAAATAGAATACATATTAGCATATGAAAGAATGAAAAATTGAAAAAGATGACTAATTTTTTACTTTCTTGAAAAATATATTAATTCTAATCAACATTTGTTAATCAAAATACATAAAATGCCTTTATAAAATTAATTTTTATTCTTCAACTCTTCACAAAGATATGTATAAGAATTGCAAGATAGGTACTCAAAGAAGACAACTGGCCAGTGAATGTGTAAAGGTAAGAATGCAAAAAAGTCAAAGTGTAGGCAAATAGGAACAAAAAAGTTATAATCTGTGGATAATATACCTAGAAAATCCAAGAAAAGGTATGCAAAGTTTTAAAACCATGGGTGCCTTAAAGTGTAAAGATACACAACAAATATAAAAAGTATTTTCCCCTGCATTCTAAAATAAAATATATTTTAATAGACCAGGAAAAATTCCCTTAAAATTATAAATTGGAAAATCCTTTCATTTGTAAAATGTATTTACATCTCAAAATAGTAAAGATCTTAATTGCCAATTTTATATCTCATCATTTTGTTCTCCCCACAAAACAAGATGTAAACTTTAAAACTTACATTTTTAAAACTTAATACTTAATATGTATATAAAGTTTTAAGCAAACAAATTTATAAGTTTATCGTATATCTGCTTCACTTGAGAGTACACAGTTAAGCTTCATCCAAGTTATTGCATGAAGCTGTAGTCTGTTTATTTTCTTTGTTCTTTTCAATAAATGGTCCTCGAACAATTGGCTATTAGATAAAATTTATTGGACATTTATTTTAAGCCACATAGAAACATCAATTCCTGGGATAATGTAAAGCTACATATGAAAACAAAACAATAAAGATTTAGAGGATAATACTGACCTTAGGATAGGTAGATACTTCTTAACAAGACCCAAAACAGTAAAAAGAAAACAATTATGAAGATACTAAGTATTAAAATAAGCGAATCTAGTATCAAAAGACAACTTGTAGCAAGACAAGCCACAGACTGAGAGATTTGCCACACATACAACCAAAAAGAATTGTATCCATAATATTTAAAGAACTCCTACTCATCAATAACAAAATGACAGCCTCAGAGAAATACATGCAAATGTTTAAACTCATGCTTCACAAAAGAAGAAATCCAAATGAAAGGTACATGATGAACAGGTGCTCAATTTTCTGAGAACTCAGAAGAGTCAAGTTCCCCCAGGAGATCTCTCTGCACACGCACAAAATGGAAAAAATTTTAAGTCTGAATAAAAAGGAAGTATTTTTGAGGATGTGAATAATAAGAATTCTCACATACTGCTGACAGAGTGCAAACTAGTACAACCATGTCAGAAAATACATTTTAAAAAACTCAAAGATAGTGACAACCCGTAACCAATCTATTTTGCTCATATCAATAGATATATACTATAGGGAACTTTGTGTACAGGAGAATCAGGGCATACTCTATATAGCTGCATGATTTGTCAAGGCTCCAAACTGGTAATTATTCAAATGTTCATCCAAACTAGAATGGATAAATAGATTTTGCTAAATTCAAAGTCTTATATTGTAAATATATGAAAGTTAGTAGTCATAGACAATATTTACTCCGTGCTTTCTCAGTGTAAGTTATCTTACTAAGAATTTACATTTAGCAACTCAGTCAGATCTCAGAGCAAGTATCAAAGGTAAACACTACTGTTCCCATCTGATACATGACCAAAATCAAGGCACGCAGTTTTGAAGCAACTTCCCTAATGTTTCAAAACTAACAAATATGATACGAATCTAGAGTCTGACCTTAAAGCTCTTGCTTTCAATTGTTACACCTTACTACCTAATTGCTTGCACATGTGTAACGAAACTGGGACTCAAACTATGATGAAGAGAGCGCCAATCAACGTACGTTTTCCAGATCAAACTTCGAGTCTGTTCAAGAATTTTAAAGTGTACACGCCATCTAACACAATAAGCCTTATCTAAGAAGCAGTAATAATATATATTCAGAGCTACAGTTGAATGTATATAGTATATGCATTTTGCGGGAAAATGAGTATATGAATTTTCTGGAATAAATATAGCGATGGGTTGTGAGCCCTCAAATAAATTGTGATCAGTGGATTTTCAACAGGAACAAATAATCTTCAATAAGGGGATACAGTTTACATTACTTAGCTATTTTTCAATAACTCTGTAACAAAGCCTTCTGTAATAGACTGTGGGATAAACGGACATGTATATATTGGATGGAGGAAAATAATTTGATTAGTAACAGGTGATTCTCTACAATGCAAAAATTTTATCATTAATAATAAATGCATATCAATCTGGAGGTTTCTGACCTTTGCATGTTCATTTTTGATATTTTATCAGATATTTCAATGAGAGATGAATAACACACACACCAAATTTAGGTTTTACAAAATTGGAAAGATTGCAAAAATTCTAGATGACAAAAATCCAAAATCAAAAATTTTTTGGATTAGTTAAATCTAATGGAAGAAAATCAACAAGAATTAATGTCTGGATATATCACAATCCACCTTTAATGTTCTTTTGCACATATATTTGGAGTGTTCTCATCCAGTGCTGTGGCTTCAAGTTGTATCTACATGTTGGTAACTCTCACATCTATACAGCCCGAAATTATGTTTGATTTCCAGACCTCAGCACGCAAATGTCTAAGGAATAATTACAATGGGATTTATTTCAGGCACTACAATTATAAAGTGCTTATCCAACGTGTCTTGCTACATCTGTCCCCCTTTAATTTCCATTCTGGTTATGCCATCAGTTTATTGTATAATACAAGCTATAAACTTAATCACCTTTACATTTCCAATTTCCCTTCCCGTGAATTTCATCTGTCACTAAATGCTAAACAGCCTCTTTTAAACACACCCTTTCTTTTCATCACATCTGAACTTAAACACCCAGGGACTCTTATTTTCCCTTCCTTCATCAGCCTCCAGTGTTCAACCCAGTCTCCCCTTCAAGTCATCATAGGGGTGATCTTTCAGAAATATAAAATCTAAAGATGACAGTTCCCTGCTTAAAGTACGTTCACCTCCTGGTTTAGTCTCCCCTCCTTCGATTATCACCAATTTAACTTCACTTGCCATTCCCCTTGGGTTGCCTCAGCTGCAGAGAGACAACTCACAAGGTCACACCCTTCCTAGAATGTCCTAAATCTAATAGACAAAAAGGCCATTTTAGCCCATTTTAGAACAATCCCAATGTGTCATTTTATTCCCAGAGGTCCTCCTGTGATTGGCTGAGGTGTCCCAGAACCTACATCACATCCTGTCTCCTTGCACTGCCCATTCTTCCCGACCTCCCCTCCCCTGCACAGGTGTTGACCGCAAGGGAATCTCCCTAACACGGATCTTCCACACTAACACCTGTTTCAGAGTCTCCTTCCAGGGAACCCAAGCTGTGGCAGTGTCCTGACATAACGGATGTAGCACTTCCAACTTTTTTGCAATGGTTAGTCCAAGCTGGCAGATGTCTGCTATTTTTAGTGTCTCAACCAGTATAAGGAAGTATATTAATAAACAGGAATGCATTTACCACAAAATTATCATGATACTAAACCAAGTCATGAATCCTAGCGAAAAGGAAGCCAAGACACCTGTCCTCAATACCAGAAAGATCATTATAGGGGCAAAGGTAACAGCCAGGATCTAGCCAGGAGACAGAAACCGTATCAGTTATTTTAACAGATAAAATTTTACTTAAAGAATTATCAGTAATGCATAAGGCACTGTTAACCATGGAACTGATAAGTCAAAGAGAGAACATTAAGGTAATAGGGTGGGAGCCGAGTGGAGGATACCTACCATTCCAAGACTCACACTGAAATTGTTAACATTTAGAAGCTCAACGAGGGGCACCAAGGAGGTAACACCCTGACCTCTGAGAAGGGTCAGCTAATGCTGGTGGCTCTGAGAAGGTGGGGGAAGCCAGGGGAATAGAAGCAGCGCCCCTCCAGGTGGTGCTGGGTGTCTTCAGGGCCGTAAAGTTGCTCTGGGAGTGTTGGAGAGATTATGATGTGAGTTCAGCTTCTTCTACATGAACTTCCACTGCCTCAGTTGAAGAGAAGCATGGTTTGGTGACACTGACAAGGTCACTGAAAAGGTCAGCAGGAGTCAACAGCTGGAAGCCATTTCCTTTCCTCCTTTACTTTGCTGTCTCATCAAATCAAATCCTATGGACAGAGCCTACCCCCAATGGGCAATGCAGACACCTAGCATCACAAAGCCAATCAGAAGAGTGGCTTTGAAGCTGGGAGAAGAGCTTGAAAATGACCCACCTCCACCGCTGGAATGGTGGCAAGATGCTCCGGAAATACAGCCTAAGAAGAACTCGTTTTGAGGGAGGAACATCTATTCCCTTTCGCTCACACTTCCAAGTGGAGGAAGGTGAGTTAGAGCTTCATTCCCCATCTGTCAACCACCCCTCTCTCAGGGAAGAGCTGTCACTCCTCTGGTGGATGAATTTGGCAGAAGGGAACAGGACTGACCAAACCATTCCTGGTACCTCGCGGTACATGTGCCCTTTGGATGAATTCTCAGCTAACTCAGGAGGGAAATTCACCAGGACAGGCAAAGCCTCTGCAGGCGGCAGCAGAGTCTGTGTAGCTCTCCTGTGACTGAGTGAATGAGTTTACTCTAAGGGAAGAATTACTAGAATACCTGTGCGGTCTCATCAGATTCAAGCCATACCCTGCAATCTAGCTTTATCTCTAAATAACCAATACTTTGAGTTTGTCTGACTTATATCTTGTATCCCAATGGGCCTAGAGCTCAGATGGGAAAGAAAGAAAATAGGATGCTGTTCACTGGCCTTTAAATGCCCATAATTACTGATGGCTAGACATTTCCAAAGACTGAAATAGCCACAAATGTAAGGATGCCTTCTACTCTGAAGTACTCCTATGAGCTCTGCAGATTCAGGCTTTAATATGCAGAGTATTTTTTCCTCTGAAACGTTTCTATACCTCAAACCACGGTAAAGTATATTGTACCAAGAGTCCTGGCAAAGAAAGAGGATACCATATTGAAATTATATACATTTCGCGAGTGGTGAAAATCGGGAATACTTCATCATTAGTTATGCCTCTAGGTAAATTTCCACCTACCCAAAAAGTGCCTGATTAAATAAACTATGAGAAAAACATCCAGGTATATATTGAAATGTCTTTTCGTCTCTGCTAAAAAAACAAACAAACAAACAAACTATCTTCAGAGTTGTGAACGCCTCTGAAACTGTACCCACAGTGCCCTTGTGATTAACTGGTGTTTCCAAATTTCAAAAACACACAACTTTTCATGGTGCATTCAAATTAAGATAAGATTTTATGAAAGGTGAGTAGATATTAACCAAGTTCACTTTAGCGAGGAATCATTTCTATATACTTGGGTTTGGCTTTCTCTTCTCCATTTGTATTATTGAGATCAACATGATTAAAACTCTGTTTGCTTCTCTCAATAATCAGCCCTATGAAATGTAATAGTCATGAATCACTGAATTACACCACATTCATTTCAACCACAAAAGTGCAATGATCAAGGAGATCTGAGATAGGTGATCACAAAGCAATTAAAAATATTAGATAATTAAGCCTTGCCTCTGAACCATATAATTATTCTCTCTCTCATTTACTGAATTATGCCAGGCAGGGAAAAAAGAAACTTTAACATGATCTATTTAAAAATCTCAAAATAATATGAATTATAAAGCAATTCAATTTCTCTAGCTCTGCTATGCTTTTCCCCTCTTGTTTTTATACACAGATCATTTTCCATTTCAATGACAGATATGAGTTCAAGTAGTAGGTTGAACATCTCTCTTTTATTAGAGTATCTTTGTTATCATGAGTAAAATTGAGCTGGTTTTCATTCAAATCTACTGTGTCTATGAAACAAGATTTAGTCGTGCATTAAATGAAGGTTTCAAATAACATTATGCTGGGAATTTGTTACACGTTAAACACCAATAGTTTGCTTTCAATATGTGTATTGGCATAACAGTTATGCAATAATAAAATACAATAAAACTTTATAATGCTCCATTCATACCAATAGCTCCCACAGCACAGCAGTTCTTCAAATGGTGAGTGAAAAATTAATAAACAGGACGAATCTGTGGAAGTGGTGTATAAAAGATGTGACGGACTGGAAATATCAAGCAATAATGAATGCCAGATCGGATTCCTTTGGCAAAATTATAGGACGAGTGCATTAAATGGAGCTTTGAAAAAATGAATTTTCAGTGATTTGGAAACAGCTATGCGCACGGTGACAAAGCTAATGTTGAGAAAAGACGAACAGCGCAGACAACAGACTTGAAGTGCTCTTTCAGATAGAACAGATAGAAGTTGTGTAAATAATAGGATTTGAGGGTTTCTCTACCCAATTGTAAATCCCTGAAGGGTAAGTTAGACGGACTTCATGATCACACCAGATCTTTAGCATAACATCAGCTGTAGCTGTAACTACCAGATGACACACTAGCATTTGGAAAAGCTTCAAGTATATATATTAGCTTCTTATATTGTTCTGTGGGTGTGCTGGTAACAGAGTTTTCGTACAATGGACTGGCTTCAAGGTTGTGTCGTTAACAGTGTAGTCTCTGGTCTGGTCTGAGGAAATACTGTAAGCCCAGGCCTAGTTATTTGTAAACATTTTATTTTCAAAGTCCTCTGGAGGGAATCAGGCTTTTAGAAAGCTCCAGTTTTTCAGTTGCTAATAAAAAGTCTCAAATTCAATCATCTGTGGCAGGGATGTTATATTTACTTAATTCCAGGAACATCTGAATTCTCACACACAGACTTATTGTTTCCCGTTTCGAACTTTTTTATCAGATGCAGAGGTGATGGTGGTTCAGTTGAAAAGAAGAAAACAGCAACGGTTACCATAAAACAGCCCAAAGCTCTCCAGACTCAGCACAGAGAAAGAGAGAAAAACAATTTGCTAAACTGATCATAGAGTGATTTACCAGTCAATTAAGGAACACTTTGCAGCAATGCAAGGGGATTTCAGACACAGATGAATTACACCAAGATTGCTTTCTTTATTTGCATTGCAAAAACCAGGCAGACCGCAGATTTATATAAAGAGCTTCATAATTTTGCAATTTCCTATTGCCTGAACTTTTATTTTGACACAAGGGCCATGTTCACCTGAAGACAGTCACTCAGGTACTTTCCAAGCACGCCGCTGAGAAATTGAAATTAGGAATAGTGCACCGCCAGATGCTACATTCTAAGGAACCTTGTAAAAAGCAGTACTCAAGTGTCACTTTGAAGAACACCTGTTAGACATTGTATTTGAAATGAAATACTGCTTGAACATTTTAGCTTGTAAGCATGATTTCTGATGTATTTAATTCACAACAATTGCACAGAGGATCTTTTCACGGTGAGCTAAAGACATGTCAGTTTTTGACACTCAGTGGAAAGAGTGACTCATCATGGTTGCTGATAACATGTGACTGGCGTTGAAATATACCCTCAGTAAATCCCTCATGCTGGGCTGCTGCTCCAGAAATGTGATGCATGAGATTCTGGAAGGAAACCATCTCTTTAAAAATATTTAACTTTAATATTGGAACGTTTTAGTGTCTAGTCTGAAATCTTAGAAGAAAACAGGGCATTTTGACTTAATACCAGTAATGTGCCACGTCACTTATAAGGGAGAAAATGTTCTTTGAGAAAAACTTGCCAACTCATAACTGTTTCGTAACTTCTTACCGAAATGGAACTGTTTGACCGTATAGCAAAAATAGATATATCATGCCGCCTGATTTTAGTATCAGAACTCAGTTTTAAGACAGGTCAGTTTTTGAGGTTAAAGATGAAAGTATCTTAAATCCCTTGATTAGCAATTGCCTTCACTGGGTATAATATAGTATTTCTAATGCTATTTTGAGCTAGTTTTCAAGGTCCTGGCTTAAGGCTGGCCAGTTCCTTTTCCTGAGCGGCTGATTAACTGCAATCCAACCACGTCCTATTGGGCTTTCACCACCCAGGTCCACACTACAGCAGCCCTAGTCACTCCAGGGCCAAGTAACAGCTAGGAAGAGCCCCTGTGCCCTAGGAGTCTTTAAAATTATTCAAATGATGGAATCCACAGGCAGCTCGAGAAACCTAGGAAACTCCATCCTGCTTGCCATACATAAGATGCCCCCTGCAGCCCTGGCTTGCTGTTATCTTGTCGCCAGGACCACACCCAGGGAGCCCTGGCACCTCCTCTCCTCGGAGTTGTAGGGGAGAGTTCTGCCTTTCACCTATCATAGAGAGTCAGTGTCTTGCGTCCCACCATCCAGAGAATCTCTAAATTGTATAAATACTAGGCAATTAGAACTGCTACTTATTTTCATGTTTCCTCAAATGAAACCTAAAGTTCTCTAATGAAACCTTGCAGGTAACTCTATGAAGGACACTGGGGATAGGAAATAAGGCAAATCACTAACAGCTTTGTGTTCGTATCTTTTGTAATCAGAGTCTGTTATATAAGTAAAGCATGAAGTGATAGTTTCACTTCTTAAAAACTTCTAGCGCCGCCACTCATCATCCCGCCCCAAGCCCCAGCACTCAAGCTCTCCAGACTTTCCAGCACAGGCATTGAGACCATTGGCGTGGCTCCCACTTGGGGATTTCTCCCTCTTTTCAGTCACCACGAGAAGCCCAGGACTGTCAGACATTTCTCAAGGTCCTACATCTTGGACCCTTATGACCCTTTCCCAACCTGACGAATTTCTGAAAACTTCCCCTGTGCTCTCTGGAACTCATGATCCTTCATCAGAAAAATCCCCTGTAGCTTTGATTCTTCTGCTATTCCCTTTGCCTTCTACCTCTGACCCTTGGCTCTCCTATAAGGACTGGGAGCCCTGCCCCTCTCTGAAGCACCATGTCTTTTCAGGCCCAGGAGTCACTCACGAGGGGCGTGGGATGTGTACTCCTCACTCTACTTCGCTACCTTCAAATCATGTTCTTTCCCTCTTCCTTCAAACCACCTAAGATTTCATTTTCTGCTCTGAGATTGTATCACCTGTTACTCTTTGCCAAAGGTATCTATCCAAACCCTCAACACTCTCCTTGAAGATTCTATTATATGTTCTGGCTCTGTTTCTCTTTCTCTAGCACTACTCCTTCTTAACGTTGAACATCGAACAGTCAACACTCCAATACCACAGTCTCTCAGAGGGTTGATTTGTCGTCAGCTCCGCTTCACCATTACCCCCACTGGCATGCCCTAGACCCCTGGCATATCTAAGAGCCACATCTCTGCCCAAATCGCAATTTAATGCCCCACCCTATGACTACCGCTTCTAATGTTTCCAGGTGACTGGCTCCTACCATCACTTCAACAACATTTACATTCAAGTAGGACCTGAAATCCATTCATTCTACCGTCTGTTCACAGGTCTACTCCAGTCTCGTGACCACACTGTCCCAATACAGATTCAAAGGCCCCCAGTTAAGTCACTGTGGTGCACAGTCTCTACTCCCTTGCTTGCCAATTTTCTCATCCTATTTGCCTTGCAAAGCATTCACTCTAGTTAAGATTACTTTTTTTCCCCCAGCTCTGTCACTAAAACTGCACCGCTGACGGTGTCTCAAGAAAAATACATGGAAAAGTACAAGTTCACATTAAATCCACGAGCTCTAACTTTTTGTACTGGGCTCTTCATGCTTGCCAGCAATGCTACTCTGTTTCTCTAGCCCACGCCTTTAATATAAGAGCATTTCCTGTCTTCTCTCTACCCAAGAATTCAAGTCTGTTCTTGGCATTCTCCGGCTTCTAGTTCATACAGAAAATAAAAGCTATCAGAATAGAGCTCCCCACAGCACCAGGACACATGCACAGCCAAAGGCACCTCTGTCTTCACTTCTCTTCATGTGAAATAATGGCCTTGGTCCCTATATAATGATAACCGTCCCATCTGTATACTACACCCCATGTCATCTTACTCTTAGACAAAGGGCATTTGTCTAACAACTGTCCACTATCCCCAAGAGCCATCACTCTCCACTCTCCGCTCATAAATGAGACAGCAATGCTACTCAGGATTTACCTGGTCTCCTTGGCAACTTGTGCGTTCCTCCTCTTCTCTTTGGAACCCTGTTTCAACCCTCATCATGCCATTGGAGTTGGTCTCCTCAAAGCCACCAATGACCGAAATACAATGATGAGTCAGTCCTAGGACTTTATTTCCTTATATCTCTAGCAAAAGTTGAAACAATCATTTTTTTTCTAGAAATATTTTCCTAGTTTGTGTTTCAAGTTAACCAGATTTTCCGTGTTTCGATCTCTTTGTGTGCGACTGTGTGTGTGTGTGTGTGTGTGTGTGTGTGTGTGTGTGTGTGAGTGCTTTCTCAGCTTCTTTTGGCTTTTCAACCTCATCTCTGCAAGATTTGAAGTTAGATAACCAGGTCAGTCCATGTTCATCTTCTTTCATTCCTATACCCTCATTCATTCCCTTGGTGAACTCATCTATTATCAATTGTTATCATCAGACGCTAAAGGTTTTCAAATTATAACTCCACTATAGCTCCAACTTGGACCTCCCTGCCCTTCTCTTGGATGGATGCATGGCTCACGCCCTCATTGAGTCTCTGCTCAAACATAACACTTGCAGTAAGACCTTTCTAAATCCCTAACCCACCTTTAAATTACCACCCTCTCACACATCTGGACTTAAATATCCCCATTTTCACTTCCTGATGTATTATTAACATAACATTTTATCCTGAGAAGCATACGTTGTACTCTTTTAGTTATTTTCTGTCGATCTTTTTTTTTTTTTTTTTTTTTACAGTATGCGGGCCTCTCACTGTTGTGGCCTCTCCCGTTGCGAAGCGCAGGCTCAGTGGCCATGGTTCATGGGCCCAGCCGTTGCGCGGCACATGGGATCTTCCCGGACTGGGGCACGAACCCGTGTCCCCTGCATCGGCAGGCAGACTCTCAACCATTGCGCCACCAGGGAAGCCCCGATTTTCTGTCAATCTTTCTTCCTCACTTCCCCTTACCACTAGCATATGTCTCCTGCAGAAAAGGAATTTTGCCTGTTGAGTTAACTGTTAAATCCCCAGTGCTTAGAAAAATGTAAGGCATGCAATAAATAAGTAACAGATAAATATTTCATTTCAGGATCTCTACAACATTGCTATAATTTGGCTTCCCACTTTGATCTCATAACGTTCTTCTAGACAAGGTTTAAATTTCAGCCAGTTTTAATATTATTGGTTAAACAATACATGCTTTTGCTTCTAATTTTTCCTTTTGCCTAGAAGATACACTAAACCTTCCCCTCCTTTGCTTTATTTCTACTTGATAAATTTCTTCTTATCTTTCACATTTTATCAGCATCATAAATACTTCTCTGATATCGTCAACTAAATTTACTCTTTTACCTTTCACAATTTTTAACATTTTCCACAGCATTTCAGTGGACATTTGCATAGTAGAATCCCCTTTACATCTTTTTTCTACCCTTCTAAAGGTGACTATTTAGGACAATGTATTTATTGTAAACTATTGTTATACACGCTAACGTACACGCATGGATTCAAAAGCGAAGACTCAGGCACTCCTATAAGTGAGGGAATAATCTATATCAGGCACTGATAAATGTGTAATATAGAAAATGAAAATACTACATAACTGTCTCAAGGGCACATCTACTGATGCAAACTGACATGTAGAGTAATAAATAATTTCTTTTTAATTTCATGGCAAAGAGAGGAAGGTGGTAAATTTTCTCCACTGGGCTATCTCATCTATGCTTATACTTTAAATTATAATTATACGTGAAATGTATAAGTTTTCCAACTTTCACTTACAATACCTCTGAATTGTTAATCCCAACCTAATTTTAAAACAAACAGAATCATCGTCAACAATAAACATGATATTGCTAATAAATTTATGCAGTGTTATTTACACCCTAATATTAGCAGCAAATTTATAGTGTTAGTAAATTTTTTAAGAGCTATCTCTTGTGCTCTGTTCACTATTTTAGAAAACAAAGGAAAACCTTCAATTTGAATCAAAGTTTTTATCAATTTTTAAAGTATTTCCAGCATTGCACAACTCTTCTCTCACCCACAAGTAATGTTAAAACAGAATGAATCATGCCACTAGGTCTCTGTAACCTATGACTGTACTAAAAGTCAAGGGGTATGTTTTATTTTAAATTTGGGTACTGGGTTTCTTATGTAAACCCCTTGCTAAATATTTTTAACAACCATAATGAAAAAGAGAAGAAAACGAAAAACAATATGGAATTCTTTGACAAGGATCCACCATTTAGGGGCAACATAAATTCTTCAAAGAATACATAAATATCAAACAAATAATCAAAAGAGGGTTTCTTTCTATGCTGTCTAGTATTTATTCACTTTAAGGCTTAGAAGCTACTTTTTTTTCATTTGTAACATTCAGTGTCCCAAACTATAAAATACAAAAACACCACCAAATTGGGAGTTCTTCTGATGATTAAATGAGAAAATGAAATAAAGCTTGTCATAACAGATGGTTAACAAAATGTGTGCTATCTTCCCATGGATTCGTATGAAAGAGAACATAGGTTCGTCACAGAATGGCTCCCACACCCTGGGACTTCTCACACTTCACTTTGACCTTGGCTACCGATTGGTATCAGTGATTATAGAAACTCATCAATATCCAGGTCCTGGGCTTCCCTGGTGGCGCAGTGGTCGAGAGTGCGCCTGCCGATGCAGGGGACACGGGTTCGTGTCCCGGTCCGGGAAGATCCCACATGCCGCGGAGCAGCTGGGCCCGTGAGCCATGGCCGCTGAGCCTGAGCGTCCGGAGCCTGTGCTCCGCAACGGGAGAGGCCACAGCGGTGAGAGGCCCGCGTACCGCAAAAAAAAAAAAAAAAAAAAAAAAATCCAGGTCCTCCTCTTCAACCCCCAAACCCGTTTTGCAAGTAGGACCATTATATAACTAGATGTGTTCAATAGAATACAAAGGAGAAATCTTTGGCTCTCTTCTAATGAGGCAGCTAATTCCTTCAAAAGCCATTTTTTTCTTTCACCTCAGGCTAACCTTTGTGTTATAAGCTAAAGAACCCACGAGAATGGAGCAAAGCTTTTCCTCGAGATACCGTTTAGAGCAGAAACCTGCACTCTACATTGACTGCGATGCGAGTTATAAATAAGACTCTTTTTCACTATGTCATTGAGATTTTGTTTCTATTGTTACAGAAATTAGCATTCAGTACTCTGGCTAATACAGTATTTAAGCAGTTTATTCATGCAGATGTAACATGAGGCGGATTTTGCCTGGGCAAAAATAACTCATTCCACTTTGATGCCCATAATTGAGGTCCTTCATATGCTGACATTCGAGAAACTCCATAGTTAATTGCTGTAACTGTTATAAGAATGGAAATCAAAGTTATAACCATAAAACCACCAAGGTCAAGTAAAGAAAGGATAACTATGAAAAGTATACTTTTAACGAAGGTATTATTTGAATAAGTTGACTTTTCCAAAGCCAAAAAAACTTAAACATATAGATGTGTTGACATTTATTTGGCTAAAAATCCAAAATACCAGACTCTCTGAAGCAAACAGGCTTACCCACAAATTGCAAAGTACACAAGGAAGACACTAATTGCAGTAACCACTCTTTAAACAATCATGCAGAAATGTATCAGTGGATAAGCTGTCAGAGAAGCTGCATTTAAGATTTTTATGAAAACAAAACAGAAAAAGCAAAGCTCCTCTTCGAAGGAGGTAGGAGATGTGGACTCTGTGTAATTAGTTTCAGTATACTGGCTGTGTATTGGAAGAAAATAAGTGTTTTGTCTAGAAAACAGGTTACATGTGAACTACTTAAATGCTCACACTTTGATTTTTTGGCTCTATAATTTCAGTAGCTTGCGGGCACACACAGGAATTTAAAGAAGAAAACACCAACAGTTTTAGTTTCAGATGAAGAGACTCGTGGAACTACAGTCAACACCTACCGCTCTCTCAGTGTTTTCATACTACATAGGCCATTATTTTACCCTTTCAGAAACAGTCCTGGCAGTCACAGGTGATGAACCAGACCACGAGTAATTGGCGCTTGCATAAAATAACGGAGACTAAAAGTGTCATTCCAAGCAGAGATTTTTAAGAATGGCAGCAGAGCGACAAATGAGAAATGTCTTCCAATTCTGCAGTGTGAGTCTAATTAAAAGTATGTGATACGATAAAGGAAAAAAAAATTGCTACATGCTGGTAACTCTGTATCTTTCAGATATTGATTTTAAAATGAAAGCATTACATCCTTCAGCTTTCAGTTAAGATCCAGAAATCACAAAAGGTCATCTACACCCACCCTGAGAAGGAGAGTAAGATGGATGAATTACAAAGCCACACAAGTTTTTCTACCCATCATAGAGCTGAGGACAAAAAGAAACACAATAAAACTAAATTGCAGAAAAAGTGAAGGCTTTGCTAGGAGAGAAGAGACCACAACTGTTTTCTCTTCTGCTGGAATGGTGAGAGTGGTGGTAAGGGGTAATCTTGAAAGACATATGGAAGGCTAAAGGGGTCTAAATTTTAATAAATTCGTAACATTTAGGTACAGGTTGACATGAGAGATCAGAATCCTGAGGGGCTGCAGTCAAAGACGGTGTCTGGGGCTTCCCTGGTGGTGCAGTGGTTGAGAGTCCGCCTGGCAATGCAGGGGACACGGGTTCGTGCCCCGGTCCGGGAAGATCCCACATGCCGCGGAGCGGCTGGGGCCGTGAGCCATGGCCGCTGGGCCTGCGCATCCGGAGCCTGTGCTCCGCCACGGGAGAGGCCACAACAGTGAGAGGCCCGCGTACAGCAAAAAAAAAAAAAAAAAAAAAAAAAAAAGACGGTGTCTGCACAACCCACCGTTTTTCCCATGGTCCCTCAATGAAGTCGACAACCCAGAGCCCTCAAGGCTTGGGGCAGGGCAGAAGGACCAAGAGAAACCCTCCTCCCCCACTCCAGGTGCCTGGCCCTCCACAGTGCGCAAGTAAAGCAGACTGACACCTGCGGCGCCAGTAAAAGCAAAGCTCTGATCCAAGAGCCTTCGAAGGTAGCGATGAACACACTAAAGCCATGAAACAGCTCCATCACTGTTAGATCCACACATACCCCAGACTAGGGCTTGAAAGTGAAAAGGGCATGTTTTTTCCTGCGGGTAAATATTACTTAGTCTATAACGCTGTTTCACACACAACATCCCAAATAAATTTTAGAAGCATGAGACACAAGGAGAAAGTAGAAAAATATGACCCATGTTCACAGATGTGCTTGTGTCCATACACGAGTCAGAATTTTCTGTTTCTTTCTCGTTCCTGGTACGTCCAAATTTTTTTCAGGACATCCTGAGTAAATATACACACATAGGCTACTGAGGTTTAAAGCAGAAATGATAACAATATATCGTGAGGTTCCAGACATGCAGAGGTAAAACATACTTTTTTAAAGTTGGATTCAAAATGAATTATTTTCTGATGTGACAATTAAATGTTATAAGTCTCTTCTTTATGTTCAATTTTTGTGTTGTAATATTTAAATATACTCTATTGAAAAGATGGTCTGTTTCAAGGAAAAAAATTTGAAATTCAAACCATGTTTGACGTTTAAAGGCACAAGACCTCACTCATATCGTGTATATTCATTTACATTTTGAAACTTATAATAACGTAATTTAAATATGATGTGACATCCTTATTTCATGCTATTCCAAATGCTGCTTTCAAGCTTTATATTTTGTCTTAATAATAGGGAGAGCTGGCAGCATAAATGACATGTTAGAGCTGCATATATATGGCTCCTCTAGTCCTGTAAAAACAAACACATATACCAGCATATATAGTTTTAAGCGTCAATATCAAGATTTCATTTGCTTTCAACACAAAGCTAACATCAAACAAACATAATGAGGGCTGTTCTAATTAAGTGAAGAGTTAAGCAAAGACTCCTTGGATAAGACACCAAAAAGTCACAATACAAAAGAAAGTATTGATAATTGATTCATTAAAATGTAAACTTCTGCCTTTCAAAAGACAATGTGATGACATGAAAAGCCACAGGCTGGGAGAAAATATTTGCAAAATATACATCTGATTAAACTCTCACAACTCAGTAAGAAATCAAATAACTCCAAAAAATTTTTTTGAAAACACATTTACCAAAGAAGGGCTATGAATCGCAAATAAACACATGAAAAAATGTTTAACAATATTAGGCATTCAGGAACAAAAATTAAACCTGAGATACCCCTACACATGCATGGAACAGCTAACTTTCATGAAATCTGTGAATACCAAATGCTAGCAACTCAAACTCTCATGACATGGTCCTGTGGAATGAAAAATGGTACAGCCAGTTTAGAAAACCGCTCGGCAGTTCCTTTTACAGGTAAATATCATGTCATGTGATCCAGCAATCACACACTTAGGAATTTACCTAAGAGAAACGTCAACATATGTCTATACCAAGACCTATATATGAATATTTACGGTACCCTTAGTGATAACAGCCCAAATCTGAAAGCAACACATATGCTATCAGTGAATAGAGAAAAATTTCACAGTATATCCATAAGGTAAAATGTTACCCGGTAATCAATGGAAGTGAACTACTGAAAAATACAAAAATATTGCTGAAGTGAAAGCAATCAGATATAAAAGTCTACATAGTCTTTGATCCTTATTATATGACAATCTGGGAAGAGAAAACTAGAGAGACAGAAAGCAGATCAGGTTTTGCCAAGAATGGGTCAGGTGGTGAGTGGGGGAAGGGGACTGAGTACAAAGGGACATGAGGGAACTGAGGGAGACAAATATTCTATATCTTGATTGTGGTAGTGGTTATGTAATAGTATATATTTATCAAAACACATACAACTGTAAGACCAAAAAAACTGATGGATTGTACTGTGTGGATATTATACACTAATAAACATGTCATCCAAAAAGAAAAAAAGAGGAAATGCATACATTAGCAGATTTATGGTTTGGTTTGAATCAGGAGCTATTTAAAATATTGGAGACAAAATAATAACATAAGACAAACAAAATCAGGTTGCTCTGAATGAAATGGGGTAGAAAAATCTAGGTTATTCTGTGTGATTTTGCTGCTATGCAACTCACACTGCCTTATTTACTCAGAAATGTCAGATGTAGGTTAATAGGTTTAATTAAGAAAACTTTCCAATCATTCTGGTATAATTCGGAAGAAAAATTGGCTTCCGCTTTGGTTATGAGAGCCCAGAAGATTGGTAAACCTTTTAATATTTCTGAACACTACTTATTTATAATGTTTTCTCTAGAACAATCTCTATGTACGGTCCATCTTTTGGGAGATCACTGATTATTTCAGTTATACTGTATTCTTGAAAACACACATATACAAGCACATACATATGTATGGGTGTTTTCAATCCCTCTCGCTCTTTTTCTCTCCCTCTCTCCTTTAAATTTCCATATAAATTTTAGAACCGGATTGCAATTTCTTCAGAAACTCTTCTGTGATCGATATTGAAATAATACCGGATCTATAAGTGAATCTAGAGGAAAAGTCTTAGCAATATTATTTCTTTCAATACATGAATGTGGTATACTGCTTCATTGAGGCATTACAAATTTTCTCTGAAATGTTTTTGTAGATAGCAGCTTACATGTTTTGCACAATTTTGGTAGATTTTTCCTACTTGATTTTTTTATCCTTTCATCAATGATATTTATAAGTTTATGTATTTATTCTGTATATGAGGTAATCATATGAACTTCCCCATTTTTCAACAGTATTACACTGATTTTGTTTTTCTTGTCTGTGCCTGTTGGCATAATCAGGATGCCAGCTTCTCTAGCATCCAGGTGTTGGTGTATAAGAAAAAGAAAACTCGAAGAATTCCTCGTCTAAGATGTTGAAGTCGTCAGTCAGTCTGTCTTCTCTTTATCTTTCAGAATATATTCATGTCTTTTTTTACACATGACATCCAGAATTAAATGTGCTTAGTCAAAAGAATAAAGAGAAATGTGTCTACTCCATTTTGCCCAGAACTAGAAGAGAAACATCTACTTTTAGCCTTTACTTTGAAAGATATTTTCACTGTTGTAGAACTCTAAGTTGGCAATTCTTTTTGTTCAGCACTTAAAGATATTATTCAATTGTATTCTGGCTTCCACTGTTTTTCGTGTATCCTCAGCCTGCATTCCTATTGTTGATGCTTTGAACGCATCGGATCTTATTTTCTAGCTGCTTTAAACATTTAGTCTTTGTTTCCAACAGTCTTAGGAAGATGTTTCTAGGTATGGTTGCGTATTTATCTTCACTGAGGTGTGCAAAAGTTATTTAATGTCTGGTTTGAAACTTTTCATCGGTATTGAAAGTATCTTGGCCATTATTTCTTCAAATACTGATGATGCCTTATTTATTCACTCTTACTTCTCCTTATATTTACCTCCAAGGTTATTAGACCTTTCACTTTGTCTCATTTGCCTCTTATGAACTTTTCCTATACTTCCCATTTTTTCTTCTCCATTATTCAGTTTGAATAGTTCCTGCTCATATACTCTTGAAGTTAAACCCAATTTCAGGCACTGTAGTTTTATTCTTAGAACTTATGTATCTTTCAATAGTTTCCAGTTTTCTCAAAATTTTTTCTATTTTTCTCCTTTTCATTAAACAAGTTAATCATAGCTACTTTAAAGTCATTTTCTACTTATTCCATTAGTTCAAATACCTTAGAGCCAATTTTTATTTCCTGGGTTTTTTCTTTTAGTTTTTGATCACATGATCCTATTTCTTGGCATTCTTCCTAATTTCAACTGAATGCCTGATGTGTTATACTAAAAAACAGAGAGGTTATAGATGAAATCAAATTTCTCTAAAGTTTCACATCTTCTGCTAGACCTTCATCAAAATAAGCACTGAGCTTAGTTGGACAGAGCTGTACTTATGGGAAGCCTGAGATGCCCTATTTCTAATAGACTTGTTGGGCTCTTATAAATAGCTAGATATACTCATCTTGGTCCCTTTCGACAATCTTAATTCTGATTTCTGTTTTCTTAGCTCTGTGAGATGGCAGAAAACTCTGCTATGCTTCTTAGAGAATTCTGGCTTAATATTTTAGTCCCTCTTATCAGGTACAACTTCATAATTTCACAGAAGTCTTGAGGAGGAAACTGGATGCGTTTTGATTCCCTTCATACTGTCATTTTTTTTTTGTTTTGATTTTAGTTTACCCTTTGGAGACCACCAAGATTTCTTATAGTTTCTGCATTCCCCAAGAGTGGGCACCTATCCAAGCAAAATACATTCTTAGCCTGAGCTCAGAAATAGTAAATACATCCAGGGAGCAAAATAGCTGTAGATCATAAGAAAACTTCTCTGAAGTCCTCTCCCCTTCAGAATTATATCCATTCAACTCCTTATTTATTGCTTCCTCAACTCACTGATGCCTTAAATGGATTCTTTTTCAATTGTATCTCAATTTCCAAACAGTTCTCAGGGATAACTGTTTTCTGTAGCCAAATATTATTACCTACTTGAAAGTGACTATCTGGAGATCTTTTCACTTACCAATTCCACAAATTCCATCTCCACAAATTTTTATTTAGTTGTCTTATTATGCATAATGACATCCACAGTGAAAATAGTTCGATAACTAAAATATTCAAAGGAAATTTCATTGTGAAAAGGTTTAGAAACACATGTCTAAACTTCCTGGTCTCTACGTAATTGCCTACATGCACAGGATGTTTAGACGAGACCCCTTCCTCAATATCCTCAAGTAGGATATAAACTGAAACAGCATAGCTCTAGAGACAGATGATTGGTAGGTAGGCAGACAGACAGATACATCAACAGAGAGAAATAGACTGAATAAAGTGAAATACAGGGGCTTCCCTGGTGGTGCAGTGGTTGCGAGTCCGCCTGCCAATGCAGGGGACAGGGGTTCGTGCCCCAGTCCGGGAGGATCCCACGTGCCGCGGAGCGGCTAGGCCTGTGAGCCATGGCCACTGAGCCTGCACATCCGGAGCCTGTGCTCCGCAACGGGAGAGGCCACAACAGTGAGAGGCCCGCGTGCCGCAAAAAAAAAAAAAAAAAACAAGAGATGACAAGTGTTGACAAGGGCATGAAAAAGGGAGCCCTTGTGCACTGTTGGTGGGAACGTAAATTGGTGCAGCCATTATGGAGAACAGCATGGAGGCGCCTCAAAAAACTAAAACACTGAACTGCTATATGATCCAGCAATCCCACTTCTGGCTGTATAACCAAAGGGAATGGAATCAGTATCACAAAGAAAATATCTGCACACCCACATTCATTGCAGTATTATTCACAAGAGCCAAGCTATGAAAACAATCGAAACAGCTGTCAAGGAGTGAATGGATAAAGAAAATGTGGTATTTTCTCTGAAGATGAATGAGGAACATAGACTTGTATGGCGTCTCTGCACCTGCTGCTTATAATAATTAAGAGTTTTCATAACTGGAGGACTTTATAAAGTCACCAAAGTTTGTATAAATAATCAACCTAATTATGTACCTTAGGTTAATCATTTGGTGCTTGAAATTAAGCTCAACGTTCAGAAAGATAGCATGAGTAATTAATTTCATTTGGGGTCTAAATCATCTTAGAATAGTACTATTTCATATAGGAATAGTATAGAGACATGTGCTAGACTTTTGTGGGTTTTTTTTTCAAATATGTCAGTGGATCTATTTACACCCACCTTTGTTTGCCTCTGTTGTTTCATTTCTAATTTGTCTAGAACTGATATTCCTTAAGGAGATGCAGTAAGAACAATTATATATTATTCAACGGTTTAAAAACCTGGACCAGTTTAGAATTAACACCCAATGACTACCCATGCTGGATGAAAACCATTCACCTCTTAGGAGTTATTTAAATAGCCTTAGAAGGCCTCACAGTGGTATAAAACGGTTCCTCTTCAAATTCATGTGCAGATTTTATCTGCCTTTCCTGTATGAAGATGTAGCTCTGTGTGGGGAAAGCACACAAGATAAAATCCTCAGCAACAATGGAGTAGCAGAGGGCAAAAGGCAACAAGTTTTGCTGGCTGAAAAACACAGGTCACTACCTCTCTGCCTGTGGTTACGAACCATAACATCCTGAAAGTCACCCCTTGTCACTGCTTCTATCCACACCAATCCTGGGCATGTCACCTCATTAAAATCATTAATCTACTCATATTCAGGCAGAGTCCAAATTCTCTCTTAAAAAAATTGTACGAGGTTCTTTATTTTTCCCCTAAATTAGATGTTTTAGTGGAAGAAAATAATTAGATGTATTTTAGCAATAACTGATTTGCAACTCACTGCAAGCATAGTTAAAGCAGCGTCAGGAGAAAGAGAAAAAGAATCCTTTTAATGGGGGCTATTGATCTATGGTAAAGTATCATAATTAAAAGAGACCTTTTGAATTTTTGCTGCAAAGACATAGTATATTCTAATTGCTATAACCTTTGGGAATCTTCAGAAGGATAATAGTTCTGTCCAAAGGTTAGAACAGATTTTAGGCAGGAGGTGTTTAACTGAATGTGACTGTGTGACACAAGAAATAGCAACCTAATGCAAAATAAATCACCTATATTTTCCACCTATTTTTTTTCTAACAGAGTAAAAACAGACAAGCAAAGCAAAATAAAAATTGGGATTTAAATTTGTAATTCCTCTTAAAGGCATATGTCTGTAATACTAAGTATCAAAACTATCACTGGAGATAGCAAAGTCTTAGAAAGCCATTATTATTGAAGTCCTTTTGGACAGAGCACAGTAACTTCTTATACTCAAATTGATGTGGAATTTTTTTTGTTTTAGTTTTCACAAAGTTAAAGATATTTAATGGATAGACCTTACATGCGCTTTGAAATATCAGAAAAATTTTTTCAAAGACGTAATACCCTACATATGTTTCCAATACTGTTATACATCAAAATTTCCAGATTATTAACATAAGATCAATTTTTGAGGGCATCAAGGAAAAGCTTCACTAAACAGAGTTAAACAGGCAAGGAAAATTGTATTCAATACTACTGCAGCAGGGTAGAGTGATTAAACTTGACTCCACTGAAACAAAGGGCTGGAGAGATTTAAGCACTGGGCTGAGTGAGTAGAGAAGTATTGCAGGAGGAGGGCGGGGATTGGTCCAGGTGATTAGGCCCTCTGTTTGCTCATTAGTAATAACTGTGATGATTGCTGAGCTGTCCTCCTGCCCTCCAGGAAGATGGGGACATAGGGCACCATCCTTCTAGATTCTGAGATGGCTTCCAGGTGTTTCAGAAAGAAATTCCTGGGTTAAAAAATCACAGAAGACTGGGAAAAGATTTACATCTCAAAGGAACAGAGAATTTAAATGTTTTCTAAAACAAATGCTCTAAAGTTTAGTGAAGAATGAGGAAGTTAAAGCCATCTTGGTAAAATGACTTATAATTATTCAAAAATCAGTCAATTGGATCAATGGTAGTTATTTTCTATCACTGTTTATACCTGAATATGAATTAGCATGGAATTTGTTTATTAGGGGTCTTTCACAGGTTGCATATTTTAAGATGATTTTTGCTATCCCTTGTGAAGGAAAAATAAAATTTGAGTAAGAGAGCTCTCTAAAACGGAGTCAGATACAGAACAAACTAGGTTGCCTTTGGGGAGAGGGAAATGAGGAGGGGCAAGATAGGGGAAGGGGATTAAGAAGTAAAAATTACTATGGATGAAATAGATAAGCTACAAGGATATATCGTACAGCACATGGAATATAGCTGATATTTTATGATAACTTTAAATGGAGTATAATATATAGAAAACTGAACCATTATGTTGTACACCTGAAACTAATATATTATAAATCAACTATACTTCAATAAAAAAGGAAATAATATACAAATTCTAAACCTCTCCCCCAAAATAAAATAAGATAATATGGAGCTTGGAGGCCATTAAGAAGTGTGACTTATGCACTTCTCAGCCTGGATGGAATCTGACCTTTGAACTGATGAAGTCATCCAGAATACCTGCCAGAAACTCAAGATACTTACTGGACTCACTCTAATAACTCAGGACAGTCTATCTACTTATTGAACCTCTACCCTAAAACAAATGGGCACTCCTTAAGGACGAATACTTTCTGACTCGCATCACAGTCAATCAAAATTTCTTTATAAGCCCCTGACTCTTTCTCTTCCTGGAAACATTCTTTTGGGGTTACTTGAATCTGTGTCTCCCAAACTGCAATGATTGAGACCCTAAATAAACTCCTCTTATTTGCAGACTCTTGCAGTATTTATTTTGGTTGATACCCCCCATCCTAAATGATAACACGGTAATGGTTAATTTAAGACTAATAAAACTAATTTGAGTATTAAGTCTCAAACAACCTTAGAACTCAGATGTGAAACTACTGACTAGTGTCTTTTATGAAATACAACTTTGGAGTCACTGACTTGATAAAATGTTGAAAGAGATAAAAGACTCTCAATATAGGGAGAGACATTACCAGAGTTGGGCTAAATTATTGATATCGCACATCCTAAGTAAAGTATTTGCATTTTAATACTTGCCCTTAGCCTTTTTTTCCCTAGAGTCTCTGGTATAAGACAGGCAGACAAATTTATCACTGTAATTTTACAGACAGAAAAGCTACAACACAGGTAAGTCACAGAGCTCCTTGAAACAAGAGCCAATTGAAGCAAAGCAGAGAACATTCTCTTAAATATTCTGCTATGTGAACAAAATATTTCTCATTTTATACACAAGGAATCTGAGACTTTGAGGCCCAGTGCCACAAACATATGAAGAGTCAAGTTTCATATTGTTTTCACTATACTACCTCCATTATATTTATATACTTCCATATTTCACTCTTCAGAGTTCTCAAACAGCCAATTATATTTTAAGTTTTGTGTCTATCATTTTTCACCTCCTAAAATCTAACTTTCTGGAAACTTGTATTCACTTTCTGGGAAGGAATGTAAAAATTATGAAGAAGATGACAAAAAGTTCTTGGAAGAGGAAAAAGAAAATAAAAAGACAGCTTATCTTGTGGGTCTATTCCTTGTTTTCCAAAGCTCAAACATCCTAATGAGAAATCAACCTAGAAAAATGAGTATTTTTAAATGTTGACTACATTTATAAGTTGTTTTTTCTTCACTTTCTTCCTTCATTCTCCTTCTTTTCCATGTCTTCTGGCCAATTAGCCATTGAAGACATTGTAGTTTTGTAACTTTGACAAATAACTGTATAATTTCCACTGTGGACAGCATTGTTTCATTCCTTTATTTTTAACGCCATGGACCATAAAAGCTTCATACCAACTGCTAAGTACCAAAACATCTCAAAGCCATAAACTAATGGGTAAAAATTATTGGGTAATAATTATTAACTAAATCTTTTTTATCATTGTTCAAATTGCACACTTATATCATCATAAAAACAATTATCCCTGTGTGAAATTAAAATCTGAGATTATCTTTAAAATTTTAAACCATGATATATCACTGTGGTTACTAGTCAGAGTTCATATTCTCAGCTGAATTCTTAACTTCAATTACTAACTGCAGAGAAAGTTCTGCTTGAAAGAAGTTATTCAACAAGTAAAGCTGACAGTCACAGGAATTCCTGAGCAAACTGTTAATACTAATCACTCCCCCACCCACCCAACAAGCCCCCAGGGAAACAAGCAAGCAGTGTCTTTGGAAGTTTTTAAGATTAGCATGAAAACTCTTTCCAGAGGACTGGCTTAACCTAAACTTTGATACTTTCAAAACACGAGTTTGATGACTAAAGTCTAATCTCAGGTTTTAAAGACAGAAAATTGGAGGGCAGACAGCAGAAACAAGAAGAACTACAATACTGCAGCCTATGGAACAAAAACCACATTCACAGAAAGACAGACAAGATGAAAAGGCAGAGAGCTATGTACCAGATGAAGGAACAAGGTAAAACCCCAGAAAAATAACTAAATGAAGTGGAGATAGGCAACCTTCCAGAAAAAGATTTCAGAGTAATGATAGTGAAGATGACCCAGGACCTCAGAAAAAGAATGGAGGCAAAGATCGAGAAGATGCAAGAAATGTTTAACAAAAACCTAGAAGAATTAAAGAGAAAAAAACAGAGATGAACAATACAATAACTAAAATGAAAACTACACTAGAAGGAATCAATAGCACAATAACTGAGGCAGAAGAACGGATAATTGACCTGGAAGACAGAATGGTGGAATTCACTGCCACAGAACAGAATAAAGAAAAAAGAATGAAAAGAAATGAAGACAGCCTAAGAGACCTCTGGGACAACATTAAATGCAACAACATTCGCATTATAGGGGTCCCAGAAGGAGAAGAGAGAGAGAGAAAGGACCAGAGAAAATATTTGAAGAGACTGTAGTCGAAAACTTCCCTAACATGGGAAAGGAAATAGCCACCCAAGTCCAGGAAGTGCAGAGAGTCCTATACAGGATAAAGCCAAGGAGAACCACACCGAGACACATAGTAATCAAATTGGCAAAAATTAAAGACAAAGAAAAATTACTGAAAGCAGCAAGGGAAAAATGACAAATAACATACAAGGGAACTCCCATAAGGTTAATAGCTGATTTCTCAGCAGAAACTCTACAAGCCAGAAGGGAGTGGAATTATATACTTAAAGTGATGAAAGGGAAGAACCTACAACCAAGATTACTCTATCCGGCAATGATCTCATTCAGATTTGATGGAGAAATAAAAAGCTTTACAGACAAGCAAAAGCTAAGAGAATTAGCACCAACAAACCAGATCTACAACAAATGCTAAAGGAACTTCTCTAAGTGGGGAACACAAGAGAAGAAAAGGACCTACAAAAGCAAACCAAAAACAATTAAGAAAATGGTCATAGAAACATACATATTGATAATTACCTAAAACAGGAATGGATTAAATGCTCCAACCAAAAAAAACAGGCTTGCTGAATGGATACAAAAACAAGACCCATATATATGCTGTCTAAAAGAGACCCACTTCAGACCTAGGGACACATATAGACTGAAAGTGAGGGGATGGAAAAAGATAGTCCATGCAAATGGAAACCGAAAGAAAGCTGGAGTAGCAATACTCAGATAAAATAGACTTTAAAATAAAGAATGTTACAAGACACAAGGAAGGACACTACATAATGATCAAGGGATCAATCCAGGAAGAAGATGTAACAATTATAAATATATATGCACCCAACATAGGAGCAACACAATACATAAGGCAAGTGCTAACAGCTATAAAAGAGGAAATCAACAGTAACACAATAATAGTGGGGGACTTTAACACCTCACTTACAAAAATGGACCGATCACCCAAACAGAAAATTAATAAGGAAAGAGAAGCTTTAAATGACACAATAGACCAGATAGATTTCACTGATACTTACAGGCCATTCAATCCAAAACTAGCAGATTACACTTTCTTCTCAAGTGCACATGGAAAATTCTCCAGGATGGATCACATCTTGGGTCACAAATCAAGCCTCAGTAAGCTTAAGAAAATTGAAATCATATCAAGCATCTTTTCTGAACACAGTGCTATGAGATTAGAAATGAAATACAGGGAAAAAAACCAAAAACATATGGAGGCTAAACAATATGTTACTAAATAACCAAGAGATCACTGAAGAAATCAAAGACGAAATCAACAAATACCTGGAGACAAATGACAGTGAAAACACGACGATCCAAAACCTATGGGATGCAGTAGAAGCAGATCTAAGAGGGAAGTTTATAGCTATACAAGCCTACCTCAAGAAACAAGAAAAATCTCAAGTAAACAATCTAACCTTACACCTAAAGGAACTAGAGAAAGAAGAACAAACAGAACCCAAAGGCAGCAGAAGGAGAGAAATCATAAAGATCAGAGCAAAAATAAATGAAATAGAAACAAAGAAAACAATAGCAAAGATCAATAAATCTAAAAGCTGGTTCTTTGAGAAGATAAAAAAAAATTGATAAACCATTAGCCAGACTCATCAAGATAAAACGGGAGAAGACTCAAATCAATAAAATTAGAAATGAAAAAGGAGAAGTTACAACAGACACTGCAAAAATACAAAGCATCCTAGGAGACTACTACAAGCAACTCTATGCCAATAAAATGGACAACCTGGAAGAAATAGACAAATTCTTAGAAAGGTATAACCTTCCAAGACTGAACCAGGAAGAAATAGAAAATATGAACAGACCAATCCCAAGTAATGAAATTGAAACTGTGATTAAAAATCTTCCAGCAAACAAAAGTCCAGGACCAGATGGCTTCACAGGTGAATTCTATCAAACATTTAGAGAAGAGCTAACACCCATCCTTCTCAAACTCTTCCAAAAAATTGCAGAGGAAGAAACACTCCAAACTCATTCTATGAGGCCACCATCACCCTGATACCAAAACCAGACAAAGATACTACAAAAAAAGAAAATTACAGACCAGTATCACTAATGAATATAGATGCTAAAATCCTCAACAAAATACTAGTAAACAGAATCCAACAACACATTAAAAGGATCATTTACCACGATCAAGTGGGATTCATCCCAGGGATGTAAGGATTCTTCAATATATGCAAATCAATCCATGTGGCACACCATATTAACAAATTGAAGAATAAAACCATATGATCATCTCAATAGATGCAGAAAAAGCTTTTGACAAACTTCAACACCCATTTATGATAAAAACTCCAGAAAGTGGGCATAGAGGGAATCTACCTCAACATAATAAAGGTAATATATGACAAACCCACAGCAAACATCGTTATTATGTTATCAATGGTGAAAAACTGAAAACATTTCCTCTAAGATCAGGAACAAGACAAGGTTGCCCACTCTCACCACTATTATTCAACAGAGTTTTGGAAGTCCTAGCCATGGCAATCAGAGATGAAAAAGAAATAAAAGGAATACAGATTGGAAAAGAAGAAGTAAAACTGTCACTGTTTGCAGGTAACATGATACTACACATAGAGAATCCTAAAGATGCCACCAGAAAACTACTAGAGCTAACCAATGAATCTGGTAAAGTTGCAGGATACAAAATTAATGCACAGAAATCTCTTGCATTCCTATACAATAATGATGAAAAATCTGAAAGAGAAATTAAGGAAACACTCCCATTTACCACTGCAAGTAAAAGAATAAAATACCTAGGAATAAACTTACCTAGGGGGAAAAAAGACCTGTATGCAGAAAACTGTAAGACACTGATGAAAGAAATTAAAGATGATACCAACAGATGGAGAGATATACCATGTTCTTGGATTGGAAGAATATTGTGAAAATGACTATACTACCCAAAGCAATCTACAGATTCAATGCAATCCCTATCAAATTACCAATGGCATTTTTTACAGAACTGGAAAAAAAAAATCTTAACATTTGTATGGAGACACAAAAGACCCCGAATAGCCAAAGCAGTCTTGTGGGGAAAAAACCGGAGCTGGAGCAATCAGACTCCCTGACTTCAGACTATACTACAAAGCTACAGTAATCAAGACAGTATGGCAGTGGCACAAAAACAGAAACATAGACCAATGGAACAAGATAAAAATCCCAGAGTTAAACCCACGCACCTGTGGTCAACTAACCTATGACAAAGGAGGCAAGGATATACACTGGAGAAAAGACAGTCTCTTCAATAAGTGGTGCTGGGAAAACTAAACAGCTACATATAAAAGAATGAAATTAGAACACTCCCTAACACCATACACAAAAATAAACTCAAAATGGATTACAGACCTAAATGTAAGACCGGACACTGTAAAACTGTTAGAGGAAAACATAGGAACAACACTCTTTGACATAA
Organism: Tursiops truncatus; assembly: GCF_011762595.2. Lineage (NCBI taxonomy): Eukaryota > Metazoa > Chordata > Mammalia > Artiodactyla > Delphinidae > Tursiops > Tursiops truncatus. Next base: position 82,162,264 of record NC_047046.1, on the reverse strand, counting down.
ATCACAGCAGGATCTTTTTTGATCCACCTCCTAGAGTAATGGAAATAAAAACAAAAATAAACAAATGGGACCTAATGAAACTTCAAAGCTTTTGCACAGCAAAGGAAACCATAAACAAGACGAAAAGACAACCCTCAGAACAGGAGAAAATATTTGCAAACGAATCAATGGACAAAGGATTTATCTCCAAACTATATAAACAGCTCATGCAGCTCAATAATAAAAAAACAAACAATCCAATGAACAAATGGGCAGAAGACCTAAATAGACATTTCTCCAAAGAAGACATACAGATGGATAAAAAGCACATGAAAAGATGCTCAACATCACTAATTATTAGAGACATGCAAATCAAAACTACAATGAGGTATCACCTCACACTAGTTAGAATGGGCGTCATCAGAAAATCTACAAACAATAAATGCTGGAGAGGGTGTGGAGAAAAGGGAACCCTCTTGCACTGTTGATGGGAATGTAAATTGATACAGCCACTATGGAGAACATTATGGAAGTTCCTTAAAAACTAAAAATAAAATTACCATATGATCCAGCAATCCCACTACTGGGCATATACCCAGAAAAAACCTGTAATTCAAAAAGACACATGCACCCCAATGTTCATTGCAGCACTGTTTACAATAGCCAGGTCATGGAAGCAACCTAAATGCCCATCGACAGACGAATGGATAAAGAAGAAGTGGTACATGTATACAATGGAATATTACTCAGCCATAAAAAGGAACGAAACTGGGTCATTTGTTGAGACTTGGATGGATCTAGAGACTGTCATACAGAGTGAAGTAAGTCAGAAAGAGAAAAACAAATACTGTATATTAACACATATATGTGGAACCTAGAAAAATGGTACAGATGAACCGGTTTGCAGGGCAGAAATTGAGAAACTGATGTAGAGAACAAACATACAGACACCAAGGGGGGAAGCGGCAGGGTTGTGAGTGGTGGTGTGATGAGCTGGCAGATTGGGATTGACATGTATACACTGATGTGTATAAAATTGATGACTAATAAGGACCTGCTGTATAAAAAATTAATTAAATTAAATTTAAAAATTAAAAAAATACATGTTAAATAAATTACAGCACTTCTATTAAAAAAAGAAAGAAAATCATTTTGTTTTCATTAAAAGAGAAAAAGAATCAGAAATGAAAAAATTTACTGAATTGGTTCATGGGAAAGTGTACATAATTGATATATTTATTTAATAATGAATTTTAATCATCAGTAAATGATTAAGTGTAAATTGACAAACACAAGCAAAGTCAGCTTGGTTATTAAGTAAATTAAACCCAGATACTTTTCATACCAGTGATCTCTAGTATTTGAAGTCATTCCCTTATCAGAGGTCATGAAAAAAATGTAAGCTAAATTAAAGGATCGTCTTCACTTTAGCACTTAAAAATCTACGATTTATGGGCTTCCCTGGTGGCGCAGTGGTTGAGAGTCCGCCTGCCGATGCAAGGGACATGGGTTCGTGCCCCGGTCCGGGAAGATCCCACGTGCCGCGGAGCGGCTGGGCCCGTAAGCCATGGCCGCTGAGCCTGCGCGTCCGGAGCCTGTGCTCCGCAACGGGAGAGGCCACAACAGTAAGAGGCCCGCGTACCAAAAAAAAAAAAAAAAAAAAAAAAAAAAAATCTACGATTTATTAGTATGTTTTCAATGAAGAGTGGAATAACTAGCCAACTATTAAAGCTTCTGTGGAATCTATTCAGGGCATATATATTAGAGAAGAATGCCATATACTCTAAGAGAACTCCTAAATGACACATCACATTCGTGCAGAGTGCAGGGCCAGACTTTTAATAGCCCAATGGTGACAGGGCATATGCCTCTAAGGGCCAGGCACATGCAGAAGCAGCTAATTAACATCAAACACTAATTAGTCCCTCAGTATTTAGCAATGAAGTATCAGCAGCTGTCTTAGATGCCATATGCTAATTAGCATTAATAAACTTCAGAAATAATTGTCTCCATTGTTCTGTGTCATAATACTCCCTCTAATTGTACTTTGGAGAGCATTGCCTATAAACGGTAGCAGGCATTCCATAGCATTGCCTGACGTTTAATGAGCCACTTACTGTGACTTGTGGCATTAGGAGAGAATATATACAGGAAAGTGGAAAGATTAACGCCAATTTTTAAAATTCATAATTAAGTTGTTGGCTGGTACTTGTGTCTCCAACTGTTCAAATATTCAGACAGGGGAGACTGTTCCTTGGGCTCCAGCTAATCTTCGGGAAAATAAAATGTGAAGTTTAATAGAGACGGCCTGAGTCCGTGCCTCAGCCAGCACAGCACCTCTGTTTTCAAAGCCCAGTTTCGTCTTTCGTTGGAAGTTGTGCCATCACGTTTAAGAAGCCTGAAATGTCAGGAAGGAGAAAGGCCATCTTTCTTTGGAGAGAAAACAACTCCCATTTTCCTAATGTCAGCAAAAGTCAGCAAAATGTATCTTTGATGGTATGATCTGAAGTAAATACAGAATATGGCCATTAATTACCTTGGAAAATGCTTAAGTCTCCAAAAATTTCGCTGGTTATTGTTCCATGAATTAGACAGCAAAATACAGTACCATGAGAGTGGGGTGGGTACCTACAAATACATTAATACGAAAGACTATGGGATATAATTCTTGACTTAATGAAGTCCGCAGTGCAATTAAAGGGTAAAAACACATATGTAGTAATTCCCTAAACAATTAGTCAATATAAAAGAATGTGCACTTTGGAAGTTTGAAAAACTATATATAACTGCAACATTTTTAATAATTGAGAAAGCAATATAGGACCCTATAAACTAAGTCTTTTAAACACATAAACAGCCTGTGGTACAACAGTTACACGACCTTCTATAAGCATTTGTTTCTTATTTGAAAAGAAAAAGCAATAATTGGAAGCAAATTATTCAGAAGTTTTCCAGAAATTAAATGAATTGTTTTTCTGATAAACACTGTAAGGATTTATAATGTATACATTTGTTAATATTACTTGCCATACCTGTCATTAATGCATAAAAGTCTGTCTTAAACCCCTTGCTAAATTATAAAAACACTTAACATTTTTTATTTCCATTCATCCTAATAAATTCTTTATCAGTTTATACTTAGCTTATTTTACCTCAAACTGTATTTTACAAGAACCACCATCCTTATTACTGTAGGGTATTTTCCTGTAACTACTACTAACTTTAAAAATCATTTAAGTTTCTCTTAAATTCTAGCTAAAGTTCAAATTTAAAATAATAACAAAATAAAAACTGTTGGTTATTAAAGAATACCAAGAATATCTTCTTTCATGATATCCATTCTGAAAGCTCTTAATTCTATTGTCTTTGGATCTTACAGATACAATAACTCTTGGAAAGCATCATGTTCTTTCTTTGCTCTGGCCACTAGAAGCTTAGAGCCAAGTACTGTGTCTTCCTTTATTACATGGGATCATATTGCCTGCATTTATCTGTATAAATGTTCTGATTATTTCTATATCCATAGGTTTATTGTCCTGATTTCTCTATTATTTTAAATAACTGTGTCCTTTGGGATTTTATATAAAATTTTAAGTCTACTTCATTGTGTAAATTACATAAACCATCACTAAATGGAAACTAAAAAATTCTATCCATTTCAAAATGGAACTAACATAATTTGCGGCAAAACTTCCTTAAGTTTGCTACTTTATGTCAATTCATATAGGAGTTTGGCTAAAACTTACCCTTGTGAAGCTTGCTTTTAATTCACAAATGCTATATTATAAAGGTATTAAGCATATTTAAGAATTCATTTTAAGGGCTTAACAGGAATAACTAACATGAATGAAATTTAAATATAAAGAGTAAGCTATTTTAGAGACAAAAGTTTGAGCCAATGTATCATTGGATATTATGAAACACTGTTCCAGAGGGGCACACCTACCCACCCACCCTTAAATAGATAGTTCATATTTTACACTTACTATTGAGATAGGTCAGCTGTAGACTTAGAAAAGAGAGACACACACAGAAAGAGAGACAGAGAGATAGAGAGAAGGCAGGCCATTGGTTCTGTTGCTGATGTACAAAATAAAATGCTCCCAAGAACCTCTGTCCCCTGGGCTTGTCTTCGACTGCTCAGGAAGCTTTGATTACATGTTAATTTTATGCTCTCTACTGTTTTGATCAATTGAAGTGAAGCAGAATAGCTACCGGGCAATGTTTGATCTTGGAATGTGGTTACTTAATAATCAATACTAGCAAATCTTGTTCTGTAAGATCCTTCTGGAATATTAATTTTAATCCTACCGGTTGACTGAGGTACTGCAAATTCATCTTTATCTTCACAGGATGTGATTAGTCTCTTTGTGCTATCATTATCATTACTATTAACAACAGTTCAAATTTATGGAAATGTTTGAGTTGGACAATATATTAAATATTTTAGATATTACATCACTTTCCATTCTTAGAACCACCCTCTTCAGTAGATATAGCTCCTTTTCTCATCATTATTATTATTGCTGTCTTCCAGATGATAAAGTTTAGGATGTGAGAGGGCAAACAACTTACTCAACGCTATGCAACTAGTGTAACCTTGGACTGAGAATGAACTCAGGGAGTAGATTCATCAAGCTCACTTCATAAACAACTTCATATAAACACTATATTGGACTGCTTGACTCTAATATTTTCAGATAACTAAACACTCTATAAAAATCAGTCTGTCGGCAATGTTTTTATGTGTAAACTACTCATTCTATTCTTCTAGTATCTTAACTTGATTTTACCATTAGCAAAATTTTATTTTGTTTTATTTTTTATTTTATTTTTTTTTGCGGTACGCGGGCATCTCACTGTTGTGGCCTCTCCCGTTGCGGAGCACAGGCTCCGGACGCGCAGGCTCAGCGGCCATGGCTCACGGGCCCAGCCGCTCCGCGGCATGTGGGATCTTCCCGGACCGGGCACGAACCCGTGTCCCCTGCATCGGCAGGCGGACTCAACCACTGCGCCACCAGGGAAGCCGCAAAAATTAACGTTTGATGCTTTCAACCATTGAGGCTTTGCTTGTTCATTTGCTGTGGCATAATCTAGTCCTATCCGAACACACACATCCTGTTGTTGCTGAAAAACATCCTCTGGAGTAACAGCAGTGTGCGTCCTCAGTCTCCCCTCAGGGTTCCGGGAGTGTTTCCGTTACTGCGGAGGGAAGAGAGGGCCTGGAGACGGGGTGGGATTGTACGTACCATGGAGAGTCACAGAAGGCGCGCATGCGCACACGCACACGCACGCGCACACGCACACACATACACAGCTAGAGCTACAGCCACCAAAATAGCCATCAAAAGAGCCAGCGACCTGTCAGAACATCCTTCCTCTCAAAGAGGGAAGATTTTCCCATGGTGCCCTGTACCCTGAGACACGAGGCCATGCAGGATCCAGGATGCGGTGTGGAGGCCGCTACTTCTCCATCTTGCTGTTTCCTAGCCTTGGGTGGGGACAGGAGTTGAGGACTGGGGAGATTTGGGGACAGACAGTCTCACACACACAAGCAAACGCAACTACCCCGGCAGCAAGGCCTCCCAGATCTCATGGCGGGGAGGGAAGCGGAGGCCTGGGGCTTCCCGAGTGATTGGGCGGGACCCTCCAAGAGGCCCTGTTTGTCCGTTCATCCATGCCACATGATTCTAACGTCCAAAGCGCCCCCCCCCCAAAATGGGAAGGGAAGGTCCCTACTGGGATTTACATGACTGATTCCTCCTCACAGGTGTTAGCATCCCCAGCAGGTCCTGGACCTTCCTCGGTGGGGACCGGCAGTGGCCAAGGGCACCTCACTCTTCACCCTGGATCAGCTCGGGCACTGTGTATTCTCAAGTCATAAAACATACACATTTCAGTCACCTTAGAAAATGATCCTGGGACTGCCCTGGTGGTCCAGGGGTTAAGACTCCGAGCTCCCAGTGTAGGGGCACGGGTTGGATCCCTGGTAGGTGAACTAAGATCCTGCATGCTGCACAGCGTGGCCAAAAAAAGAAAACAAAAAGAAGATCCTAAAACCTCAACTCATTTAAGAAAGTAAAGGAATCTTTTAAAATTTGCATAGAGCATTTTATTGGTCAGTAACCTCCCTTTGTCATAAGTCCCCTCATGCCATAAATGTTTAAAATAAATCCTAGGAGTAACCTCAGCAAAACAGTGGGATAGGAAGTCCTATGCCGTCTTCCTCCACAGAAAAACACTGATGAAACAATATTGGGGCCAAAATATTTTGTGAGAACTCCAGAGTCTAGTTAAGAATTTGCAGCATACCGGAGGAGCACAAAACTGAGAAAAAAGGCTTTGAAATGGGTAAGAGGGGCAGTTTAACTTTATCTGTTACAGCCCCTCCCCCAAACCTCCATAGCTCAGCACTCAGATCCACTGAGCCCCCCATTTCTCCCTCATGGGAAGGAGTGAGCAAAGCATCCACCTGGCATCCCAGCCTTTTGGGTTGCTGCCCAAAGACTTACTTCCATCTGGCTTCGCACAGAGCACTGAGGCAACTGGCACAGTTAGAATGCTGGGGGGTCGGGGAGGGAGTTAACGACCAAGAAAGCCGGTGGGAGCTCTCAAAGGCCTCAAGCACTGCAAGATTGGGAGGAGGTGAGCAATCCTGAGATTCACCCTTCAGGAGGGAGGGAGGGAGGGAGGGAAGGAGGGAAGAGTAGCTTGCACCCAGCCCCCAGCATTCCAGCATATGCCTCTAGGGAAGGAGAGGGATTTACAGCACTCAGCTGCATTACACACTTAGCAAGTACTGGAAAGACAAGAGCAAATGAGGCATGGTTGATGTCTTCAACATCATACTCCAAAGTTAAGTGTCCAGCTTGTCCACTGTCCCCAGCATCACCTTTTATAAAAACTCTTAAGAGCAACCTAAGTGGTCATCCACAGATAAATGGATCACACACACACACACACACACACACACACAGGAATATTACTCAGCCATAAAAAAGAATGGAATTCTGCCATTTTAGAACAATGTAGATAGACCTAGAGGTTACTATGCTTAGTGACCCAAGTCAGACAGAGAAAGACAAATACTGTATGCTATCACTTACATGTGGAATCTAAAAAATAAACCAAGCTAGTGAATATAACAAAAAAGAAACAGCCTCAAAGGTGTAGAAAACAAACTGGTGGTTACCAGTGGGGAGGGGGAAGCAGGGAGGGGCAAGACAGGCGTAGCAGATTAAGAGATACAAAGTACTATGTATAAAATAAATAAGCAACAAGGATGTATTGTACAGCACAGGGAAATACAGCCATTATTTTGTAATAGCTTTACATGGAGTATAATCTATAGAAGTACTGCATCACTATGTTGTATACCTGAAAGTAATATAATATTGTAAGTCAAGTATCCTTCAATAAAAAAAAAAAAGAAAAAACAGATTCTGGTTTAGTTTTCCTCATAATCTGCCATTAATTATTCCTACATATTGCTGAATTAAAATTTAGAAGGTTGTAAGCATTGGTCCTAGAACCAAAGTAAAAACCAACTGAGCTATATTCCTCGAGACTTCCTTAAATATTTTAAATGTATTAAATCCTACGGATTCTGATGTGCCATTTACACCTGTAACTTGATGTAATTGTTTTTATTATTTACTTAGTACTAAATATATGTAATTTATCCTTCTGAAACTATATGCATGTAATTGAAAACTTATACTTGGTGTTATTTTTTCAACATGCAATTAAAAGAACCAAAATATTATATATATATATAAATATATATAATATATATAAAAAATACATATATTATATATATATAATATATAACTATCCATTTTCTGGTATTAGGAATAGTATTTTTTAATTCACAGTATAACCAAGTAATTAGATCCATATCTTCTGTGAGTAAGCAAGGTTTTAAAGATGAAATGAAAAACTGAAAGCTGGGTAGTGCTCCAAAAATGAAAAACTAGACAATGTATGATAAAAGCAGACCATAAATTGCTGTCAGTTAATATTGAAAATTCATCTAAATGTTAACCTGAAAAAAAAAATTGCCTGTGAGGTTCTCTGGTTGTTTTAAAAAGAGGGTCAATATTCAATATGTTACATCACTGACCAACTCAGCCATTTTGACTTAGTTAAGCACAGGGATTACAGAGTTTACTAGTGAAAGATTCTAAGAAAAATATCAAAAATAAATTATGATTCACTTTGTTGTAAAGCAGAAAATAACACGCCACTGTAAAGCAATTATACTCCAATAAAGATGTTAAAAAAATAAAAATAAATTAATCACTGGATTATTTGTTTTTAAAGTGTTTTCTAAAACATGGTGCAGTGAATAATTAAAAAATTAAAACCTGCTATCATTGCATACATGAAACATTTCAGTAGATACATCCCAGTAGGTACCCCCTGTTTTTACTGATTTTCGTTAATCATCCCCTGTTGTTGCCACAGTTGTCACCTAAAAGCCCACGTATAAACCATGGCTATTCAAGTAACATTGGGTAAAGGACTTTGTCTCTTCAGTATGGATATTCTGTTCTATCTTAAGTTGTTTCATCAATAAAACTAAGAAGAATCAATGTATGATTCATCTATTTTTTGCAAAAAAACAAAGCTTACTTGAGTAAAAATATACTTTCATGCTTTAGAAGTTAAAATCAGTGCCTCAGTTTGGGCCTATGTACTCATTTTCTTGGTGCAATCATTGTTCATGGTGAGAAAGGTGAACTTGTTTATTGTATCCATTGACTATGTGTCTATTTCACCCTCTATATCAACTTCATTTTCTATTATAATTTGCTAAATTAAGATCATTCTTTCCCAGGATCAAAGGTGAACGAATGCCTAATGGCCAAATATTTTGAGCAACAAAATAAATAATGATAGTATAGGATTATAATCTTAAGAATACATGTCTAAGAATCCGTACAGATATAAATAATAAATTAACAAATATTGTAAATGGGAGATAAGGGGCACATCTTCTCTACAGAAGATTTCTAAGTAATAAATTGAAAGGAATGAGGGGAATAGGAAATCACCCTTGGAACACTGTAGTAATAATTGCTGCAGGCTAGTTCCATGGATTAATGGGAAAAATTTTAAGTTAGTAGGCAGAACTTTTAAGAAAAAGAGCATATTTGCATACCCTCAAGATTTCTCCTCCCAAATATTATTAATTACTGTGGTACATGTGTCCACAAATTTCTAGATATTCCTCTCTCTAGGAGGTAGCTCTTAATTCCTCTCCTCTAAGAGTATCCTGGGTTTAGCAACTGACTTTTAACCAATAGGGTATGGAAAAAGTGCAATAGTAACTTTACAGTGGAGAAACCTGGTAGACATCACCCTTACTATAACAAGTAAGTTGGTATCTTGTACTTCCCGATAGAATGTTATAAGAAGAGTACTCAACCCTGTGGTATTTTTCCAAAAAGTTCCAAACCCCTAAAAATGAGAAAACATCAGACAAACCCGTACTGAGGGACAAATACTTCAAAATACTAGATGAATACTCCTCAAAAGTATCAAGGTCAATAAACACAAGGAAAGACGAAGAAACGAACAAATATTAGAGAAGAATAAGGACATGGGATAAAAAAAAATGCAATGTTGTATCCTATACTGGATCTTGGACTGGAAGAACATTAGTGAAAAAGCTGGTGGAAAATAAAGTCTGGTTCAGTTAATAATGTTGTACCAGTATTAAATTCTTCATTTTGGTATGCGTATGATGGTTATTTAAAATAACTCTATTGGAAGCTGTGGGATGGATATGCAGGAACCTTCTTTACAGCTCTTCTGTAAATCTAAAGTTTTTTTTTTTTTTAAAGAGTGGACTTCTGACTATCTACAAATACTTTAATGTATATGACTACATGTGGGGGGTTGCATGTAGAGGTCACTTGCCAACTCTCAAAGAATGTTACTGGTCAAGAATTTTAAATAATCATTTCTTCATGAAAAATGTTTTCTTTATGTCTTAGAAGAAATTTCAGAGGTGAGATAGCATTGAAGTAGATTGTAGACTTATCACATATTTTTTTTTGTCTACATGGATAGAAGTAGAATGGCTAAATATCTTAAGAAAATGTACCTTACCAACTGAAGAAAATGTTGTCTCCCGCCAGTATTTATTGCTTCAAAAATCTCCTGACTTGTCCTCCTTATAAATCTTACTCTATTTGTATGTTATTATGGTATCACCTATTTTCTTCAAGAGTGTTTGGGTTTGTTTTCCTTCCTCTCATCCTGCTTTAAACAAACTATCTCTGCATTTTCTTACAGTCACCACTCCCTCATAAATCATTACATTCAAGGCTATAAAACTGGTTTATCTTATCCAGATTAATCATCTCAGTCTCGTCACCTTGCCCACCAACCCTGACAGGCAGCCTATCATTCTCTGACTTAACACCGCAGGGCTATCCATTTAGTTCTGCCTAGAGAATGCCATTTTATTTGCAAAAGAACATTTATATATCACAGCTTTGGGTGAAAATTTGTCTCAATGCTTAATATCCACCCTAGGGATATTTCACCTCAATTATTAATTACATTTCTAATGACCATTATCGACAGAGTTATTATTTTTTCTGTAATTTACAGAGGAAAAAATATTTTCAAAATGTGCTAATAACCAATTGTTGTGTACACTTTTGGCTGATGGAATTGTGCATTTATATCCTTCACCATTTATAGAGTTGTCAGACCATTAGTTATAACCTATTTTAGCACAAATAACCATTTCCTTCTATTAATTCCATGGAAGGCTTTAGCTAGTTTGAGCAGATAATGAGGCAGGGAAGGCAGAGCAATCAGAGGAGAGGGAGGGAGGGAGGGAGGGAGCAGGTGAGCGCCTGCAGAGGAGTGAGAGAGAAGAGGAGAAGGAGGAGAGAGGGAGGGTGAAAGGCCAAGGAGAGAGCTAGGGGACTCGGGGAGTCGGCTTTTATAACACACCAAGGTCTGGTGCTTTGAAAATAATATCAACAAAAACCTACCGAAATAGGTAGGCAGAAGGGAGACACTAATAATTTTAATTTGCTAACTGGGGTTTTGTAGTGAAAGATAATAGCTTTTGAAATGCTATTAATTTTGAGATCAGAAGACTCAACCATTTTCAAAGAAACAACAATAACTTCTATTACAAAGGCAAATACACAGTTATTTTGAATTTTCCTTATTCTGGAAGTTATATATATATATATATATATATATATATATATATATATATATATATATATCCTGATAATTTTTTTGCATTATTTTTTATATTTCTATGTAAAAAATAACCACAAAATTTAGGAGCTTGTAACAAAACACATTCTCTCAGTTTCCTTGGATGAGGAGTCCAGCAAGGCTCGCCTTGCTTCCATGCTCAGGGTCTCAGAAGGCAACCATCAGTGCGTCAGCTGGGCTGCATTCTCATCATGATACTCAACTGGGGAAAGATCCACTTCCAAACTTCCAAACTCAGGACACTGGCAGGATTCCTTTCCTAGGGGCTGTGTGACTGAAGACCCCATTTACTTAATGACTGTTGGCTGGAGCTACCCTCAGCCCCTGGGGGCCACCTGCTGTTCTTTGCCATGTGATCCCTCCATAAGCTGTTTGCTTCTTCAAGGCTAGAAGGAGAATTTCTTGCTGTAGTTCACTAAGATGGAGTCTTATATAACATGACAAAATTGCAAGAGTGACTTTCCTGTCATCTCTGCCAATATACTATTGGCTAAAAGCAGTTACTGGTTCGTCTCATACTCAGAAATGGGGATTATAAAGAAGTGTGATTTAGCAGAAGTCAGGGGTCACTGTAACCTTTCTCGACCACACTTGAAAATAATAAAATGCTATATTAAAACTCTCATTCTGAATTTCGCAAACATTTTAATAACTATAGTTGAACATATTATGTTTACCTACTTAAAAAAAATCACAAACATATTTACTGTGACGGTTAAACTTGATCAGTTTGTTCAATAATAATAAATTGCTTCCTTCTTATGAGTATTTTAGTGCATTCATTAGTGTAAGGTGTCTGCATTATTTCAAAGAAAATGTTCAGAATACAGCATTGCATCTTGCTTTCTTTTCAATTTACATTCATTTTGTGTGTTTTGAAATACTCTGCAGGAACTGCACTCAGTCACTGTGAATGCACACGGTACTGAGTTCCACTTCAGCCTTTCATCCCTGTGTCATCCTCCTACTTCTCTGAATCAGGTTGCGTGTGTTCTACAGCTTTCGGGTATATTATCGTTGTCCTGATTCCTGCTTCCGTTTTTTTTCTGTTTTATTTAGCACTTAATTGACAACAAGAGTGGTGTGGAGTGTGGCAGAGGCCATTCCAACTATGTCTTGAGCAATGAAGCTAACTGGAGAAGAACTCTTCAGTCTTAGAGTTACAGGCTGAATTGCGCCCCCCAAAATCCACATGACAGTACCTCACAGTGTGACTGCATTTGGAGATATTATCTTTAAAGAGGTAATAAAGTTAAAATGAGGTCGTTAGGGTGGGCTCTAATCCAATGTAAGTGGTGTCTTTAGGGGATGAAATTAGGACACATGCAGGCACAGAAGGAAGATCACGCGAAGACACAGAGAGAAGATTGCCATTTACAAACAAAGGAGACGGGTCTCAGAAGGAGCCAGTTCTGCCGACACCTCAACGTCCAACTTCCCCACCTCCAAAGCAGTGAGAGAATAAACTTCTGCTGTGTCAGCCACCCAGCCTGCAGTACTTGGTTACCAAAGCCCTAGCAAGCACCCTGCGTAATATCAACATTGTATCTCATCACAACTTGAACCACACACCTTGTGACTGGTGACTGAAATTGCCTCAATCAGCCACTGAGATGCAAGGATCGCAGCCACATGCTACCCCTGCGGCTGCGCAGCTGTCTCTGTTTTCATTCATTTTACACCAGGATGCGCCCTGGAGAAGAGGTATGATGTAATATGAAATCATTACAGCAACAAGCCCCTTCCTATGAATGGCCAATTTGACTCAGTGTTTTAAAAAAAAGTTCTCTGGGGTGTCTTCCATTATGAATTAAAACTGAGAATTTTACAGAAGATAAAAGGGTCTTTAGACTTTAATGGAGTCACAGGTGTTGATGATTCGGGGGAAGTAAACACCACTGAACACCACCAGATCTAGAAAGCACGAAAGGTTTCATTAGGAAGTTGTCTCACAACATAGGAATTAAGATGTCAGGGAAAGTTTGGAAAAAAAAAAAAAAGAAAGAAAAATATTAAAATATTCTAACACTGGTGATTATTTCCACTATGCTCCTGAGAGATGTTATTATGTATTTTCTTAATTAAAAGCTGATTCTCTGGCAGCATTCAAATTCTCGTGAGAAATCAAATGCTCTTTTACTAAACTGTCATCACATGACTTATTGTGAAAAGCAAACAATACCTTTCCCAAATCCCTGTTGATAGTGGTCTGCAAGACGGACCCCGATCTCAAATAAAACTTGCATGCCCAAAGATGTACTGGGCTCTTCTCTGATTTTCTCTACATTTAAAGAAAAAAAAAAAAAGTGCTGTCTTTCCCCGCATACCTTACTTTTATAATATCTTTAAATGTTGAAATTATCAAGAATATATAAAATAAAATGCCATTGGAATAGAAATTTTCCTCTCAATGCCTACTTAGCACATCTAAGTAGGTTTAAAGCATAATTTAACACATATTAACACAGCTGTCCTCAACCTTTTTGGCACCAGGGAGCGGTTTCGTGGAAGACAATTTTTCCGCAGGGTGCGGGAGGAGGGCACAGGTGGTTCAGGCAGTAATGCGAGCAACGGGCAGCAGCAGATGAAGCTTCGCTCACTCACCGCCGCTCGCCTGCTGTGCAGCCTGCTTCCTAACAGGCTGCAGACCGGTATCGGTCCACGGCCCAGGGGTTGGGGACCCCTGCCTTAAGAAACAGATTTTTTTTTTTTTTTTTTTTTTTTTGCGGTACTCGGGCCTCTCACTGTTGTGGCCTCTCCCGTTGCGGAGCACAGGCTCCGGACGCGCAGGCTCAGCGGCCATGGCTCACGGGCCCAGCTGCTCCGCGGCATGTGGGATCTTCCTGGACCGGGGCACGAACCCATGTCCCCTGCATCGGCAGGCGGACTCTCAACCACTGCGCCACCAGGGAAGCCCCCAGATCATTTTTTTGATAGATCATTTTGAAGAGTTTTTGAGGATGGGATGTGAAAGTAATATTCCAAAATATATAATTTATTTCATACATTGCTCTCAACCAACATTTCCCCAAAACAACTAATTTGGAAAACATGGGTTGCCATGAATTGCCCATCTTGTTCCAAATGCATGTGTTGTCTTACTGCTTAACTCAGATTTTGCATCAAGGAAGGTACCTGTCAATTATCAACTGAAAAAGTAATCTTATCAAAATGACTACAAAAACAAGGTAATACACAAAAACTTTGGAAAGGTAAATAAATGTAAAATCGAAGAATTATATTTATGGTCTCCCTTTTATTTTCCAGATACGGTTTTACCATTTCCACATCCTGATATAAACAGATGTCTTACAATTCAATGCTACGCGTTTCAGAAGACTGTTACAAATTTCATATACAGGAGGTTGCAAGAGTTAAAATATGAACAGTAAAATGTCAAGTAACTGTATATCTTGGGCCATAATTATACATAAAAATGAAAAACTATTTTTTAGCCCACAGGTTACATTTCAATTAAAGTCTAGGGTAAATATGGATTTCTAACTCTTTGAAGATGATTTTGTAAGGCTTCATCATAAAATTTCTCTGTAGGTTTATACTTCCAGTGGTGAACCTTGGAATAATTAAACTACAAGGAAAAAGAGGCTACTAGCTTACTAAAGCAGTCTTCTGGAAAATCCCTTTGCTAATGAAGAGCCTGCTGTGACCAAGTTTCAATAGACTTAAAGGACATCCTGCTTGGTCTGCAAAACCGCCCTGTCACCTGACTGCAGGGCTGTTAGTTCATCCTTTAATTTTAACTTGCTGATAATCTTTTCTGGGCAAACAATACAAACTTGAAATAAAGAAAGATGTATCTGAGAACATGTTATTTATTGGTTTTGTTACTTTATCTTATTTTTAAAATGATTCATAACTGCATTTTATCAAACTTACAGAAAAAGTAAACGAAAACATGTACTCACTACCTAGAACTGGATGATGGTATCATCATCTTCGTATGTATGTACAGATTAAATACTATGAAATCTCAATTTTCATCTCCACCTTTCTTCCAAGGTATAACAGTTACAAAATTCTTCTAATTAAGTCTCAAGTTATTTAACATCTCTATACTTCCCCCAAGTGAAAAAATACCTGAGAGTATTCTAAGTAACTATTATAAACTACCCTATCTTTATTGTTATAGTTTTCTAGAGATTGTTTATATAATGTATGATAAAAACAAAATAATGTTTATTATTTTCAGAGACTGTAAAGTTACTGACATGTTTTATCAGTTACCAGACTTCTCCTGTTTCTGTTCTTCTACTTTCTACTCCTTTCTCTCTCTTTTCTGTAAAACTAATTTTTAATGAATACAAATTGTTAATAAGGATATCATTTATCCCAGATATTTTGCAAACATATTGATGAGATCAGTGTTTAAAACCATAAATATGTTTAAAATATATGTTTCCAATCTGACACAAAAATGTAAAAGTATGCAGATATTTTAATACAACATAACATTTAATAACCTATGAAATATTCAAAATATTAGAAAATATCTGGCTTCAAAGAGCATATACTATAAATTATTAATTTAAAAATAAAATATAAATGTATATCATGACCTACTTATCTTTCTGACTACAGGATTTAAAACAGCATGTTAATAGTGCTAATCTTTATGTGGAGGGATTACAAATTTTTTTTTTTTGGATGTGTTTGTGTGTGTATGTATTTAGTATTAAGATATAGGTTGTATTTTAAGTTTTTTAATTGGTATGTACTTCTGGTTTAACTACTCTGTTCATTTGAGGCAGAAATTATATTGACAAGATTAATTTTTGTTTAGAAAACACTATTTCACATGTAAACTAAATTTGTAATTCATAATAGTCTTTATATTTGGAGATTCAATAAAAAAGACTGTAGTCATAAATAAGCAACTACCAATTATTAAAGCTGTTTGTGAGAGGAGCTTAGGATCAGTAGCTGAATTACTAAATAAAGGGTTTAGAGCTACATATTTAAATTTTTAACAAAATTCCAGTTTAACCTAAAAAATATTTTATTTCTTAGAAAATTATTAAGGTAATTAAAGAAGATAACATAGTAAAACTCCTATTTCAGAAAGCTTTGTACATTCTTAGCATCATAATAAATATGATTTTTACCTTCTTCGTGAAGACCACTTGATATAGTTTATTTGAAAAACTGAAAATAATTTACTGATAGACTCAACAAATAAATGTTTAGTCTTAGGAGGAATAATTTTTATTAAAATGTATTTGGCAAGGGGAGCTCATGTGGAACTTTAGCAAAATGCAACTGATAGTGAACATTCTTTGATTTTCTTCACTTTTATTTTTTCCTGTAACTTCCCCCAAGGTTCCAGGGATTGACAAGCTATTCTCACCTATTACATGTTATACATGACTATGTGAATATCACTTCCTGAACAGTAGATTTCATAAGCTGTTCTGATCCTGGGTGTCCTGTCTTCCAGAACCTGAATTTGAATGGCACCTGGTACAGAGAACCCACTCCTCGCTCTATGTCACAGTGGTTGAATGTGGATAAACTTGCCAAGGTAGTTAGTCTCCCAAAGATGCCAGAGAAAACATGGCACGTTCTTTATTCCTCTCGCCTCTCATTGCTTTTGCTTCAAATCTTCTTTGCTGATTTTTCTGACACAACAAGATTTGGCGCATATTTCTAAAGAAGTGGCCACGCAGCCATAAAAGAGCAAGTGTGATTCTATTCTGCCTCGATCATCATCAATCAACTTGTCATTTCAATCGTTACGGCTGATCCCTCAATTCAATGTCATTTTGTAATGAGAAAAATTCATTTTTCTCAGAGAAAGAATTTCTGTAAAAGTCACATTTTGATAAGTAGGCTTTAACTTGTTTCCTTATCAAAATATGAAAGTTGCAGTAAATAGAAAATACCCCTTTTTATGAACGAATACTTACAATAATTTTACAGATGATGATTTACTCTTGAATTTATCTAGTCCATCTCTGCTTATAATAGAGGATTCAGCTCTTGCTAAGTCACTATCCTCTATTATAAGCAGAGATGGACTAGATAAACTCAAGAGTAAATCATCACCTATAAAATTAAACATAATTTAAAGAGAGTTTAAATACCACCAAATGCAGGTGAATAACAGAGACGAAGATGTGACAAGACTTGAAAAAGCTAAAGGCCTATCTATTTTCATAACTTACACTAAATGGAAAAAAATACTGGAATTTAAACCTTTATACATTAGCCTACCTAATATGCAGATAGTTGTGTAAGGAAATATAGTGGAAGTAAGAGGAAACATGGGTTTAACCATAGGTTTAACAAATACTAGTTTTTTCACATTTTGCTGATCAGATGTTGTATGATAAAAATGCATCTCATTCAGTTCCCCAGGTTGACAAAGCCAGTCAGCTTCCCTCTTTAAAAGAAGGAGGTATTTTTACACAAATGTGGTCATTTTTCAATTATACCCACATAAAGTGTTCTAAATTCAATTCAAGAAGGAAAAATCAAAATACATAACAACTGTCGTAAAAATCAACCATAAATGAAGAAATAAAAACAACAAAGAAAGACATAAACAAGAGATAACTATCATTAACGTATGGGTTGACATATTTCATTATGGTTTTATGCTCACATATTATTCGTGTATTTATAATATTTTGCAGGCCTAGTATAAAGAACTGAATATTCTAATAGGGGACCAGAGTGACCAATACTTTTCTTTAAAGCAAAGTTCATTTGCAATATATCAAGGAAGCAAAACACTTTAGGGCTCTGAGACCAAGTGTTCTGCAAGTTACAAAGAATTTGGTTGCCTCGCCTACTGCTGCACTTCTTCAAGAAAAGTAATTTGGTTAACTTACTCCCTTAATTAAAAATAAAGAACCAACAAAACAAAAGTACTCAGAGTATGTTACTTACAAACACACACACATATGCACAAACACACACACATATACCCCAATCAAATGTCCTTTCACTTAAAAGGATAGTCTAACAGAAGCATGTCCCATATGTACAATTTCTTCCAATGAATTTTTGAAACAGTGTTGTTCTTGGTCTCAAATTGAATTTTGAAATTAACATTCTGCCTTGATTCCAGACTCCTAATTATCAAGATAAATGACAAATTACAAGTTAATTGTTGTAGTTGAATATAACTGATTAGCCTACTTCACAGTTTTAGAAATCTGGAAATATAGTGAGATATTCTCAACCAATGCTTAATTAATCCACGAGTACAGGTATTACAGGCATAAGGTAATAGCTAGGAAAATAACAGTATTTGTTTCTTCTTGGAAGATTTACGTGACTAGGAGTTGAAAGCTAGGTATTTTACTCTGAGTATTGATCTTAATTTGTCATTTTGTTAAGATATAAACTATGAAGATGGGTTCACTCTGGTGTGAACCAAGGAACGAAAGGCAATGGTGTCTACACCTGATTCTTCAATATGTTATGACATGAAAGAATAGCAGGTCCAATGGCATAAGGTTCCAGGGGCTGCAATAAAACCTACCATATTTAGACTCTTCATAGTTGCTTTTAGACCTTTTGGGCTCCTCATCCTTCATCTGAAATACATCCTTATATTTGTATTCCCAGGACCTGATGTACTGCTTTTTGCCAGTAAAATCTCTAGTTAATACAGACTGCACAGTTCTGAAAGGAAGGAAGAAGTGTGGTGACAGTTCTGGTTTACAGCAGTTTGTGATGCGTCCAGATGTGAAATTGTACAAACACATTGTGTCTGTGCTTAAATGAGTTTCTTAATGTTGTAAATTTTAGCGTTTCACCAAATTTTAGAAGTTTTTGGTCATTAGTCTGCCAAATATTTTTCTGCCATATTCTACCTTTCTAATTATTTCTCCACAAATTACTTCTATGTTATATCTTCAAATTTTTTTTCATATGTCTTAGTGGTGTTTTTCTATATTTTTAAATTTATATTCTTTCACTTCTGACTGAATGCTTTTTATTGATTCATTCTTTCCTTTTTTAATCTCTATTGTTATTAAGACTATTCAGTATTTTTCAAGAATTTTTTTTTCTAAATTTTCTATTCAGTTATTCTTCATCTATTTCCTTTTTCTCTACTAATATATATTATCTCCTCATTCTTTATAGAACTATGTTCCTTCACCTCACTGAGCATAATTACAGTAGCTGCTTCAAAGTATGTGATAATTTCAATACCTTGGTCATTTCAAGGTTGGAATTTATTGGTAATTTGTCTGATCTTCAGTTTGTGCATAATGTGTCTATTTTCCCTGCCTACTTTATATATGTCTTTTTCTTTTTTTAATGGTATTCAGTAATGTGATGTTATGGTTGTGTTTATCTTAATTGGGTCTGTTGGACTTCTTTAATCTGTTGGTTTATAGTTCTCAGCATATTTAGAAAATACTTAGCTATTATTTCTCCAAATATGTGTCTGCTTGCCCTTTTTCCCTTTCCTCATATGATTTTAACTAAACACATATGTTTCACTTCTTGATGTGGCCCTATGGGTCCTTGAGACTGTGGCCTTCATTCTGGAAATTCTCAATAGGTATGTCTTCATATTCCCTTAATATTTTTTCAGTAATGTCTAAACTCCTATTAATCCCATTTAGATTTTTTAATTTTAGATACATTTCTCATCTCTACAACTTCATTTTGATTATTTTTATTATAACCCACTTATCTCTTCACAATTTTTTAAGCAAAGTTTTATACAGTTTAGTAACTTTGGAATGTCCTCTACTAACCCATCATGTCTATCATTTTTGTGTCTGTTCCACTGAGTTATTTTTGCCCTGTTTATGTGTCACGTTTTCTTGAGTTTTGCATCTAGGAATTTTGATTACATGCTGAGAATTGTATATTTTACAGGGTTGACTGTGTGGATTTCTTTGTTGTTACTTGAGGTTCAGTTTGAACCTTTCAAAATGTTCTTAAACTTGATTCCTGCATTCCATCTATTTGCTCTAAACGAGATAAAATATGCCCTCACTACTGAAGACCGTCTCCTCTGCAGTCTTCAGTGAATGTTCTGCAGGATCTTTGCAGACTCTCCACTCCGATTAGTGGAAACTTGAACAATGCCCATCTCTGGATGAACTCAAGAGCTCTTCAGCTCAGACCTCTCTGCTTAACTCTTTGCCCAACTACCTGGATTTCTACTCTACGCACATGGTTCTCAAGATTTAGCAAAGAATCAAGGAGCTCCCTAGGCAAATTCACAAGCTTTTTTTTTTTCCTGAGTAGTCTCTTCCTCTCCAAAACTCTGTTCTGAAACTTCTAGCCCCTTCAGAGCTTCTAGGTTCTGTACTCTGTCATCTCAACTAAGAAAGGTAACTGCTTTCGCTTTAGAGTCTGCTCCCTGATCCATGATCCAGAATGAGCACCCTTGAAGAAATCCTGAAAGACAAGAAGCCTCACCTCATTTATTTTCCCCGTTCTGAGGGATTTCAGTCATGCACTGCCTAGTTTCCAATACTGAAATTGTGTCGTTTCACATGATTTGTCCATTTCTTTTCATCATTTAAGAAGTTAAATCCAGTTTTTATGAAACCATTATGCCTGATAAAGAAATCCTCGGAACTCAGTTTCCATTGGAGTGAAGAAAAGGCCATGGTGAGATGTGGCACAGAAGAGAGATGACTGAGCACATCTGGGCCAAATTTGGGTAAGACAGTAAAAGAAAAGTATGCATGAAATGATAGGGATAGAAACATTGAATCATGCATTGTTTATATTGAGTATATTAACCTGGTTACCAAAGTCTTCTAGAACAAATATTCTCAATGATTCACAAAGTGGACTAACAACATTATCTTACTTGATTTATGACAAAGCAGAATGATTATATTTAATAACCACTGAAACATTCAGTAAAACAGTTATCCCAACTGAATTCTTTTCTCCACATAAATTGATCCAACACTGGACTATTTCACAGTAGCTTTCATGTATAAACACTATTTCCAGAGTTGCTTTCATTATCATGTCCAGTAGATTTGGTGTTTCCTTATAGATTTTCCTTTGCAAAGACATTTAACTTAATAGAACCCCCATTAATGAGCTCAGAGGCAAACAATTTGCCCTGACAGTAAGACCCAGGATTGTGAATTAAACCAAAAATTTAAATAAGATAACTGTGATGGGCTAATTTTCACATCAATCTTATGTAATGTAGACTATTATTCCCTTCTTAAATTAAGTGCCATTTTATTGGCTGACTAATGGAGAGATACAGTAAAACTACATACTGGGTGATGTAAGGGCTATGCTTCTAATTAAGCATTGTAGTTTGTTTAAACTGAAAGTCAATACAATAAAGTTATGCATCTTTCAAAATGAATTATTTTGTAATTAAATAAACAAGTGGGATTTCTTTTCAAGACTGTTAATCAACTCCCAGGACCGAAGAAGCATACTCATTGATTTAAGGTCAAGAAGGGAAACACTTCCCACTTTTAGTCTCATTCAATCTAATAAAATAAAATATCAAGTCTGAGTCATTACCAGGAATAAGAAAATAGATTGGAATTCCCATGGTCAGGTTCAACAGATTAATTTTTTAAAATATTCTGCTAGATAGATACCTTAATAATTTAGTTCATTACAATGTTTAGTGCTGATTTTACAAAAGTTTTACTGAGAATCAGTCACTAGATAATATCTAACAACAGAGTATTATTTATGTTGCATGCATGAATTCTACAAATAAAATAACATTAAAGGGTATAGGAATTTCTGAGCATTCATTTTGACTCATATTTGATTTGGATTTTTAAATTGACAAATGACTTAAAATTTGTTATCTCATGTAAGTAAACAAGGAAACAAAACATGTAAATAAATAAATGAATTTGGAGTCTTAAAATGTTATTTTATTTTCATATTTCAGAGTAATGAGACTCCCTACAAAACTGTAATGATAAGTATGGAAAAGAGCACAAGCAGTGGTGACTGGTTCAAGATGGTAGAGTAGAAGGACATGTGCTCATTCCCTCTTGCGAGAGCACCAGAATCACAACTAACTGCTGAACAAGCATTGACAGGAAGCCACTGGAACTCGCCAAAAAAGATACCCCACTTCCAAAGACAAAGGAGAAGCTACAATGAGATGGTAGGAGGGGACCAATCACAATAAAATCAAATCGCATAACCACTGGGTGGATGACTCACAAACCGGAAAACACTTATACCACAGAAGTCCACCCACTGGAGTGAAGGTTCTGAGCCCCACGTCAGGCTTCCCAACCTGAGGGTCCAGCAACGGGAGGAGGAATTCCCAGAGAATCAAACTTTGAAGGCTAGCAGGATCTGATTGCAGGACTTTGACAAGATTGGGAGAAACAGAGACTCCACTCTAGGAGGCCACACACAAAGCAGTGTGCTCATCAAGACCCAGGGGAAGGAGCAGTGATCCCATAGGAGACTGAATCAGACCTACGTGCCAGTGCTGGAAGGTCTCCTGCAGAGGCAGAGGGTGGCTGTGGCTCACCGTGAGGACAAGGACACTGGCACCAGAAGTTCTGGGAAGAACTCCTTGGCATGAACCATCCTGGAGTCCACCATTAGCCCCACCAAAGAGCCAGGTAGGCTCCAGTGCTGGGTCGCCTCAGGCCAAACAACCAAAAGGGAGGGAACTCAACTCCACCCATCAGCAGACAAGCAAGTTAAACTTCTACTGAGCTCCGCCCACCCAGCTCTACCCACCACCAGTCCCTCCCATCAGGAAGCTTGCAAAAGCCTCTTAGATAGCCTCATCCACCAAGGGCAGACAACAGAAGCAAGAAGAACTACAATTCTGCAGCCTGTGGAATGAGAGCCACATTCAAATAAAGATAGACAAAATGAAAAGGAAGAGGACTATGTACCAGATGAAGGAACAAGATAAAACCCCAGAGAAACAAGTAAATGAAGTGGAGATATACAACCTTCCAGAAAAAGAATACAGAATAATAATAGTGAAGGTGATCCAGGACCTCGGAAAAAGAATGGAGGCAAAGATCGAGAAGATGCAAGAAATGTTTAACAAAGACTTACAAGAATTAAAGGACAAACACCTAGAAGAATTAAAGAACAAACAAACAGAGATGAACAATACAATAACTGAAATGAAAAATATACTAGAAGGAATCAATAGCAGAATAAATGAGGCAGCATGGATAAGTGACCTGAAAGACAGAATGTTGGAATTCACTGCCACAGGAAGGAATAAGGAAAAGAGAAAGAAAAGAAATGAAGACAGCCTAAGAGACATCTGGGACAACATTAAATGCACCAACATTAGAATTATAGGGGTCCCAGAAGGAGAAGAGAGAGAGAAAGGACCAGAGAAAATATCTGAAGAGATTATAGTCAAAATCTTCCCTAACATGGGAAAGGAAATAGCCACTCAAGTCCAGGAAGTGCAGAGAGTCCCATACAGGATAAACCTAAGGTGAAACATGCTGAGACACATAGTAATCAAACTGACAAAAATAGAAGACAAAGAAAAATTATTAAAAGCAACAAGGAAAAAAACTACAAATAACCTACAAGGGAACTCCCATAAGGTTAACAGCTGATTTCTCAGCAGAAACTCTACAATCCAGAAAGGAGTGGCACAATATATTGAAAGTGATGAAAGAGAAGAAGCTACAACCAAGGTTACTCTAACCAGCAAGGATCTCATTCAAATTCGATGGAGAAATCAAAAGCTTTACAGACAAGCAAAAGCTAAGAGAATTCAGCACCACAAAACCAACTTTACAACAAATGCTGAAGGAACTTCTCTAAGTGGGAAACACAAGAGAAGAAAAGGACTTACAAAAACAAACCCAAAACACTTAAGAAAATAGTAATAGGCACATAAATATCGATAATCACCTTAAACATGAATGGATTAAATGCTCCAACCAAAAGACACAGGCTTGCTGAACGGATACAAAAACAAGACCCATATATATGCCATCTACAAGACAGCCACTTCAGACCTAGGGACACATACAGACTGAAAGTGAGGGGATGGAAAAAGATAGTCCATGCAAATGAAAATCAAAAGAAACCTGGAGTAGCAATACTCATATCAGATAAAATAGACTTTAAAATAAAGAATGTTACAAGACACAAGGAAGGCCACTACACAATGATGAAGGGATCAATCCAAGAAGAAGTTATAACAATTATAAATACATATGCACCCAACATAGGAGCACCTCAATACATAAGGCAAATGCTAACAGCTATAAAAGAGGAAATTGACAGTAAGACAGTAATAGTGGGGGACTTTAACACCACACTTATACCAACGGACAGATCATCCAGACAGAAAATTGATAAGGAAACACAAGCTTTAAATGACACAATATACCAGATAGATTTAATTGGTATTTCTAGGACATTCCGTCCAAAAGCCGCAGATTACACTTTCTTCTCAAGTGCACACGGAACATTCTCCAATATAGATCACATCTTGGGTCACAAATCAAGCCTCAGTAAATTTAAGAAAATTGAAATGGTATCAAGCATCTTTTCTGACCAGAATGCTATGAGATTAGAAATCAATTACAGGGAAAAAAATGTAAAACACACAAACACGTGGAAGCTAAACAATATGTTACTAAGTAACCAAGAGATCACTGAAGAAATCAAAGAGGAAATCAAAAAATACCTAGAGACAAATGACAACAAAAACACGACCATCCAAAACCTATGGGATGCAGGAAAGCAGTTCTAAGAGGGAAGTTTAAAGCAATGCAAGCCTACCTCAAGAAACAGGAAAAATCTCAAATAAACACACTAACCTTACACCTAAAAGAAGTAGAGAAAGAAGAACAAAAAAACCGAAAGTTAGTAGAAGGAAAGAAATCATAAAGATCAAAGCAGAAATAAATGAAATAGAAACAAACAATAGCAAAGATCAATAAAACTAAAACCTGGTTCTTTGAGAAGATAAAATTGATAAACCATTAGCCAGACTCATCAAGAAAAAGAGGGAGAGGACTCAAATCAATAAAATTGGAAACGAAAAAGAAGTTACAATAGACACCGCAGAAATAAAAAGCATCCTGAGAGACTACTACAAGCAACTCTATGCCAATAAAATGGACAACCTGGAAGAAATGAACAAATTCTTAGAAAGGTATAACCTTCCAAGACTGAACCAGGAAGAAATAGAAAATATGAACAGACCAATCCCAAGTAATGAAATTGAAACTGTGATTAAAAATCTTCCAACAAACAAAAGTTCAGGACCAGATGGCTTCACAAGTGAATTCTATCAAACATTTAGAGAAGAGCTAACACCCATCCTTTTTAAACTCTTATAAAAAATTGCAGAGGAAGGAACACTTACAAATTAATTCTATGAATTCACCATCACCCTGATACCAAAACCAGATAGAGATACTACAAAAAAAAGAAAATTAGAGACCAGTATCACTGATGCATATAGATGCAAAAATCCTCAACAAAATACTAGCAAACAGAATCCAACAGCACATTAAAAGGATCATACACCATGATCAAGTGGGATTTATCCCAGGGATACAAGGATTCCTCAATATGCGCAAATCAATGTGATACATCATATTAACAAATTGAAGAATAAAAACCACATCATCAACCCAATAGATGCAGGAAAAGCTTTTGACAAACTTCAACACCCATTTATGAGAAAAACTCTCCAGCAAGTGGGCACAGAGGGAACCTACCTCAACATAATAAAGGCTGTATATGACAAACCCACAGCAAACATCATACTCAATGGTGAAAAAATAAAGCATTTCATCTAAGATCAGGAACAAGACAAGGATGTCCACTCTCACCAGTATTATCCAACATAGTTTTGGAAGTCCTAGCCATGGCAATCAGAAGAAAAAGGAATACAAATTGGAAGAGAAGAAGTAAAGCTGTCACTGTTTGCAGATGACATGATACTATACATAGAGAATCCTAAAGATGCCATCAGAAAACTACTACAGCTAATCAATGAATTTGGTAAAGTTGCAGGGTACAAAACTAATGCACAGAAATCCCTTGCATTCCTATATACTAACAACGAAAAATCAGAAAGAGAAATTAAGGAAACAATCCCATTCACCATTGCAACAAAAAGAATAAAATACCTAGGAATAAACCTACCTAAGGAGGTAAAATACCTGTACTCAGAAAACTCTAAGATATAAAAGAATTGAGCATGTATTCTAATGTCAAATCAGAGCACCAACACAGAGGCAGAACTTGAATGTACCCAAGAGAGACAGAGTATTCACAACTAAATAATTATATCAACATTACAAAATGTTTGCTGCTTGTGTTTTGTTTTGAATTTTATTTTTTTTATACAGCAAGTTCTTATTAGTTATCTACCTCCATACTGTTCTCCATAATGGCTGTATCACTTTACATTCATGTGTGTCTTGGTCATCTGTATGTCTTCTTTGGAGAAATGTCTATTTAGGTCTTCTGCCTAATTTTTGATTGGGTTTTTTTTTTTTTTTTTTACCATAGGCTGTACATATGTTTAAAAGACTTAGTTTATATGGTCCTATATTGCTTTCTCAATTATTAAAAATGTTCCAGTTATATACAGGTTTTCGAACTTCCAAAGTGCACATTGCTTTTTTTAATATTGAGTTGCATGAACTATTTATATATTTTGGAGATGAACCCTTTGTCCGTTGATTTGTTTGCAAACATTTTCGACCATTCTGAGGGTCGTCTTTCCACCTTGTTTATAGTTTCCTTTGCTGTACAAAAGCTTTTAAGTTTCATTAGGTCCCATTTGTTCTGTTTTTATTTCCATTACTCTAGAAGGGTCAAAAAGATCTTGCTGTGATTTATGACAAAGAGTGTGCTTCCTATGTTTTTCTCTAAGAGTTTTATAGTGTCTGGTCTTACCTTTAGGTCTCTAAATCATCTTAAGTTTATTTTTATGTATCGTGTTGGGGAATGTTCTAATTTCATTCTTTTACATGTAGCTGTCTTTTCTCCATTGTATATCCTTGCCTCCTTTGTCATAGATTAGTTGACCATAGGTGCGTGGGTTTATCTCTGGGATTTCTATCCTGTTCCATTGATCTATATTTCTGTTTTTGTGCCAGTACCATATTGTCTTGATTACTGTATCTTTGTAATATAGTCTGAAGTCAGGGAGTCTGATTCCTCCAGCTCTGTTTTTTTCCCTCAAGACTGCTTTGGCTATTCGGGGTCTTTTGTGTCTCCATACCAATTTTAAGAGTTTTTGGTCTAGCTCTGTGAAAAATGCCATTGGTAGTTTGATAGGGATTGCAATGAATCTGTAGATTGCTTTGGGTAGTATAGTCATTTTCACAATATTCATTCTTCCAATCCAAGAACATAGTATATCTCTCCATCTGTGTGATCTTTGATTTCCTTGAGACTTAGAGTTTTCTGAATACAGGTCTTAGAGTTTTCTGAGTATTTTCATTTATTTTTCTGAGCAAGCCAAATGCTCCATTCAATCTGCATATATTGTACTCTTCTGGATTTTTTTCATCTTTTATTATTTTTCCCTCTAAATTTTTTTTTCTTCTGAATTCCTATTAATTAGATACTTGGGCTTGCAGAGCTGTTTCATTTATTTTATTTATTACTTCTCATTACTTGATGAGTACTTCTAATGTCTAAGCTATATTTTCAACACTGTCTTTCAATAATTTTCATTATTTTTTATGTTGCTTTTGAAGTTTATCATTTTCAAGACTTTTTTCTTATCAGAATTTCTTTTTAAATAGTATCTGCTCTTGTGATATGCATGCAGTATCTTTTTTTCTCTCATTTAGTAGTTTTCTTTTTTTTTTTCTTTTTTTTTTTTTGCGGTATGCAGGCCTCTCACTGCTGTGGCCTCTCCCGTTGCGGAGCACAGGCTCCGGACGCGCAGGCTCAGCAGCCATGGCTCACGGGCCCAGCCACTCCACGGCATGTGGGATCTTCCCGGACCGGGGCACGAACCCGTGTCCCCTGCATCGGCAGGCGGACTCCCAACCACTGCGCCACCAGGGAAGTCCAGTAGTTTTCATTTTTAACATTGCCTCTGCTTATTCTGAGCTCCCTTTCTTTGTAATTTGTTTGGTTTTCTCTCTTTCCTTGACTGTGAAGGAAAGAAAGCATGGGAAGGTAAAAAGTTGATTATTCAATTTTACTTAGCAAGTATGTGTGTCAGGCAATCTTCTAGGCATTGGGAACACAGTAGTGAAAAAAATAATCCAGGACTCATGTCTACATAAACAATATTGTAAAGGGTGGAAAATTCTGAGGAGAAAAGAAAGAAGAAGAATAGGAAGTAATTAGTTATAAGGAATTTGTGCACATGCTAGCCCCACAATAAGGTCGGGCAGGGACTCAGCAGGTTCTTTGAAGGATGCATATATACCATCAGTTACAGCTTTTTTAAAAAACTGGGCATATCCCACAGAGAGGAATATTTCAACCACATGGCAGAAGAGAATCAGCTTGGCTGATAGAACTCCAGAGGCCCGGAGCAGAAGGGGCTCTCCCCGTTCCACACGCAAGCATTTATTCACACCTCCCTCTCATAGTCCACTGCTTCATTCCTAGCCCAGCAGTGTCTGGTTTCCATTTTTCCAGATCCACTAGGCTCAGCCTTTCTCAAGACTCAACCTCTCACCTTTTGCTACAGTAGACTTGGGAAGGGAAATAACGGCCAACATGTCCTCTGCAGTGGTTACTGTAGAATGCAGATTGGATCATTTCCTTTCGATGAAACATGCTCCTTGGTTCCCTATTGCTCTGCATATACAGCTCTGTTTAACATGGCTTTCAGTGTCTTCCCTGAGCTGATATGCGTAATAGTCATGATAACAGTAATTGCAGTAACATAATAGTTACTCTTAGTATTATTATACTAACATTTATGCACCCTTATGTGCCAGACTTTGTATTATCTCATTGAATCTTCAAAACAACTCTATTAGAGAAAGACTTGTTTTTAAACTCTTTTCTTAGTTAAAAGAAACAGGCTTTCAGAAGTTATTCCACTAACCCAAGATAATACAAATGGCTAGTTATTGGACCTAACTAACCAATTTAATCTGAGTCAAGAACAATGAAATTTATGTTGGTATTCTATAGTATTCTATGGCTGCTAGTATGGTATGATACAGTATGGTATAAAATAATATACTCTAGTAGATAATACAGTAGAGGACAAGATTGTACAAGACGGAAGGGATAGGATAGGGTAAAAGGGTGTGCACAGTACAGGATACTTGCTGGCTACTGCTTGCCTATCTAGCTTAATTTCTAATTATTTCCTTACTCCTTCATTTAAACTCTATTCAACCTGAAGTCCTTTCATTTTCTTCATACTTCTTTCCCAAGGTCATGAATCAGGCAATTCAAGATGCATGAAACATACTCCCCAATACCTATACCCTTCCAGGACCTCTGCCCTAAATCTAAGTACAAGTGCCAGTTGAGGAACTTTTCATTTCTATCAAGTACTTAATCACAGTGTATTGAAAACATCGATGATGTGCCCACCTTTCCCTTAGCATTGTTTAAGTGTCATGAAGTAAGGATCACATATTTCTTAATTCTTGTATCCTCGTTACTTTCCTTAGCCTAGTAAGTGTCTTGTATTTCTCGATGAGATTATAGTAACTGTATTAGCTTCCAATTGCTGCTGTAACAACTCACTATAAACTTTGTGGCAGACAGACCAAACTCTGCCTCACTAAGTTAAATTAATGTATCACGCAGGACGTGTTTCTTTCTGGAGGGTCCAGGGGAGAATCTGTGTCCTTGCCTCCCCCGCTTCACTCGTTTCTTAGTCTGTGGCCATCTTCCTCCCCCCCTCAAAGCAGCAACAGAGGGTCGAGGGTTTCTCACATCAAATTACCTGACACTGATTCTTTTACTTTCCTCTTTCACACTTAAGGACCCTTGGGATTATACTGGGCCCACCTGGATAGTCTATTTTAAAGTCAGCTCATTAGCAAACTTAATTCCACCTGCTACCTTAATGCCCTTTTTTTTTTTTTTTTTTCCAGGTAATTGAACATAGTCACAAGTTTCTGGGACTAGGATTGTGTGGGTATGTGGGTGTGGTGTGTACACAGGGTGGGTGTTGGGTGGGGAGGAATATTAGTCCCAACGCCATGACAAAATACCAATTTGGTTTCTACTCTGATGAAGTAATGTGTTTTACATGTATTCTCTGAAATTAATCTTCACAAATAACTATTCAAGACAGTTATCTCTATCTCAGATTTGAAAATAATGCACCGAGGTTCACAAGGCTAAACTGCCTAAAATCTAGTGGTGAGTGGCAGGGCCATGATTCAAATGCAAGCGGAGAGTCCAACGGTGTACGCCTTTTAACGAACATCGTTAAAAGCATTTCCTGCCCATCCTGTGAAATACTCTTCTATTGCTCTAGTCAGATAATTCTACTGTGTGTCACACATTCTTACACGATTCTTTCCCAATGGATACAAATGACCTTCTTGAACCAGTTCTCCTTCGTGGAGCCACTCAAGTGTTCCAACAAATTTCCCTTTTTTTAAAAAATATAAATGAATAGGTGCTGTTTGTCATTTGCAGCCAAAAGCATCTGGTTTAATCCAGTACTTTACTGTACTACCTTCCAACCACTATTTGGTATGTTTTCCTAGTTGACAACAGGGTTTCATACAACATTATTTTTTTTAATAATCAGAGAAATACCTACATGTTAGATATTTTCTCCATATGTTAGAGAGGAATAAACCTGAAGGATCCCCACTTTACTGCATTTATTACATTGAGATACTAGATGGAAAGACAGACACTTGTGAGAGTCAGTCTCCCTCAATATATATATTTTTAAATTTTTATTTATTATTTTTGGTTGTGTTGGGTCTTCGTTGCTGCACGCAGGCCTTTTGTAGTTGCGGTGGCTTCGTTGTACAGCACGGGCTCTAGGTGCGAGGGCTCCAGTAGTTGTGGTATGTGGGCTCAGTAGTTGTGGCTCACGGGCTCCAGAGCGCAGGCTCAGTAGTTGTGGTGCATGGGCTTAGTTGCTCCACAGTATGTGGGATCTTCCCGGACCAGGGGTCGAACCTGTGTCCCTGCATAGGCAGGCAGATTCTTAACCACTGCGCCCCCAGGGACGCCCTCCCTCAATATATTAACTGCAGAAGGACACAGAGTATGTAGCTTACCCTTTGCTAAATGCCCAGCACCCTAGTTCTCATAATGAGCAGTAGATGTCGTATTAGTTTCCCAGAACTGCCATAACAAAGTACTACAAACTGGGGAGCTGATAACAATGGAAATTTATTCTTTCACATTTCTACAGGCTCGAAGTCTGAAATCAACTTGTCCATAGGTCATGTTCCTCTGAAACCTGTAAGGGAAAAGCTGTCCTTGCCTCTCCCTAGCTCCTGGTGTTTTGTGGACAATCCTTGGAGTTCCTCGACTTACAGCTACAGCAGGCCAATCTCTGCCTCCATCCTCACATGGCATTCTCCCCTTGTGGGTCTGCGTGTCTCTTCTCATACGGACACCAATCGTGTTAGATTAAGGACTCACCCTAGTCTCGTATGACCTCATCTTAACTAATTATATCTGCATTGAATCTACTTCCCCATCAGTTCCCCTTCTGAGGTCCTGGGGATTTGGAATCCGACCTATCTTTTGGGAGGATGCAATTAAGCCCAGAACAGATATTTAATAATTAATAGTTGGATAAATGATGTATTAGAATAAAGGGTCTGTTTAAAATATTTACTGTCACAATACACGTAGACACAAAATGTTTGCCATCTCCATTTTTGAACTACTGAAAGGCAGGACTTGTCCGTACTGTATGACAAGACTGGACCTTTAAAATAAAAGAGACACGATGCAGAGACAGCGGGGAGTGTCATATTAAAAAGTAAAGAGTTGAGATTTGTTGCTCCCTAGACCTTTTCTGCTCTTTAGATGATATTTTAGTGATAACGTCCTCAGTCTGTGAACGCAATCCATGAGGTGACGGCCACAGCCAATCCTCGACTTTCTCTGCTGCTCCAAGGCCAGCCAGTTGCTGATTTCATCACTCCTTCCATGCTTGCTAATAAGTGAGGTGCAATTACACGATGCACAGACGCAGATGTACTGTGACGTTAATGAAGATGAAGCTTCAGGGCCTTCCAATTGCGTGGGTTCCTTCCAGGGCCTTGGACCTAATTTATTAGTTTTAGTAACGTGGCATATGCATCCTTAAAAGATCACTGCCTAGACTGGATCAGCTCCAGGCCTCACAAAACCTGGATCTGCCTTTGAACAAACACTAGGGATTGCCAACTCATTATCTTACATTTTGATTGGCAGACGTTTCGTTCTCCAGAAATGTAAAACTGTTCGATAGAAATGGTACAATGAAAATAACCCATTCTGAGCGGGGACAATCAGAGTGCACTGTGCTGCAGGGGATCCCACCGGCAGGACACTATCCTCTTCAAGTCTGGCCCTTTATTTTTTGTTGATGTGTGATAAGGGTGGTTGTTTTCAGTGAACATAGAAAGAGGAAATGTGGCCCTCTTTATGAGGGCGAAGAGTGCAAACTTCGCCCTCATGTTTCTTCTGTATGAAGAAACATACAGCACAAGCAACTTCACTGAAGTCAACCAGAAGGGCAGCGTCGCTGAAGAGTTCTACTCCGGGTGCCGCACATGGACAACTATTGCTAAATGCTGTATCAGGCAGGGCGGACGAGGAAAGAGTTAACTAGTGAGGCTGGGAATCGGATTAAGGAACTCTTTTTAGAGAACTAAATCTTTTAGAAGCCAAAATAACAAACGTGAAACGGTGGAATTTCAAATGTCATGATGCTGTTAGGGACAAAAATATTCTTGATACAAGACTGGGACGGGCGCCTCTTTGATCATAACACACAGGTGTGATCAGCTCCACCACGATATTTGGTTTCTAGAACTTGTTGCCTAGCACCTAATCATTCACTTCTGTATATTTTATCTCCCACGTCCCCATTTGTTTCTTTTCCACATTCTCTCCTACCTTGACTCAATGTGGACCCTGATCACCTGTTTCGGGTTTAGGGTTGTTTCAAGTACTGTTGATATTCATCCTTTCCTTTATTAGGTCTTTCTTCTAATTCCAACTTAGCGTAGAACTTACTCTGGTCATCCTCTTTAACGCAGCTAACCATACCTCAAACCCATCCCTGAAAATCCCCTATTCTTTTTTCCTTTTATCCAAACCTTCTAACTCACTGGGATGCAAAAAGATGAAGTGATTTGTTTAGCAACACTTGCCGAAGTAAAGCAAAAAACAGAACTAACTTGCTTAATCATTTGCCCTATTTTTCTTTCCAACTTTAATGCCTATGTACCATCTCTACTTTATGTGTTAAATAATTTTCATAAATATTTTACATCTTTCCAAAGGACAGCCATCTCATGAAAGATCGAGAACAGAAACTGCTTATTCCAATAGGGACCAATATTCACAGTACTGCTTAATCCAGCTTCCACAGAGTGCAAAAATATATGTTACACGGCAGTATGCTCATTAGTTATTGCATGACTTAAACTATCTACCTAGCACCAATATTATTACCTAACTGGAAGCAGAACTTTTAGCCTCAGTTCTCTTCAGACAGCACCTGTTTAAATGTGCCACTTAATTTTCACTTTACTAAATATACTTTTGGATTCTAATAAAACCCATTTGAATTCACTTGATTATTTGTATCCTATGTCCATATTTATATTGACTAAGAAAGTTTTAAAAAACAAATTGCTGGGCTTCCCTGGTGGCGCAGTGGTTGAGAGTCCGCCTGCCTATGCAGGGGACGCGGGTTCGTGCCCCGGTCCGGGAAGATCCCACATGCCACGGAGCGGCTGGGCCCGTGAGCCATGGCCGCTGAGCCTGCGCATCGGGAGCCTGTGCTCCGCAACGGGAGAGGCCACAACAGTGAGAGGCCCGCTTACTGCAAAAAAAAAAAAAAAAAAAATTCTAGTTTGTAGTCGAATACTTCTAAAATACATTTATAACTGAAATAATTTCCTAAACTGTGTTTTAATTTTGTATTCACTACCTACTAAAATAGATTTATTCAATTTTATACGCTAGCTGCCACCAACACTAATAAATGTGTCTTCTCTTTACGATTAGGTACCATTTTGGTCTCTGTTTTAGGAACACCAGCAGCATTATCTCGTCAGATGTATATGATTTTATTTGGATACTGCATGTTAAGTGTTTGGAAAATTGTGAGTGATAACTACGAGGAAAATCTGCATCTCTCTCTAAAATTGCAACCAGGCTCTTAGTGTTTGAGTTCCTTAGGCTGCACGGGGAAAGGAATTTTTGCAGGTTTTTTCCACTGTTAACCTAGATTCCAGAACAATGCCCGGTACAGGGTAGGTGCTCAACAAATATGCTGAGTGATGGAAATGAAAGACACCATACCAAACAATCAGTGATGGGAATGTTTCCAAAGGGGCTACTTTTAATTCTGGCCTCAAAGGATTTGGTCCATCCAAGTATCTCCTGTTCACTTTGAAGTAGCAACATTCTCATACCGTAAATAGACGTTGTAAATCTTTGTTGATTTTTACAAATCATGAGTGAAACACTGTCAGATGGGAATTTTTAAAAATACCCCAAGGAAAGAGATCAATGTTCTGTTCAGTAGAGTCTAGTCCATCAGCATTTCATCAGAACAATGCCAACCCCCAAGCATTTTCTTTGGCTTCTCTAAGGGGTGGCACAACTAGTGGAAAATAAAGCCTTGATGTATTCCAGCACATACAAATAGACTAATATTATAAGACACAATTATTTCATATCTAGAATATTAGTGGCGCTGAGCAGCTGTGCAGCAGTGAAGTTATCTTCCCGAAGTTAAGTTGTACCCCAAAGGGCCACACAGCCAAAGCTACTGGGTTCATGGGAGTAATAACACCCCCAGCACGATGTTACAACCAATTACAGATTTCATTTCAAATTAAACACCTACCTTCTAATCACAAAAATTGCTAGGGGAAATTAAGTCTGCTCATCTCAGCTATCTGACTAACTGGTTTTGCATGTTAATATAATTCAGCCTGAGTAGTCCTATGCATTAAACTGGAGGCAAACGTCTCCTTACTTTGAGAGGAGGTGCAAGGGAAGTAACAGTGTCAGGACAGGCCTTGCACTTCACATCAGGTGAAATGTTTTTCATATAATCACATGACAGGATGGTGCTTCGAGGCAAAGGAGACTTGAAAAGTCTAGAAAGTGTAACCGGGAAGCCTAACCTTGACAAAGAAAACTGTATACTTTCAGTTATTCTCAATTTCAACATGCTGTATAAATCCTTAATACTTGATATATGTGCTATACAGTATTTTTTAATTAAAAGTAAAAAAAAAATTGCTGAAGTATTTTCTTAGACGACTTTCTTTCTCCTAGACTCTTTTTAGGATTCCTTTTTCTTGGATCACCAAAGAGGAATGTTTGTAATACTTAAAATCTGACCGTCATGCCAACTTCACAAACCAGAAAACGTACAGGCATCACTGGCCTACTTTGCTGCTGTGAAATAAAAATTCCCTCTTGAAAAAAATACATCCTCCTTCAGCCCAAAGCACCTATTACACATACTAGCTCAGCATTAATCACCATTTTACTAAGCCTAATTTTCCCCATTTAATCCATCCCGAATCTGTCCTTTTCTATCATATATATGTCTTGATGCCAAATTTGTTACACTGTTTTATATTTGTACGTGTTTTTACAAGATCTTTCCTCATAACACAATGTTCTTCCATTAATTCTCAATATATATTATATATATACACATGCACAAAATTATTGTTTATTCTGTAAGTCAAATGTCTATGATAAATATTCCCCATATCCTATTTGTATGAAATAGTCTTTTGTATAAACTTGTACTGTATTTCACGTACAGTTGTATTTAGCACTCAA
Organism: Tursiops truncatus; assembly: GCF_011762595.2. NCBI lineage: Eukaryota > Metazoa > Chordata > Mammalia > Artiodactyla > Delphinidae > Tursiops > Tursiops truncatus. Next base: position 82,126,117 of record NC_047046.1, on the reverse strand, counting down.
TTATTTGTACTTTGCGATACATATAATCATTTCCTTGACACCCTTCTCTACTAGGGTAAAAATATTTTGTGAATGAAAACCAAGTATTACTCATCTTTTTCTATCTCCCCCTGGAGCCCCAGCACTTATTTTTTGACAAATTTTAGGCTTAGGTTTATTGGTGCTGTGAGACACTCCAAAAGACTTGGTTCTAAATCAGAAGATGCAGTGATCCAGCTTGATCAAACTGAGTTTGGAGAACCGATCAGGTTACAACATTGGAATCAGAGAAACTACATAAGTATGTCTGACGTTGTGTCAACTGGCCTAACCACCTCAATAATGATTTAAGGAATATTTAGCGGATGAAAGTCCAATGACAGGACAAGGCATAGATATGGAGAATTTAATACTGAGCTCCCAAATATATGGGCCATGTTTCAAAGATATCTGTACGTAACAGTCATTATGCCAAACAAGGACTGGAAACAGAGGAAGGCTCCCGTCCAAAGGACGATGAAACATAAAATCCGACCACACGTAGAGAGAACTGGAATTGGGGCAGCTCTCCAGGCTTCAGAGAGGAGACTACAGAGAAAAACAATAGACATGCACTAGGGCTCAAGTCAAAGTCTTTCTCCTAACTGGGCCAACAGTGAACAGAGGCAGAGCGAGCGCCCTCACTTAAGGGCAATGTGAAATCCAGGACTTCATTCCTTCCAGGTCAAAACCATGTAAGAGAGACTTTCCACAAGCACAAGATTTCCTGTGATCTGAGTGAGTAAACTGACTATAATTTACCCAAGATGACGGAGAAGTTGCAAAGTCCTTGTCAGGAAAGGCTCAATGAAGTGAGTGGCATACATCTCTGGAGGCAGCTGGGCCATCCTGGAAGGCAGAGCAGGGGCTACCAAAGAGTTATCAGTGACTATGGGATTCACATTTTATAAGTAAACAATTGTAGAAATTACATTACTTCCAAAAACCATTTTTACTATGTTGGAGAGCGTTATTATCAGCATTATAATTATAAACCTTGAGCATTAGCTGCTAGTTTATTAAATTACGCTAGGATTTGTATTGCTAAAAAGACTATAGTACTCTAATTGCATCTCAGCTGAACATACCTAGAATCGTGTCAGCTTCCTAAGAGAATGATTAACAACCTAGGACAGTAATTCCTCAACTTCAAGAACGATCCCGTTCTCCCACCCAAACTTAATTCTTCATAGTAAGTGGAGGCTAACACGATCATTAGAGCTGAATTCCTTTTAAGACCAGGTACCATAGGGAACTCCATAGGTAATATTCAGTGTAAAATGTGGTGTGTGCAAGCAGAATTAGGCTTTGTTAAGTCATCACTGCATAAGAGATGATGTGTATTTGATATCCCCAAGTAGGAATTATAAATGATTCGGTTATTTACTCACCCAATATTTATTATGAACCTGCCACATGAAAGAATATGTTTTGGAGGGTTAAATAATTATATTGGTAAGGCACAGTCTCAATCTTTAAGTTTTACAGCATGTAAAACTGTATTTTTATAAACAGAATATATAATTACAATAATAGAATAAAGTCTAGGTGAAGAAGTGAAGCAGGAATGAAATTACCAGATCTATTCACTTGGGATCAAGGAAAACTTCCTGGAAGACGTTATGTTTGAATGAATTTTTAGGGATGAAGTGAAATTAGAGTTGGACAAGATTAGAAGAGTGTGCTTTGGGTTGAACGGAGCAAACAGCACGTGCTACAGAAAAAGCTTGTTGCATAGCATTCTGGATTCAGTGAACTTATAGAATCTGGTAGGACAGAGTAGAGTGGAATGGTTTTTAATGTACAGCTAAGGATATGATAATTGAAGCAAAATGTTACAGGAATTATATGGCATGCTAATGGGCTGGAATTCTATTCTATTAGGACAACTGTCAACACACAACTCTGCCCTTATAAAGGAGCCGCAGACAATGTGTAAATGAATGTGAAGACTGTGTCCCAATAAAACCTAATTTACCAAAACAGGCAGTGAGATGGATTTAATCTGCAGGCTGTAGTTTGTCAACTTCTCCTAGAAAGGATCAGGAATCACTGCATGTAGAAAAATAATCATATCTGATTTTTGAAAGAATACCTTGGTAGTTTTACAGTGGATGGACGGAAAGTTACCAGAATGAGTTAGAGAAATCAGTCTTCTAGTAATACACTTACATTTTTGATAATTCAAGATATTTCAATAAAGCGTGAGTGGCAAGAATGGATTATGACAATATTTAAGGAATCATAATCAATAGGACTTGGTGTTTAACAACCTGGGAGGTACAGCATGTGCTGAAGCCATGGAATTGTTAATAGAAGGTGAATTAAAATGGAAGAACACATTTGGAATGAAGAGTAAAGGATAAACTCAGGACTTGATCCTACAGAGATTGCAGTAACAGATGAGTTTAATTTATACGTAATGACTGGAATCTCAGCAGACAAATGTTGCTGTAGTGACTGAATTAGAGCCCATCAGCCTGACATTGATCATTCAAATCTCAGGGATGACATTAACCAGAAAGAGGGTATCGAAATTGAAAAAGCCTACAGTAACATCACTCACAACATTTATTCATGGTTTTCTCATTAAATAGTAAACATAAATTTCCTATTAGAAATGTATTCTCCTGCACTCTGAGTCCATGACATCAGGCCAGGTAGATGCCACCCCATTCCGAGATGGGTCCCAGATGGTCTAAACCAGTAGCTCTCCACTTTGGGTGGTATTCTTACTGATCCCCTGTAGACAACTGGCTGTGCGTGAGGTGTTTGGAGGAGGGGATGCTACTCATATTATTTCCCAAGGGTAAAGTATAAACGCCATCCAATGCCCAGACATTTCTGTACAAAAAATTGTCCTGCTTACAATGCCCACTGACCCATGGTAGTCGGCGTACCTCACGCACTGTCATTGGCCTCTGGATAGGACTTTGAACCACCAGAGCCATCACGTTGCTAAACACTGACACTGGGGCTTCACAGAAAGTGACCAGTGAGTTTTCCCTTAGATCTGCATTTGCAAGCAGGCAGTGTGGCTCTGCTCCTGTCTGCCTCTTTGCTAGCGTAGTTCTGTAAAAATGAATCCTACACATGGAGGAGAATTGAGTTGATCCTGGAGAGAAGGCATAACTGTATCTTGGTGACACATTTATGAGTATTAAAGGGGAACCCAGCCTACCGCTAGACTATTCTGTGATTTGAGCCAATAAATTATCTTTTTGTACAAGCCAGTTGAAGAGCCATTTTCAACTGAAAGAAAATCTATCTGAAAAAAGAGTCATGAATAGAGAATCCTGGGGAATTTAGAGTAAAATCAGAATAATAAGTGAGAGACGGAGGAAGATCCAGAAATGGCCAGTAACATAGAAGAACCAGGATAAAGTGATTTTTCAAAATCCAACAAAGAAAAAAAAATTTAAAGAAATGGTCAGCGGTGTCATCTGCTCAAGGATAATGAAACTTGAAAAGTTTTTTAGATGGCAATAGAGAAACCAAGGTCCAAATCTGCCTAATTAATTGCAGGTGCAGAAGTCAGACGGCAACTTGACTACAAGTGCTCTTTGGACCCATCCAGTTACGTACCTTGTTTTATCAAGACGTGATGAGATCGTACTTACACAGTACAACTGCAAGGACGTAAAAAGGATGGAGAATTACTGATATTAATTTTCTGATTGAAACATACATGGTTCACAGAATAGTTACTTGAAACATAAATCTACATATACATATGTATATATACATACTAGGTATAAAATACTACAATATTCACAGTTCTAGTGATGTGGTAGGTTAATGACAAACGATCCTTATTGGAAAATTAATGTAACCCTAATTAGAGTTAGCTTGGGAAAGGCCTTTACTTCAGTTGCATATACAGCCTTCTCTTTTCCCATCGTCAAACTTGGTATCATTTATTGCTTCTCCAGTAACGCACCAGCTCACTCAGGCAGTGTGGTAATTAATGTCGAGTTGTCACCTTCTTCTATAATCTTACAGTAAAGAACGAGTAGCTGATGATATATTCCGGAAGATGCACAAGGAGACAATCCTGGGGATTGGTTGAAGAGAGAACGTTTCTACAGGAAGCTAGAACAATCCTTTGCCTGCCTTGAAGGGAGAGGGTATGAGACATCAGGGAAAAAAGAAAGGACTTTAAGAAAACAGGATGAAAAAGGGTGCGACTACAAGTGATAAGAAGAGTATTTTCTTCCCCTAGTGATTCATCTGTGGGTGAACTACAGGGTTCTGAGTAAGTCAGGCCAACTAACTGCTGAGACAGTCAATGCCTGGTGCTGTGGCCCAGGATCAGGGAGAAGTCCCCGGAGACGGCAGCATGAGCATCTCAAAAGCTAGAAGGGCAACGTGGAAGCAAAAGTGGCATGATTCTCCAATACTAAGCAACTGTAAACTAGGTCAAACCGACACGAAATCGGGAACTTTGTAATAACGGGAGAAATATGCCGAATTCTCATGCTAACTAGGGAGTTCATGATGAATGACATTAATTAAACTCACATCTACATAATCCTGGGGTGTCTTCCTGAAAAACCAATACCTGGGGAAAGTTATGCAAGAATGTACCATATTACTTGAATGATGTTGTAACAGGAGAGACTTATCTACAGCTCCATATACAATTACTCAAAATTTAACTCAGTTTGTTCATCAACAAGAGACTCGGTTATCATCTTACTTGTGAACACTGTTGAAAATACAGCAACCCCCACATTCCTTCTCTCTTACCCAATCTGAAAAATGTTGTTGTTGCAAGGGCTCATGAATACTTGGGACTGGCTTATTCTTTCTACTCTGTGATGTGGTATAAAGTGCTGTATATACTCCCCAGGCTTTGGCTGACAAAGGATAATTTGAGAGGTTTATTACCAAAAAAAAAAAAAAAAATCAACAGAAAACAAAAGCCCTAAAATCTGTGACTATTTCTTCTGTTGCCCTATTTTCACTGGCTTCTCTCGTCTACACAGTGGCTAAAAGGATCTGTGTTACACAGTTTACTCGTATCAGATCCACAGGCTATTGTCCTTCCCAACCTAATCCCCCACTTACACCCTGAAAATATTTTAGCATTCCTTCAAGCCTTTTTTATAATGAAAGTTTGTTTTAAAATCCATGGTGTATATATATATATATGTATTTTTTTTACAGAACCCTTCATTAGAACTACGCACACGAACACACGTGCACACGCATGTCACACACACACACACACACACAAGTGGATCAAATTTTAACGGATAAAAATCTCCTAAATTGGTATATTAACAATGGAAATAAATAAGCATTTATGGAAGTTAAAGGAAATTTTTCCACTTTTTTGATTGCAGTTAACAATACTGTAGCTAATATCTGCTACCCTGTTCATGGAATTGAGATAGTACCTCTATACCTAAGAAATGACTCTCCTCAACTTCTAAGGAAGTTTCATGATACAGACCTTTGGTGTCACCTGTTGAACCAGGAACACATAAACCGAACGATCTGAATTCAGTTATATGTAGGGCTCCCCCATCTCCATCTTCTCTTTAAATCATGTACAAGGGCGAACTGCTACGTCATTATTGGACAACCAAATGGACTTCCTGTAGACCAAAACTTGATCCACAGTTGAATCGCTGAATGACTTCTGTTTATTTCCTCTTGAAGTGAAATTCTGTACTAAGACTTTAACACTGGGTTCTGTCGCTTTTACTGTCACAGCCCTTTTCTTTTATGGACTCGTTGCTTTCTGTCGGCGGCTGCTCTTGCAGAGTCACAGGCATGTGATAAAAAATATTTTTCTTATTTCAGGTTCTCTCAGAGTCGGATACTGAGCTGAGAATTCAAATGCAAGTGATTTATTAAGAAGTGCTCCCAGGAGGCACTAGCAGGTGGACAGGCAACAGGATAGGCAAGTAGGAGGTGCCCTGCCTGCCCGAGGCTGTGCAGAGATCTAGACTGTGAATCGTGTCTTGGAGTTTGCTCTGCTCTGAGACCAATGAGCAGGGGGTTTATCCTCCAAATCATGGACTATCAGTGAGGCTGCCTCAGGAGCAGGGAGGTGACACACAATCCCAGGCACTTCTGACCCTCCGTACAGTCGAGGGTCTCTGGTGGCTCAAAGTCATCCCCCAAAGAAGGCTACAGGTTCAAGTATAGTTAGTGAAACACAGAGGAGTTTGGTGGGGGGGCTGACACAGCAGGGAGGAAGGTGAGTCAGGGTTTGGCGTGAGAAAATAAAGCTCTGCCCCAGAAGGATTCTATCTCACTGGTCAAAACTAGGAAAGACGATCATTCAAAACCCCTGGAGACGGCAAGGCTCGCTTACAACAAACTGAGAGGCATTTATTTGAACAAAATCTGCAGAACTAAGTAAGAAGAGTGGGAAGGCATGGCATCTGGGCCAGGTGAGGCACCCAACCCCACAGCAGCTGGGTGAAGGCCCTTCTAGCAGCCTCAGCAGCCCCCACTGCCCGCGTCTTCGACGCTGTCGGGGACTGGGGCATGACAGGGCAGAGGGGATGCATGGGCCGGGGCAATCTCTTTGGCATTTGAGAGGGATAAACTACTTAGTGCTGATAAGGACTGTGCAACTAAGTGGTCCTCCTTGAGTGTCACTGATGCATCATCAGGAGTAGCTGAGAGTTTCAGGCCAGGTTACTACCGCCTTAAAGCAAGCTGTACAGGAAGAGGGTTCTATGGACACATCTCAAGAGACTCCCATTACCTGGTGCTGGAGATAGAGCAGAAGTAGGCACAGGACTCAGGGGAATGAATGGTCAGGTTTCAGAGAAGGCCACATTCTCAGGCTCAGCAAGTCTCCCGTGTCACAGTCAGGGCTGACAGAGAAGGAGTCGTCCTGACACTTGAAGTGGGGTTAGCTACAGAGAATCCGAACTGTCTTGGTTCCTCTGGACTTTCTGAGCTCACCTAAGAAATAGGCTCGTAAGAGGCACTGTTTTTGTTTTGTTTTGTTTTACTTTTTATTGGAGTATAATTGCTTTACAATGCTGTGTTAGTTTCTGCTGTACCAGGAAGTGAATCAGCTCTATGTATACCTATAGCCCCTCCCTCTTAGACCTCCCTCCCTGCCCCCCATCCCACCCATCTCGGTCATCACAGAGCACTGAGCTGAGCTCCCTGTGCTCTAACAGCCAGTTCCCACTAGCTCTCTATTTCACACATGGTAGTGTATACATGTCAGTCCTAATCTCCCAATGTTGATTAAGTCAACAGATTGTCATCTTCTTTAGGTTAGGGCTTATGGTAGTAAATGATGTTACAAAGCTGGCCTGTCATCGTAGAATTAATAGGTCCTGGAGGGACAGAGGGAAGGCAGATGTGACTACCACAGAGGGATGGCAAATTTGGGACGGCAGTCAGTTTGGAATGGTCAGGGCCTTACGGGGATATGTAGTTATGGCGAATAGACTATGCGGCTCTTAAGGGCAACACAGATGAGAATCCAGCCAAACTACTACTGAATAAAAGGACATAAAGAAAACTGAGGTCAGCCTCTGCAGTGGAAAGCCATGTACATTTGCAAGTATGTTTTTGGATATAAATTCTGCAGTCTTCATGGAACCCACGACACAATGCTATCACGATGAACAGAAGCCTAAGGACTTACACACACAACAATATATCCCTACCTATATGTACCGTCGCTGGGAGAGGCAAAATATCAATAGAAAGGCAGGCAGACAGGTGACTGCCTAGAACACTTTTTTAAAAATGTTATCACACTGTAAGAAGAGCAAAGATACAATGCAAATAAAGCTCTTTTTCAGCGAGCTCTCAGATCTTATCTCACTGTGTCCAATCCCCTTCGGATGCTTAAATTCTGTAAGAGGGAAAGACTGGTTTTGAGAATGAGAAAAATGAGTGTGTTTTAATCATGATCTGTTTAAACTACAAACAGTGAATTTTATTAATCCAAAAATGCTAGACGTTCAATGCACAGAACGTTCAATCTTTATTTTTGCTGTAAAAAGCTACATTCCTCTAGAAACAGTAATAAGTGATTGGCATCTGTGAGCGGCACATTGTAGCAACAATAACCTCAGTTATCTATTTTGACAGTTGCTCCTTCTGTCTGCACAGAACGCTTTGCTCAAAATCTTAATAAGCAGTCTTTCAGACATAAAATTCATTTTCTCTCTCTGGTATAACCGCCAGCCACTTTTGATAGAAATGGCATGACAGACAATAACATAAAAATTTTAATTGTAAATATAAAGTTTTCTCTCTTATCTTCTGTTTATTCTTAATCAATGGCACGTTCATATCATTTTTGTGAATGTCTTACTTATAACCATTTCAAATTAGGTTTATTAAAGTGTTAAGAAGCCTGTGTGTGAAAGCCTTCTGTGATTCATTTTCTAAAAGACAGAGCCTATTCTCTGAGTGAAAAAGAAGTTGATTGGCAAATATTCCTGAGAATTCCACTGATAAATTTCACCGTCAGTCATGGAAGATAATTCAGTATTTATATACTTCCTTACAATTCTTATTCGTCTATAAAGAATAATGAATAATATTCTTCTATAAAATAACAGTACTTTATGAGCAATATGAAAGATAATTGAAGTAACTCCGACTAGATTTTATGGTTATTTGAAGCTAAAGTTAAGTACAATTTTGAGAAAGTTATTTTATAGCACTGCTTTTTTTATATGATAATCTTTTGTGCTATTTTTGGTGCCCACTTCTCTTTAATTTTCTGTACCAATGACTTTTTTTAAATAAAATGTACGCATACCTCATTTCTTTGTGCTTCTCCTTACTGCACTTCAGATATTGCCTTTTTTTTTTTAAATTGAAGGTTTGGGGCAGCGCAGTGTTGAGCAAATCTACTGGAGCCATTTTTCCAATAGCATTTGCTTACGTAGTGTCTCCCTGTCAAATTTTGGTGATTCCTGAAATATTTCAAACTTTTTCATTATCATATTTGTTATGGTGATCTATGAGCCGTGATCTTTGATGTTACTATTGACATTGTTCAGGGTGCCAAGTACCGTGCCCATATAAGACAGAGAACTTAACTGATAGATACCGTGTATGTTCTGACCGCTCCGTGACCAGCAGTGTCCCCCCATCTCTCTCCCTCCCCTCGGGCCTCCCTATTCCCTGAGACACAGTCATATTTAAATTAGGACAATTAGAAACCCTACAATGGCCGATATATATTCAAATGAAAGGAAGAGTTGTACTTCTTTCACTTGAAACCAAAAGCAACAAATGATTCAGTTTAGTGCGAAGGCCGGTCAAAAGCCCAGAGAGGCCAAAAGCTGGGCCTCTGGCACCAAACATTTAGCAAAGTTGTGAATACAGAGGAAAAGTTCTTGCAGGAAGAAGTGCTAATGCGGTGAACACATAAATGATGAGAAAGTTGGGCTTCCCTGGTGGCGCAGTGGTTGAGAATCCGCCTGCCGATGCAGGGGACAAGGGTTCGTGCCCCGGTCCGGGAAGATCCCACATGCCGTGGAGCGGCTGGGTCCGTGAGCCATGGCCGCTGAGCCTGCGCGTCCGGAGCCTGTGCTCCGCAACGGGAGAGGCCACAACAGTGAGAGGCCTGCGTACCGCCAAAAAAAAAAAAAAAAAAAAAAAAAGATAAGAAAGCAAAACTGCCTTATTGCCAATATGGAGAAAATTTGAGCGGTTTAGATAGAAGATCAAGTGAACCACAGTATTTCCTTAAGCCCAAACCCAACCCAGGACAAGGCCCTAACTCTCTTCAGTTCCGTGGAGGCTGAGAGAGGTGAGGAAGCCGCATAAGGAAAGCTCGAAGCTGGCAGAGGTTGGTTCATAATGTTTAAGAGACGCTGTCTCCGTAACATAAAGGTGTAAGATGAACCAGCAAGTGCTGATGCAGAAACTGCAGCAAGTTATCCACAAAATCTGATTTAACATCATTAATTAAGGCGGTTAAACTGAACAATAGGTTTGCCATGTAGAGGAAATGGCCTTATACTGGAAGAAGATGCCATCTAGGGCTTACATAGCCAGAGAGAAGAAGTCAATGCCTGCATTCAAAGCTTCAAAAGACAAGCTGAACAGGAATAAAGACACAGACCTACTAGAGAACGGACTTGAGGATATGGGGAGGGGGAAGGGTGAGCTGTGACAAAGCGAGAGAGAGGCATGGACATCTATACACTACCAAACGTAAGGTAGATAGCTAGTGGGAAGCAGCTGCATAGCACAGGGAGATGAGCTCCGTGCTTCGTGACCGCCTGGAGGGGTGGGAGGGAGGGAGACGCAAGAGGGAAGAGATATGGGAACATATGTATATGTATAACTGATTCACTTTGTTATAAAGCAGAAACTAACACACCACTGTAAAGAAATTATACTCCAATAAAGATGTAAAAAAAAAAAAGACAAGCTGACTCTCTTGTTAGGGGCTACTGCAGCTGGTGACTTGACACTGGAGCAAATCCTCATTTCCCATTCCCAAAAATTCTCAGGCTCTTAAGAATTATGCTAAACCTACTCCGCCTGTGCTCTATCAGTGGAACAACAAAGCCAGGATGACAGCACATCTTTTTACAACATGGTTTTCTAAATATTTTAAGCCCACTGTCCAGATCTACTACTCAGGAGAAAGGTTTCCTTTCAAAGCATTACTGCTCATTGACAATGCACCTGGTCACCCAAGAGCTCTGATGGAAATGGCCAGTGAAGTTCAGTTTAGTCTCAGAACGTGTAGCTCTGAGAACTGTCTCAACATATGCCATCTGTGGAATTATCTAGTCACCTGCACCTGGCAAGTTACAAATTCTTTTCTGCAGTTTTTTTTTTTTTCCCCTTCATAGAGCTCCTATATAGCAGATGTGAAAGAAAGACCAAAACAGAGGCCACAGTTTGGATATACTCCTAAACCAAACACTGAGGGTCATAATACCCAAACTTTAAACTGTCCTGATGTCCCCAGAATGCTAACTCTGACCTTAAATAAAACTTAGGCTTTCTCCATGTTAGCATGAGCTTCCTAACTAATCAGCGACAAACAAGTCAGTGATGCAATGAAAAGGAATGTTGGTTTCTGGTAATCAACCACGATGGGAAAGAGTGCACTTACTCTGAAGTATAGACAGACCAACAACATGCGCGACACTTCTTTTTTGTGAGCTTAGGCAATTTAACTTGTTCAAGATATTAGAAACTTGCGACGTGTACTCCCTGTTTTAACAATGGCAAGCTAAGTGCTTCACTGGCACGGGGTTACAATGAATCTAAGAGTACAACATATAAAGTTCCCCAATATATTGTGCAGCCATGCCCTAAGACACAGATTTCAGTAAGACAATTGGAGAGCCGCTCAATCGCCTTGCTCTCCTGCATGTGCCTATGTTTTGTTGTTGTTTTTGTTGTCACCTCCCTGAAGCAGGATGAACCCCCTGAATGGCCACACTCCTGAAATGGTGCAATTTCTCTGCGGTTACTTTGCTGGGAATGGCGAACTAGAGCTGAGACAAGGGAAAACTCTTAAGAACCTTGTCTTCATGCTTCCAACACTGTCCACACACTTTCTACCCTGATACTGTCAGAAAGCAAAACATCCCATCCAGCAAGAGGGCCATCTGCTATCAGCACAAGACAGGGCTTGGCTGGGAGACGCAACTCATCTCTCAGGGGGCCACGCTTCATGAACTGAGCTGTGCTGCGGACAGCTGAACTTCTAACCACCTTCCTCTGAGGTCTCCCTGGTCGTGAACATTCTGTTCCTTGTTCAATAAAATACTCGTATCAAGTAAAACTCTCTGAATTTTCTCTTGACAGAAGTAATAGCTATAGTAAGCTGATAGTGTTTCTTAGAAGAGACTATGCAATCTTAGAGGTGAAGGGATATATTCAATTATTTCCAAACGGTTTACCTCACAGATGAGATAAATAATGCGCCGAGAATAGGAACAATTATGGTCCTAAACGCGGGGGCTTGGTATCACACATAATGAGTCAGGTGACCTGACCGTCATCTAATGCTTTGGGCATCAGACCAGCTGCCTGCCGACAATCAATTACCTGTAGTGCCAACAGGCATCGCAAAAGGCCTTCAACATGGCAAGTGAAAATCACGTTGACATCCTTATCTAACCATTAGCAAAAGCGGGGAGGCAATTCAGACTCCTCCCCTGAACATTAGAAATCGAAGATATAAAATACTACCCAGAAAAGGCTGGGCAAGGAGAAAAGAGAGAGATTGAGAGGAAGGGGTGGAGATCAAAGAGATCAACTGGAAAATACTCGGCAAATGAGTAAACTTCAAAATTATTAAAATCAAACAGAAATACTGTTGGGTTGCTGACATGAGAGAATGTACCTAAAATTGACCAAAGGTTGCATCTCTTGTTTCTTCAGATCTTTCAAAAATGTATTTATATAAATGGAAAGCAAAAAATAGAATGCATAAAGCATAAATATTATGGGCAAATGTTTAAAAGAAAAAATCCTACATTGTTAAAGAAAAAAAAATCACCCAGTAATACTGGCCACAAGTTCCTACAACAGCACAGAGTACCTCAATTCAGAAGGTGAATCAGGGAAATTCAATAATTCCATATAAAGTCATCTTTTAGTTTCTATCCAAGACCAAATAAACAAAGCTCAAAATCTCCTGTCGTAAAAAGGTGGAGCTCCCGATAGTGCAACTAACACGAAGACTTTGAAAGAAAGAAGGTATTTCCTATTCTCTGAAATTTTTAACTGCATAGACTATGGTAGAAATGGTCTGCTAGAAATGCACGTAAATAATATGCTTTTTTTTTTTAAGAGAATACAGTGAACCCATTGTAATATGAAAAACATATCTGGAGATATCACTTTATTGAATAGGTAACAAAGATTATAACACATTACTCAAAATAAATCATCTGCTGTGGGAATAACCCTATGGTATATTGGTGGACAATTTGCCTCATTTGTCAATAGGAAAACTCAGAGTTATAATGGTACTTAACTTTGCTAAAATCCTAGATTAAATCAGTGGGAGAGCCTTACATGAAATTCCAACCTACCAAGAGCCAAATTCAATGACATTTTGTAATGTCATGATTTGTTTGTGGCTGCATTTTACCCTCAGTGTGTTTTAAATATGTTTTTAAATCCGCAAAATTTCCAAAATGTATGTATTACACCTAATACAAATATGTAATTCCAAATAACTTCTATGCTCAAGTTGAACTGATATTTCGCAGGGATATGGATTAATGTAAAGCAGAAACACATGAAAACACAGGCGCATATAAGAACTGTGGATGCAGTTCCTTCTTTCAGAAAGTAGAAAGCATTCTTACGTAAACATACATGTTTTTTTAAAGCGCTGAGCTTTTTTTGTCAGAATGGATTGCAAACAACTACGTGAGAAAGAAATATAGTAAAGTTGTCAACACAGAATAATGTTTGGGGCTCAGAAGGTATTCACTTGAGATAATGGAGCATATGTGACGTTTTGGCCAGCAGCCAGCAGTTTTTTCCATCTACAGCAACTATGTTCCAGAAACAGAAAACTGTACCCACCATATCTCAGCAAAGTATTGTACTGCTAGTGGCAGTACAGTCAAAAGTTTTGAAACTCTGCTCATTATGTGAAGAGTATAACGAGCAAGCATGAAATACTGTAGCTCCTCTAACTAGCTCCTCTTTCTGGATTGACTGAGTTTAATGAATCATTTAATAAAAAAAAGCTTACCTAGCCAGGCATGTATAAGTCAGATTCATTCGTCAGCGGAAAGCCTTGACCACAGGGATGAGTAGGAATGTCTCACAAATTGGAAGGAGAATTCAACCATCTCTTACAAATGGAGTCTCCCACAGTCCAAGTATTGTTAAGGGCTACATAATGAATTTTTTCCCTAGTTATGTAGTTTTAAACATTTTTTTCCGTCTTAATTTTATTTCAGGAAAAAAAAAAGTCTTGTCCTTTGATGGCAAATCTTCCTGAAATCTGGGGTGCTAACTCACTGTGTATTAGCTGGGCTGGGAATGCTGACCTGTCACCTAGCAGGAAGCAGCAGCTCAACAAAGACAATTAAATGAATAAATGAATGCATAAGTGAGTAAAAAAATGGGGAAGTAATAAACCAACTGGCCATTTATTTCAGTGATTGGGACCCTAGGTTTCTCTGAGCACTCAGAGGAGATCTCAGGCAATACGGTTTATGAATGGAATCGTTGGTTCCCCTCGTGGCCAGAGTCCTCTTCCAACCTAAGCTGCTGTTATAAGTCGAACTCTTGGGTGTGGAAAGAGGGAGAAAACATCATTTCCATCAGGGCATTTAAGGTGTTAATTTAGTTGGGCTGATAAACCTAGAAGGACCCCATGCATTTTCAAGGGGGAAGGGAAGGTAAGAAAGACCCTGCTTTTCCACCTGTAGATGCTTGTCTTACAAAGTGAAAATCAAAACAAAACAGAAATAGACTTCATTTCACAAACAAAGGCATCAGGAAGGTTGAGTTGCAATCTTATTTCTGCCAGTTTTAGCCCAGGTAACCCAGGCAAAGGCAATTAATCTCTTTGGCTTCAGCTCCTTTGTCTCTGAAATTGGGATATTAATTTTGACATCTGAGGGGTTGCTTGAGAATGAAATGAAATTTTATTTCTTAAATCGACTTGAAAACAAATCAGTGCTATATACAAATCTAAGTTACGAAACTTTTAAAAGAAGGAGATAGGTTGAAGCTGACAGCTAAAGGAGGCAAAAATAGGTACTGCATATTTATGGTAAACCTAGAAATTTCTATAGCCAGAAGAGAAAGCCAGAATTATGATAAAGCATGCTCACAAGTAAAGTTCTAAGACTGTTCAAAATGACATTTCTGCCTGACAGCTACAGTGGAACCCGCTGTAAGTTGATTCTTCAGGGAATGGCTTACCCTGGCTTCACCTCTAGAAGGTGACTAAAGAATTAAGAAAGAAAAAAAAAAAAGGCAGAAACACAGTGACAGATTATATTCCTTCTGTTTAGCTTCCTGGCTCTAATGCCAGGGTCTGGATCCATCATATAATTGAGGCATTTGTCCTTTTAAATCCATGGATGCTACATTTAGACACAGACAATAGTACTTTCCAACCTCCTATATATGCTTCTAGTTCTGCACACTCCCCACTAACAATTGCCACCTTTCTATACAAAGACAAGTACTATTTTTAAAAAGTGGGGAAAAATGATAGGGGTTGAAGAGCAGGAATCTGGGGATTAGTGGGAACAACACATTCAGTCATATCCGTGAGTAACCCAATCAACGTTGGGGTGACAACAGATGGAATTCTGGGAGCGGACACACAGGTTTACAAAACGTACAACATATATAGACAGCACCTTATTTCTTCCTTCCCTCCTACTTTTTCTCTTTTCTTTCCTGCATTTTTCTTCTTCACTTCCTTTTTCCTTCCTGTCAGACTCCCAGCTCCCTTCACTCACCCTCTCTGTCCAGTTATCTGTATTCTTCTTTTATTTTTTTGAATTTTTATTTCTTTTTCTATTTTTTGTTTCCTCCTTTTCCTTGCCTTTCTTTCATTTTTATTTTGTGGCTTGTTTATATATATATATATATATATTATATACATATATTATTATTTTATAATAAAAATATATTCCATTTATAATTGGAAAGAACACCCACATGCATATATATTTGGATTTCAAAGAAATTAGGAGAAAGCAGACTGGTATTGCTTTATCTCTCTTGAACTCTCTAGAAATCTGTTGGTTCAATCTATCCTAGATTTTCTTTAATGGAATTACTCTCTGATATAAAGAAATATGACTGAAGAAGCTACAGCAATCCCATCTGCTAACACACCAAATTATTTCTACTTCAAGGAATTAATAGAGGGTCTCTGTTGTAACCAGTGCCTACACGGGAGAAACTGCCTCAGACTGAAGTAAAAAGTGAAGGAAATGGTCAAAGTGTTTCTTCATACTATTTTTGCTACTTTCAGTATCACCAAATCAAGTCCATAAAAGTTCCCTGACTGTAGTATAGCCTTTGTCACGACCCATGAGGAAAGCAACATTCTTTGTTTAAAATAACATCAAATAGAAATGCTCATAAATGTCTGTAGATGGAAGTGAATGTGTTCCTATTACTGATAAAAAATAAAGTTCATTTCAGAACGATGATCTGTTTTGTGGGTATAGCATCAGGTTCTTGAAGGTAGTGGGGAAAAAACACAATGTAGGAAGATACGACAGATTGGGACTAGGGAAGACCACATTTACCTAGAAAGTAAAAATATATATATACATATGTATATGTTTTTAAAATACAGTGAGTCTTGCATCAAAAGGAGAAAGCATTTTATAATAAATCCAAATAACTGATATTATATCAAAAGGATAAAATGGAAATGTCTAGATGGATATCTAGACATCTACATGAGAATTATTTATATTAGAAAAAACAGTGCATGAGAACACTTTTGTTAATGGCTATGTAAACTTGAGATTCAGATTATTAGTCACATCTCTGTGTGTGCCTCATACAATAGTTTACTAACTAGAATATTTATAAGTAAATACATATGTAAAACAAAAACAGCCGTATTTTATGACTTCTCTTGGTTGGTACTTCAACACACGGAATTACAAGTATCAGTAAAAAGATCACTGAAATGGCAGTTTGGAATAAATATGGCAAGGAATGAAAGGGGTTTCAACAAACTGTCTATTATTAGTTCATACCAAACATACTTTAAAACAAAGAATAATAATTCCATAGAGGGAAAAGATACTATGTCATCTATGCCAGCAACTTTTATGTGTCCAAGACTTTTCAATAGTATGACTGCCTTTGCAACAAATCTTTCCCACTGAAGTTCTTAAATGATGAGGAGAAAGCGGAGGAGGACATGGTTTTCTTGTCTAATAGTACATAGTTAAGATTCACTTTGGAAGAAAAGATTTAAGAGAATGGCAAAGGGAGGCAAAAATCTTATTTTTAGTATGTATCCATGAATAAAAATTTTACCAAGAACATTCTCTCTCTATTTTTTCATACACACATATATCCTATTATTTTATATATCTTATAATATATATACTTTATATATTTATGTATTCACACATATATTTTCTATTCTTTTAAATGCATTTATATATACTTTTAGTATTTAATATATATTCCTGGCACATATATTCACACGTATATTTTCTGTTCTTTTAAATTATATATATATATACTTTTAATATTTAATATTGATTCCTTTGAATAATACTGTAATTCTCAACACGCTTTAAAATATATTATCCTAAAATGAGTGGACAATGTTAGAAATATATGCCCTTAGTATGTTACTTTGTGTTTTTACTCTATAACATAATAACCATGCTCTAGGTATAAAGCCAGAGGCAGGAAAAACAATAGCGAACAACAGTACACACACTTCCTGTGAAAGGCTAGTTTGCCCTCAAGCGAGTGGCAGAGTAGATGCTGGAAGAGTAGATGCTGGAAGAGTAGACAGCATTTCTCCTGTGTTCACCTTTCCTGAGCCGATCCAACGTTAATCTCAAACAAAAGCACCTGGACCGAATGACGTACACAAAGCAAATACCAGACTCGACTGTTTCTCTAATTTATCCCTATATGTTTTCCTTCATTTTGTTTAAAGGATCGTCATAAGTAATGCAACAGAAAAGGAGATCTTTTTCAATAGCCTACTGCTCTCATTTGGATCTTTTCAATGGGGGAGATATTTTTAAACACTTATTTCATATATATAAAAAGATTCTCAAATGTTTAATGGCTCCATTATATCACTAAGTGTTTCTATAAAGAATGATAGTAAAGAGACAATGCAAAGAATATTATTTGCAACATTGTGACTTGGCACTAGGAAATGGACACAGCTACTGCTTAGCCTGTTTAGTTCTTTATCTTGCCGACATTTGAGAAAAACTTTATACATAAGATATGGGCTTTGAAGATTTGCAACAAGGACTAAAATGTTTATGACAAAAAAGAAAATGGACATTATTCATATTCAAAATTCAGTAGAGCTATAGAGCATTTAAATTTTACATTCACATTGTAATTTGCATTGAACTTTTGATTGTTTTTATAGTTACTCCTGCCTAGTACTTTCAGAATAATCACGTTCACAAATAATCAGAATCTGGTGACTAGGTTTACATGTTACTAATATTGTTGTTGTCACCCCATCTTTGGCCAATTCTTAATTTCCTACCAAATTTAAAAAAAAAATAACATTTACTATCAGTACAAAAAAGTTAACTTTTGCTTTTCTAGGTGTTATTCATTATTTTCAAATGGCCCCCTACCTTGATCAGGGGGAAAAACCCCTACCTTTATACTTGGAAATACAGAAATCCTGTCAATTTGGCTGCAAAATAAATACTACAAGATCCAACTGTTAAGAGTGACTTATCTTAATTTACTAAAACAGTTATCTTGAACTTACTTATCTAAGAATTTGAGAAACATTATAAACAGAAATTAGAAAATGTATATGGTAATTCTTTCTAAAAAGTGAATAATGCTGCAGCACAGATTTTTGAAAGGAATAGCATAATACAGAGATCTGCTCTGGAGAGAGAGAGAGAGAGAGAGAGAGAGAGAGAGAGAGTGTGTGTGTGTGTGTGTGTGTGTGTGTGTCCCCTCTCTATATGTCTCTATCTCTGTCTTATATCCTCACTGTAAGCATCTAACAATGATTTTACTGGAGCTTCAATTAAAAGATTTCCTCCTCCGATTTTAACTTTGATGGAGGAAAATTGAGTATTTCTATCCTTCTATTTACTTAAGAATCCTTTGATTCTATTTATTGTTATCTTCCATAATAGCCATGGAATCAGACTAATTTTAAATATAAATGTTAATTCATGGGAAATTTTTATTTTCACACAGTTCTTGAGTTGTTTTTTTTGTTTGTTTTTGTTTTTGTTTTTTGCGGTACACGGGCCTCTCACTGTTGCGGCCTCTCCCGTTGCGGAGCACAGGCTCTGGACGCGCAGGCTCAGCGGCCGTGGCTCACGGGCCCAGCCGCTTCGCGGCATGTGGGATCCTCCCGGACTGGGGCACGAACCCGCGTCCCCTGCATCAGCAGGAGGACTCTCAACCACTGCACCACCAGGGAAGCCCTTAAGTTGGTATTTTTAAATTATGTTTTGCACAATCTGGTGTCTTGTTTCACTGCACAGAAGTTAGGTTTTATCAATAACTAAACTGCCTGAATGCCAAAATGATGTCATTTTTGACATTACTTTGAAAAAGCAATTTAAAAACATCCGGCAACAACTACCTTATTAAATTTTTATGACACCCTATAAGATGGGTGTGAAAACTTGGTCATAGGTGAGACAGCTATCATGGAGGAATAGGGAATTGATCTAGAATTCTGACCTCAGTGTCTCATGCTCTATAACTACACTGTCCTGGAGTTGGGTCTTGTATCACTTGAGGCATGAAAGGAGGTTGAACTCTATTCTCCATGCAGGGAGACCTCAGTAAAGTACAGAAATGACTAGGTCATTCATCCTACATTTATGGAGCACTCCTACGTGCTCTTTTAAGCACTTTTAAGTTTTTGTTTCTTTTTTGTTTTTTCCCCCAACAAGCTCTAAATCTAGAGAAGGAGATAAACATATCCAGAATTTGAATAACAAATGGAGGAGAATACCTGGTGAACCCAGTTGGAGGAGGTATATCCCCCCAAATTCAGATAGAACTGTAGCTCTGAGAGGCTGTGGAATCAATATATGCTGGGTACCAAGTTAATATACTCGGGGGAGACATTTTTAAAATGTGTGTAAGAAACAGTATACCCCACTACTTCAAAAAAGCCTTAGCTTTTGTGGGTATCTGCCTCCCCGGGCAAGAATTGAAAAATTATTCTCTCAAGAAATAGTACTTAGGGAGAAATATGCAGATCTTTTCTATATAAGTGAACTCCAGAAAACAGAAATTTCTCCAAATTTTCACCCAAAAGGAAAGAACATAAATCAGTAAGCCTGACCCGTATACTTAACTCACAGGGAACCTTATATTACCTTGTTCTTAAATATGTCTGGACAAGAAGGCTCTGGGGCCGTTTGAGGAAAGCCTGTAACTTGGAAGAAACTTACCCCTTTCTCCCCCAAAGAAGATTAAAGACTCAAAACAAACACCTGATTCAAAGAAAAAAAGTTTAATAACAAACTAAGACAAACAAAAAATTCTCTAATAAGTATCTCAGAGGGACTTAATGTATTATATCAAGAGGCTGTGGAAAGGAGGAGATCTTAGATATTAAGGAAAAAAACTGCATAATAAATTAAAAAGAAAGTTCTTGGAAACTGAAAATATGATTACTAAATAAATAGTTAAATCTAGGAGTTAGATAAATGAAATTGCGACAATATCTTGGAAACAGGAATACAAAAAGAAGGGGGAAAATGAAACTAATAATTCCAAGAAAAAAACCAACTGTGCGTCAAAAGAAAGATAACTGTTAGTGTGCAGATGTACAATAAATAACATGCCCCAGTAGGTAATAAGATACACCCTCTTTATCGAGTGTCAACTTTTAAAACCAAATACAAAGCATAAAAAAGAAGACTTAGGAAACGGAGATATCAACATTGAAAAATAAGAAAAAATGCATGATAAGCAATAATAAGACAAGAACCACCTAGTGAGAAGATAGTTCTATAGATATATAAACATAGGTAAATTAATATTTAGCTATATAAAAATAAACCAGACAAAGACAGCTTATTAGGAAAAATGTATAAAAGATATGAACAAGTAAATCACAGATGAGAAATTCTAAAGATCAATAACATATGGAAATTTATCAACTATACTAATAATCAGAAATATGCAAGTTAAAAAAACAAAGTGAGGGCTTCCCTGGTGGCACAGTGGTTGAGAGTCCGCCTGCCGATGCAGGGCACGCGGGTTCGTGCCCCGGTCCGGGAAGATCCCACATGCCGCGGAGCGGCTGAGCCCGTGAGCCATGGCCGCTGAGCCTGCGCGTCCGGAGCCTGTGCTCCGCAACGGGAGAAAGTGATAATGTTTTTCACTAAGCAATTTGGTAAAGACTAGAAACCTCTGACGAGATTAAGTATAGTTGAAAATATTGCCGGCGGAATGTTAATAGTCCCTCAGAGTGATAGCTGGCAGTACTTTCAAGAAAAGAAAAAAACTGTTTTTGCATGGACAAGAATGGGAAAAATTTTGAGGGTGTGCTCCTGTTCACTAAACCAACAACAATCGTAAAGACTTAAGAAATGTATCAATGCTTTAGCTAGCAAGGTAACTCATTTTAGCAGTTAGTTCTTAGTATAAGAAGCTTTTCCAAATAAGAGAATATTTATTTTCCTTTAAACTGGCCTTTTCTAGTCAGCTCCCCTGAACTACATAAAGTTCCAGTTAATATCTGCTACACTTCTAAGTAGTATTTTCGATCACCAAAACTTTGCTAAGAATCTCTTATCCATCAGTATGAAACCTTTTTCTGTAAGACCAGTATTATTTTATAAGCCACTGACAGAAATTTTTGTTACGATATTGTAAATAGCCTGCTAGAAAATATTCCCTAATGTAAGCTTTTTAATCTTCACTATTTGGGATTAAATTTTTACAGAAGAACAGCTGTTGTTTCATTTAAACACACACACACTTTATGGAAAACTTCTAATGATAACTCAAAAACTAAGGACAGCTTTGTGGAAGGAAATTTCCATCTATTTTGGAAGCAATGGAAATAGAAGAAAAACTCTATGCAAAGTTTTAAAGCAAAAACTTCCTTGGATTAAACAAACCAGCAAACAACTGCCCCTTTTCTATCAAATACAAAAGTTTATACCAGAATAATATCTTGCATTTATTTGTCTTGAGGCACGTGGGTAACTATGGGGTGATGAGTTTCTTCTCCAAGATACCTTGAATTTCCTTTTGCTCCTCATTTGGTATCAAGGATCAGGGCTGAGTACCTACAGTACAGGGGTTAGAGGTACCTGGGATACCCCAATTCAGGAAGATCCCCTGAGGAGTTTTGTACTAGGTGCTAGGGTAGGAACACCTGCAAACTATTTCCAGTGAATAAGTAAATCAGTCTAGGTACGTTTGAATGAAATGATTTTGTTTCTCAGGGGTTTTTGTTGTTGTTGTTGTTGTTTTGTATCTTCCAGAATGTTTCACAGGGAGGAAGTGTATCTTCTGGGAGTTGCAAAATATGCCTTCACCACAAAGTCAGCATAGGAAGCGGGGAAGGTAAGAGACACCAGAGAGAATTTGTAATCCTGTGAGATCCTGCTTCTTCAAACTGGAAAGACCCAAGGAAAGCAAGGTCAAGGCATCACTGAGTACTTGGGGCAGTAGGAGGAGCACATGATGTCCAAGTGCATTTCTTCCTCTTCCACTGCCAAAGCACCCACAGCTGCTGATTGTAGAAAAGTCTTGGGAAAATGTGCAAACGATTAAAGAAAAGACAAATTGTAACAAGAAAATGGATGAATGGAAATTCAGCTTAAACGGGGCAGTGTCTCTGTATCCATGAAGTGCTATTGAATCCAAGCTGGAAAATGTAATAATATACTCATTTGCTTAACTTAATGCTGTAGGATTAAAGATAACTTTCTAGTGTCAATGAAGCTTCATGAAGACACTGACTTAACGCTTAGAAAAATGTGACAAAGGAGATGCTCAGAACTCAGGAGTAAGTCACAGAAATGATTACGCGCTTTCCTGAAAAGGGTCTAAGTTCCTGATGGTTGTGAGTATACAGCCTTTGCAGTTTACTCAGTTGTAGTGGAGAAGGATATTTAATCATCTTACAACATGGTTTAGGTAAAGAAGATATTGTGGAATCCTGATTACTTATTAGGCCGATAACCTTCTTACAAGGACATTAATTCTACAAAATCAGGGTCCCACCCTTAGGTCCTCATTCAATCTTATTACTTCTTTGGAGGTTCCATGTCCAGATACAGTCACAGGGGGTGGCGGGTAGGTTACAACTTCAAGCTAAGAATTTTGGGAAGACACAAACATTTGGTCCATGATATTCCCCAAGGACAATTTAAGATTACAATCATGATTTTAAAGAACTTTTGATGTAAAAAAGACTGTTTATTCAGAGGCATACAAGGGAACAGTCTTCCTAAGGAGACTGTCTTTCCTGTCTGAAAACAGAAGTTCACATAACAGAGAAATCACCTGATTTCAACCATCTATAATAAGGCTTGCGTCCGTGTGTGTGGGAGTGCATATGTGTTTGTGTGTGTGTATATGTGTTTGTGTCAACATCAGTTTTCTGTATCTAATCTTTCTCTCCTCCTTGCAGAGGGAACAGAATTAGGTTTTCCCAACGATAATTTAATACTTGTCTCAAGTCAGCTCCCACTTACTTCTCCTGTTACTTTTCATTTTTCTCCATCTCCCACTCTTTCCCCCACTCGGAAAATTTTGGAGACTTACTGATCAAAGTTCTGTCATTATGTTTGCATTCTAGGAATATCTATCTCAGACAAACAGTGTTTCAAAAAAAGAAGTGAAAACCAATAAACTGAACTTCTTTTGCTTCAAAAAGTATGAGCTAAGAAAAAAGAAAAAACAGAAAAAAAACAACTGAGAAATGCAATCTAGTCATAGCCCTGTTTACTACTTATAAGATCTCTAGTTCAAATAACAAGGGAAGAACTTATAAAGATGAATTTTAAAGTCTTTAAAATTTAGTTTATGTATTTATAGGTTTATAAATCATATTAGAAAATCATGAGGGTTCACATAATATTCCTGAAAAAGTGCATGATTCCTTGGACTAATGAGAATGAGAAGATAATAAAAGCTTAGAGATCATGTGCTATATATCTTCTTCTATAGTTTATAATATAACATTAATATCAATGCAAAATTCTAATTTGTACAGTAACAGGGTTACGCCTCTCATGCTTTAATCTTTCTAAATGACCTGCATTGGTCTAAAGACTCAGATAAGTTACCACTTTTTTCACAAATGTTTTAGATTTTAAATATTTCAAAATTCATAGGTCCTCGAAACCACTCTCACTTCTTATAACACTGATAAGTTTGGGGGACCCCAAGACCATTCTCAGGTTCAGTAATTCACTAGAAGAACAGAACTCACATAAGTCACTATTTTCTGGGTATGGATTATTACAACAAAGGGATACAAATTAGAATTAACCACAGGAAGAGGCCCATAAGGCATGGTCTAGAAGCAACGAGGCCCAAGTTTCCAGTTGTTCTCTCCCAGGAAAAATCATGTGGACAATCCCTATTTCTCCCAGAAATCATGTGTGATAAACACATTGAGTACTGCCCACTAAGGAAACCTATCCAAGCCCAGTGTCCAGCGTTTTGATTGCAGTTTGGTCACATGGGCTGCCCTGAATGTCTGAACACATGGCCCATAGCCGCCAGCCCCTCCAGAGGCTGAGCCCGTATCATGCGTCCCAAAGCCTCCACCATAAATCACACTGTTAGCCTTGATTATCTGTCTTGGACCAGGGCCCCAATCAAATAAAGTTACTTTTATCAGGAAGGACATTGCAACAGCTTAGAGGTTACTTCTTAGGAGTCACGGGCAACAAACAAACCTCAATCCTTTACTGAACACACGTATAAAATTCCCTTTAAATGTAATTTAAATGGAGGTTGTTTTCATAAAGGGTTTAATATCATAAATTCTGATAGAGGACTTATATTCAGTAAAATTATATTTCCTGATCCTTAATGTGGACATAAGCAAAGTAGGAAAAACATACAAATGTTAATCACTAATGTTAGCCTTAAGTGACCTTTATTCTTACAAAATAAATGTAAAATGTGAAATGCTTTTGGATTCTATATCTACACATACAGAATACATACATAGAAACAAATAAATAATAAAATGTGTATATATATATATATATATATATACGCATCTATATCATGTATGTATGTGTATATGATATACATACTATGAAACATATATGTTAGAGTTTAATATAATGGAAAACTTTCCATAAAATATACCTTGATATATTTGATATGCTCATGAAGTTAAGCACTGTATTTTAAGGCTAAAATTAAAAGCTTGATTTTATAATCTATTCACATGATATTTGTGTATATTCCAACATATACATATAATGGTATATTAAATTTATAGACATATGAATAAAAAATAAAAATGAAATAAATTATTAAAATGTTGGGCCAAAATATTGGTTCAATGTTAGTGATTTATTATATTCATAAGGAGAAAAACTTATGCATATTTTATTTCAAAATATTACTCAATAATACATAGGAAAGTAAATTAAAATTTTCCTATGAAAGACCAAACTATTGTCTCCCCAGATAGCAAAAAAAGTTCTTATTTTTTGAAAAGGCTATGTTCTGAATAATCATTGTTCCATATTGCTGGGGTTTTCCAATAATTATTTCTTACATTAAAAAACATATATTATGCTCATAACCTTCCTGGATTTCAGACAGTACTACAACGCTACAGTAATCAAAACAGCATGGGGACTTCCCTGGTGGCACAGTGGTTAAGAATCTGCCTGCCAGTGCAGGGGACATGGGTTTGAGCCCTGGTCCGGGAAGATCCCACATGATGCAGAGCAACTAAGCCCGTGCGCCACAACTACTGAGCCTGTACTCTAGAGCCTGCAAGCCACAACTACTGAAGCCCACGTGCCTAGAGCCTGTGCTCTGCAACAAGAGAAGCCCTGCAATAAGAAGCCTGCGCACCACAATGAAGAGTAACCCCCGCTCACTGTGACTAGAGAAAGTCCGTGAGCAGCAAGGAAGACCCTAATGCAGCCAAAAGTAAATAAATAGTTAAAAAATTATTTAAAAAAAACAACAACACGATATTGGCACAAAAACAGACATATGGATCAACAGAACAGAACAGAGAGCCCAGAAATAAACCCACGCACATCTATGGTTAATTCATCTTCAACAAAGGAGGCAAGAATATACAGTAGAGAAAAGACAGTCTCTTCAGCAAGTGGTGTTGGGAAAGCTGGACAGCTACATGTGAATCAATGAAGTTAGAACACACCCTCTCACCAAACACAAAAATAAACTCAAAATGGCTTGAAGATTTAAACGTAAGACAAGACACCATAAAACCCCTAGAAGAGAACATAGGCAAAACATTCTCTGACATAAATAGTAGCAATGTTTTCTTAGGTCAGTCTCCCAAGGCAAAAGAAATAAAAGCAAAAATAAATGAACGGGACCTAATCAAACTTATAAGCTTCTGCTCGGCAAAAGAAACCATAAACAAAACCAAAAGTCAACCTATGGAGTGGGAGAAAATATTTGCAAATGATGTGACCAACAAGAGCTTAATTTCCAAAATATACAAACAGCTCATACAGCTCAATATCAAAAAAACTAACACTACGATCAAAATGGGCAGAAGACCTAAACAGACATTTCTCCAAAGGA
Source organism: Tursiops truncatus (assembly GCF_011762595.2). Taxonomy (NCBI): domain Eukaryota; kingdom Metazoa; phylum Chordata; class Mammalia; order Artiodactyla; family Delphinidae; genus Tursiops; species Tursiops truncatus. Next base: position 82,099,681 of record NC_047046.1, on the reverse strand, counting down.
GACATAAAGATGGCCAATAGGCACATGTAAAGATGTTCAACATCACTAATTATTAGACAAATGCAAATCAAAACTATAATGACGTATTACCTCACCCAGGTCAGAATGGTCATCATCAAAAAGTTTACAAATAAGGAATGCTAGAGAGGGTGTGGAGAAAAAGAGAACCCTCCTACACTCTTGGTGGGAATGTAAATTGGTGCAGCCACTATGGAGAACAATATGGAGGTTCCTTAAAAAAGTAAAAATAGAGTTGTCATATGATCCAGCAATCCCACTCCTGCGCATATATCCAGAAAAGATGAAAACTCGAATTCAAAAAGATACATGCACCCCCAATGTTCATAGCAGCACTATTCCCAATAACCAAGATGCAGAAGCAACCTTAATATTCATCAACAGATGAATGGATAAAGATGATGTGATACATATGTATACAAAGGAATATTACTCAGCCATAAAAAAGAATGAAATAATGCCATTTGCAGGAACATGGATGGACCTAGAGATGATCATACTAAGTGAAGTGAGAGAAAGACAAATATCATATGATGTCACTTATATATGAAATCTAAAATAATGATACAAATGAACTTATTTACAAAACAGAAACAGACTCACAGACATAGAAAACAAACTTATGGTTACCAAAGGGGAAGGGGGAGCAGGGATAAATTAGGAGTTTTGGATAAACAGATACAAACTACTATATATAAAATAGATAAACAACAAGGACCTAGCACAGGGAACTATATTCAATATCTTATAATAACCTATAATGGAAAAGAATCTGAAAAAATATGTAAGTATGTATAACTGATTCCCTTTGCTGTACACCTGAAACTAACACAATATTGTGAATCAACTATATTTCAATAAAAAATGTTATATATAGTTATGCTCATATCTGTACTCCTCTGTCAGTTCTTGATTTTACTTTTTCCAAATTCAGAATTCAAATCCAAAAGACCAAAACTATAAATTTGTTATTTGTACCTAAATCTTCCTCTGAGTTTCCATCAGATAATATAATGATGAGCCCCTTTACCTTAAAAATGGAAGAATAATAAAAATAATTAGTTTTTTGGCATTCTCTCATTTTTAATGAACTGATAACTATCGTGAGAACTTGCAATGGGAAAAAGTGACCTGACAAGTCAAGAGTAGTTCAGTTTTCATAGTTTCACCACATACGAATAAAATGTATTTGTACCAATAACTTTAGTGATTGCCTCTCTCTCAAGCTAAAGAACACTCATGCTGAACCACAAAGGCTGGTAAATAACTGAATGTGTTAATATTTGTTTCTAGATTTTAATGCACATCTCAAGCAGAGAAAAATCAGTGGCCATTACAGAGTGCTTCACAATATAAATCAAAAGGCCATGGAGATCTGTCGGCAGTCTCACTGGTTTACAGGGAGCTATCATGAACAACAATCCTATAAATCAATTGTGTGCAATATTCCTTAAGAGAGGATTCCACTCTCTTCCATTTCGCTCATGCTGGCTGGTGTAGCTCAATGGCAAGAATGTTCAGAGAAAAACTGGCTGCAAGCTTAAATCCACATCAACAGTTTTACTGAAAATTACTAAGGGTGTTTCTAGCACACATTCTACCTGCCAAACTAATTACCCTACCCAAATTGTAAAGGTAGAACATAAACAGGGATACAGGCTTTAATGTACTTTCGAACATCTGTAGGTGAATTTTATAGAGTGGTCACGCTCAAATGGATATAAAGACCTCCTCATTGTTGTCTATTTTCTGGATGGTTAGTAAGTTTTCCTTGTTAAACAACTGCCTAACCACTACCTTTTTTTTTTTTTTTCCCACACTATGTATTTCCAACTTGGGACAAACCAACTTACTTACCCAGTTAGAGAGGTATTGATTTTATAGACACGATAAGTACAGAATTTTACAAGATACTGTTCATCACCCAGAAATTCAATTGTCCTTATCACCCTCAATCATCAATGGAAATTGAAAGGACAAATATTACCCCCAAATTAGATCTTGCATAATTAGCTGAGCAATTACTGTAGAGATTTGGTGCACTATACCCAGGTCTGTAATCAACAGTTATAATCAGCTTCTGCCCAGATAACGGGTTTGCTGAAAATGACAACAACACAAGGGTGTTCTTGGATTTCATTTAAAGAGACTTTATCAGGCACTCTTAATCATGATCACTGCCATCATGAAAACTCCAAGGAACTGAACCTTGCAGTCATGTCTCAGTTAAAAGTCATTATACATTCTCTTTTTGTACCTCCATACTAATGGGAGACACATAACAGAATCTTTCAGGATTCTTTAGAAAAAGACAAATCAGAAAAGAGACCGTTTTCCAAAGAACCTTGACGAAGCAACACGTGCTATCCAAAATTCCTGACCTACGGCTCCAGAACACCTCTGACTACCGTGGCTTCTTTATCTCATTCTCTTTGTTCTCCTTCTTGTAGTTCCTTCTTTTGGGTTAAAATTCCAGATTATTAACTAGTAAGGATTAAAACCCTTTTTTTTCTTTTTAATTCTGATGCTTTCATTTCTAAGGAGTACGCTTCGCTGTTTTGAAAATACCTCACTGACAGGACACAGAAAAACATCTTGACAACCTGGCTCTCCTACCACTCTCTGGATCACCTGAATCGGGGAATCCAGATGGAGGATGGAATGTCTTGTTATGATTAGAACCAAGTAAAACAGTGGGACCAATGGGCAACCTCTCAGGACCAATTAATGCTTCTATTTCTAGTGTTCCAGGGCTTCAGGGTCCTACATTACATCCTACTTACAGTCTTAAATGTTACTTCATTAGACACCGCTGGACAAATGATTACGACGGCCAAAGAAATAGGAAAGTCATATGAAGGGCTGCTGAATTCACTCAAAATTCAATAATTTCCAAAGGTCATGGTTGTCACTAATGGAAATCTCAGATAGAGGTGACAACCTGGACTTTGACAACTGGCCTAAGAATATTATCCCTTAAACTAATGCTGTCCAAAAGAAAGAACTCAAGACCTTAAAACGTGACACTGACCCCTGCAATACCTCAGTTTCTACTGTCCCTTTCCACCACTGTCACTAAATCCCAATTGACAGACCAACAGCTGTTTGACTAGGGCCCACATCTTGCTGTCTCTGCATCTTACCCTATGAATAACACAACTTCTATTTCCCCATAGCTTAAGAATTTGAACAGTGAGTGATTCTTGGAATAAACCTAAACCATGACCACCTTCCTCAATCCTGCCTTATAAAAACTTGAATACACTTCCCTCCCCATAAAACAGTCATCTAAACTGTTCTTATGTTGCAACGTTTAAATAAAAGGCTTGAGGTAATGGTTTGTGACTGGTCTTTTTCTTTCCACATTTAATTTGAGATAATTAGCTCTTACATATTAACTTGTAGAAGAAATATAGAAGGTTCTATTTTTTTCCACTGCTCCTAAGCTAGTCAACAGTTCAAGAGTTACACTGGACACCGTTCAAAGTCCCCCAACTACATGTTCAAAGAAGACCCAGACAAAAGATTCCAGGTTAGCCTTTGGGGCAAGAGAGACCATTCTGGTGTGATAACCGTAGTGCATGGTGGCACACTACCTAGACCTCCCCCTCGGAACCTAGAATCTCATTTCCGCATTTGCCAGCAGCATTGGGTCTGACTTCTTACACCTTAGACATCTTCTGCGGCATTGATCTTGGTTAAAGGGAGAGGCCTCACCAAGGCTGTAATGTCTCCCCGGCCTTATTCCTGCACCCAACAACATGACGTCTGATGACAAAGGCCCACCCTGAGACCTGTATCTTCGGACCTTTTGTGCCTTTTATTCTTGCCCTTCATTGCTCGCTGTGTTTATTACCTATAAAATTCGTAGAAATGTCTGAAGACTATAATACAATTTTGGTGAGAGATTCAATTCCAAACAGCTTCCCTAGGTACCGATGATCTTTTGGAAGATTGGGATTTCTTGCTTCATACTACATCTCTGAAATCCTCCCCACTCAAATCAATATACATTAAACTATGAAAGATAATAAACTCAACCATGATGGATTTTAAGCAGTTAGCACTTTAGAAAGGTTTTGAAACAATGCAAATCTTATAAAAGAAAAACGGTGCATCTAATTAGTCTTATAATTCACCGGTCTCTGTGATGGTTAGATATCATGATGCCTTAATAATCAGTATAAATCTATACTGATAATACAGGAGAACTGTTGACTGTAGAGAAGCACCCTAATTATGCAGTATCAGAGTCATGGGGAAAAAATTTTTTTAAAGCTAGGCTATCAGGGCTTGTCTCAATTTTTAATGTTTACCAAAAAACTAATAAACACATTTAACTGAAACCGTATTTTAAATTCACTAAGATAAACGACCCAATTTCTTTTCCCAAATCAAATTAGGCAAATTTACAACGTTTGTCATGTATATCATACTGTGAAAATAAAGAGGCATTGTAAGGTGGTGGTATTGAATGGGATGGGCCAACAACAAAATCAGAGACGTAGAAAAAGATGCATAAATTTCAACAGGCAAACAGAAACAACTCAGGAAAAAGAGGCAAAGTGATGTCTTTATGATGACAACTTGCTCTTAGTGTTTGAATAAGTGAAGAGAAAAATCCAAGTTCATGCATATAAGGCATCTGATGTGGAAGCAAAAAATTAACATAAGCTACAGAGAACAAAGGAATAAATGTTACCTTTCAAGGGGACATAAGAACTAAGGCAATAAGAGTGGCTGAGGGCAGAATTTATACTTTCTGTTGGTCTTAGGCAATAGAACTAAGAGCATAAAAGGAAAAAGTAAGAATCGGGTTGTGAGGGTGACACTCACATTAATGTCCATGTGTGGCCTTTTTTCTCAACATTAGTTCTGTAGGATTAATAACTATCCTAAGAATGACACGCAGGGAAAAATATTACATCCATGTTGACTTCCTGTACTGAGGCCATGTGGATGGCCAATTCCCCTAATAAAACTTTACCCTTTCTTTTCAAAATTTCAACAAGACCCAATGCATTTGAGTAATATCAAGGGCAGAATTAAAATTCAAATAGATTATTCAGCACTTATCCAAATACTGTTTACAGTGCAAAAGTATATACAATCATGCTTCATTAAGTCACACTTAATGTGAGTGTGGACTGTCAAATGTTTTGATGTGTCAAATGCCACATTTAAAAATTAAAACTGATGATGGATGTTCACGAAACTTACTATGATAATCATTTCATGATGTATGTAAGTCAAATCATTATGCTGTACACCTTAAACTTACACAGCACTGTATGTCAATTATATCTCAATAGCCAAGACATGGAAGCAACCTACATGTCCACTGACAAATGGATAAAGAAGACCTGATGTATACATACACACACACACACACACACACACACACACAAATGGAATGTTAGCCATAAAAAATGAAATAATGCCATTTGCAACAACATGGATGGACACAGAGATTATCATACTAAGTAAGTTAGACAAAGATAAATATCATATGTTATCACTCATATGGGGAATCTAAAAAGAAAAAACAAGATACAAATGAACTTATTTCCAAAACAGAAAGAGACTCACAGACATAGAAAACAAACTTATGGTTACCAAACAGGAAGGGGGGGTGGGGGTGGGAGGAGGGATAAATCAGGAGGTTGGGATTAACATACACACTACTATAAATAAAATAAATAACCAATAATGAACTACTGTAAGCACAGGGAACTATACTTAATTTTTATTAACCTATAATGGAAGAGAATCTGAAGAAGAATGTATTATATATATAAAGCTGAATTGCTGTGCTGTACACCTGAAACTAACACAATATTGTAATTTAACTGTACTTTAATAAAAACAAAATTATCCTTAGATATTGAGGTTTCAGACTTCCTGAAAAAAAATGGAAGAAAGAAAAAGAACAAACACAAAAACATCATATGAGCTGCTAAGGACTGACTCAAAAAATAAGTTATTAATCAACGTTTTCCTGCAAAATGTAAAACTAGTAACTTTAATATACCTTGCTAAATATTTCTCTATTATTTTGGAGATACATTTCCAGATTATTTTTTCAAGACAGAAGCAGGAAAATTGCAAAATTATTTCATGATTTATTTAACTGATTTATTGGTGTATAATTAATGCACAATAAACTACATATATTTAAAGTGTGTAATATAAATGTTGGTATAGGTACACAAACATAAATCCGTCAACACAATGAAGATAATGAAGATATAAATCACTCCCTCAAGTTCCCTTCGACACTCTTTACAATCCCTCTTGCCCGTCCCTTGTCACATTCACACGCTGTCCCTCCACTGTCACTGAACTGCTTTCTGTCACTGTGGATTAGTCTCCCTTTTGTCGAATTTTATATAAATGGAATAAATTAAATATTTTTAGCTAACTTCTTCGCTCATCATAATTATTTTGAGACCGATCCGTCTTGTAACATTTATCAATGATTCATTCCACTTCATGTCCGAGTCATATTCTGTTATGTAGCTATAACAGTTTGTTGGTTAATTTACCCAAGAGACATTGGGGTGTTTCCAGCTTGTCTAATTCCTATAAAGCTCCTATGAACATCTGTACACAATACTTCATATAGAAATATCCCATGATTACTCTTGAGTAAATATGTAGGAATGAATTGGCTGGATCATATAGAAAGCATACATTTGATTTCTTATGACACTCTTCTACAAAGTATTTTATCATTTCACATTCCCACCAGCAGTGTACAAGAACTCTAGTTCCTCCAAATCCTTACCAATACTTGGTATGATCAGTCTTTTTAATTTTAGCCATTTTAATAGGTGCCTGGTTGTATCACATTATGTTTTCCATTTCCATTTCCCCAATGACGAATGATATAAGGTATCTTCTTATGTGCTTATTTGTCGCTTGTATATCTTCTTTGTTGAAGTTTTTGTACAGATCTTTTGTTCACTTTTGCATTGGGGTCTCTATTTTCTTATAAATTTGTACAGATCTTTATATATTATAGATACAAGTCTTTAATAGGGTATATAATTTATGAATATATTTCTTATTTTTTTGCTCATCTTCTTGCTTATTCATTACTTAACAGTGTCTTTTGGAAAGCAGACGATTTTGAAGATGTCCAATTTAATGAAGTTTTCTACTTTGGATTATGGTTCTGGTGAATTCTCTAAGAAATCTCTCTGTCCCTGTGTCTCTATTTCTCTCTTTTCTTCTGGTAGGGACATCAGTCATATTGCATTATTTTAGCTTTTAAAAATACTTTAATATTCGCAGGTTTCGATCCCCTTCTTTTAATGCTGTTTCCTAGATATTGTAATATGTTTATTTTTCAAATGTAATTATATTTAACAAAGCTTCCTCAAAAATATTTTATTTGTATCTAATATAATTCATCAACAGATTTCAAATAATTATCTTTAATACTGAGTCATCCAAGTGAATCAATTCATAACTACTTGACAATTTACAAAAAGCCAATTCAAATTGAAGAATAAATATAACTTAATGGCTCGTAAAATAAAGTCTGCAGGTGGAGCTTCAAGTTTGGTGAGACATGGCATTTGGGCAAAGTACATCACAACAAACTACTTTCTTTCTATACTTCTACTCTGCTTTCCACAGAACTGGCTTCATTCTCAGGCTAAAGTCTCTGGTTGTAGTAGTTTCCTGGATATTATATTGGAAGAAAGACCATTCTAACCATATGTAAAAATTTGGAGAAGGATGTTCAAAAGAGATGAGGGGTTCAGTTACCAGGAAGTCAAGTCATTCTCGTATCAAATAACATGTCACAGATATTTTGTGATGGAAAATCAATGGGTAATATTTTAAGTTATCAATTTAACAACAGTGATATAGATATACTATTAATAACTTTGGAGTTAATCGCTAGGAGAGGTAAAAATACGAATGACAATAAGTTATGGTCTCTGGTGAATAATGCAAAAAGCACATAGGGTGGATGCAGGGAGATGTTTGTTTCCCACTAGAAACCCTCGTGACTCTTACGTTTATCAATTGCAGTTATGATCTTATGAAATCGAACTCAGCAATACCATATCATGCCCCCATCCTAAACATGTAGCAGGTGTGTGGTGACTGAAATCTGTATTTTTACTCCAATACCCCATAATACTGCAAACCCAGGATAGCACCAATCTAGAGACCAGTATTTGGCAAACACGGACTTAGAGCACATCATGAATGGAGGGGTTTAACAAATATTGGTTGAATTGTTAAGGAGACTTTCTCAAAAATGGAAGAGAAAAATATAACACCCAGTTATAATTTTAGAACAAAAAACTAAGGCAGAAAAGGCCAATAATAAAACCTTACTGTGAGATGGTTACTGTGCTTTTATATTGGGTCAATCAAACTACTAATTTGCAATCCATCTCCACTCTGCCCCCCAAAATAGCAGGAAATGTTGATATCAATCAGAAGAGCTTTATGAAGAAAAAGTAGACTAAAACGCAGTGAAGAGAGCAATGAAGTGAGTGGGGCCAGATTTGTTCAGGTATTTGAATATGGCTTTTAATTCCACAGCATATCACTTATTTTCGTAGAACAGGAGTCCACAGACTAAATCATTTCTATCGTTTAAAAAAAACTAGATATTTTATATCCAAATAAAAACGTGAAGTCAAATATCAAATAATGCCCAATGAGTTCAATCATCAGACAAGAATCATCTGTTCCATTAACTGCATTAAACTGTTATACCTCATGATCACAAATCAATATATTACCTTTAGTATTTAATAGTGCTATAAGCCTATTAATAGTACAGGTGGAATTTATCCCTGGGAGGGGTTCAAAAATGAGGTAACAGAAGCTGCAGCATCTGGTAAATAGACAAGGTGTGGTTAGGGCACCATAGTTCTTGACACACAGCACATAATGTATCATGTTTTCTGAATAAAGGAGTGAGTGCAGTAAATGAAAAAAAATACATTAACTATTATTATCCTCCTACTTTAATCCTAGTTGTTGAAATCATGAATTAGGACCCTGCATTTATAAAACATTTATCTTATTATTGCTAAGAGTTTCAGGTAGAGGTGTGAATTTCTCTTTATAAAGCTAAATTAAATTTCTGCTTCTAAATTGAATTTTCAACTCCCACACAGTCAGAAGGATTAAATGCGGGATAAAGTTACCAGGGCAGTGATGGAATCTCCAAGATGAGAAGAGTTATCTTTGTCTCAGGAACTTTCAGGTTTCCGTGTAAACCCTGTCCACGTGGGACTATGGCGTCTAGGGCTCACCCGTCTCCTCTACTGTGTTTGTTTCCCGGTGGAGACCTTTGCCAGAGGTAAGTTAACTTGCCTACATCCCTCAGCTCTTGCCTTATTTCTCCAAAGTGGGTGAGTGACAGCACTCATTTTAATTAAGAAAAGATTTCACATTGCCAGAAGAATAAAAGAGAAAGTTTCCTTACTATCCTTACGCAAATCTCCCCCCTCCACACAGAAAAGACCACCTGCAAAACATACCTATATATACATACACACACATACATACACATATTTATTACAGGTTGTTTCTCTGGAGAACCCTAACACAGCTAGTATTTTAAATATAGCAATATAAAATCATTTTCATGAAAGATTTCAAAAGTTTAGGAAGGACAATTCCACCAATTTCCCAAACTTCTTGATTTAAAGTCTGGCTTCAAGATCCTCTTAAAAATCCACAGCAGTTATTACATCACTAAACACAATGAAGAATTTTTTTTCACATCTTTATTGGAGTATAACTGCTTTACAATGTTGTGTCAATTTCTGCTGCATAACAAAGTGAACCAGCTATATGTATACATATATCCCCATATCCCCTCCCTCTTGCATCTCCCTCCCACCCTCCCTATCCCATCCCACAAGGTGGTCACAAAGCACAGAGCTGATCTCCCTGTGCTATGCAGCTGCTTCCCACTAGCTATTTTACATTTGGTAGTGTAAATATGTCAATGGTACTCTCTCACATAGTCCCAGCTTCCCCTTCCCCCTTCCTGTGTCCTCAAGTCCATTCTCTACATCTGCGGTCTGTGTCTTTATTCCTATCTTACCCCTAGGTTCATCAGAACCATTTTTTTTTTAGATTCCATATATATGTGTTAGCATACGGTATTTGTTTTTCTCTTTCTGACTTACTTCACTCTGTGTGACAGACTCTAGGTCCATCCACCTCACTACAAATAAATCAATTTTGTTTCTTTTTTGGCTGAGTAATATTCCATTGTACATATGTGCCACATCTTCTTTATCCATTCATCTGTCGATGGACACTTAGGTGGCTTCCATGTCCTGGCTATTGTAAATAGTGCTGCAATGAACCCTGTGGTACATGACTCTTTTGAACTATGGTTTTCTCAGGGTGTATGCCCAGGAGTGGGATTGCTGGGTCAAACATAGCAACTGACAAAGGATTAATCTCCAAAATATACAAGCAGCTCATGCAGCTCAATAACAAAAAATCAAACAACCCAATCCAAAAATGGGCAGAAGACCTAAACAGACATTTCTCCAAAGAAGATATACAGATTTCCAACAAACACATGACAAGATGCTCAACATCACTAATCATTAGAGAACTGCAAGTGAAAAACACAATGAGGTATCAACCTCACACCAGTCAGAATGGCCATCACCAAAAAATCTACAAACAATAAATGCTGGAGAGGGTGTGGAGAAAAGGGAACCCTCTTGCATTGTTGGTGGGAATGTAAATTGATACAGCCACTATGGAGAACAGTATGGAGGTTCCTTAAGACACTAAATATAGAACAATGAAATATTTTTACAGGTTTCACAAATATTTGAATTTTGTATACAGTTGAATATTATGATAGAGGATAAGAAGTCTTTTGGAGAAGAAACGACCACAGAACCACCATTTTTAAAATGGTTAATGTAACTATTTTAACAACTGTAAAACTAGTCTAAGTTAATTATTCACTGCAATTTAAACCACGGAATTTACTTTCTTTGGCATGTTGTTCTGTGATAAATTTGTTTCCCGCAGTATTCCACTATAGTGTGACGCATGCTAGAATGATATCGTTTTCTCATTCAGGTAACATATTTCATGTAATCCTCTCTGTGTGCTCTTCAGGAAGTTACCTCTTCTCAATCTTAGTTTAGAAATTGGTAAAGTGAAGACACTAATATCAAATAAGTAACAAAATATTGTGATCATTACTAAAATATATACTTATTTAGAGAATGGTTGCCAGGGCTGACATTAATATCACACGTAAAGCATCTTTCATGTTAACTGACAATAGTAGGTCCCTGATAAATATTAGTTCTATTCCATACTATTTAGTACTGATACGTGAAAATTTTAGACTGGTGCATAATACACCCTAGAAATGGTTAATCTATTGTTACGCCTCTTCACAACTGCCAGACATAATTCGGTTTATCCAAATCTAACACTAGAGGAAACTCCATCTTAGCAGAACATGTTGTAGACGTACGTACCTTATAATCGGGCCAGTGTCGTTCAGAAATGCAGGCTGTTCTGCTACAATAGTAACATCCATCTCTAGAAAGCACCATATTAATTCTGGAATTTGCAAGTGCATGTGATTTGTGGAAGTTATTCTTTCCAATGAATATCTTATGAAACAAACCGACTCTGTGAATAGATTCTTCTTCTTCTAGTTACCTAGTGCTATACTTTAGCTCATTTAATATTTTACCAGTAGTCTTTAACCTAAAGTTCCAGAGGAAAAATGTACTATGAGTCGAGAGACTTAATTATATTCAAGCTCTGCCAATAAGTTAATAGGCCAGCGTAAGAAAGTTGCTTAGTTTTCCCGGGCCTGAGTTTCCTCACATAGAATGGTAGAGATTTTTATAGTTTGTGAAAATAACAATCCCACTTTAAAAGTTTATGACTGTTCATAGGATAGAACTTCTAGTTCGGATAGAACTTATTGGTAAAAATTTTAAAACACCTGCTAACAATTCTATGTTCAATTCAAGGATGATGCTTGGATAGGTGAGTTGTAGGAAAGTAGAGAATTAGGAAGGCAGTTGGGGCAGGGGGACAGGATGGATAGATAGAGAAATAAGTTAGATTGAGAGGGATAGAGACACACCGAGACCACAATGTGTGAAGAACACACAATTTGGAAAAGGTAATCTTGGTTTTCAATTCTTACTTTCAGTGAGACACAGATTTATTATTTTATCTCCCTGAGTCTCAATTTACCAAATGGAGATAATATCTCCCATAATTTTCAGGTTGGCCTGAAAATTAAAGAAAATATCTCTAAAGCAAATGGCATAGTGCTTGGCAACATATTTTTATTACTTTTGAATAAATCAACTCTTCTCTATTTTTCAGCTATCTCTTCTATTTTTCTTCGCATCAAAATAAAAATTCAGAATAGCTTCTGATTTAAGGCAAATATTTAAAAGCTGATTAATGCTCACTGCAGTATAATCTTGAGCAGCCAATTAAACGCCCCATGAAATAAAACAGCAAGAGTTGAACTCTTGGAACAGAGCTCTCCTTTGGGCGGCAGCCACAGCTGGTAGTCCGCAGTGAAAATGCCAGTCCTACTGCATTTAGACTACACAGCTTAACGATGCAAGTGGCATGGAGTTTATAAAATGTATGCCTGAATGAAGCACATTAGGCATATGTACTGCTGTGGGGAACATTAGCACGATTATTCATATTTAAACATTGTGCTCTTGATTTTTTAATCAGAAAAACACTTGTCTTTAGCTTCAGACGGTCACGTTTTTTTTCTAGGTTTCTACTTGCTAAGAATTTTCATGAGCTCTTCGAGGAGCTGTAAAACGTAAGCCTAATTTCATTTATTTTAGTGTTTTTCAGTTTGCTATCTGTCTACCCCCTGCATCAGAATCATTCAGGGATCTTGTTAAAAATGCCATTGCATGGGCCCCATCCACACACTGAATCAGATCCTCAGGGAAGTGTCTCCCAGGGACTTGGAATTTTAAAGAAACTCCCAATGTGAATTTCATTCATAAGCATTTTAAGAAATGCTCACTTCATAAGATTACTACACTACAGAGGGAAGAAGGTTAGACCAGCAGTTGAGAGACCCACAGTTACTTTCGCAGCTCTGCACGTCGTGATTCTATAAATGTTGGCAGGTCCTTTCTGAGCCAGGTGAGCACGCAGTGCCATGACAACTAGCACTCTTTATATCTGAATAATTAAGCTACTTCAAAAGCAATAAGCAGAAACCATTCCAAGTAAAACAAAACATATGATTGTTGACTTCGAGTATTTTCTCATCTGTAAGGCAGCGGAGTGAACTCTATGGTCATTTTCTGTACTGATAGCTAGTGACTCTAGCAGGTGACTACAGGTAACTCATTAATATTCAACACCTTTCCATGACTGCAGCAATTCAAATTACTGAGAGCCAAGGGAGTCAGATCAGATTTTGATCCAAAAACGTTCATCTCAAAATCCACTTGTCTAGGCACACTGAATGCAACTGATGCGTGTCCCACACACACACTTGCAGTGAAAGCGGAAACCCATCTGTGTATCTACCATCGCCACACTGTGCAACAGAATGTCGGAAAGAAAATAAATAGAGGAAGAATGAAGGAAAAAAGAAGTCTGCCTTGTTAGAAGCTGAGGGCATTATACTTTCAAACAAGCACCCATTCCTTCACTCTTTCTTCAGAAATATGTACTTAGTACCTACGATAAGCCTGAGCATTCCCCTAGGTGTTTGAGATACAGTAGCAAAGACATGGGGCCTGATCTCTTGGAGTATAAATGGTACTGACAGTCTTCATGCATTCCAGCCTCAATTAGTAAGACTGGCCAGTTACCCGTAAAATTCCACACTTGACACTCCTGTTTTCTTATCAACAGACATCCTTCAGGGCACCAATACAATATGGATATAGACATAGATATAGATACATAGATGATATAGAAATAGATATAGATTATATATTGTTAGATATACATGGAGAGAGAGAGATGGAAAGTACTTGTGTTGCCGCGAGAGAAGCCCTATGAACGCAATCTGCCATAAATCAGATGCACATGAAAGCCCTTGTAGGCTCCTGGAGGAGCCCGTGCAAAGTAGCATTCCCTGCTGGCTTCACTTCTGCACTTGTCGTTCTTTCTGCCCAGCACACAATTGAGGTCCCGGAACTGGAACCACAGAGAGACCTTGTGGAGACACACTAAACATGTCTGGGCAGAAATTCAAAAGAACTGTGTACAGACCACCTTTAGACTTGCCATCATTTATGGGAAATTGTTATAGGCCTGTCAAATTTCAAATTTATAAAATAAACAAGAATTTGATGAACCATATACTACCAACTACAATTGTACAAGCGCACAGAAGAAATCCAAGAATTTTATACCGATTGCACCTGCGACCTTCAAAACAGAGGCACTGCTTATGTTTCTATATGTTTTATATAAACGTGTGACTAAGATGGTTTCCAGATATATAAAGTGGTTTGAGGTTTGAGACATTTTATGAGCCAAATGTTTCACCTCAGTCTGATTCAGAATTCACAACTCAGACTAAAATGTATCTTCAAAAATAAAATACTCTGCCTAACTTAGCATTACAGCATAAAAAAAAGGTTTCAGATTTATACTACATATATTTATTGAGTAGTTTCCCTTAATAAGTGAAAATAATAATTGCACTGTAATGGACTCTAATATTCTCAACCAAGTACATAATTCCTAATAGTTTAAGTGTTCATTATTTTGCGAGATAATTTATCTGTGAGACTAGCAGCAGACTTATCTCAAAATTTAAGATTTCAAAGAGAACAGATTAGGAGTTTGGGACTGACCCGTACACACTGCTATATTTAAAATAGATAACCAACAAGGACCTACTGTATAGCACAGGGAACTCGACTCAATACTCTGTAATAACCTAAATGGGAAAAGAAGTTGAAAAAACTAGATACATGTGTATGTATAACTGAATCACTTTGCTGTACACCTGAAAGTAACACAATACTGTTAACCAACTATACTCCAATATCAAATAAAAATTTAAAATATCAAAGAGGATAGTTATGTTATGCTGAAGTTCGGGAAAGGAGATGGGATGACCTGGGCTTAGTGATGCTCAGAAGTGGGAAAAATCACAGAAGTTGTACAAACACATGAAACATCTACAAATATAAGATAATTAGAAGCACAAACTATCTGCTTCAGTATAATGGAGGGGAATAGAGTAAAAAAAAATGTATAATGCGATGTATACCTTCATATACTTGGAACATTTTATCTCAACAGCAACAACGAGCTATTGTAGGAAATTTCAGAGGGGCAACCTCAGTGCAATGGGCTCTGCTGAGATTGAAGTTTTCCTTTATAAGGAGGAGGAAGAAACAGGTACAAGATTCAAAGACCCTTCGGTACCTTCAAACATCTACATATTCTAAATCCTACAGAAGTTTTTACTTTTGGATTGTTGCAGTTAATATACATCATTAGATAGCAGCTATACCTAAAAATACATCGTAAGGGCTTCCCTGGTGGCACAGTGGTTGAGAGTCCGCCTGCCGAGGCAGGGGACACGGGTGCGTGCCCCGGTCCGGGAAGATCCCACATGCCGCGGAGCGGCTGGGCTCGTGAGCCATGGCCGCTGAGCCTGCGCGTCCGGAGCCTGTGCTCCGCAGCGGGAGAGGCCACAACAGTGAAAGGGGCCCGCGTACCAAAAAAAAAAAATCGTTAATTTGCTGTAATTAAGAGTATAAAAAGCAAGTCATTGGCATATTTCAAGGAAGGTACAATGTGCTATACAGCCACATAGGCTGGTGACAAAATAGATGGAGAAAGAACATATAGCAGAGTTATAAGTGCTGATCAAGATACTTCTAAGTATAAAATCTATTTCAATCTCTGCCTATCAATCTAACTAAACATTTCAACTCTTCTCAGTTGCACAGCTCTTCAAACGAGCGCATTCAGAAGCCCGATATTTAAAATGCAGTTTTCCAATCACCCCACCTATTCTTTTTTTTTTTTTTAATTTTGTCTGTGCCGGATCTTAGTTGCGGCACGCAGTATCTTTTTTTAGTTGCGGCAGGCAAATGGGACCTAGTTCCCTGATCAGGGATCAAACCTGCGTCCCCTGCATTGAGAGCACGGAATCTTACCCACTGGACCACCAGGGAAGTCCCCCCACCTGTTCTTATTTAATAAATGTGCAACTCTCCGTGTTACTTTGAACTTTTCATTATCTATTATTCATCACTCTATCATTAACGAGACAAATAAACATACAGAACACAAGATTAAAAACGGCACCGTCTGCTTCTCGAGTTTGCTGGGCTGTGTAAGCATCTCTCTTACACCTGACAGAATTCCCTCCTACCTCGCCCCTAGCAAGCATGCCTTATGCCTGGCACCGTACCTGTAATGCTAGGCTGAAACAAGATTAACACGAGAGTATTTATGGGAGCAATCTTTCTTTCTCTCCAATAATTGGGTTTCATAGTAATAACAAAGCTCAGTAAATTACATATGCCCAATGAAATCTATTATCCATATGTGTGGAGGGTGTAGGATAATCCCAAAGTAAGTTAAAGCAAAGAGAGAAGTGAAGTGAGTTATTTTGTCCTACTGTTATCACAGGCGTAACGCACAGTCTTTGGGGGTTGATTACCTAGAGACGAACACAGATTACAGCCTTTGAGAAGACATGAAGCAAAATCATGTGAGACAGCCAGAGCTGGTTCTCTCCTTTAACCCCTATTTTCTCATACATCAGATGTGGGATAAAAGAATATAAGAAGGGATCTTTTTTTTTTTTTTTTTTTTTTTTTGCAGTACGCGGGCCTCTCACTGTTGTGGCCTCTCCCGTTGCGGAGCACAGGCTCCAGACGCGCAGGCTCAGCGGCCATGGCTCACGGGCCCAGCCGCTCTGTGGCATGTGGGATCTTCCCGGACCGGGGCACGAACCCGTGTCCCCTGCATCCGCAGGCGGACTCTCAACCACTGTGCCACCAGGGAAGCCCAAGAAGGGATCTCTTCTGACAGAACTAATTATTTTCAGACTATTCAGCTACAACGTATAAAAACAACAGCCATCACTACAGCAAAATAGTCAAAGAAGCATTTTCACCTCAGAATCAAGGCACATAACTGACATAAAAGGACCAACTTATTTTTACCAAAAGAAGAAACAAATAAAATTCCAGCTGATCATTAGCTTCTTTTGCATAGAAACTATATTTTGCAGGTTTTTAAACTACAGGGTTTTTTTCATAATTTTTATTGGTGTACAGTTGATTTCAGTTTTGGGTTTTTTTTTTTTTGGTTTTGTTTTTGTTTTAAAGAGAGCTCTTTAGAGAACAATGGAACTCAGAATATTTACCAGTAAATTTCAGGAATAATTCCAGGTTTCAAGGTTATTCAAAAGTAGAAATCATATTGGTATGTTTAAACTAGTCATTCCATGCTCTAAAGTATCTAAAACTGAAATTCTAATTTAAAGACCGTAATGTTAATACTGGCTACATTTAAGCACAAGCTCTGAACACAGAATTTGATGATATTTCATGACTATGTCTTTAGTTACTACTAGTTGGACTTTGGTTTGGGAATAATGTAACAGCCCTTTTTATCATTCACAAAACTGGTCAATTTAGTCAATTTAATTCAAAGGCAGAAAAATAATGAATCTTTTTTGTGGAAAAAAAGGTTCTTTCATTTATTTTGATTTATTCTGCTTATTATTCCAGAGAAGATTTCAGATAGAATATAAAAGTAGGTAAGCTATGACGGATGGTGGAAGTTAAACGTGTGATTATTGTAAAAAAAATAAACAAGGTCAGAATGCAGAGTACTATAGCTATAAATCCTTACCATAATCTATACACCTAACACAAGCCTGCAACCATGCTACGTCTAAGTTACTTGGTAGCCGATGGAAAAGTCCATAAGATAGAAACAAAGAACTTGCAACCAGATTCCACTGAACACTCTGCAGGAGAGTTGGGGGAGAGGGATGGGAAAATACAGTGTGTTCTCAAGTTTGGCAGTCGAGGGTTTCAGTCATGTGATGAGAGAGGCAGTTAAGGGAGACAAGATGGCCGTCAGGTTTGCACTTCCACTACACAGAGGACAACAGGAAATATACCCAAATGACGAGTGAGTTGTATGAAAATTAATTTCCAACAGTGGAACTCATCCCTACAAGGAGAAAGATACCTCCATAAGTAGAGATTCCGCTAAACAATTAACCTCCCAAATTAAGTCACTGGTCCCTTCAGTATCAGCTAAGGGTAGAGTTGGATCCGCTTAGATTTGGGGACCATTTGTTCCCCAGTATTCTATCTTGCTGCTCTCTGGAAAGAGATGATACAAATATCATAATCAGAAAATATGTACACACTCTCAATCCTTACATGCCTCCCTACAATGCACTCCTGAATTGCTTAGTCAATACCCCATCATGAGAGGGAGGGAGGGAGGGAGGAAAGAAGGAAGGAAGGGGCGAGGGAGGGAGGGAGGGAGGGAAGGGGGGAGGGGTGGGGGGGAAGGGGGGAGGGAAGGGGGAGGGAAGGAGGGGGGAAGGAGGGAAGGGGGAGGGAAGGAGGGAAGGGGGAGGGAGGAAGGAAGGAAGACTCCAGCAAGAGAAATACTGATGACCACTGTCAGTCAACTTCTAAGTTAATGTGGCTAGAAAAGGAAACTGGTTGCAGCCAAAATGAGAGCAGAACCAAAATATAAGTAGATCTTGCCCGAAAGAAGAGGTGAACAATCCTGTTATTAAGTACAAAGAAGACAATTTAAAACCATTGGTTTAAATGTTCCTTATTATCCCTGTTGTTCCCTCACATGCCACATGTCTCAGAAAATTCAATTTTACATGATAAAGTTTCACCCACAGGGTGGCATCTGATCTGAAGAAATCACTCCTGTAAGTAAGCTCTATGAGGTATTCTCTCAAGTTCGTAGAATGTATGATTTACCAAAATCCGTGGGCTTTATGTTTTGGAGACCAGGTACGATTCTCAGAACCACTCTCAGTCATACATCAGGTAAGGGCTAAGGGGTGAAATGGTGACTAACCCCCTCCTCAGAGGTCTTGGTAGAGTTCTGAAAGGAGTGTGAGTCCTTTGTCCTTTTCCCTCCTTCCCTTTTTCCTTCCTTTCACAAATGCCCACCATCTGTCTAAGGGCCACGCATCAGTCATCAGCTGTGCTCTCCCTTTCTGCCACTACCACTCTCCCTAACCCCACACACTGTTGAGTCCAGTGTACTGCAAATAAGCAATGGCGGTTCTTTCATATAGCACATGAGATACAGTACTTCGGGTACTTAGCTGGTGTCTCTTCAAAGGTCTTCCGGAGGGAAATACAACTTTATCACCCATAATCCTAATCCGTGTCACAAGGGCTGGTACCTAAATCAGCTTCGAGATGTCTTGCAGTGACCATCCAACCCCTACCAGCATTGATTTAACCCAGTCTATATATGGCTGCCTTGCCTGGCTGGGAGTAATTGAAAAGATTATTTGCCTTTTCTACTGTGCCATCTCTTGATGTCCCAGCATTCTTTCCTCTTGCACTGATGGCTTCTGTGTGGGTCGACAGGTATTGGTAGTCAGTAAATAATGGTGCTAGACTTCGCTTTTTGCAGACAACACAAAGCTTCAAAGGATATGGAGCCCGGGAGAGAGAATAGATGAGTAGTACTGTTTCACAAACACTTTCTTCAAGCGCTACTCCCCAGCGGACTCCTCTTCTCAGGTCCCTTTTTATTCCTTCCATGTGGCAAAGTCTACCTAACCATCAGGTGGCACTGAAACCAGTGGTCTATGGCAATCTCTCTCCCCACAACAGGACACTCTCCAAGAATACAAAACATCGGAAGGAAACGAAACAACAAAATTATGCAAAATGTTGAGATTTCTTCAAAGCTTTATTTTCCTTAAAAATCATCTCATTCCGAAACAAGCAGGAAATACTGCTTCTTTGTGGGAGCCTTTTCCCTTCTTTCAGATCTGCCGCTGGTAGAAAATGAGACCCAGGGGACACAAAGAATGAGCCCTTTAGTGTGGTACCAGCCACTGTAGCTGGGCGGACACCTCAACTATTGCCACAGAAGCACAATCTCCAGAAACGTCTTTAGATACAGACAGCCTCCTCTAGCATCTAAGTTTCTATCCTCTATTAAGAAGCAAATGGTCCTTCATCCACCAAGAGGCCACCATGCAGATACAGAGAAGCTGTCCCCACAGGAGGCTATTTCTGCCATCCAAGTGAGAAGAGGTTCTGAAACACAATCGCGGTTATGGAAACACAGAGATGTTTACAAGGTAGAATTAATATGGGTTAATGACCAATTGGAAGTGATTTGAGAGAGAGAAAACAATTCTGAGATTTCTGAATTTTGGGGGTGTAGATACTAGAGACACAGACCAAGAAGAACACAGAAGGTACGAGCTTGAGGAGATTGGGAAATGATGAGTTTTTGTGGGTATGCTGAGTGTGAGGCCCCTGCTAGAAAAAAGGGAGGATGCGTGTAGGGCAGTTTTAAATACTGAAATGTCTGTGTTCTGATTCTCAAAATAACCAGTGAAATATAAGCTGTAAAAATAAAGTAAATAAACACATACGGTTCTGAAGTTCTCCTGACAGGCTTGGCATAGAGCTCAGGATGGACAGTAATCCACTTAGCTAGAGCCATCACCATGAATGGCATGCCCAACTGACACGGTATACAGCGGCAGGGGGTAGGGGGGAGCTTTCCAGAGGAAAACCAACATTTCAGGCAAGAGCAGAGAGAAAACATTAAATTGCTTTTGCTTAATAGGAATTAATAGTTAATATTGCATATAAATATTTAATATATTTCTAACCATATTTCTTGAATTATTTTTTTAAAAAAAGAAGTAAAATAAATGTGAGAACTTAACACTTTTCAAAACTGGCAACATAAGGCAGTAAAATGCCAAGCTACGATGTGATGAAACAGACTGCAATCATTAACCATCACGGAGAAGGCAAAGTAAGCAGGATGAGAACTAATCATTAATGGCTAACTTGCAAAAATAAGGCTGCATAGGACCCCCGCATAGAATTTATGAATAGCTTGCAAATTAAAAAACAAACCAAGGAGAATGAGTGTTGTGATATTTCTAGGACAATTCAGAGGAATGTTTCAAATTATTTTACAATTAGTTGCTGTCTCACTGGTTTTTAATGCACACCATAAAGAAAAGAGCGGCAAGATGATATTCAGTATCTTTACGTCTCTTGATGATAGTGGTAAAAACTCTTTGATTAAAAACAGTAAGCAAGGCCTCTTGCTTGTACACTAACGGCAGACGTTTTAGATCACTGTGGGCTTAACTTAATCAGGCCACATTTATTTTTTTCTTAACTGGTAAAATTGTGTATATGAACTCTTTCAAAGATGTATATAAAAATAACACATCCAGCATTTTAGCATACTATGAAGAATCATAAATACATGTTAACCATAAACATAATATATTTTAGAAAAAAATACCTTATTTTTAACTATTATAATTTCAGGGTGTGTGAATATCTTTAGTCTGCAAGAGCATTTCAGGAAAGAGGTTCATATAGTTAAAGATTTCACCTTAACTTTTTTATATAGTTACTTTAGGTCCACACTTTCACGCTGAGTAAATAATCAGCTTAGTAACTATACATTTAGCACCTTATAAATTGCTTCAAATGCATCTTATGAACTATCATTATATAGCACTAACCCGAAACATGTAAGTTTCCAGGCCTGCTGAAATTTTACATTATTTCAGTTTGTTATTTACTTTGAACAGTTTATCAGGAATCCAGAAAAGGTGAAATCAGACGTCATTAGCTTTTACTACCATAATCAGGAATTCTTCACAAGGCACTTTAAAATTTTCTAAAATGATGCACTAAGAACTCCCCTCAAATACACTAAATGACATATTTTTAAAACCTTAAGCTTTTACAGAAAAGCAAAAAACAAGAAAGCATGTGCCTAAAATACAGTTGCACTGCAAAACTATCCTGCCAAAAAAGAAATTCCGTACGTTACTGTAAGATATCACAAGCCCAAAATTCCAAAAGAAAGATCCTATGAGATGGACAAAAAGGGAAAAAGGAGACTTTAATTCTATTAAATTATTCCAAGTGTATTATTTTCATTAAAAAAATGCATGTTTCTTGAAGAAACAATGGTGGGCACATTAAATGTGTGTGCATTGATTATTTTAAACCTTAAACTAGAGGAGAAGAATGTATTTCCCGTTCCTGATGTGCTGTGCTCTCTCATATAAAAGAATCTTCCACTAGAGGATCACTTCCGGCCTCTCAATTACTCTCTCATAGGACATGAGAAATGGCCTTTTGGGCATGAAAAGATGCTCGACACAGCTAATTATTAGAGAAATGAAAATCAAAACTGCAATGAGGCATCACCTCACACTGGTCACAATGCCCATCATCAAAAAATCTACAAACAATAAATGCTGGAGAGGGTGTGGAGAAAAGGGAATCCTCCTGCACTGTTGGTGGGAATGTAAAATGGTACAGCCACTATGGAACACAGTGTGAAGGTTCCTCAAAACACTAAAAACAGAGCTACCATATGATCCTCCAATTCCATTCGTAGACATATATCCAAACAAAACTATAATTCAAAAAGATACATGTATCCCTATGTTCACAGCAACATTATCCACAATAGCCAAGACATGGAAACAACCTAAATGTCCACTGAATGATGAAAGGATAAAGAAAAATGTTGTGCATATATACCATGGAATACTACTCAGCCATAAAAAAGAACAAAATAATGCCATTTGCAGCAATATAGATGGACCTAGAGATTATCATACTAAGTAAGTCAGACAGAGAAAGACAAATACCATATGATATAGTTTATATGTGGAATATAAAGTATGACACAAATGAACTTATCTACAAAACAGAAACAGATTCACCAACATAGAGAACTGATTTGTGGTTGCCAAGGGTCGGGGGGAGGGATGCAGTGGGAGTCTGGGCTTACCGAACTACTACATAGAGAATGTAATATATGTAATAGTTGTTAGATGCAAACTATTACAAATAGAATGGATAACATCAAGGTCCTACTGTACAACCCAAGGAACTATATTCAATATCCTGAGATAAACCATAATGGAAAAGAATATAAAAAAAGAAAAAACTATATATAAATGAATCACTTTGCTGTACAGCAGAAATTAACAGCATTGTAAATCAACAATACTTCAATTAAATCAAGAAATGGCCTTTCATTTATTCATTAATTAATTTTTGGCTGTGTTGGGTCTTGGGTGCTACGTGCGGGCTTTCTCTAGTTGTGGTGAGTGGGGACTGCTCTTCGTCGTGATGCATGGTTGTCTCATTGTGGTGGCTTCTCTTGTTGTGGAGCACAGGCTCTAGGCACGTGGGCTTCAGTAGTTGTGGCACACGGGCTCAGTAGTTGTGGCACATGGGCTTCGTTGCTCCACGGCACGTGGGATCTTCCTGGACCAGGGCTTGAACCCTTGTCCCCTGCATTGGCAGGCGGATTCTTAACCACTGCGCCATGAGGGAAGTCCGAGAGATGGCCTTTGGGTTGATGAGTCTGATGAGTGTGAGTGAAGTAATGGAGCACGTTCACTTTAGTCCTTGCTGCTTTCCTTCTTTACAAGGGGCTGGCTGCCCATATGAAGCACTCATTCTACTTCCAGGGTAGGGTGTCTAGTTTCCAGCGATGTTGGTGACTAGGGGCTGACTTTGTTTTAACACAAAGTTCTCCAAACACTTCATCTATAATCAAGTTGACATTCTAACAGTTCTTTACTGAGTATGTGATCATTTATAAACAAAACAGTAAATCATGTACTTAATAATAAATAGCTATTTTTCTGTAACTTTCATAGGTGTTTTTAGAATGCTCATATAGATGACAAACCTTTTTCATGATAGCTACATAAAAGCAACTACTAAAAGTAAGCATTAATAATTTGGGCATTTTCCCCTTAATGGGTAGAAAAACCTTGACTATATAAACTTTGCAGAGGACCATGGACTCATGTAATTAAAGTAATAATTAAAATGTGATATTACTTTAATAAAACACATGCCTACTAAAATAAAGATATAATTATTAGATTTTGTTCCTACCTCCCTGTATCTGGAGTTTAGAAATGAAGCATGCATCATGAGAATTTTTTTTTAATAGAAAACTATCAGGTAAATTCAAAAGATTAAAGTCGGTTAAACAAATGATTATCATTTTAAATGTAGAACGATACAGCAATAATGACACTCTGCATTTTATTACCTTTTATCTCCTTGTTTTAAACTATTATTAAAAGTAGATACTATGAGACAAAAATTAAAATGAATATTTGATAGCCTAGTAAGTATGAGTAATATATTACTTAGAATTTATTTTTACGTACATTACCTGGAACTGGTAAAACTCTAAATCTGAGCAGCTAACTGTAGCTAGATGGACAGCTGGACAGATTCACACACAGCATGATTTTTAAACATTAAACACATCCTGTATTTATTACTATGTTCATACAAGTCAGTTTAAAGAGTAGAGAGTACTTTACGCGATGAGATTTAACGATCGGCACCGAAGTATGTTGGCTATCTCAGAGCAAATTATGGCTTAAAGAGGAGAGAATGGCTTTGTTTATTTGCACTTTGGTAAGGAATTTCTAGAAAACTCAAGGCACCTGTTTCTAGCTTTAATGGTGAATTTACTTATGCAAAAAGCTTACCCTATAAATGCAGCAGGTATACCCATACAATTGTATTGGTCTATTAACAGTGAATTAAGTATCCCCACGTGTCATGCTTCACACTGAACTACCTTAGCAGATGGTGTAAATTCAGCACCTTCCTCCTAGACCCCTTTTCTTAATCTCCTTCAGCATCACTACATTTAACCCATCTAAGTTGGAATAAATACGAAGGATTTGACAAAACTCTTTGTGAAGCCATCATGTGAGCCACGGTACATCCCCTTTTTTCCAGGACTCAGTATTGAGCCACTAGGTCTTTTCTAACAACCCCCTCATCTTTTTACCTGGTGTTAATCTGCTACTGGAGCAGTTCTACTCTCTTGTCCTTCCTCATGCTAGTTGATGTTCTTATTTTGAACGACTCAGAGATTTTCTCATCATTAAAGTTTATATATGGCAGCTGTAAAAATTAGGTTAGAATTGATTCTATGGCCTTTTGTCTTCCAAAGGGAGAGCTGAAGCAAGTTTCCAAGCATGAAGGACTCTTACATGTTAGGGGTCAGAGGCCTATCATAGTTTGGGGCAGCTCATTTTGGGTCATCATATGGTCTAGGTCACTTCATTCTAGTGCAGCTGTTCTGTTTTCTGAAGGTAAGAGTCACACGTGGGCCGTTCTCAGTGGACTCACACTCCAGGCCTTCACCCATTTTCAAAAGAGCAGCTGAAAACTGGAACCACTTGACGACAGACAGGTAACCACCAGAACAGTCCTTCCATTCAGTGTGGCTACCATCAGGTTTTAGCTAAATGTCCTTTTAGTCATTCCACACAAGAATCAAAGAAACAAAGTTTCATTACGCAGTGGTGATATTTTGATCAGCAAAACGGCCCACAGGTTTAACTTTATATTCTCCAGTTCCCACAGTCACGTGTCTATTACTACTATTTGATCCCTTTAGGAGCATCACAAGTGAATGCTGCATTTTTTGAATGTTATATAACTTACCTTTATATGTTAAAAGACAAACACTAACAGGCATAAGGTTACTGTTTGACTGAACCTCTCTTCTCAACCAGAAAGACCTAATTTTCAACATTTTACCTTACACCCATATCTGGAAGGTAGCAAAGATGGAATTCCCAATGATCTTTCAGCATAATTTTTACACAGCACACTAGTGAGAAGGTATGGGGATAGAAATTTTTACTTTAATATCATTAGAGAAAATTAATATGGTTATATTTTTATAGCTTTTCACTTTCACTCTAAGTTACCTGAAATTCCCCAGGTTTTAAAGTTTTTAAATGTTCCTAGGTGCAAATTATTTTAGTACATTTTATTTCAAAATTCTTCTCTAAAGCTTGAAGAGATAAATTAGATTTACCCCAATAACTTCAGAAATAATGAACAGTGTTTAGAAGATTTTTCTAATTTTCCATGAGATCTTTTCTTCCTCCAAAGCTTTCCTAAAACTTATTTTTCTGCAGATGATTAAGAACAAATGGAATTTATAATGATAGTTAAATGAAGCTGAATTATAGCTTTAGACAATTGCATTGCTTGTGTGTGACACGTTCGGGTGGCTTACTAGATTGAAATGCTATACATGTTGTGGTACAAATAATGAAATATGTCCAAGTTAGAAAGCAACCAATTTTTATATTCCTCTTAATAAAAGAATGAATTTAATGATGTCAAGACTTAGAATTCTATAATTTTTTGTCAAATTCAAAAATCAAAAATTTTAAAACATAGTTCAGAGCATACTGAAATAATTCAAAGTAACAGTAGTAAGATGAAATCTTAAGTTGCTTTTGCTACTATTATGTGGTTAAAACGAACAAAGGAACTGCTAAGGGCACACCAGTGAGCAAGAATTTAAAATAAAAAAAAAAAAACCAAAGGACAGTTTACGTTTCAGTTTTAGCATTGAGTCAGAACTGCGGAGCAGATAATGAGACAGCATCTGAAGATCAGACATCACTTCATGACTGAACTCTGTCCCTCTCTACAATATAAAGGCACTTTGTCCTGGTTTTTTGAAACTAAATTCTTTGAAACAAAGGGTGAATGCAGACTGGCATTCTAGACTCTGCTTCAAAAGTGTATCAATTTAGGCACGAAGGACATCCTAGAGGAACAGTAAGAGAGAGAGGCTTAGGAAAACTAGAGGGAAATTAACTCATTTTCTGAATTGAGTTCATATTCTAAGAATGAAATATGTGTAATGAACAGAAAAAATAAAAGGGAAGGAAAGGGTTGGGAAATTAAGAAAAAAATAATATATTTTTATTGAGCAAGTCTATTATGAGGCAAATGATGTGCTGGATGCTTTCTGTACCCGGCTTCATACTAATTCAAACCTCTCTGCCTCTGAGAAGGTTACTCCCTGGGCCCAAACTAGACTCTCACCCCTTCATCTGCCTCCTCTTGGCACATTGCTTCTTACCCTTGAAGACACACTTTTCAAATTATTTGCTCTTTAGCAATCTGTAAGCACTTACTGTTATGGGTTGAACTGTGTCCCCATAAAGCATATGTTGGAGTCCCTCAGTACCTCAGAATATGACTTTATTTGGAAATCCCAGTTTTTTTTCTCTTTAACATCTTTATTGGAGTATAATTGCTTTACAATGGTGTGTTAGTTTCTGCTTTATAACACACTGAATCAGCTATACATAAACATATATCCCCATATCCCGTCCCTCTTGCGTCTCCCTCCCACCCTCCCTATCCCACCCCTCTAGGTGGTCACAAAGCACCGAGCTGATCTCCCTGTGCTATGCGGCTGCTTCCCACTAGCTATCTATTTTACATTGGGTAGTGTGTATGTGTCAGAGGTAAGAAAGTCGAGGGTGAGACAAGGAGCCAACCCAGTATCACCAGTGTCCTTATAAAAGGGGCATTCAGACACACACACACACACACACACACACAGAATGTCATGTCAGCATAAAGAAAGGGATGGGAGTGGTGCTGACACAAGCCACGGAACACCCTAAGTCACCAGCAAATCACCAGGGCTGGAAAAGCGTGGAACAGAATCTCCGCACAGCCCTGGGAAGGAGGCAGCTCTGCTCAGCATCTTGATCTTGGACTTCCAGCCTCCAGAACTCTGAGACCATAAATTTCTGTTGTTGAAATTGAAGCCACTTAGTGTGTGGAACTTTATTACAGCAGCCCCAAAGAAACTAATACACTCATTAAATATTTGAGACAAAATAGTCTTCACAACAACTCAACTGGATTCAACAACTCGACTGGATTCACATTACTGTCCCCATTGCTGAGAGAGAATAAAGCCGATCTTCAGTGATTTTTAAGAAATGTGGTTTTGGTCAAGCAGTTCAGAAGCCTTAGAGCAGGTATGTCATCTAAGACATAATATATAGCTGAATAATTGTATGTAACTGTATAATTCTGGAGATTGTCTTCATCAATACACAGTTGTTCTTTAAACACCAGTATCAAACCATCAAGATAAGGATGGTAATGTAAATGAACATTTGTATTGAGACAAATATGTGGAAAAAGATGGCATTTTTTGTGCTATCAGAGCATCTTGGGAGCTGTTATGCAGTACGTGGACTGTTTCTTTAAAGAAAACTCCATGGTTACATATATAGGAACCAAAGGGACATGCAACTAAAAAAAAACTACTGGAGATAATGTGACAGATAACATGAATAAACATGAATTAGTAACACTGTGGGACATTATTTGCCTCATTAAAAGAAATCAACAGTTGAGTCACAGTATAATTCTAATATTTAAAGTTCCATTTAAAAACGTATTCTCGGGCTTCCCTGGTGGCGCAGTGGTTGAGAGTCCGCCTGCCGATGCAGGGGACACGGGTTCGTGCCCTGGTCCATGAAGATCCCACATGCCGCGGAGCGGCTGGGCCCGTGAGCCATGGCCGCTGAGCCTGCGCGTCCGGAGCCTGTGCTCCGCAACAGGAGAGGCCACAACAGTGAGGGGTCCGCGTACAGCAAAATAAATAAATTAAAAATATATTCTCAGAGACCTTCAAGATGGCGGAGGAGTAAGACGTGACTACCTTCCTTCCCCCCAAATATATCAGAAATACATCTACATGTGGAACATGAATGTTGGCAGAAGACCTCAGACTTCCCAAAAAGGAAGAAACTCCCCACGTACCTGGGTAGGGAAAAAGAAAAAAGAAACAATAGAGACAAAAGAATAGGGACGGGACCTGCACCAGTGGGAGGGAGCCGTTTCCACACACTAGGAAGCCCCTTCGCGGGCGGAGACTGCGGGTGGCGGCGGAGGAGAGCGCAGCCGCAGGGGTGCGGAGGGCAAAGCGGGGAGATTCCCGCGCAGAGGATCGGGGCCGACCGGCACTCACCAGCCCGAGAGGCTTGTCTGCTCACCCGCCGGGGCGGGCGGGGCTGCGAGCTGAGGCTCGGGCTTCGGTTGGAGGCAGGGAGAGGACTGGGGTTGGCAGCGTGAACACAGCCTGCAGGGGGCTAGTGCGCCATGGCTGGCCGGGAGGGAGTCCGGGGAAAAGTCTGCACCTGCCGAAGAGGCAAGAGACTTTTTCTTCCCTCTTTGTTTCCTGGTGCGCGAGGAGAGGGGATTAAGAGCGCTGCTTAAAGGAGCTCCAGAGATGGGCGCGAGCCGCGGCTAAAAGCGCGGACCCCAGAGACGGACATGAGACGCTAAGGCTGCTGCTGCCGCCACCAAGAAGCCTGTGTGCGAGCACAGGTCACTATCCACACCCCGCTTCCGGGGAGCCTGTGCAGCCCGCCACTGCCAGGGTCCCAGGATCCAGGGACAACTTCCCCGGGAGAACGCACGGCGCACCTCAGGCTGGTGCAAAGTCACGACGACCTCTGGAGCCGCAGGCTTGCTCCGCATCCGTACCCCTCCCTCCCCCGGCCTGAGTGAGCCAGAGCCCCCGAATCAGCGGCTCCTTTAACCCCGTCCTGTCTGAGCGAAGAACAGACGCCCTCAGGCAACCTACAGGCAGAGGCGGGGCCATATCCAAAGCTGAGCCCCGGGAGCTGTGCAAACAAAGAAGAGAAAGGGAAATCTCTCCCAGCAGCCTCAGGAGCAGCGGATTAAAGCTCCACAATCAACTTGATGTACCTGCATGTGTGGAATACCTGAATAGACAACGAATCACGCCAAAATTGAGGCAGTGGACTTTGGGAGCAACTGTAGACTTGGGGTTTGCTTTCTGCAACTAATTTGTTGCTGGTTTTATGTTTATCTTAGTTTAGTATTTAGAGTTTATTATCAATGGTAGATTTGTTTACTGATTTGGTGGCTCTCTTCCTTTTTTTATATATATAGATATATATTTTTTTTTTTCCTTTTTCTCTTTTTGTGAGTGGGTATGTGTAGGCTTGTGTGATTTTGTCTGTATAGCTTTGCTTTTACCATTTGTCCTAGGGTTGTGTCTGTCCGCTTTTTCCCTTTTTTATTACTTTTTAATTTCTTTTAATTTTTAATAATATTTTTTATTTTTTTAATAACTTAATTTTTTTCTTTCTTCTATTTTTTTATCCCCTTTCTTCTGAGCCATGTGGCTGACAGGGTCTTGGTGCTCCTGCCAGGTGTCAAGCCTGAGCCTCTGAGGTGGGAGAGCCGAGTTCAGGACAATGGTACACCAGAGACGTCCCAGGCCCACATAATATCAAATGAAAAAAGTTCTCCCAGAGATCTCCATCTCAACGCCAAGACCCAGGTCCACTCAACGACCAGCAAGCTACAGTGCTGGGCACCCCATGCCAAACAACTAGCAAGACAGGAACACAACCCCATCCATTAGCAGAGAGGCTGCCTAAAATCATAAGGTCACAGACACCCCCCAAAACACCACCGGACGCTGTCCTGCCCACCAGAAAGACAAGATCCAGCCTCATCCACCAGAACACAGGCACTACTCCCCTCCGCCAGGAAGCCTACAAAACCCACTGAACCAACCTAAGCCACTGGGGACAGACACCAAACACAACAGGAGCTATGAACCTGCAGCCTGTGAAAAGGAGACCCCAAACACAGTAAGTTAAACAAAATGAGAAGACAGAGGAACACACAGCAGGTGAAGAAGGAGCAACCTAAAAACCCAACAGACCAAACAAATGAAGAGGAAATAGGCAGTTTACCTGAAAAAGAATTCAGAGTAATGATAGTAAAGATGATCCAAAATCTTGGAAACAGAATGGAGAAAATACAAGAAACATTTAAAACGGACCTAGAAGAACTAAAGAGCAAACAAACAATGAAGAACAACACAATAAATGAAACTGAAAATTCTCTAGAAGGAATCAACGGCAGAATAACCGAGGCAGAAGAATGGATACGTGACCTGGAAGATAAAATAGTGGAAATAACTACTGCAGAGCAGAATAAAGAAAAAAGAATGAAAAGCATTGAGGACAGCCTCAGAAACCTCTGGGACAATATTAAACGAAGCAACATTCAAATTATAGGGGTCCCAGAAGAAGAAGAAAAAAGAAAGGGACTGAGAAAATATCTGAAGAGATTATAGTTGAAAGTTCCCTAATATGTGAAAGGAAATAGTCAATCGAGTCCAGGAAGCACAGAGAGTCCCATACAGGATAGATCCAAGGAGAAACACGCCAAGACACACATTAATCAAACTATCAGAAATTAAATACAAAGAAAATATTAAAAGCAGCAAGGGAAAAACAATAAATAACATACAAGGGAATCCCCATAAGGTTAACAGCTGATCTTTCAGCAGAAACTCTGCAAGCCAGAAGGGAGTGGCAGGACATATTTAAAGTGATGAAAGGGATAAACCTACAACCAAGATTACTCTATCCACCAAGGATCTCATGCAGATTCAATGCAGAAATTAAAACCTTTACAGGTAAACAAAAGCTAAGAGAATTCAGCACCACCGAATCAGCTTTTCAACAAATGCTAAGGGAACTTCTCTAGGCAGGAAACACAAGAGAAGGAAAAGACTTACAGTAAGAAACCGAAAACAATTAAGAAAATGGTAAAAGGGAACATACATATCGATAATTACCTTAAATGTAAATGGATTAAAAGCTCCCACCAAAAGACATCGACTGGCTGCATGGATTCAAAAACAAGAACTGTATGTACGCTGTCTACAAGAGACCCACTTCAGACCTAGGGACACATACAGACTAAAAGGGAGGGGATGGAAAAAGATATTCCATGCAAATGGAAATCAAAAGAAAGCTGGAGTAGCAATTCTCATATCAGACAAAATAGACTTTAAAACAAAGAATATTGCAAGAGACAAACAAGGACACTACATAATGATCAAGGGATCAATCCAAGAAGAAGATGTAACAATGGTAAATATTTATGCCCCCAACGTAGGAGCACCTCAATACATAAGGCAAATGCTAACAGCCATAAAAGGGGAAATCGACGGTAACACAATCATAGTAGGGAACTTTAACGCCCCACTTCCACCAATGGGCAGATCATCCAAAATGAAAATAAATAAGGAAACACAAGCTTTAAATGATACATTAAACAAGACTGATTTAATTGCTATTTATAGGACATTCCATCCAAAACCAACAGAATACACTTTCTTCTCAAGTGCTCATGGAACATTCTCCAGGACAGATCATATCTTGGGTCACAAATCAAGTCTTGGTAAATTTAAGAAAATTTAAATCTTATCAAGTATCTCTTCTGACCACAATGCTATGAGACTAGATATGAATTACAGGAAAAATTCTGAAAAAAAAAAGACACGTGGAGGCTAAACAATACACTACTAAATAACCAAGAGATCACTGAAGAAATTAAAGAGGAAATCAAAAAATACCTAGAAACAAATGACAATGAAAACACGAAACCTGTGGGATTCAGCAAAAGCAGTTCTAAGAGAGAAGTTTATAGCAATACAATCCTACTTCAAGAAACAAGAAATATCTCAAATAAAAAACCTAACCTTACACCTAAAGCAATTAGAGAAAGAAGAACAAAAAACCCCCAAAGTTAGCAGAAGGAAAGAAATCATAAAGATCCGATCAGATCCAAAGATCAATCAAACTAAAAGCTGGTTCTTTGAGAAGATAAACAAAATTGATAAACCATTAGCCAGACTCATCAAGAAAAAAAGGGAAAAGACTCAAATCAATAGAATTAGAAATGAAAAAGGAGAAATAACAACTGACACTGCAGAAATAGAAAGGATCATGAGAGATTACTACAAGCAACTCTAGGCCAATAAAATGGACAACTTGGAAGAAATGGAAACGTTCTTAGAAAAGCACAAGCTTCCGAGACTGAACCAGGAAGAAACAGAAAATATAAACAGACCAATCACAAGCACTGAAATTGAGACTGTAATTAAAAATCTTCCAACAAACAAAGCCCAGGATCAGATGGCTTCACAGCCGAATTCTATCAAATATTTAGAGTGGAGCTAACACTTATCCTTCTCAAACTCTTCCAAAATATAGCAGAGGGAGGAACACTCCCAAACTGCTTCTACAAGGTCACCATCACCCTGATACAAAACCAGACAAAGATGTCACGAAGAAAACAAACTACAGGCTAATATCACTGATGAACACAGATGCAAAATCCCTCAACAAAATGCTAGCAAACAGAATCCAACAGCACATTAAAAGGATCACACACCATGATCTAGTGGGGTTTATCCCAGGAATGCAAGGATTCTTCAATATAAGCAAATCAAACCAATGTGATAAATCATATTAACAAATTGAAGGAGAAAAACCATATGATCATCTCAATAGATGCAGAAAAAGCTTTCAACAAAATTCAACTCGTATTTATGATACAAACCCTCCAGAAAGTAGGCCTAGAGGGAACTTACCTCAACATAATAAAGGCCATATATGACAAACCAACAGCCAACATCATTCTCAATGGTGAAAAACTGAAACCATTTCCTCTAAGATCAGGAACAAGACAAGGTTGCCCACTCTCACCACTATTATTCAACATAGCTTTGGAAATATTAGCCACAGCAATCAGAGAAGAAAAATAAAAGGAATCCAAACTGGAAAAGAAGAAGTAAAGCTGTCACTGTTTGCAGATGACATGATACTATACATAGAGAATCCTAAAGATGCTACCAGAAAACTGCTAGAGCTAATCAATGAATTTGGTACAGTAGCTGAACACTAAATTAATGCACAGAATTCTCGTGCATTCCTATACACTCATGATGAAAAATCTGAAGGAGAAATTAAGGAAACACTCCCATTTACCAATGCAACAAAAAGAATAAAATACCTAGCAATAAATTTACCTAAGGAGACAAAAGACCTGTATGCAGAAAGCTATAAGACACTGATGAAAGAAATTAAACATTGATACCAACAGATGGAGAGATATACCATGTTCCTGGATTGGAAGAATCAACATTGTGAAAATGACTGTACTACCCATAGCAAACTACAGATTCAGTGCAATCCCTATCAAACTACCACTGGCAATTTTCACAGAACTAGAAAAACTTTCACAATTTGTATGGAAACACAAAAGACGCCAAATAGCCAAAGCAATCTTGAGAAAGCAAAAGGGAGCTGGAGGAATCAGGCTCCAGGACTTAAGACTATACTACAAAAATACAATAATCAAGAGTACAGTACTGGCACCAAAACAGAAATATAGATCAATGGAACAGGATAGACAGCCCAGGATAGAAAACCCACACACATGTAGTCATCCTATTTTTGATAAAAAGAGGCAAGAATATACAATGGAGGAAAGACAGCCTCTTCAATAAGTGGTCCTGGGAAAACTGGACAGCTACATGTAGAAGAATGAAATTAGAACTCTCCATAACGCCATACACAAAAGTAAACTCCCAATGGATTAAAGACCTAAGTGTAAGGCCAGGCACTATCAAACTCTTAGAGGAAAACATAGGCAGGACACTCTATGACATAAATCACAGCAATATCCTTTTTGACCCACCTCCTAGAGAAATGGAAATAAAAATAAACAAATGGGACCTAATGTAACTTAAAAGCTTTTGTACAGCAAAGGAAACCATAAACAAGACAAAAAGACAACCCTCAGAATGGGAGAAAATATTTTCAAATGAAGCAACTGACAAAGGATTAATCTCCAAAACATACAAGCAACTCATGCAGCTCCCGGACCGGGGCACGAACCTGCGTCCCCTGCATCGGCAGGCGGACTCTCAACCACTGTGCCACCAGGGAAGCCCAATTCTATCTATTTTGAACAAATTATACTATACAATATGATAATCTGCACGACAGGCACAAACACCAAACTAGTCATTCAAGTTGCCTAATTTCCTGCAGTGTGGTGGTTTTAA
Source organism: Tursiops truncatus (assembly GCF_011762595.2). Classification (NCBI taxonomy): domain Eukaryota; kingdom Metazoa; phylum Chordata; class Mammalia; order Artiodactyla; family Delphinidae; genus Tursiops; species Tursiops truncatus. The sequence continues at coordinate 82,064,605 of NC_047046.1, read as the reverse complement.
AAAAGGAAATTAGACATATAATGTATATAATATTATATGCACACTTATGGAAGAAGATACAGGATTGAATATAGAGCAAAGATTCATAGGAAAGTAAGTTCCCAAAAATTTTCAGGAGAAACGATGAAAAAGGATCAAAATAAATTATCAATAGATCTTGTGGATCTGTTAATCCCATTGGATTTACTACTATACATAAAATAGATAAGCAACAAGGATCTATTATATAGCATAGGGAATTATATTCAGTATCTTATAATAAACCATAACGGAAAATAATCTGATATATATATATTATATATATATACTCATAAAACTGAATCACTTTGCTGTACAGCTCAAACTAACAACACTGTAAATCAACTACACTTCAATTAAAATAATATAGAACTTTTGGAGAGTATTACAATTGGAACACTGCAATTAAAGGTCAATTTCATTTAAAAATCAAATGAAGAGGGAGATGAAGTTGAATTCACAAGTTAAAAAGGTATAAAGCCAAATAGAAATGTGTAAAAATAGAGTGGAGAAGGTAAAGAAATGAAGAAATGAAAATATATAAGTATTGGACAATATCTCATAGGACATCTCAGGGAAGCTACGGTTATGAAGTAATACTATGTTTCTCGTCCAGAATTCTGGTTCCTGATATTAACACGTTGTCTCTTAGCAATAGGCAGAGTGGTCTGTGCTTCAACATCCATGTTCCCCACTTCTCGAGAGTCACGTGAAGAACACCTGCTGAGGTAGGAAGGTAATGCTGAACTGCTCTCTGCACCCCGGCCCGTCCCAGGGGAGGATGCTTTAAAATGCGACTGTTCGTGATCCAGTCAGGTGGGGAACACAGGACAGGCTGGGGCTTCCTCTCTGTTGACACGATTTCATCTCTTGTTTTATACTTCCTTTTACTTGCTGAATTTGACTCTTGTAATTTCACAAGCTGCAGAGTGATCTGAAGCTCACAGACTACTGGTCTAGGGAGATGATCCTCTCTCAAGAAAATGGTGTCCTAGGACTCTGTTCTCTCCAAGAGTCAAGCTTAAACGGAAGCTTTTTGCTTCCTTGCATAGTGTAAGGGATGACTCAATATTTAGTTCACATGAACAACACTGTGCTATTTTTCCATATCTGCTCCTGAAGCTCCAGCCTCCCGTCCCCTTAGGATCTGAGTTCTGAAACACAGCAGGGGATGGCTTCATTAGCGGCTTTACTGCCCATGACAAGGACTGAAGGCATCCTTGCTGGGAGTGAAGGTGTTTTAGTTTACAGCAGCAAAGTCCATATTTTGTTGCCTATCACTTGCAATATACTGTATACCCTGATATTAATTTCTATATCAATATTTCAAGTCACAGACACCTAGTTCAAATAAACATGAGAAAAGTGTTCAAATTTACTGGCATACATGTCTGAGGAGTCCAGAGATACTCATGTCTTCAGAGATTATTCAATCACGTAAACGGAACTTTCACACATACTTCTGCACATCTGTCTGTGAGGTGGGGTGAGAACCACCACTTCCAGCCTGACATTTCCACAGCAAGTGTGTAAGCTGGATTCTTCCTCCCATCACCCAAATATTCATCCCAGGGAAGAGTTCTCATTCACTATATTTGACCAACATGCCTATTATCTGAGCCATTTGCTTCACCAAAGAAATGAAACGTTACACTCAGATACAAGAGGTCACATGACCCCTCTAGTGAAAGAGTGGGGGAAAGTGGATGATGGAGGTTATGATGCTTGTTTTATATACTGACTTGACTCTACCACAGTACTCAGGTATTCGGTCAAACATGTCTGAATCTTGCTGTAAAGGTATTTTTAGATGAGATTAGCATTTAGTTCAGTAGACTCTGAGTAAAGGAGATGACCCCCCCCATAATATGGGTGGGCCTCATCCAATCAGTTGAAGGTCTTGAGAGAGAAAAGACTGAGGTCCCTGAGAAAGAGGGGATTCTGCCAGCAGCTCACCTTCAGACTCAAGCTGGAGCGTCAACTCTTCCTTGGGTCTCCAACCTGCTCACCCTGCAGATTTTGGACTTTCCAGACTCCAAAACAGTGTGAACCAATTCCTTAAAATCTCTTCTCTCTCTCTCTCTCTCCATCTCCCTCTCTCCTCCTCTCTCTCTTTATATATAAATTTATATTATATTATACCTCCTGTTTCTCTGAAGAATCCTGACTCATACAGGCATTATAATTGGCAGGCCCTCAGAGGTATAATTTATTGGGGGTAGGATATAGTATCTTTTGAAAGTATGCTGAGCCGAATAAAACACTCAAATTCCTCTGAAGTATCCTAAGTACCATCCTAGATGTGTCAGATGATTAAAAAAAGGGGAAACAACACGTTCCCTCAAAAACCTTACAATTTTCAGATACTATAAAATCGCCATGAAAGTACTAAATGTAAATGAAATTAATATGTATAACAGGTATATAAAATTATACAGAAACACCTCATTTTAAAATATATATACATTCAGAACTATAGGTATGTCTATTTGTGAGTTAACAGACATACACATATACACATTTCCTAGCTCTGTCTGCTGAGAGGGCCAGAATCAAGGATGCTCTAGGTAACAATAGTATATCTCCCACACACATGTTGGTCTCTAAACATGGTTCCCATTAAAAGGAACCAGGGCTCTTTGGAGAAGTGGCTGATTCCAGGGCTGGAGCAGGGAAACTCCAAGGCGAGCCTGGAACATCATTTCGTGCCACTAAAACACTAAAGAAAAAGGAGGCGGGACACGGAATGGGCTTCTTAAAAGAACCCAGGAGCCAGCCTGGAGGAGGTCCTAATGGCCAGAGTTGAAACAATTTGATAAATAAGTATCCATGAGTCCTGAGAAATAAACAAGAGGAGACAGCTCTTCCTTACAATAGAATTCCAATTAATAGGAAGTAGGAAATGGAGATTCACCAACGGGTCAAAATTCCACAGTAATAATACCTGTTCCAGACAATGGGCATCAATGGATGCTAAAACGGTCACGTTTATGGAGAAAAAGTATTTTAATAGTATCAAAGAAGCTTCTCCAAGATACGTATCACCTATGAAGGGGAAATATAGTAACTTTATGGTGAGGAAACCCAGTTGATACTGGGTTTCAACTGTAAATCACCAACAGTAAGAAGTATGCCCATCATTTATCTCATGATATGATGCACTGAGGAACAACATCGTATCTACAGCATTCTTGCAACAATTGCCTAAACTTACTCTAATCCTGAGAAGACACCAGACAAGCCCAAATTGAAAGACAGTCTACAAAATGGATGATCTTCAAGTGTCAAGGTCATGATAGACAAGACAGACAGAGGAATGGTCACAGGTTGGAGAAGACTAAGCGGAAGAAATTATACACAATAGCGCATCTTCAGTGATACTCCTGTAGTCCTTAGATGTAAAGAACATAACTGAAAAACAATGGTGAAATCAGAACGAGGTCTATACTATAGTTAATGAAAAAGTACCAATGTCGAGGTTCTTTTCTTGATACTTGTATTATGGTTACATAAAATAGTGTCATTAGGGAATAAGATGAAGTATGCGAGGCAACTTCCCATATGGTTTCTGCAACTTTTCTTAAAGTCTAACATTAGTTTGAAACAAAAAGTTTTTTTTTAATTATATGTGTATACAAGCAAGTGCATTCATGTCCCTCATTCGCTTTCTACTATCCTACAGCCTGTAAACAAGGTTTGAATGTTCCCATCGAGGGAAAGCCTTCTGGCCTCTATTTCTTGAATTATAACAACCACCCACGACAACCTCGAGTTATGCCTAATTACCTAAAATTGCAGTCTCATTTCAGCAGTCTCATAATTAAAAATATATATCACCTAGTACAGTGGGATGAAGATCTTACCACCATAAATAGCGAAATAGCTTTTCCATTTTTTTCACATGCACAGTTGGCAGCAAAGTCATTGCTGAAGGAAGCTTCCTCCTATGCATGTATTTTCATTGTCATTGACACATTTCTGAACAGCTCAAAGTGTATAAACATATGGAATTCTTACCTAGAAAAACTTAAAAGGAGAGGTACATATTGGCTACAAATAACCGGAATTTTTAACATTTATATTGCATTTTGTTACTCAAAACATGTTGACACAAGCATACTAGAGTAGGTGCCAGTCAGAGATTAAATAGAAGCAAAAGTAACAGGAAAAGAAGCATTTTTTAAAATCTCACTGGATGAAAATTTTAGATACCCAATCTAGAAAATTGCCCTTACATACATTTACATAAACATTTGGGGGGTTCACATTATTGGGCTTAGAGTAAGTTTTGTAATTTTAGTGCTGAGAACGAAAATTACAGAACTGCATCTGCCCTTCTATGCAGAGTACAATGAGGCAACACCAGAGTTCAATGACTTCATTTACACTTATGGGAGCATTTTATGTGAGCGCATATATTAAACTATGAAGCAATCACAGAAAATGGAATCAGGAGTCAAAATTGTATATTTAGATAAACTGAACAATTATTTGAGTATATCAAAAGCTTGATCAAGTCAAATGAATTATGCACCAGTATACTTTTTCAAAAACACGTTAGTTTTGGCAGGGGGCGTGGTATAAACCTTCCCACAATTGTGTTCATAGTCCCAGAAGTTCAGTTCCGGAAGTATCATTAGACATTCTCATAATTTCCATGATTAAAGCCAGAATTTATCTAGGTGAACTGAGACTTTGTATGTGGTTTTCTTTAAAACATTCTGTGAAAAGAAATGTGAGGGGAGAAACAGATGGTGATGATGCTGAATCGCAGTGATGGGACAGCTAGAAGATCTTTCAACTCTTTGTTCACTGTCTCTCAGCCTTATCTCTCGCTCGTCCTTGTCTTAGGCCAGCATCACTGAACAGCTTGAAGCTCCCTGGAAATAGACTGTTTTTCATAATTCTTTGCAGAGGCTGGTCCCTCTGTTAGGAACACTTTTGTAATCCCACTCAATTTAATTCACCCCAAGCTGTTCTTCCCTGACGGGCTACTTTTCCTTTAGATTCAGCTCATGTGTCAACTCCTATATGACTCCAGGGCAAATTTCTCCCACATTATATGAAAAATCAGAATGTTCACTCTGAATACAGGGGCCATGTACATCTTTGTGTGAGCTTTCCCGTTGAACAGTCACATGCAGAGTCTGAGTAGTATCTGTTCTCATGCTGATTTGAGTTAGACTGGGCACCTCCCTTACAGGTTGTGAATCTGCAGGAGGCTGGAGCAGCTCTGTTCCGTCCATCTCATTCTGCAGACCTGGCCAGAGGGGAAACGGCTACCTGGAGAGCACATTCCTCATGGCAGACGTCAGAAGCTTCCAAAGGCTTGAATGGAAATGTAGGCGCCCGCTGAGTCTTGAAAGTGGGACAATGTCATTTCTGCCAACAATTCATTGAATAATGGCAGTCACACGGCCAAGCTAAAAATCAATGACTAAGACCAATATAACCTTTCAACAGAGATGGGAGTTAATATTTCCTTATAACCTATCAGCTATCATAATCAATGTCTGGGAGGGTCTCTGGCACACGGTAGGTGCTTAATACACTTTCGTGTGCTTTCATTGTTCTTAAAAGATTTCAATGGTTTATCACTTTTAAGATCCTGAAAAGTAAACAGGTTAAAAGCAGAGTCTAAAATGGCTCCATCATTAATTTAGAGTTTTATCACAGCCCCTGCGGGCTCTTGGCTTATTTATCTGTCTCTTTCATTCCACTGTGATCTCCACGACATCTTGCCTCACTGGCATCCCCACCTGTTGGTAGTGGGCTTGACGTCTGGGAAGTGTGCACTAAATGCTCAATGAATAAAGAATAAAGGAACACACGTTAGAAAGGAAAAGAAGACAGAAAGATCAAAGCAAATCTAAGACAAAACGAAGCAAGCGGCTATCTTTGCTTGTGGAGTTCATAAGCGATGCTTCAGCACTTACTAGAATTTTTTTTCTTTGCTTTAAAGTGATAGTCAAAAACTTCTGATCTAACCAGTTGTTATTATGAGTATAATTTATCGTAAGGTAAGCCTCTAAGTTTGCTTTTGCTTTGCTAATTTACAAGTCCCTTAGGATATATGATGAGAATACAAACTGAACAAGATTCATTCAGGTTTGAAGTCCCTAGCGCCACAGAAATAAAGAACGATAAAATATGTATAGCTCAATGAGATGTAGACTTCATCTTGCAAGCTGAATTAGGATACAAAAAAGCAAACTGAAAAGAATATTAGGGCTTCCCTGGTGGCGCAGTGGTTGAGAGTCCGCCTGCCAATGCAGGGGACGTGGGTTCGTGCCCTGGTCCGGGAAGATTCCACATCCCACATGCCGCGGAGCGGCTAGGCCCGTGAGCCATGACCAAAAAAAAAAAGAATATTAATTACTGAGTCTTGGTAATATAATGGTCCATAATCATGTACCTATGATGGTGTAAAGTCAGAGAGGTAACTAGGTGTCCTGTTCTGGCTTCAGTATTCTTTGTTTTTCCCTCTGCCTCCCTGATATTTGCAATTAATCTTTCTATAAAAGTATTAGCAATATTAATATATTCCTGTGATATAAAAAGATCACTCTTATATACATTTTACAGTTAGGGCATTATACTTAAGAAGAAACGTATGCAAAATCATGGATAGATGTCAAAAACTTATTATTGAGAAAATAAGACAAAAAGGTAAAATTAGTGTATTAGTGCATTTATATGAAGTTAAAATGGAAGTGAAATCATTGAAGGGATTAAAAGTCCAGGAGGGGTTACTTCTGCTGAGGTGGAAATGACTGGGAGAAGACAGAGGGAAAAAAGAGGTTGGTGGGAGGAAGCCTTGAGAAATACTGTTCATTTACTATTTCTTACACTAAATGGTTTTCCCAGGAACGTATGCCCTGTGTAGACCCATTTTTTTACATCCTTGCTACGACTCCCCCATCACTGAAATGTACTTTCAGGTACTACAATGCTGGTTGATCTCCTCTAAATGTTTTGGGATTGCGCTCCAATTTGAGTTCCCCGAAAGTCCTAGATTTTCTAATTCCCAGTGCAAACTTGTCTCAAAATCTTTTCTTATGACACCAGTGCCTCTGCAACAGATTTCCTGGGAGACACCTTTTACTCTGCCATCTTTGGGGACCATTATTCAACCTACCATTCAGTTTATATCTAACTCTTAGGTATGTACAGACAACAGATGGTAAATAAATAGATGACAGATACATACATACTATATAGATGACAGAGATAGATAATTTTGAAAGAGGGGGACTTGAGAGTTTCCAGTATTTTTTGCCTAATGAGATGAGTGCTATCCTCTATAAAAAGTTTTCGTTTTGCTTTCAAGAAACTCTGTTCTGCTTTCAAGACGTGCCTTAAGAGCAAAGCATTCTTATATTGTCTTTCACCGGTTCCTGAAGGATTTTACCCTCCAGAAAAGTGCACTATTATAGGATTCAGAAGGGGAACAAAAAAAGCTGTGCTTTTATGAAGTAGGACAAATAGGGTTGTTGGAGAACAGAGGTGAAAGGGAAAATTGAAAGACCTCAGACACATTCTTCGCAGATGTTAGGAAGCAGTACACATAGACCTAGAAATAAATTCCCCAGAAGAGGTTTTTTTTATCATCAGTTTAAAGATTTTTGCTCTGAGAGATTCTACAGTCCCTAGAAACTCTTCAGCCTTGGATTAAAGGTTAAAGAAAAATAACACAACTTAGATTTATTGTGATTTTTCTTTAATGAATTAGGTCTTTGCCTCTGACTAGTAGAGATACAGTTAGAATAAGAGGCATCAGCAATAGGGAAGTAACCTTTATGAGACTATCTGTTTGCAGCGGCTAAATGCTGTGTTGGCAGTGTGTCCCTCTCTACTTGGAAACAGCAGTGCCTGCGATGATCGCCAGCGCCGATGAAGTACTTACTCTGTACTAAGAATGAGTCTAAGCGGTTTTCATATATTAATTCCCCCGGCTCCTGCCCCCACCCCACGCAAAAAAAAAAAAAAAAAAAAACCCACATGAAACGGGAACTATTATCAACCCCCTTTTAAAAAGGGGGAAAAAATGGAGGTACATCAAAGTTAATAGCCTCACCCTAAGCCACACACTCTTGAAACTGTACTTGGACCCAAGCCCTGGTTTCAAGGCCCAAGACGAGGTTTTACAGAGGAAGTTTTCTCTCACTCCAGACGCAGCACTGGCTGGTGGGCCCGTTCCTGCACCTGATTTACTGCACTCCGTGCTGAAGCTATTAATCCATCCTGAGCTTATATGCGGAAAACGTGTGGTGCTGAGTTCGAGGAATTCAAACATGAATGAGGCACCTTCAACGTTTATTAGTTTTTTGTGTTTTTCATGTTTTTTTAATCAAGATGACTCAGAGGGTGAAACCCAGAGCGCAGAGAATCACTGAGATCTAATTCCCTGGGGAGAAGAGCAGCCTCAATGTTACAAAGGGTGACAGAGATTAACACCTGTCAGAAAGGCATCAACACTTTTACAACCGCCTCATGAGATTCTCTGAAATACTAAGAGCACATGTGGGAAGAGACCAAGCTGCTGAATTTGTTTTGTAACCAGATGGGGCCAGAGCCAGGATGTACCAGCCAACTGTTTCCATGAAACCACATCGTAACAACCCCCCGCAATACTCAGAGGTATGGAACCAAACGACTGCTTATTCCAGCTCGCGCATCTGCGGGTCAGCTGGAGATTAGCTGAGCTGGGCTAGGCTATGCCGGGCAATCCTGCTTCAAACTGGACGTCCAGCTAGACTTGGCCTCTCCCTCCAAGTGCACTCAGTCCTACTCCTATGAATTTATTCTAGGGCCCAGGACACTTGAGAGAAGCTCTTTTCATTGCACAGCAGAATCACAAACATGCAAGTGTATTTCAAACCGCCTCTTGTATCATGTCTCTTAACATCCTGTTGACCAAAGCAAGTCTCATGACCAAACCCAAACCCAAACCCAAACCCAACTTGGATGGAGGATATAACAACCCTCCCATGTAGATAAGGCAAGGGGGAAACTTGGCTGAATATACGTTAATCTACTAAACAGGGTAATTTGGCCTAGAGTATTTCCAGTTAACTTTATGGACTAGAATTTTCACACATGCTAGCATGAAGTGGGCCCAAAAAGAAAGAAAACAAAAGGCTCCAATGAATAAAATTTATTTAACCAAAAGGCTGATAATCATTGTCCCATCTCCAAATATAGAATGTATTATGCTTTACTACATTTAGAACAAAAATCCTCAAAATTAATAGGAATAACTTAAAGATATTTACAAAGCATGCAGATCACCTAAATATGAAGGCTAACCCTGAGGAGTATCCTGTAAAAATTAAGGCAATCCAACAAACACATGAAAAGCTGCTCAACATCACTAATCATGAGAGAAATGCAAATCAAAACCACAGCGAGGTATCACCTCATACCGGTCAGAATGGCCATCATCAAAAAATCTAGAAACAATAAATGCTGGAGAGGGTGTGGAGAAAAGGGAACCCTCTTGCACTGTTGCTGGGAATGTAAATTGATACAGCCACTATGGAGAACAGTATGGAGGTTCCTTAAAAAACTAAAAATAGAACTATCATATGACCCAGCAATCCGATCACTGGGCATATATACCCTGAGGAAACCATAATTCAAAAAGAGTCATGTACCACAATGTTCACTGCAGCTCTATTTACAATAGCCAGGACATGGAAGCAACCTAAACGTCCATCGACAGATGAATGGATAAAGAAGATGTGGCACATATATACAATGGAATATTACTCAGCCATAGAAGGGAATGAAACTGAGTTATTTGTAGTGAGGTGGATGGACCTAGAGTCTGTCATACAGAGTGAAGTAAGTCAGAAAGAGAAAAACAAGTATCGTCTGCTAATGCATAATCTAAAAAAACGGTACTGATGAACCTAGTGGCAGGTCAGGAATAAAGACTCAGATGTAGAGATGAATTTGAGGACACGGGGGTGGGCAGGGAAGGGGAGGCTGGGACGAAGTGAGAGAGTAGAACTGACATGTATACGCTACCAAATGTAAAATGGATGGCTTGTGGGAAGCAGCCGCATAGAACAGGGAGATCAGCTCGATGATTTGTGACCACCTAGAGGAGTGGGATAGGGAGGGTGGGAGGGAGGCTCACGAGGGAGGGAATATGGGGATATATGTATACATATAGCTGATTCACTTTGTTGTACAGCAGAAACTAACACAACACTGTAAAGCAATTATACTCCAATAAAGATGTGAAAAAAAAATTAAGGCAATAAAATGCAGGATACTCACCGCAGCTAGACAGTTTACTTAAGAAAGAAGACAAATATGCCATCTATGTGGGTGATGTGCAAATATAAATCAATATCTGTTAATTATCTCACAAGCCTAAATATATACATACATATATAATAACATTTGCAAGTAGATAAAAATAGCCAGTCTCTATGATGAGTGTATTTCTTGGGTATACTTTTGGAAAAACTTACTAGGGTATGTCAAAGGGAAATAGTAAAATAGGAAATGGAGACTAGGTGGCTTGGACAACATATTCTTAATAATTTAATTCACAGTAACAATGAAAATATGATTTTAGCATTTGGATACTTTTAATAAGAAGCAATAAAAAACTGTCATTTGCTGCAAATAACTTTTCAATAGGATGGTCTCCTTATAAAGCAGCTTATACTGGCAAAAAAAAAGGTGTCATATTTGTATTGTTTCCTACAATGCTTTGATGAAAATATTACAGAGATTGACAAACTACTTACATTTTCCAGTATGTAACATGTTTTACATCCAGAGAATGTTTAATTAATTTCCTGATTCATTTTTTAATGCTATTGCTGTTTCGCAGCTGTTTTGACAAAACTGCCTTCCTCATTATAGAAACTCTACTCGTGAAAAGAAGTCAACCATAGCAAATGGACTTATTGAATTATCCAGCTCACCACTTATAGAGTATAAAATGATTCATCCTCATATAATTTGATCATGAAAAATCATTTATCTTTAGCAGCTGTGTTAAATTAGATATTATGCTGCAGGATAGCTGCAATTTTAAAACTGTCTGTAGTTAAAAACTTTTAAAGTGTATTCGAACACTTAATTATTGCCTATTTTCTCATACCACTTTGTTATAAAAAAAAGGTTAGTATCCAAGTAATTGCTCCACTGAGCCCACTTCTCTCACCACTTAAAAAGCATCACTTAGTTGTTTAAATGCAAAATGTCTGTCGGTTATTATTACTGACTGTGCAATTTAGCGGAGACCTCATTCTTATTTTAATGTTTATTAAATTAATGAATTCAGAATCAATTCATTTCTTAATAAAACCAACATAACTTAATTGGAAACTCTTCTGTGTTATTATTACAGGTATATATGAGAAGCACTGTAGCAAAGCATTTGTAAAGGTTGAGCTGATGCTTAATGTTTCTTATTCATAGCGCTAGACTCAGCATTAATATTACTTTCCAAGCTATTTATAGATTTTTGTATCTTATCTTATTTAAAGACCATGCCTGATGTATATGAATATTACTTTTCTGTTACAGCTAACCAAGTGGATCTAAATAGGCTTATCAACTAAAACGGAAACCTCAATGAACTAAAAATGAGCTTTTCAGCTATCATTTCAGGCTATACAGATTAATTTTTCCTATTTGGGCAGTCTTTCTAGGTATCTTCCAGCTAATGTATTACTCAGCTAAAAGTTAGTAAGATTGTGCAGCTTTAGCTAAAATATATCTATCTACATTTTCCTATCAATATGTATCTAATCTAGCTACACATAATTTATAGACAAATATATTGATATATATCCACATACCACCTACAATTTGGGGAAAAAGTCTGAAAACTTAATGACACAAATATCAAAAAAAAGTTGACTTATTGAGATAATAACTAACAGACTAAGGCATCATACAAGGATATATATTTAGCACGATGTATTTAACTTTTCATTTTTTTCTGTTAAGTTGGGAGTCAAAGAATGGAACCCTGTTTCCAGAAGAATCACTGATGCATTTGGTAAAAAATGACAAATGAGAGAAGAGTCATCTGATGTAAAATACGTGATTGTCTTAAGATACACAAAATTTTTAATTTTTCTCAAACTTTTTGCTATTTAGCAAGCTACTCATTTCAAGAATTCCATAAAATCCTTTTTAAAAAGTCATGTACATTCAATCAACTGGTGATTCCAATCTTGGTTCAGCACACCCATCAATACTGGTTTTCATCATAGAGAAAGCTCATTCTCTGAAAATGCTTTGCATTTTTCTATAAAATATTTTGTTAAATCATTACAGATCTAACCAAAACAGATCAACATTTTCATGATATTGTTATATAACAATTCTCTTATTTTTTCTTTATAAATCCAGGTCAAACAGTAGGGGAAAAAAGAGGTTGATTTTTTTTAATTTACATAAAATTATCTAAATAAAATGGTATAACTTTTATAAAAACAGAAAGTTGCATTAATACTATTATATTCTGCCTAATACTCCATCACTCAGGCAAGAATTCTATAATAAATGTATTTTTTCAATTTAGATATTTTATCTGAAATTCATTATATGTTAATTTTTTAATACAGTATATTAATTCACTATTGGAATATTACTCTCCTAGAAACATATCTTAGAAAGTAAAGCATACATTTTTTTTCTGGCTCAGGATAGCATAAAAGAAGAAAAATTATGTTATTTCCATTGCTGTAATCAAAAACAGCTTATGAAACCTTCTGAAAATCTTATGTAATGTGGTAATTACAATGTGATATAGCTTTCATTTAAAAAACAAAGTGAGACTTCAATTTCAATTAATATGGAGGAACTGGTTCCCCACCCCGCTCCACCCCCCCAAAAAAATCCTCCTACAAGTAAAATAGCTTGATCAGGTGCAATGAGCTGAACTCAAATGAAAATCAGGGAAGATACAAAGGAGCAGAGAAGAAAGATGAAAGTACAAGCAATGGTAGTAAGTGTGAACTGAGGCTGGCGCTCCCGGGGCAGGGGGTGAACACGGGCTGGGAACAGGGTACGGGGTGGCAGTTACTTTCAGTAATCACGGACTTTGGGTTTTAAGGGCCACATGAATGGGAGACGATACCTTGAGTTATCTTCTGGCCAGGTGTTAAGAGCTGGAACTCATAAAGTACAACTCTTAAAACCAGCCTTGAATTTAGTTATAATAATACAAACTAAAGTGAACAAAAAGTTACACAAAAGTAGTAACCTGTTAGTAAACCTTTGCTCATGGCAGAATTAAAAGGAAAATTTGATTTTGAGATGACCCCACAGCTGAGTTTTCAAAAAATTCTCTCAGAGAGCTCTTAAATATTAGGTATAAGCATAGAGTGTAAAGGACCACGAGATTAAAAATAAATAAATGTTATAACGTTGAAACAATCCAATTTTTGTAGAAGAAATAGATAAATTTATTGAGGAACTGCTCCCACAAAATTCACCAGATCCAGCTGACCTCACAGAATTTTAGTAAATCTTTAAAAACTACATAGCTTAAAAATGTTCTATAAATTATTCGTCTACATTGAAAAGAGTGGAAAGTTCTCCTTTTAGGAAGTATAACACTGATACAAACAGAAATAGTACAACTAAAGGTAGTTCAAAAGGAATTCTTAACCAATATACTTATGGATATTGATACAAAAAAATCGAATAAAATATTAGCAAGAGGAATCTAGTATCACAATAGCAAAATAACATGCCATAACCAGTGGCAATCTATTCTAGGAACTCAAGGTTGGTTCAATGTTTGGAAATCAATCTATCAATATCACATACTATGAATACATCTAAGAAAGTATGTCACATGATTATCAATCATCTTCATATTACTGAGAAAGCCTTTAACAAAATCCAACATTCATTCATTAAAAACAAAAACAAAAACCTTGGGAAATCAGAAATTGAGGGATACTTTCTTAGCTTTAAGTCTCCTCTGTAAAATGAAAGGAACAATGGGCCACTTCCCAGGGCTCTATAAAGGTTCAAGAACACACAGCTTAAGTATTGGACACCCTTCCCTTTCTCTGGGGCATTTACATTTGGACAGATACGCTTTATTTTTTTTAACTTTTGGATTTTGAACTTTTATTTTTAGCTTATAGAAAAATTGTAAAAATAACACCAAGAGTACTCATTCACTCCTCATCTAGATTCTCCTAATGTTACTATGTTATATAACATGATTACAATGGTCAAAATCTGGAAATTAAAATTAATATTGTTAACTGGAAACCATATTAGATTTTATCAGTTTTCCATTAACGTGAATTGGACATTGTTGCTCCCATTTTACAGAGAAGAAACTGAGGCCCATAGAGGGAAAGGGACTTGGTCAAGGTCACCCTGCTAGGATGTAGGAAGGATCAGAGATCAGAAGGATCTGATCTCAGGATCAGAGCTGAGCTGATCTCAGTTCCTAACAGGCACCAGTGTTTCCTTCCTTGGTCCTCTGCAGAGGCTCTTCCCTCAGCCTAGAACATTCTTCCCTCCCTTTCATTCTTGGAGTCCAAATGCTGCGTCCACCAAGAAGTCTATCCTGACTATGCTGAGTGGTGCCCCTTTACCATGTACCAGTCTTTCCTCCAATGCGTTTGCTCACTTGTAAAGAAAAACAGCAAAAACACAATCTCAGTGCGTACTGTTAATAAGAGATATACCTAAATCATAAGGCATCACAAATTCTGAGAGTGAAAGTATGGAAAAAGCATTACACCCAAAAAGTAACTGGTTTCACTTTACCAAAGTCAGGTAATGCAGACATGAAGTGAAAAATCATTTATAGGAAGAAGACAAGATCACTATCCAATAAAATTTTTCGTCTCACAAGGAAGATATAACAACTCTCAACTAACATGGCATAGTCTGTGATAAAACTGTTCAATCGAAGAGGATAACAATTTCACCTTTCTGAAAAAACGGTATACTAAAGAGAGAGGAGTCCTATGATTATATTTATAGAACCCTCTACCTAAGAGCTAGAAAATATACTCTCACTGTAAACACAGAGAAAAAAAACCAATCATCTAATATCTATAGGGAAATTTTCATAAAAACCTCAAAATTTCAGGACAATATGGAACACATTTTCTTATCACTTCTGATTTGGAGAAAATGGAGTAGCTTATGTCTGAATAATTTCTTCACCAAGGGGAACTGAAAAATATGGGGAAAATCTATTGTAGGCATCACAGAGTAGAAGAACAGTCTAGAAGATCCAAGATTCTGGAGAGCAGAGAACCACAGAGAAGTGAATTCACCTTTCCCTGGAATATATTTGTCAAATGTGGGCAAAGTACAAGATTTCAAGTATCTCAACGTGTTTTAGGGAAAGGGCCAGGACAGGTGAATAGGACAGTCATTAAGTCCTTTCTGGCTGTTTCCCGGAGCAGGAGAGATGAGATAGGAGTCACGTGGGAATAAATTCCCTTTGAGTTGGGTGTGATAGAAAACTGGTCCTGAAATACAACGAGTTTTCCCTGAAGATATCTGTCAAAGTCTGAAGTTACAGAGAGCAAGACCATAAAATGCTAAGCAGAAATTCTTGATGCAACGGAGCTATGCTGATCAAAGCAGAGAAATGATCAAAAGAGAAAAGCCTACCAGTAACTCAGTTTAAAGTCCAAAATATAGCGTTACACCAGAGGAGTCAAAGCAGAGGTCGGGGAGGGAGGGAGGAAATTAACTTCAAACTTGCTTAGTCCCATGAGGTAGTTTAGATAATCAGCTCCATACCAACAAGCAGAGAAATGGTGGATTGCCTCTGGTCAAACATAATGTCATCAGGACCTCCCATAGTTTTAATTCAAACTGACCTGCACTCAGTCAAAACTTATTAGACTTTGCTAGGAACAAGACCATATGACCAAAATCAAAAAGGAAAACAAAAGATATTAGAAGCATGTCAATAATTCACGCAGACACTGGAAGCAAACTTTAAAATAACTGTTCTACACATTCAAGAAACAACATTAAAAGATAGGAAAATAGGATAAAACACATACTATGTTATCTACGTATACCAAACTCAAAAGCAGCCTGTAGTCAAGACAGTGACTATGACATGACAAGAAGCAACAGGAGGACATTTTCTGAGACCATGATCTAATCATGTTTTTTTTTTCCCCTTGATCTGAGTGCTAGATACATAGATAGGTTCACTTTAAGAACCAGTTTACAAGGCAGAAATAGAGAGACAGATGTAGAGAAAAAACATATGGACACCAAGGGGGGGAAGTGGCGGGTGGGATGAACTGGGAGATTGAGATTGACATATACGCACTACTATGTATAAAATAGATAACTAGTGAGAACCTGCTGTAGAGCACAGGGAACTCCACTGTACAGTAGAAACTAACAACATTGTAAAACAACTATACCCCAATAAAATAGAATACAATAAAATGTTAATAAGCCACACCCTTGTGATTTGAGCAATTTTCCATGTTATACTTCAATAAAATGTTTACTGAAAGAGAACTAACTAACAAGTAAGATCAATCAAAATGTAAAGATTTGGGAGTTAAGACACATAAATACTTGGTCACACCAATAAACACGTTTCTAAATACCTTTTCCATCAAAGACGTCTTAATGGTATTACAATATATTTCAAACTTATATAAGTACTATCAAAACTTCAGATGTAGTTCAAGTGGCACTTTTTGGGAATCTTTGAGCCTTATCTATTTTTAGAATGATTTATTTGAAAGAAGTGCTGAAAATTATTGCCTAAATATTTAACATAAGAAGTTTGATAACATTACGAAATTGGAAGAAAAAAATTGGTAAATGTGAACGTGAGCAGAAATTACACAAAAGAATAGAGAGTATTAAAAATGCTGTATCTTTGTTTATTTGGGAAAAAATAATAAACTAGACAAACCTCAGACAAGACTTTTAAAAAAGTTATGAGACATAAAGAATAACTACAGTTATAGTAGATATTAGACAAATTTTTACAGACTTTTAATAAAAAACATCTTTAGGCCAGCGCATTTGAAAAGTTAGATGATCAGAGTAATTTCCTACAGAAATATGCCAAAATGTATCAAATATATGTCCACACTCAATCAAGTAAAAAGTAATCTGAATATTTCTATAATTACAATTGAATTAATGGTTGAAAAGTATAGCTTTCTTGCAAGAGAGAGCGAGAGAGAATGAAAGAGACAGACAGACCCAGATGGTTTTGCAGGAAAAGGTGACACCCGTCTTTCCAAAACTATACCCAGGAAGAAGATGGAATTCTTCTTGCTCTTGTTGAGGCAAATGTAACTCCAGTGTCAAAATGAAAAATTAGATTAATAGGAAAAAAATAAGAATCAATTTCACTAATGAACACAGATACAGCATACCCGAAAGAAATAACAACCAAATCCAACAAGTTTTGAAAATGACACAATATCATGAACTCATGACCCATGCTAGAGATACAATTTTATTAATACTAAAATCTCTATTATTATTCACCAAAATAAAAGGTCAAAGATGAAAAACTGTATGTTATGCCAATAGAGCTCTAACATGTATTGAATAAAATGTAATACTCACTGAGGATAAAGATAAATTCTCTTTGAAAAGCAAAGCTTTAAAATAATCACATTATCTTTCATGTGATTAAGATCACATAAAAATAAATTAAACACTCAAAATCTGGAAAAAAAGTATAAGTTATTATTCAAAAATATTAACCAAGGTCTAAATAAATCAAGTTTCACCAATGGAAGACTCAATACCAAAAAGAAGTCCAATTTTCCCCCTTAATATCATTTGTTCAATGAAAATTTAATAAATATTCCAATAGAGATTTTTGTAGGAACTTGGCAAGCAGATTGCAGAATGTATATGAGAGAGCAAAGGGTCGGGAAAAGACAAGACTCTCAAAGAACAAGGTCTATGGCATTCCCTCAAAGAGAGTTTTATTAGCAAGCTATATTTATTGGTGAGCATTCTTAGTCACACAATACGTAATTTACATTAGTTTAAGGAGGAATAAATTTATTTATGAACACTGGAAAGCTCTCAGAATGACTGATATATTGAGAGAAAGAAGCTAAGGGCTAAGTGTCCAAGAACCACTTCCTAACTACAGACTCAGTCTGTTAAGGGTTACCTCTGACCCCGCACATAACGGGAGAAGCAAAATGCTTAATCTTTTAGAGAAATATCAATGTAGGAAGACAAAACACTCCCACACACACACACACACAAAGTATAAAATCACATCTTCCATTTGACACAAAAAGAACTATTAACATAGAGAAGTTTCAGCTTTCAAGAAGATATTCATACT
Source organism: Tursiops truncatus (assembly GCF_011762595.2). NCBI lineage: Eukaryota > Metazoa > Chordata > Mammalia > Artiodactyla > Delphinidae > Tursiops > Tursiops truncatus. The sequence continues at coordinate 82,046,259 of NC_047046.1, read as the reverse complement.
ACATTTGAATGACAAAGAATTCATGTCCATAAATTCATAAGAGATCAATTTATCCCCCCAAAAATTTGAAATGGAAAAGAGAAAAAAGAAAAATAGGTAATTCCAGAAGAGGAAATCTTAATGCCCATTAGCAATATGAGTATGTATTCTACCTCATTAGCAGTCAAGATAAACAAATTAAAACAAAATTACATTTTCCACTCACTTGATTAGCAAATATCTAAACACCTGACTATAATAGTACTGACAAGACAGAAGGAAGTGGGGACATTCAAACACTACTAGAGGAAGAATTGACTGCAAGAGTCACTCTAAAAAGTCATTAGACTACACCTAGTAAGTTTGGAGGTGAACATGCCCTAAGACCCAACCATAGATATATGGAAAAATATACAAAAATATATAAATATATACACAAGTATTTGCTGGAGCATGGTTTAAAATAAAACATTAGTAACCGGTGAAGTAACCATAGAACAATGACTAAATTTTATATGCATGTCATGCAATGTTATACAAGTGAAATAAGTTAACTAAATCTTTAACCATCAACATGAATAAATATCAAAACCATAGCAGTGAGCAAAATAAAAGCTGATTTCTGAATGACTTAATGCCATTTGTATAAAGTTTTAAAACATACAGAACAATATTAAATGGTTATAAAGGCATCTATACGTTACAACAGTTTAAAATCACACAAAGGAATGAAAAATACAGGAGAGTGTTTAGTTGTAAGGATATATTTCGGAGGAGATCGAGATGGCAAAGGGGTAGAAGTAGGGCTTCAACTGTAATTCTGATGTTTCATTTCTTAAGTTGGGTGAAGTTACCTTAGTGCTGGTTACTAATATTGTCCATACATATTTGCACTTTTGAAATAATATGAAGAATGAATAGTGCCACATTACTTCACTATCGTAGTGTGATGACTTGTAAGTATATATTTTTGAAAAGTTTTTGTCAAACAACTTCTACACGCCTTGGCTTAAATAGAAAGAGAGAATATGTACAACACCCAGGAGGATAGAGAAGGCAGCTCACCATCCAAAGCTCAGGCTGCCCTGGTTGCTTCTAAGAGCTGAGGGATCAACGTCTCAACACAAGTTGAAACCCACCCATCCCCGTGAGCTGGAAAGCTCTGATCTAGGAAACTGGCTACCCTACCAGAGCTGGAGTACCACATCAACAGATTAGATGTCTGCTCTGTAGACTCAGACATCTGATGGTTAAGCTATCCAAGGGTCAGGGTCAGGCTAAGGGTGATCTCCTGGACATAGACACAGTACCCCGACTCACAAAGACTATTGGGAAAAAATCAGCACACCCATCAGCTTATTGCTTTGTAGATACAGGACTATTAACCTGTTTATACAAGCATGCCCCCTGAGCAAGGGTAGTCTCTGACCCTGAAAAAACCTGGAACAGTAATAAAAATCAGTTTTCTGGGTAGCATGGAATCACGGCAGGTTGAGTTATTTGAAAAATTCAATGGTTAAAAACAATGACTTTGGTAGCCTGACAGCCACAGTCAGAACACTGACTTAGTCTGTCTCTGTAAGAAACATTTTCTTTCCGGCCAAGGCCAAGGCGATTCTCTTCAGATTGAATGGACCTATCCAAGGATGAGATCCTGCATGGTGACCCTTCCTGTGCGACTCCAAGCCCTAGAAGGCACATTATTACGCTTTTAAATAAGGAAGAGACTGCAGGAACCCCAAAGTTCCCATTTATTCTCACAAAAAGTGATAAGATTTGCTTCAACTTTAACCCAAAAAGGCAGTTGTTTTGTTCATTATTTCATGATATCAATTCCTCTGCTCTATGTCCCTAAAAATATCAGGTTTAATATAACGTTAATTGGGTATAGACGTAGATTGGTAACAATGATTTGAGCTTTCCTTAATCCATGGTAACAGCTGCATGTTTGTCCTGCTACACTTAACACAGCGGGAGTTTTCTTTATTCAATATTCCTAGATATGAATTTTATATCAAATATTGTAATTAAATTATTTGTTACACATTCTTATTCTAAAGGAGACCTATTTCTCAAAAACTAGTTTTTATTTCTTGAATCATTAAGAAATTTAAGTGAGACATATACCCTCATCAAATGGAATTATATTAATAGTTACACAATCACAATTATGTTCCATGCAATATTCAGCAGTTTCTCATAGAGAGCAATTACTACAATTATTACTCAGACACTTGTTTTTTCTACCTCCTACTAGAGGGATTCATGTAGTATTATTCTGCATTCTCTAAACCCTAAGTTAAAATAATTAACTTCTAGTAGGTGACAGTGAACTGCAAAATCAATACTCTGTGAGACTCCAGTATCATAACAATATGTGACACTGTTTACTCGGCACTCATTTAATTTCACTGTGTAAATGACACTTCCTTTCCAACATCACTTAGTGAATAGATATCTAGCTACTGTAGCGTTTGACATTTGACCAACATTGAATATTAAGAGCTTTTCCTCAAGTGCAAGTAATTCAGCATAAATAAATTATCTAGAGGACTGGTAACACCAAAGAACGCAAGGTTGGGAGATCAGGTACTAGCAAGCATGTTGATTTTTAATATTTTCTAAGAAAATGGATTATATTCAAAGATTTTATGACTTTTTTAAAAATTACAAAAATGTTGAATATTTCCGTGTATTTTATATATACATATACACTTTTTCTTAATACTTATATAGTGCTAGTCTATGGGACACCAATTAATTTATTCAATATTCTATGGTTAAATTCAGATTGTTTTACATTTAAATTATTAAATAAATATTATACTTAAATGACATATGGATCTAGACAACAATTATCAAAGAATGCTAAATCATTAGGTGACATAGTGTTGAGGAAATGATGGTCCTGGTCCTGCGACCTTGGAACACTAATCAATGTTAGCATCATTTTTTTTGGGGGGGGGGGCTTGCAGGATCTTAGTTCCCCAACCAGGGACCAAACCCGTGCCCCCTGTAGTGGAAGCATAGAGTCCTAACCACTGGACTGCCAGGGAATTCCCAATGTTAGCATCATTAAAGGTGATACAATCAGACATTTTGTACTTCATGCAACAGAGAAGCAACAGAAATGTTACAGAACCACCTGTGAAGTATTCTAAAAGTTTAGTCTCAAATCTAACCAAGCATCTAAATCTTTTCAAATTTACAGGAAATACAAGAGTAAAGGAACAATTTAAGTGACATCCCACAGAAACTATTGGCCAAATCCAGGATGAAGGACAGTCTTACAGGAATAAAGAACCTGGTTTTTCCAACAAATCATTGGCATTAAAAAAAAAAAAAAAGGAGTGCTGTTATAGGAAGAAAGAGACTTATAAGATGTAACAACCACAATGGTGATGACTTTAGATTCTTATGAGAATGGGCAGCACTTTGAAAAATAGGATGAATTCCATATGAACTGATTATTAAATATTTATAAAGACAGTATGAATACTTCTAGAATGTCGGGGTATGGTAATGACATGGTGTTTGTTGTGTTTTTTGTTTTTTAAAGACCTTACAACTTAGAGATGCATGCTGAAAAGTCTACTGCTTCAGTGATGTGTTGTCTGGGATGTGTTTCAAAATACCACGGAATAACAAAGATGCATATGCACAGATAAAAGTTAGCAAAGTACTGATATTTGATGAACTGTGGGTATATGAGAGTTTATTATAGTTTTCTAATCTTGTACATTTGAAACTTTTCAGAGGTTACAATGTTATGACAACTAATTTTGTATGAATGTTTTTGAGTATTTGTGGGTTACTTATTTTGGATAAATTCCTAGAAACTGGACTGCTGAATCAAAAGGAAAGTACTTCTTGAGATCATTACATTTTATAACACAGTTTATCAGTCACACGCAGAAATCCCTATAACCCTTATTAAAGGATTGTTATGACTTGACTGAGCCTCTCTTTTTATTGTTGAACAACGTAGCTACTATGTTGACTTGTAAAACTACTTTATTAAGAATATCAACCTTCTGCCTGCCTCATACTTTACAAAAACTAACTTACTTTAACATAAGCATTTAAACTTGTCTATGCATTCTTCCAAACCAAGAGGAGCTTAGAAATGTTCAGTAATATTTACCCATCTTCTCCAGTTTACTACCTGCTATTAGGATCACGACTCGAAAGTGATCAGATATTCAGAATCTTGCCTGGTACTATTGACTAGGCCTTGGTATTCCTTGTTGAAAATAAGCAGTTTCACAAAACTTTAGTATCAGAGCGCCATTTAGTGACCAAGACGGATCAAATAAAAACAAGACCAATCCACAAAAGTATATGAACACAGGAAAAACTTTGTCCAAGTCACAAAAATGATCAAACATCATTTGATCTGACTAATATGCATGATTACTACTTTTCTGCCAATTACATTTTAGTCAAGGTTTAGTTTTCTCTCCTTGTAGATAAGGTATATGAAGACACACAATTATAGTATTACCTCAATTCCAATTCAGAGCAAAGCCCCACTTCTTTAAACCCTCCTGTCCCCAAATCAGCCAATAATCCTGAATCTTCTAATAGGTCCTTCCCAATACCCTCCTTATTAAGACATCCCAGGGACTCCAAGATATGTGTTCCCATGTTGCAAAACATAGTAAATGAAATTTTTCAACTACAGGTGTGCTCCTGGTGATTTATAGCTGTAGGAATTTGTCAAAAGTCATAACTGCTGCAGTGTTATAGAGTTTCTTCATCATAATTTCACCTAATATGTACTTCCTTTATTTTTTAGTGATTAAGATGTTAACACATATAGCATTCATTTTACTTTTAGTTTTTAAAGAATTTTTTCCAAAATGATTTAACTAATTTTAATGTATTGAATCATATTCCTTACTATTAATTTGTTTTCCATATTTATCATGTCACCTCAAAAACAGTATTCCTCTCACTAAAGTATCAGGAAAAAAATGAGTTACACACTTTTGTGTGTAAATCTAAAACTCTGAAATTTAGCTTAGTTTGATAGTAAGCAATTAGATATAAACGAAACAAAAATATACATACACACACACACACACATATATACACTGAAGCATTTTCTTAAAAAAATCAAGACTATGCCCCCCTGGGAATGGAGATGCATTAATACCTAAAATGTTGAAAAAGTCAAGATTTTTTTTGCTTACTCCTGACACTTTCATGTGCTCTTATGCCTGGATGGCTTTGCCCGCGTTTTCATTCTTCTACCAAGAAGGCACTCCCTTCTCTGTTCATCAAGTTAACTCTTAGTCATCATTCAGCCTCAAGTTTAGGCAACACCATCAGTGAAAGCTGGTCTGGGGGTTCCTTCTCTGTGTACTCACAGCATAAATCACACCCTGAAGGACTTGCCTTACCCATCTGTCTCCAACTCATCAATAACCTTATCAGAATGTCTCATCATGTTGCTTTACCCAAGGTCAGGCGAGAAGGAGGGATGCAATGCATGTTCACTGATGCTATGCAGTGTTTCCATGACTGTGAGTCTGGTTAATGTTCACTGATGCTCTGCAGTGTTTCCATGACTGTGAGTCTGGTTAGAGATTTTGGGAATGACACCAGGTAAGGAAGATACTATTCCTGCAGACCTCTGTGCATTGTCAATACTTTGTCAGTTTATTACATTCACTGCAGGAGCAAGATTCCCCTCCCATTTGAAGGTCTAATAAGATAAGTTAGACGACCTAGAAAAAAATGATCTAATAAAGGGAAGACTTTACTGCCATCAAATCATAATTGAGAGAGTAATGATTTGCGATTCTGTACCAGTCAACCAGAGATTCCTTTGCAAAAGTGGACATCAGGCCTGTTTATATGGTATATAACAGCAGACGTCTGGCTGCAGGCATCTTCCAGAAACAGGAGAAGAATGCAATCACTGAAGAGATGAGCAGAGGGTACATGGTGAGGGAGGAGAGTCTGCCCTTCTCCGCTCAGGTGTCAGATGAGCAAGTCTTTGTTCTGAGTCTGGAGCCTTATGGTTTTCTGCTTGTGTCTCACTGACCTCCATAAATATTTGCTGAATTTGTCAAGAAAATGACCTTTCAGATCTGGCCAGGGTGTCCGGCCTATAACCTTCCTCTTATAAGATTTTTCTCAGCGAAGAATTTTTGTTTCATCTCCTGAATTGCCTCAGGGCACTGCCAGCAGGTTTTTGCCTGTTTAGCCAAGCAATTATATCTAGCCTTTAGTGAGAGGTATTATTATTTTTTTCACTGGTGTTACTATTTTATAGCTTTACTGTATCACAACCATATTATTTTTTAAATTATATTTTATTATACATGAAGAAGTATTTCACTGGTAGTCCAAAATACACAAAGCATCATTACTTTTTTTGTATGCAGTTAGCGCTGAAAACACCAATTTATCTTTCCCAAATTGATTTCACATTTCACCTCAGGGTCTTCCTTTCACAAAAATGTCTATACTCTAGGGAAGGTTCATAAACACACACCTGTTAAGGTTACACGTTCTAGAAACACTTCCACATATTGGTGAAGGACACTCTCATCCATCCTATTGCTTAAGTGAAAAAATCTGGAATTTCTCGCAGTGTTTGCTCCCTCGACATCTTGTCCTAACCCAATTCCATCGTCAGAACCCAAAGGACACAAAACCTCCAGAGAGATATCACAGCAATCTTCTGTCCTCTTCATGTGTAAGCATCACAGCATTTCAAGCCATTTGGACAACAGACGTTACCTCCTAACTCATCTACCCGTTGCTACTCAAACAAATCACAAAGTCATCTTGTAAAATGTGAGTCAGCTCAAACCTCAGGTTTTCCTTAGAATCTTTCAATGGCATCTCAGTCAATTTTCATAAAGTCTAAACTTGTCACATAGCGTATACAATACCCTCCATGATTCGTCCCAAGCCCACCCCTCCAACTTCACGACTCCCATTCTTCTGGAGCTACACACCAGGCAAGATGCGCTGGTTTTCTTTCTCTTATTATATCCACTTGTAAAGTTGGTCCTGCCTTATGATGTTAGCATTCATCACTTCTTCAGCTCAAAGCGCTCTTGCCTTATCAATGTCTCGACTCCAGGATCACTTCCTCAGGAAGAACTCCCTGACAACCCAGACTCAGCCAGCCTCCCATGCTGGTTGGTCTCTCTTTTCACACATCCACTCCTTTTCTCATTATTCCCATTCCTCCTTTCTTCAAAACGAGATTTTTAAAAACATTTTTACATTAAAAGTTGAAAATGACCAAAAAAATGATTAAAAAACAAGCAACTTGTAGACTCTTGGATTCTGCTCCATTGCATAATTTTACTTTCTTAACACCATTCAAAAGCCAGTAAAAAGCAAAGATCTCCTGCAACGCAATTGACTGTGCTCTGAACACAGGGACATAACTGCTATGGGAAAGAAAAACATGGGTATTTATGCTGATGGCAGAGATGCAAATCTACAAATTAAACATATAAACAAAGTTTACCTTTTTTTATGCTTTATAGCCTTGAATAAGTGTGTTTGGTTGAGATGATCAGGGACAGAAATTCAGAATATAGCGGGAGAAATAAGCAGGGACAGATTCCATCTCATGAATGTAAATACAGCAAACGGGATTAACACTTAAAAGAAGTAAGGCTATTCAAATGCCTCTTAACATATACTTTTCTCTAAATAGGATATTTTATGTGTTTTTTTGGTAATCACAAACACCTTTATTTCACTCATCTGCAACCTTTATCTTCCCTCCACTGCACCTTATCACTCCCGCAGGTAACCAATGTCAGCAAAACTTTCTGCTAGCTTATAGAATTGTATGTTTATTCACAAAGACACACACTTCGCCATGTTTTATAAAATTAGAAATACCATGTTCACAGCTGGGACTCGTGCTTTTCTCAATTAATAGTTACACAAGAGAACTCCCTCCAAAACAAGATGACAGTTCTAATTCATTCACTTTATTTTCTTCATAATATTCCATTGTATATAAACAGGTATCCCTTACTTTTCAAAAGTTCATTTTATGCCACTTAGTTTTCATGCAAGACCCACATTAGTACCTGTCTTGCTAACCAAAAGAAATCCACAGAGGATTTTCACTGTTAGGAAAAAAGCAGGAATCGCATTCAGTGTTCATTGGTCTTGCAGCGAGCCCTGACAGAGGCAGCTCGCGCCTGAGCAGTGAGCGGGGCCCCGCCAAGCTCCTTCCCTGGGAACGATACTCAGCATTGAGCCGCAAGAGCTTTGTACTGTGTCTGTGAGCATCTGTGCTTTACCTCCATTTACTCTGTGTATCTGTTAGCAAGATGCAGCCTACGGTGATTGCTTCTTTGCTTTTGTGCCATTTCGACTACGGAAAGGTCTCAAGAGAGCACTCTGCTTTCCGATAGTGGGGAAACCTCTGTATTCCACAATTTATGTCCCCATCCATTATTAGGGGTCCCTAACTGTAGTTTTTGGTTTTTCATTACACTGTATCTTTGTATAGTGGTCTTCAAGGGGTCTGCATATGGGACAGATTCACAGAAGTAGAATGACTGATTATTGCTTTTAATTTAAATAAATACTCCCATATTGCATTTAAAGAAAGCTGTAATAATCTTTAACCTACCAATGTAAAAAATATTTTTGTATATATTCCAATCAATAATGTTACCTATAAGTATTTTTGATATCTAATTTTATATAAATTTACACTTAGAGCTACTGGTAAGGTTTTTATCTTTTATATATTTTTTTATAGTCAGACTTCAACCTTAATGAATTTCCTGCTCAAGTACTTACCCAATTTCTCATTGATTCATTTGTATTTTTCTCAATTTGTAAGAGCACTTTGCAGCATGATTACTGTTATTATTAATAATTTTAAAGCTTTGTCATGTATTTACAAATATATTTCCCAATCTCTTGATTTTTCAATTGATTATAATTTTGCTCATCATGGTTGCTTTCTGTCGTTGTTATTTTAGTTTTTATTTAAATTGTACTATTCACTCCCATGTGTAAGGCTATGTAAAATTGAAAGGATATCTATTCTGAGGTCATTTATCTACAGGGATCACAGGTATGTGGGCAGAGCACAGGTTCCCTTGTAGAGCTTGGACTAGACACGGCCTGTCATACTGGCAGACACTAGAATCGGAGGGAAGCACGAGAACTTGGCCTTTGACAAAAGGTAGGAACAACTCCCTCCAGGTTTCAACCCTAGCATTCCATCATTTACAGTCTTTGTATTCTCAGGAAGTTTCTATAAGTAGCTGAAATTTTTAAAAATATTTCTGTATAATTAGTTCCACTCACTGATGAATTAGATACATATTTTTCAGTTCTATAAATCAAGGCAATCACTCATCTCTAACACATAACCGATTCTGGTCAGGAAGAAAGTCTAGCTCCAATTATTCCTAAGATCATTATACACGCCAGAAAATCTGTGAGAGTTCCAATTTTAAATATTTTGCCCTATTGTTATTAAAAGCACGTTTGGACTTGTCAGAAAATGAGCTCTGGCATTTGGTTCATAAAGTATGTGCAATGATTCTAAAATCACATTTTTCTTGCCCTAACATTTGGTTTTACAATGATGATGAAAATATACAACTCCTCAATTCCTCAGTTACTTAGGAGTCTACTCATTATGAATCAAACCCATGCTGGTGAACACACAAGGCCACGCTAAAGGATCCTCTAATAGTGAAGACTTACTCTTGGCTAGATTATACTTCAGTATCCATTCAGGCCAAAATAATATTGTCTATATTCTCTGATGCACCATTCTGAGTCATCACATAAGTGCTCATTTAAGAGCTTAAATAATTCAAAGCTCATTTTTACTTTGCCCATCAGAGACATTATAGTTCTTTCCTCTGCCCAAGTAAGATGTCCCACGATCACAGTGAGAATACAATTTAGGCTTCCAAAAATTTGAGGTAGACTTTGATACTGGCTCCTAAAAAGGTGCTTGTGAGACCTCTTAAGGTCATATTTGGGTTCTGCCCCCCTTTATAAGATTGTTTAAAATAGGTACCAGCTCTATTGAACAGAAGTTTAAAAATGTACTGAATATCACACTCCATCAGTAGATTTTTGATTTCTTAAAATTCTCTACATAAGTAGGATAAATAAATTATGCCACTAATAATTATTAGAAATTCAGGTAAGAGTTTCAATCATATATGTATTTTTTATTTTATAAACATATGGTTACAGGACTCAAGAAGATGTAAACCCAAACTTGCCAATTATTCTTTCCTACCAAGATGGTGCCTGCGTACTGGCCAGAAAGACAGAAGTCCCTAGGGACCCAAGAATGTCTGGCACACCCACCAAAACCTTGTCTTCCAAAGTGTTCAGCAAGAAGGCCGGGGTCAAGATCTAGAGGCTGGGGTGGAGGGAGATTGAGATTCTCCTTGAGTTTTTATTCCCCAACAGACCACCACTATTCCTTTCATTGTAACTTATTTTTCAACAAAGAGTTCTCTCTCTCTCTCTCTCTCTCTCTCTCTCTCTCACACACACACCCACAAAGAAACTCAACTGCAACAATGAACCAATTCGAATATTAGCCTACACACCAGTATTCTGAGTACTGTTAAAAATATATATATCATACAACTTTATTGAATGGAGCCAATAAGAAGTAGGAACTTCAGTTTCAACTGTGTCTTCATATCCCTATCATTTCTTCTCTGTTTCCCTAACCATTTATTTCTTCCATTATGGAGGCTCTTAGTTTAGTGATTGAAAATATGGACTCTATAACATGGCTACTGGGTGTAAATCCTGGTAAAACGGCTCAACTGTATGGCACAGGGTAAACTGCTTGTCGTAAGTTTCATATGGAAATGGAATAATACCTACTCATCAGGTTGTTACGGGAGCTATTTGACATAATCTATGTACATTCCTAGTTGAAGGTCGGGCACAGAGTATATATTCCATATATTGCAACTATATTTTTCTCTCATTGTCCACTTACACTCCTCCTGTTCTTCTAAAAAAATCCAATCCCAGTAATTTACCGCATGCTAAAAACATTACCCTGCCTTACACTATTTGCACAGAAACAACATCTCAGATTCCCTTGTGACTTTCTAGCATTCGAATCCGTATGCTCTTCCCTCCTACTCATTACAAAGAGCTGGTCCTCAATGTGTCTTCCACTCTTGCTCCTTGTCTGACCACCCAGGATCTCCAAGATCTTATCTTTTATTCTTATCTTTAGCTCTCTCACTTTTTTTTTTTTTACACTTTTATTCTCATTCCCCCTCCTCCTGTCTGTCTGTCCGTCTCTCTCTCCCCTGGCCCTAATCTCCACTGACACAGTCCTCATTAATATTTCCCCAAATCTCCTGTTGATAAAGCCATAAACACTATCCGACTTTAATTGACCTGCAGCATTTTTGTATTAATATTTTCTGCTCATCCTTTTGAGTGTCTCTTGCAGTTACCATGTACTCTATCAATCACATAAGTATTGTTTTTACTCTAATTCCTCTCTGATTTTCACAGTTGCACAAGAATGGGGACATATTGGTGAACAAAATAAAAATCCCCTACTCTCATGGAACTTACGTTACACGAGTGAGGTGGTAAGTGTAATAAACAATGAGCATAACAAGTAAGAATATTATGTAATATGTCAAATGTGATGTTTAGTATAAAAACAGAGCAGAATAAGGGGTATTAAGAATGTTAAGGTAGGAGACATAATGAACACAGGAACATTTTCCCAAAGCTGGGAGGAGGAGAGGGAGTGAGACTTATGTCAACCTTGGGGAAAAGCATTCCAGGAAAAGGATACAAATGGTGAAAAGCCATAAGGCGTATGCCTAGGAGGTGGATTTCTTTTTTTTTTTTTTAGAAAATTAAAGATTAGTAACATGAATGATGCCAGTGGGACTGGAGTAGAAGTTGAATAGAAAGATACCACAGTTGTAGTAGTAAGAGATGACATGAAGCCAGATAATGCAGAATCATTGTATTAATTTCGAATTTCAAACGTCATCTGCGAGAATGGAAAGCCAGTGCAAGATTGCAAGCTGGCAAGTGGCAGGACTGACTTGTTTTTAAAACAATTACTCTGGCTGCTATGCTGAAATAGCTCGGAATGGGGTGTGAGTGACAAGATTCTGAGAAGGAACAGAAGCTACTGCAATCATCAAGGCAAAGGGTGATATTGGTTCTGACCAGAGTGAAAACAGAGGATGTTAATCAGAAGCGACACGGGTCTCGATGTTTTGAAAACCCAGTAGGATGCTTAGGCAGATTAGATTTTGGTGTGTGGAACAATGGAGAAAGTCAGGAATTACTCCTTTGGGGGGATTTCTTTCTTTCCAGCATCACTGTCCATTAGGTCGTTGCTACCTTACTAGTCCTACAAATGATTCATGGATTATTCTCTTTCTTGTAGTTGTGGAGGAGTTTTTATGAAAAAATGTCCTACCCTTAATGGAAACAGATGAGAGCCTCTCTCTCTGCAAGTCCCCCATAGCTGGTCTAATATCTCAATTTAGATGTGCAACTACTTGGAATATGGGTCTCAGCTAAATAAGGAACAGGGAAAATGCCAATTTCCTATTACCCGTTTGCTTAGTTCTAGGTGTCTTGGTTAATGTGTGTGTAAATGTATTATGTGTGGATAGACATGCACGTAAATGTGTATAACATACACACGTGTATATATGCACATTTTAAAATGGCTACCTAAATGCAAGTTCCTTAGAAATTCCATTGTATTAATTTTTTGTTGTTGTTCAAAACAAATTCTGTCAATATATCATGAACCTGGTCTCTTTCGGAGAACATTAGAAACATTGATCATGTCAATAAAATAATAAATAGACCAATTATTTCATATAAACTCAGAATTTTAAGTACTCCTGCAACTGGATCAGGAATAAAAAAGTAAAGTAACTTTAGCCCTGGAATTTATAATAATAATTAAACCATATGTTTTGTCAAAATAATATTTTCTAAGAGATTACAGTTCAACTTTCACATCTTCAATTCTTAATAGAAAAGGAGAAGACTTCTTTAAGGTGGACCATCCCCTTGTTTCTTAGATGGGAGACTCATTGATCTATTTTAGCAACAAGATCTATAATGAGGTAAGCAAAGACAAAACCCAGAGCTCTGAAGCATATGCAGCTGCATATTAATGACTGCATCTTTTACATTCTGCCTAAAGTTCCCTATCTGTAGAAAGTTGCATAACCACTGTCAAAGAGATTTAAAAGGCTTCCATTAATTTGCAATGGCAGCAATTAGCAGCAATGATGCTAAGCCTTGCTAGATTTCAAGCTGTCAGTGTCTGGTCATTTAAATTTTTTTTTTTTAATAAATCTGCACTATCACCTGGTGAAACACATTTATATAGATGAAAAATATTTTCGTGGGTAAACATTTCCTAGATACCTAAGTATATTTATAAATGATATTTGAGGTCACAGATTTGAACCCATGAGGTATATAATGACCTTGTAAAGGAAGGAAATATCAAATCACATATGAGAAATACTTAAGAAATAGAAAAATACGTTAGAGATCAAAATCACTGAAGTCACAGAAATAGTAATCCACTGGGTTAGAAAAATCCTGTAGTGAAGTTATGGCATGAAGGGGAAGCATAAGATCAGCTGTCAGGAGATCAGTTAGAGCACTTGCCCTACTAAAAAAATGTGTTGCAGTAAGCAAATCCCATTTCCTACGGTCATCAGGTTTTCATCTGACAGATTCTGAAGCTGAATTAGAAAATATTTTCGCATAAGAGTGGCATAAGCAAGATAGCAGAGTAGGAAATCCTGGACCATTCTTAGCCCCCAAATCACACAAATTCAGCAAAAATTCACAAACCTCCTCTGAGGGAAACCCAGAAATTAATTGAAAATCTCCTGCATCCAAGAAGAACACAAGCACCAGACTCAATGAAGTTGGCAGGAAGATTCAGGACACTCTAACTGGAGTCGCTGCCCCCACTGCATTGCCATAGGAGATTCTATAGCTCTCAGCTTCACCCAAGAGAGGGAAGGGCTTGATCTGTGCACCCAGAGTCCTAACTTCACCAAAGAATGAGCATGTGTCTCATCAATCCTGTAGATCTGAGGTCTGACACAGCCTGACCACCCAGTGGAGAACAGAGGCAGTAGCTAGTAGATATAATATACCCTCCCCCATGTATAACACAGAAGAAGTGAATAAAAAATTCCAGCTCCCAGCTTCTCCTTGTGGAGGAAAAGATTGATCCATGCATCCAATACCACAAACTGGTATCTGACTTGCTAGTCTTGGAGCTCTGGTGAGTCCAACACAGTCTAACCACCTGGGGGAGGACAGAGATGGCAGTTTAGACATTAGACAACATATTTCTCCCCCAGCTCAGTGCAGAGTAAGTGGGAAAAGACCATAGTTTCCTACTTCTCTGGGAGGGAAGGATTTGACAGAGGCCTTCAGAAGCTCTGGCCAGACAGAATGATGAAGGTCTTCTCCTGAGCAAAGTCCATCTATAAAGACAGAGAGGTGCCTGCTTTGTCTAAGGTGCAGACACTTCAACAGTGAGTCAGGAAAAATGAAGAATAACAAAGATGTTCCAAACAAAGGAACAAGATATACCTTTACAAAGTGATTCTAATGAAATACATATATTTGATTTACCTGACAGAGAATTAGAAATAACTATTATATAGATGCATGCTTACTAAAGTTAAAGACAGCAATGCACAAACAATGTGATCATTTCAAAGAGACAGAAAGTATTAAAAACAAAAAAATTATCAGAAAGAAATCACAGACCTAAAGTAGATAATACTGAACTGATACATTCACTATAGGGGTTCAACATCAGACTCGATCAAGCACAAGAAAGAATTAGTGAACTCAAAGACAAGTAATTGGAAACAATTCAGTCAGAGGAGGAAAAAAGATGAAAAAGAATGAAGAAAATTTAAGGGACTTATGAATACCATCAAAAGGAACAATATGCACATTACAGAGGTCCCAGAAGGAGAAGAGAAACCAACAGAAAGCTTATTCAAAGAAATAATGGCAGAGCATTTCTCAAATACGGGGGAGGAAATGGAGACCCAGATCCAAGAAGCCCAAGATACACTATATAAGAAATCTATGCTGAGGCACATTATAATCAAATTGTGAAAAGACAAAGAGAATTTTGAAAGAAGCAAAAGAACTACTTGTCATATACAAGAGAATCCCTGTAAGACCATGAATGGATTTCTCCGCAGAAATCTTGCAGGACAGATGGGAAAGGGATAATATATTCAAAGTGCTGTATAAAAAAATAAACAAAAGAAAACATCAACTAAGTATACCTGTCAAAAGTGTCCTTCAAGAATGGAGAAAGATTTTCAGACAAACAAAAGCAAGTGAGCTGGTCGCCACTAGAACTGCCTAACAAGAACCGCTAACAGAAGTTCTTCAAGTTGAAAACACACGATGTTAAACAGCAACATGAGAGCATAGGAGAGTATGAAAGTTAAAAGTAAATAGATAAACACAGAATACTGTATTACTGTAATGGTGGTGGGTAAATCACTTATAATTCTAGTATAAAAGTTAAAAGAAAAAAGTATTAAAAATAACTATAACCAAAATATATAAAAAGATAAGCAATATGAATAGATTATGACAACAATAACAAAGTAGGAGAGAACAAGTTAAACCGTAGAGATTTTGTACGCAACTGAACTTATCATCAGCTTAAATTACAGAAAAATAGACTTATAATTTATTATGTGCCAAGGTAACCACAAAAGAAAGAGAATCACACATATTGATGCAAAAAAATTAACAGAACACAAAGGATGACAGCAAAGAGACAAAAAGATACAGAACTAAAAGGTTAACAGAAAAATGCAAAATGGCAATAGTGAGTTCTTCCCCATCAATAATTACTTTAAATGTAAATGGATTAAACTCCCTAGTCGAAAGACACAGTAGCTGAATGGATAATAAAACAAGACTCAACTAAATGCTGAGTACAAGAAACTCACACCAGATTTAACTCACACCAGGACACATGTAGTCTGAAAGTGAAGGAATGAAAAGAAGATATTTGGTTTCAGTGGCCACCAAAAGAGAGTAGGGATGGATCTACCTTTATCAGACAAAATAGACTGTAAGTCAAAAATTGTCGTGAGACAAAGAATATTATACAATGATAACAGGAAAATATAACAAGTATAAATATATATGCATCCAATTACAGAATAACTATATCTACAGAGCAAACATTGACAGAACTAAAGGGAGAAATAGACAGCAATAAATAATAGTAGGAAACTTCAGTATAGATCATTTTCAATAATGGATAGAAAATCCAGATTGAAAATAAAGAAACAGGGCTTCCCTGGTGGCACAGTGGTTAAGAATCAGCCTGCCAATGCAGGGGGCACAGGTTCAAGCACTGGTCAGGGAAGATCCCTCATGCCACGGAGCAACTAAGCCCGTGCACCACAACTACTGAGCCTGCACTCTACAGCCTGTGAGTCACAACTACTGAGCCTGCATGCTGCAACTACTGAAGCCCACGTGCTTAAAGCCTGTGCTCCACAACAAGAGAAGACACTGCAATGAGAAAGCCCACACACAGCTACGAAGACCCAGTGGGGAGGGGAGGGGAGGAAAGAGGAAAAGAAAGAAACAGCAGACTTTAACAACACTCCAGGCCAAATGGACTTAACAGATGTATACAAAAGTTTCCACCCAACAACACCAGAATGCATATTCTTCTCAAGCACACACAGATCATTCTCCAAGATACAGCATATCTTAGGTTACAAAACAAGTCCCAACAAACTTAAGATTAAAATCACACCACGTATCCTTTATAACCACAAAGGAATAAAACTAGAAATCAGTATCAGAAGGAAAACTAGAAAGTTCACCAATATGTGGAAATTAAACTACACACTCTTGAACAACGATTGGGTCAAAAAAGAAATCAAAAAGGAAATGAGGAAATAACTCAAAACAAAAACACAGCATACAAAAGTTACGGGATGTAGAAAGACAGAAGTTCATACTAATACCTACATTAAAAAAGATTCCAAACAAAATGCTAAAATTCATACCTCAAGGAACTAGAAAAAGAACAAACTAAGCCCAAAAGTACAAGGAAGTACAGAATAGAACAGAAATGAATGAAACATAGAATAGAAACACAACAGAAAAAATCAATGAAACAGGTTTTTTTTTTAAAAGATAAACAAAATCGACAAATCTTTAGGTTCACTAAGGTAAAAAAGGCGATTCAAATAAAATCAGAAATGAAAGAAGAGACATTGCAATCAGTGCCACGGAAATAAAAAAGATCATAAGGCAAAGTTATAGGTCAATATACTGGATAACCTAGAAGAAATGGATAACCTAGCAATATACAGCCTATTCAAGACTAAATCATGAAAATATAGTCTCAAAAGACTTAAAACTAGCATAGAGATTAAATCAGTAACTGAAAACCTCCCAGTAAAGAAAAGCTCAGGACCAAATGACTTCATTAGTGAATTCTACCAAACTTTCAAAAACTAATTAATACTAAGCCTTCCAAAACTCTTCCAAACAACTGAAGAGGAGGAAACACTTTCAAAACATATCATCTACATTTAACTGAAAAAAATAGTAACCCAATTAAGAAACGGGCAAAAGTCTTCGCTAGACATTTCTCCAAAGATGACATACAAATGGACAACAGATATATGCAAAAATGTTTAATGTTACTCATCATCAGGGAACTGTAAGTCAAAACCACAATGAGGTGTCAGCTTACATCTGTCAGGATGGCTATTATAAAAACTGAAAAGACAACAAATATTGGGGAGGATGTGAAGAAACTGGAATCCTGCACACTGTGAGAATGGAAACTGGTACAGCCACTGTGGAAAACAGTACAGAGGGTCCTGAAAAGTTAAAAAGAGAATTACCTAATGATCCAGAAATCCCACTTCTGAGTATTTATCAAAGAGAACTGAAATCAGAATCACAAAGAGAGGTATTAGCACGCCTATGTTTCTTGCAGCACTATTCATAATACCTAAGATGTGAAAACAACCTAAATGCCCACTGGCATCCTAAATGGATGGATAAAGAAAATGTGGTATATACATCCAATGGAGTATTATTCAGCCTTAAGAAAGAAGGAAATTCTGCAATATGTGACAATACGGATGAACCTTGAGGACATCATGCTTAGTGAGGTAAGCCAGTCATAGAAAGACAAACACCGCATGATTCCACTTCCACGAGCAATCTATAATAGACAATTCATAGGATGAAAGAGTGAAATGGTGCTTGTCAGGCTCCGGTGTGAGGGGGAGGGGAATATAGTCAAAAATAGGCTAGCAGCGGAAGCAAGTAAAAATAAATGAAAGGCTAACTCAGAATGAGTAGAACACACAGAGGTTTATATTTCTCACATAAAAAGAAGCCTGGAGCTAGGCTGTTCTTGACGCTGGTACAGACTGAAGAATACCAGCGTCTAAGTCAGGGTCCAGGTCTTTGTAATTCTCCCGCTGCTACATCAGTCAAGAAGAAATAAATAGAGGATGCTTCCATCAGGAAAGCAAAGGCTTTCCCAGTAAGCTCCAGAACTGTGTCACACACTCATTCACAGTTACAATGAAGATATTACTCTTTAAATTTCCAATAATCTATAATACAATCTGGCCAATGAGGAGGAGTTAAAAACTGGTTACAGTTGCTGTTTGCATCTGCCACAGTGGAGGATCTATGTACAGCCTGGTAGAGGAGAACATTAATCTGTTCCATAGTCATATGTTCCAGTTCTGAAAGTACTGTTTAGTCTGCCTGAGGTCAACCATATGTCTAGTATTACTGTCTCCCACATTTCTTGTTGAAAGGATGAAGAGTAAGTTTCAATGAACATTAGCTCATATTATCACCATTATCACTTAGAGTAAATAAAACACTAGTGGTTTCTCTACATATCCCTCATTTTGTATCTAGAAATCGGAGATCACATTTCTTGTCATTTCAGATCTACACAACACTGCCAGCCAGTTCACAAGTGTGAAACAAGTATCTTTGAGTAGTGAAATCCTTTCATAGAATATATGAACTTCCTTCCAGAGGAGAGGACAAATCACCATCAGGGTTTCTCTGAGATAATCATGTCTTCAGCAGCCCTGAACATGAGAAGCTTTCATGTACCGTGCACCTGCAGAAAGAACTGACAAACACGACCAGAGAGAGAAGACTGAGAAACCACTGTTCTAGAAGCACAGCATTCTGGGGCCTCTTGCTGGAAAGACAAACAGCTTCCTTGGCTGCACAACCCCTACGCCCTTCTCTGTGGTACAAGGATGAATACTTTTAATGATATGCTTGAGTCAAGACTAATTTTAAAATTCTGTTCAAGAAGTCCCTTTGAGAGACTGTAGGAAGCTGTTATTCGATTTAAATTAAAGTCTATATCAAGCATAAATGGCGTAAAAGACTGAAATGATGGCTCTGTTAATGGAAATATCCACTTGGGTATATCAACTTATTGCTGTTTCACACAGATCAGTTCCTGGCACACCTAAAAAGCTTCAGTTTAGGATGCTGTACTATGCAAAGCTCAACCTTGCCTGTACTATTACTTGGATATTAAGCTAATTGTTATAATATAAATTTTGTTGACACCTTAGCAGAAAATTGATTATGGCATGAAAGTATGTGCTCAGTTGGTCTCACATATGGAAAATCTTAATTTGTAGAGCTCTTGGACACAGAAATATATCTTCACAGCAATAGAAATAAAGAATTGATTCTATCGACTAAGATTGCATATAGCATCTGTTATTCAGTATTCAAAGGGTGCTTCCAGCATGCACAGATGGGAAAACAAAGCCCTTTTAAAAGTTGCGTCATTTTAATGAAGGGTAGTTAATATAGCATGGCACTTTTCAAAATTATTAAAATATTCATACTAGAAAAACATTTGGTCCACTTTTTAAAATGTTCCATTCAGTTACTCTGTATTTTTTAAAGCATATGAAAATTAACTTTAGTAAATAGTAGGTTACTCCTAAAATTAGCAAAAACTACCCACATTCCCATAATATCATATTCCCCTAACTGTTCCCACTGACTTCTCTCCTTATAAGGACTCTATTTGAGTTTTATATAGAGGATGGACTAAATTCAATGGATTCTTGCTGTTTATTCATGAGATATCACAGCCAACAAAAGAAAACTATTCTTGATAAATATTTTTATTCTTCACCAACAATCATTCCTTCCATCGTTTCTACCTAATAATGCATGTTAAATAAGTATTAACTAGTCAGAAAGCACACTAATGCTTGCTATGTTAATGGCCCACTTCTATTTTAGGCTCACAGGTAAATTTCTACTTCTTTTTTCCATTAAATTGCTATTTTGTTACTTATGTCTCCTTGACAGAGACTGTTTCATGAGCAGATGTTTCTCTAGGCAATTTTTCCTTAGCAATAAATATCTGCAGTGAAAGAGAAAATTAAATCTATATTATGCATGGATAAGTGTAAGCACTGCAATACCAACAATATTTAAGGGAATTACAGACTGGGCCATGATGAGACTGCAAATCTCAGTGGCCACTGAGGATGGTTCTGATCATTACACAAGAATTTCAACTGTAAGAATGGGTAAAAATCTACATTTTTCCTAAGGATATGAAAAAATATTTTAATTGTAGAAACACCACCTGTATTTCACCCATACTTCAGAAAATATTAAATTGCATGTTCTGGGAAGAGCCTGCTCTGATAGAGAATATCGGAGTTGTATATATGTACAGATAGGTTACAGATGATAGAGTATAGTTTAAAGAATAATAAAGTCAAAATAATTAATTTCAAACATGCTACAGATTTAAAAGAAAACACAAAGAAAAATAACTTCTACTCATTCAGGGCTTGACTCTTCATTTGTTAGACCTCCTGTGTCTTTGTGCATATATTTTTTTTTTAAATTGAATGAAGTACATATTTTGCATTTTCCCTTAATCTAAAGGCAAATACAGAAATCTTCATATTTAACTGTAATCTGGTATATTTTCCAACCTAACGGGTCATTCTTTGATTCATGTTGTTGTTTGTTGTCTTCTTTTGTGTTGTTTGCCACTCTGTTAAAAAGTAAAAGGGCAAACTAAATAAAAAATTTTGATAGAAGATGACAAAAGTTTCTTATATTTAAAATATTTCCTTTCTTTTCCAAACCATGTAAAACAAAAGCAAGCGACTTAATCAATTAATTCCCTAAGTATTTAGAATCTTATTGTGATTTGCCTACCTTTTAGGATACAACACGGAATGAACATGACTCCTTCCCTCAAAAAGCTTGCAGTATAGACACATTCACAGAAATACAGAAAAGATGAAAAGGCAGAGGGCTATGTACCAGATGAAGGAACAAGATAAAACCCCAGAAAAACAACTAAATGAAGTGGAGATAGGAAAACTTCCAGAAAAAGAATTCAGGATAATGATAGTGAAGATGATCCAGGACCTCGGGAAAAGAATGGAGGCAAAGATCAAGAAGATGCAAGACATGTTTAACAAAGACCTAGAAAAATTAAAGAACAAACAAACAGAGATGAACAATACAATAACTGAAATGAAAACTACACTAGAAGGAATCAATAGCAGAATAACTGAGGCAGAAGAACGGATAAGTGACTGGGAAGACAGAATGGTGGAATTCACTGCTGTGGAACAGAATAAAGCAAAAAGAATGAAAAGAAATGAAGACAGCCTAAGAGACCTCTGGGACAACATTAAACACAGCAACATTCGCATTATAGGTGTCCCAGAAGAAGGAGAGAGAGAGAAAGGATCCGAGAAAATATTTGAAAAGATTATAGTCAAAAACTTCCCTAACATGGGAAAGGAAATAGCCACCCAAGTCCAGGAAACGCAGAAAGTCCCATACAGGATAAACCCAAGGAGAAGCACACTGAGACACATAGTAATCAAACTGGCAAAAGTTAAAGACAAAGAAAAATTATCAAAAGCAGCAAGGGAAAAACGACAAATAACATGCAAGGGAACTCCCATAAGGTTAACAGCTGATTTCTCAGCATAAACTCTACAAGCCAGAAGGGAGTGGCATGATATACTTAAAGTGATGAAAGGGAAGAACCTACAACCAAGATTACTCTACCCGGCAAGGATCTCATTCAGATTCGATGGAGAAATCAAAAGCTTCACAGACAAGCAAAACTTAAGAGAATTCAGCATCACCAAACCACCTCTAGAACAAATGCTAAAGGAACTTCTCTAAGGGGGAAACACAAAAGAAAAGGACCTACAAAAACAAACCCAAAACAATTAAGAAAATGGTCATAGGAACATACATATCAATAATTACCTTAAACGTGAATGGATTAAATGTTCCAACCAAAAGACACAGGCTTGCTGAATGGATACAAAAACAAGACCCATATATACGCTGTATACAAGAGACCCACTTCAGACCTAGGGACACATACAGATTGAAAGTGAGGAGACGGAAAAAGATATTTCATGAAAATGGAAATCAAAAGAAAGCTGGAGTAGCAATACTCATATCAGATATAATAGACTTTAAAATAAAGAATGTTACAAGAGACAAGGAAGGACACTACATAATGATCAAGGGATCAATCCAAGAAGAAGATATAACAATTATAAATATATATGTACCCAACACAGGAGCACCACAATACATAAGGCAACTGCTAACAGCTATGAAAGAGGAAATCAACAGTAACACAGTAATAGTGGGGGACATTAACACCTCACTTACACTAACGGACAGATCATCCAAAATGAAAATAAATAAGGAAACAGAAGCTTTAAATGACACAGCAGATCAGATAGATTTAATTGATATTTATAGGACATTCCATCCAAAACAGCAGATTACACTTTCTTCTCAAGTGCGCACGGAACATTCTCTAGGACAGATCACATCTTGGGTCACAAATCAAGCCTCAGTAAATTTAAGCAAATTGAAATCATATCAAGCATCTTTTCTGACCACAACGCTATGAGATTAGAAATGAATTACAGGGGAAAAAATGTAAAAAACACAAACACATGGAGGTTAAACAATACGTTACTAAATAACCAAGAGATTACTGAAGAAATCAAAGAGGAAATCAAAAACTACCTAGAGAAAAATGACAATGAAGACACAATGATCCAAAACCTATGGGATGCAGCAAAAGCAGTTCTAACAGGGAAGTTTACAGCTATACAAGCCTACCTCAAGAAACAAGAAAAATCTCAAATAAACAATCTAACCTTACACCTAAAGGAACTAGAGCAAGAAGAACAAACAAGACCCAAAGTTAGCAGAAGGAAAGTAATCATAAATATCAGAGCATAAATAAATGAAAACAGAAACAAAGAAAACAACAGCAAATAAAACTAAAATCTGGTTATTTGAGAAGATAAACAAAATTGATAAACCGTTAGCCAGACTCATCGAGAAAGAGAGGGAGAGGACTCAAATCAATAAAATTAGAAATGAAAAAGGAGAAGTTACAACAGACACTGCAGAAATACAAAGCATCCTAGGAGACTACTACAAGCAACTCTATGCCAATAAAATGGACCACCTGGAAGAAATGGACAAATTCTTAGAAAGGTATAACCTTCCAAGACTGAAGGAGGAAGAAACAGAAAATAGGAACAGACCAATGACAACTAATGAAACTGAAACTGTGATTAAAAATCTTCCAACAAACAAAAGCCCAGGACCAGATGGCTTCACAAGTGAATTCTATCAAACATTTAGAAAAGAGCTATCACCCATCCTTCTCAAACTCTTCAAAAATATTGCAGAGGAAGGAACACTCCCAAACTCATTCTATGAGGCCACCATCACCCAGATACCAAAACCAGACAAAGATAGTACAAAAAAAGAAAATTGCAGACCAGTATCACTGATGAATATAGATGTAAGAATCCTCAACAAAATACTAGCAAACCTAATCCAACAATACATTAAAAGGCTCATACACCATGATCAAGTGGGATTTATCCCAGGGATGCAAGGATTCTTCAATATACACAAATCAATCAATGTGATACACCACATTAACAAACTGAAGAAGAAAAACCATATGATTATCTCAGTAGATGCAGAAAAAGCTTCTGACAAAATTCAACACCCATTTATGATAAAATACTCTCCAGAAAGTGGGCATAGAGGGAAGCTACCTCAACATAATAAAGGCCATATACGACAAACCCACAGCAAACATCATTCTCAATGGTGAAAAACTGAAAGCATTTCCTCTAAGATCAGGAAAAAGACAAGGAAGTCCACTCTCACCACTATTATTCAACAGAGTTTTGGACGTCCTAGCCACGGCAATCAGAGAATAAAAAGAAATAAAAGGAATACAAATTGGAAAAGAAGAAGTAAAACTGTCACTGTTTGCAGATGACATGATACTACACATAGAGAATCCTAAAGATGCCACCAGAAAACTACTAGAGCTAATCAATGAATTTGATAAAGTTGCAGGATACAAAATTAATGCACAGAAATCTCTTGCATTCCTGTACACTAATGATGAAAAATCTGAAAGAGAAATTAAGGAAACACTCCCATTTACCATTGCAACAAAAAGAATAAAATACCTAGGAATAAACCTACCTAGGGAGACAAAAGACCTGTATGCAGAAAACTATAAGACACTGATGAAAGAAATTAATGATACCAACGGATGGAGAGATAAACCATGCTCTTGGATTGGAGGAATCAATACTGTGAAAATGACTATAATACCCAAACCATCTACAGATTCAATGCAATCCCTACCAAATTACCAATGGCATTTTTTACGGAACTAGAACAAAAAATCTTAAAATTTGCATGCAGACACAAAAGACCCCGAATAGCCAAAGCAGTCTTGAGGGAAAAAAACGGAGCTGGAGGAATCAGGCTCCCTGACTTCAGACCATACTATAAAGCTACAGTAATCAAGATAATATGGTGCTGGCACAAAAACAGAAACATAGATCAATGCAACAAAATAGAAAGCCCAGAGATAAATCCACACACCTATGGTCAACTAATCTATGACAAAGGAGGCAAGGATATACAATGGAGAAAAGACAGTCTCTTCAATAAGTGGTGCTTGGAAAACTGGACAGCTACATGTGAAAGAATGAAATTAGAACATTCTCTAACACCATACACAAAAATAACCTCAAAATGGATTCAAGACCTAAATGTAAGACCAGACACTATAAAACTCTTAGAGGAAAACATAGGAAGAACACTCTTTGACATAAGTCACAGCCAGATCTTTTTTGATCCACCTTCTATAGTAATGAAAATAAAAACAAAAATAAACAAATGGGACCTAATGAAACTTCAAAGCTTTTGCACAGCAAAGGAAACCATAAACAAGATGAAAAGACAAGCCTCAGAATGGGAGAAAATATTTGCAAACAAATCAATGGACAAAGGATTAATCTCCAAAATATATAAACAGTTCATGCAGCTCAATATTAAAGAAACAAACAACCCAATCCAAAAATGGGCAGAAGACCTAAAGAGACATTTCTCCAAAGAAGACATACAGGTGGTCAAAAGCACATGAAAATCTACTCAACATCACTAATTATTAGAGAAATGCAGATCGAAACTACAATGAGGTATCACCTCACACCAGAAAGAATGGGCATCATCAGCAAATCTACAAACAACAAATGCTAGAGAGGGTGTGGAGAAAAGGGAACCCTCTTGCACTGTTGGTGGGAATATAAATTGATACAGCCACTATGGAGAAGAGTATGGAGGTTCCTTAAAAAACTAAAAATAGAATTACCATATGATCCAGCAATCCCACTACTGGGCATATACCCAAAGAAAACCATAATTCAAAAAGACACAGCACCCCAATGTTCACTGCAGCACTATTTACAATAGCCAGGTCATGGAAGCAACCTAAATGCCCATCGACAGATGAATGGATAAAGAAGATGTGGTACATATATACAATGGAATATTACTCAGCCATAAAAAGGAACGGAAATGGGTCATTTGTTGAGACGTGGATGGATCTAGAGACTGTCATAAAGAGTGAAGTAAGTCAGAAAGAGAAAAACAAATATTGTATATTAATGCACATATGTGGAACCTAGAAAAATGGTACAGCTGAACTGGTTTGTGGGGCAGAAATTGAGACACAGATGTAGAGAACAAACTTACGGACACCAAGGGGGAAAAGCCGCGGGGGTGTGGGGATGGTGGTGTGCTGAATTGGGGGATTGGGACTGACATGTGTAAACTGATGTGTATAAAATTGATGACTAATAAGAACCTGCTGTATAAAAAAATAATAAATTTCAAAAATTAAAAAGAAAAAAAATCTTGCAGTATAGAGGGGGAGAAAGGTCCAGGACTATAATTTATGTGTCATACAAATACACACAAGTATTATGGTTCCTTTTCTGTTGCTCCTGAAATATATCTAATCACCTAGAAAAGCATCAAATAAACTTGCCAATTCCTTCAATATATGGTCTTTGAGCCTGTTATATGCCTGGCTAATATAAAAATACAAAAAAGGATGCTAACTTAACACTGACCTCATGAAGCTTACAATCTAGCATGAAAAAAATTTGACCTCCATTATAAAGAAGATTCTGTTTGATGATGTATTGACTTGTTGGGTTAATATCAAAAGAATTCCTATGTTGAAAATTTTAAAATTACTTAGGTTACACATACTTTTCAAAGGTACATGTAATAATATTATGCAACAATCGTGCTTATTCTTGACAAATTATTAAAAGGCCAAGATTGTTTTATTTTAGAAATAACGCTCCTGCATGGCAGAACTCCTCTTCCCTTATCTCCTTTGCCCCAAATAAATCCTGATCTTAAGAGTCCAGCCAGCTTTAGCAATTGGTGACCAGTACACCAAGCACCACTAGAGCGCTCTATTCAAAATTGTCCCTGTTTTTCTTTAACCTTTCCCTGTTTCTTCCTCTAATTAGAAAAATAACCCTGTCTAGGGTTCCATTCCCATAGAATTATGGGAGGTGAGAACATAATTAATCAAACTAAACTAAGGGCTACACGTCATCACGGTAGGAACACAAATACTTGAATCATTAGGAACTAAATTATATTTCTAGCTCTCTCATTTATTAACAATCAAAAATTATTTAATTTTCCTGAGTCTAAACATAGGTAGTTATAGAATAGATATGACACCCCTATCAGCACAGCGTGGTACGTGAAATTCAATTAACATTATAATAGAAAAAAGTATCCAGAACGATGGCTTACACATGATCAGTTAGCGAGTTAATTTCTTTCGGTACCAGATTGTGTTTTAACTGATGACTTCAATTCCTGAAGCTTAAGAAAATGGTGGACATCCTTGGTGCCTCGCTAACTAGAATATAATTTCCACATGAACTTAACAGTGTATTATCAAAACAATTCCTTATATAGTATTTATTCCTATCTTTACTTCTAAGCCTTTAAACTAAAAGGTAGATTGTTAGATGATGCAATGTAGGTAAAACTCCATGACTGACTTGTCACATAGTAAAAAGCCTGTAATACGATTTGTCATTATAAATAAAATAGGAGAAGATGAAACTTTAAATGGGTTTATGGTTTACATTTTGTTTATTTTAATTGAAAAAATGCAACTAATCCTATATGAATTTTTCCACAAAACTTGCAAGATTGAAAAATAAATGTGGCATCAGTATGATTTATGCCCCAATAGACTACTTTTCCTAAAAATCTCAATTAAGCTTCCTCTAGGGCTAGCAGTTTTGAACGAAAATATTGTAGTTTTCCCCTGCTGCCTCCAGTAGAAATAGTTCTAAAGTTAACTAACACTTTTATCTTTGTAGCACCATAGAGGAATACAGAAGGGCCAAAATCTTGAGATATGTCAAATTACTTTTGGAAATAATGACTTGTTGCCATGGTAACCTGGAACCTAACGAATCTATCACAAGATCTCAGTCCAGGTATGAAATGAACTGCACTGGAGATTTTAAAATAGTGACTCAGTTGCCTGACTCAGAAATGAGTTTCATATTCTTTTTTTCTTCAAGTATTAGATAGCAGAGTATCATCTAGCAAATGAACCCTTAAAGTGTGATTTTTTTTCCAAAAAAAGTGGAGAATTACCATGTATAGAACTGATTTTAAAAGAGGATGTTGGTAACACCTTCAAAGTAATCTTTAAACACGTGTCCTTTTTTTTTTTTTTTTTGCAGTGCGCAGGCCTCTCACTGTTGTGGCCTCTCCTATTGCGGAGCACAGGCTCTGGACGTGCAGGCTCAGCGGCTATGGCCCACGGGCCCAGCTGCTCTGCGGCATGTGGGATCTTCCCGGA
The DNA here is from genome assembly GCF_011762595.2 of Tursiops truncatus. Lineage (NCBI taxonomy): Eukaryota > Metazoa > Chordata > Mammalia > Artiodactyla > Delphinidae > Tursiops > Tursiops truncatus. Next base: position 82,017,899 of record NC_047046.1, on the reverse strand, counting down.
CCGGGGCACGAACCCATGTTCCCTGCATCGGCAGGCAGACTCTCAACCACTGCGCCACCAGGGAAGCCCAATACGTGTCCTTTTTGATTGTACTTCTCCTGTCACCTGACAGATATCAGTAGTTTCTTATGCACAGGAAGGGCAGCCACGTTAGACCTATGGTACCATTTTTAATTTTTCTTAGATTGAGTTGTGAACATTAAAGAAACAACACAGCGGCAAGAGGGCAAAGTAATATATTCTTACTTTTAGAGATCAGCAATGATATCTATCCTACCAACTGGGAGAAATGATTTACGAAATTGTGCTGTTGTACGATCCAAGACAAATTTCTCAAGACAAATCATGGTGTTGGCATTGTATGCCCCAGAAAGCTTCACAGGATGGAAAATGCTATGTCACAACTGAGGCACACTGACTGTGAAGCTTTCATGGCTGCTGCCTACCCAGGACCTGATTCCCAGGTGATATTTCTTCTACTGCTTCAACTGACTCTGACTGACCCCATTTGGAAGATACCATGCCTTATCAGGAAATTATTTAACAATCCCAAATTGCTTCTGATATTGGAGTCTACACAGTTCGTTCAAATTTCTTTAATGATAGTGTTATGCCAAGGGTAAAATTCAATAAATGTGAAAATCTCTGAAGAATAAATAATACAACAATCCCTCTGGTCCTGGAAATCCCGCTAAATGTGCTGCGTAACCGCCAGTGCATAATCTCTGACCCCGTGGCTCCCAGGAGGTAGTTGTCAGGATGTATCAACCACCACCCAACTCAGCATAATTAGTGTGGAGAGCTGAAGCAGAGCTTCATGGGTCAGAAGGGAGCCATGTGGAAGCGTGTACAGTCTCTGACTTTCACTTGTCTTAGGTAGTTAGCACTGCAGCATCCCAACGTGTTTTAGAAAAGTGGAAGCAAGAAAAAATTAACTTCCTTTGCCCAGATAGACCATTCTCTCTCTGTTGGAATATATAAGCATTAAACAAGTTTAAACTGAAAAAGCCCCAAACCAAAACCACTAAGTCCAGTGACCAAACTTATATGAACTCTAGGAAGAAATCCCTTTGTATTCTTTGGAACAATAAGGTATCAACTCAGAGTTACAACTGTCTTTCTATTTGCTCCAACTTCATGTTAAAAAAAAATTGACTCAAATGCTGGAGATACAAAGACAAACATAAAAAAAAAAAAAGAAACTATTTGACCTGAAAGAACTTACTGTAGAGAAAAGAACCTAAACAGAGATATTTTGGGGGCAGTGCAACCTCCTTGTGAGGGAACTATGGACCTGGTTCTCTGATAGCTCCAGAGTAGCCCTTACCCTAGACAAAGAGTTTTTCAAAGAGTTCCTGGAGGCAAGTTTATTAGAAGAAAGTTGCAGGATAGTTTGGACCCAGTTAGGGACTTATTAGAAGGAAATTCCTAATTTTAAAAGTGATAGGGTGTTTTAGACATGGAAAGTAGCACAAGCAAAAGCTCAGAGATGCTAGGCAGGTGGCATGAAAACACTTATGTTTAAGAAGAAATAAATACTAAACATTTTTAGAAGACAGAAGTGTTTAAAATATACCCAAGTAAGAGAGAAAAAAGCCCTTAACTAGAGCAATAAGAATATGGGTCATGGGTCAAAAGGTAAGTAAGTATGGAGGGGTACCTGATGAATGCTTACATATGGAGTAACAGCTATACCAAATAGGCTAGGAATACTTTAGTTTGGGTAGCTGAACAGACCATTAACTAAAAGAGTTTAAGAAATATGGAGGACAATGTGTGCTCTATTCTGAAGCATAGTGAACCTATATTATCTTAGGGACATCCACAAAGAAACAAAGAATAGCCAGTCTGAATTTCAGAAAAGACAAAAAGATAAAGATCTGAGAAACACAAGGATCTGTGGTTACAAAACCCACGTGGAGAATGGCATAATGCCTTAGTTTCAACACATAAAATAAAATCAAAATTCCAGTTTCAGCTTGAAGATATGGAACACTGCAGTTATATCCCCTTCACCCACACAACAAGGAAAAAAGCAGGAAAAACTAAATGATTTTCTTAATCCCATGATAGAACTGAGAACAAAGAGAAGCACTCACCCCATAATATGGACATAGACAAGCACCTTCAGCACACTCAAAACTTAAACAAACATAAACTGAAATATGATAACACGGCAGAAGAATTCGAAGGGAGGGATTGGAGTATACTGCTGTAAAGTTATTTCACTGCATGTGAAGTGGTATAAAATTGTATAAAGGGGTTCTGAGATTAATTAAAAATGCATATTGCAACACTATAACATTTTAAAAGTTTCCCAAAAAAAGGCATAGATAATAAATCAATAGAAGAGATTAAATGGAATCATAAAAACTCACTTAAAATGAGAGGGCAGAAAGAGAGGAAAACAGATACGATGAATAGAACCTAGCTAGCAAGATGTTAGATTTTAAGCCAACTTTATCAATAATTTTTATATGTAAATATCTAAGCCAGTTAGAAACAAAAGCAAGACCCATCTATATTCTGTGTACAAGAAACCCACATTAAATGTGTAAGCATTTAGGTGGTTAGAAGTAAATGGATGTAGAAAAAGAAACCATGCAAGACTAACTAAAAGAAAATTGGAGTAGCTGTATTAATTTCAGACCAGGTAGATTTCAGAACAAGGGAAGTTCTTAGGGATAATGAGGGATATTACATAATAAAAATAAGCCAGTTCTCCAAGAAACATAACCATCTTGCATGAGTATGCACTCTAAAACAGAGGCTCAAGATATACAAAGCAGAGAGTTGACGGATTAAAGAGGAGAAATGAGACACATCTAAAATTTTATTTGGAGACTTTACCACCTTCCTCTGATAACTGACAGAACATGTAAGGAGTAAATTAGTGAGGTTTACGAATGACCTGAACAGCATTCTTAACTACCTTGACCTAACTGACCTAACAGAAGATGCCATTTAATAAGACACAATAAACGTTCTTCTCAAGTTCAGAGAACATTAGCCAAATAGATCATATTCTGTTCCATGACACATATCTTAAAGAAATTTTTAAATATAACTCATACAATGTACTCTCTTACACCATATCTGAATTAAACTAGATAACAACAACAGAAATGTATCTGATAATCTTCCAATATTCAGAAGTAAACAACACACTTCTAAATAACGCAGGGGTCAAAGAAGGAGTCTCAAGAGAAATTACAAAAAATTTCTTTGAAGTAAATGAAAATAAAAACGTGACATCTCAAAATTTGTGGAATGCAGCTAAAGCAGTTCTTTTAGGGAAATTTATGACACATATTAGGAAAGAAAATCTAAAATTAATAACCTTCGCTTTTACCTTAGGAAATTAGAGAAAGAAGAACAATTCAACCTAAAGCAAGTAGAATAATAAAAAATTAAAGAAAAAAATTGAATATAGGAAAACAATAAAGAAAAATCAATGAAAACAAAAGCTAGTTCTTTAAACAGATTAATAAAATAGACAAATCTCTAGCAAGACTGACAAAGAAAAAAGAAAGAAGATACAAATTACTAACATCAAGAATGAAACAAGGGTTATCACTACAGACCCCACAGACAACCAGAGGATAACCTAGGAACAAATATGAACATTTCTACGTATGTAAATTTGATGATTTGGATGAAAAGGACCAATTACTCAAGCAACACAAAGTACCACAACTCACCCAAATATGAAGCATAGTTTAACTAGCCTTATATTTATTAATGAAATTAATAATTTAATAATCCTTCTACATCCAGAGAGATATAGCACCAGAGATTTGCTTACTTGGAGCAGAAGTTAACAGATGCCATAAGCCAGCAGGAAAACATAAATAGTAATTTGGATGAATTGCTGGCAGCCCAGTGTGGGGTAGGGTGAGAGTGAGAAGCTCATGGAAAGGACAGGTATGTGAAAGGCCCCATATTTTCACAGGCTTTTCCTCCAGAAGCCCTCCAGCCTTCCACAGGGAGAGCTGGAGAAAGTTCACCAGTGATCCTGGAAGGGAAACAGGAGGAATAGCCATCATTAAACCCTTCCGGGCCCTTCTCTCTCAACAAACAGAGGATTCATCTCCAGGGGCAACAAGATGCTTCAAAAATGAAGGAAAAAAGACTTTTTTAGGCAAAATGTATACTTTTATATATATATTTTTAATATTTATATATAACATTATATGCTTAATATGTAACATTATATTTATAATTGATAACATACAACTTATAAATTTTTTTTATATATTTCATTTACAAACCTTCCAACAAAGAAAATTCTAAACTCAAATGGTTTCACTGGCGAATCCTACCAAACACTTAAAGAAGCAGTAATACCAATTCTATACAATCGCTTCTAAAATATACAAGAAGGAATACAGTTGACCCTTGAACAATGTGAGGGTTAGGGGCACCAACCCCCATGCAGTCGAAAATCCATGTTTAACTTCGCAGTCGGCCCTCCATATCCACAATTCCGCATCTGCAGATTCAACCAACTCTGGATTGTATAGTACCGTAGTACATATTTATTGAAAAAAATCCATGTATAAGTGGACCTGGGCAGTTCAAAACCATGCTATTCAATTATATTATGAGACCAGTATTACCCTAACACAAAACCATTCAAAGACTTCAAAAGAAAACATAACTCCAGATCAATCTCTGGTAAGTATGGATACAAAAATCCTTAACAAAATATTATGAAATACAATCCAGCAATAAATTAAAAAATAACACATCACAATAAAATAGGGTTCATCCTAAGAATGTATGTTTCAATTTTCAAAACTAAATCAATGTAATTCAACATATTAATAGATTAAACATTTGAAAGCTTATCAATAGATGAAGAAAGACATTGACAAAATTCAATAGTTATCTGTTATACAACTCCCAGCCAACTAGAAACTGAAGGGAAATTCCTTAACCTAATAAATAGTATTTATTACTTAGAATGCACAATTAACAGTAAAAGATAACGCTTTCCTCCTGAAATATGGAACAAGACAAAGCCTCTCACCGCTCCCATTCAAAATCTTACTAGAAGTCCTAACTAATGCAATAAAACAAGAAAATAATACAAAAGAAAAGAAAAAAATAAAACATTTTATTTGCCAATGACACGATTGTCGAGGTAGAAAATCCCAAAGACTCTACAAAAAATATCTTTGTAGAGGTAGAGGGAAGTTACAGAGAAAGAAAAAAAAGCTTGAATGAACCCCAAGGAACAGCCTTAGAGTCAAAGACATTTGTATAAACTGAAGTTTGCTCAATATACATACAGATGGATAAATAGGGGAACAACTATAGATGTTTGTATATATATGGGTTGGTAGACATGTATACATTACCTAGCTCTTTTCTTCAAAAGGCCCAAGACACAATTTTATCTCCTTGGTAACAAGTAAACTCAGTGCTCACATCTTGATTGCTAATCCAATTCTCCCCAGTAAATGGAACTGGAGGTCTTTGAGGAAATGGTCCTCTGATTCTAGGACTGGGGCAGGGAATATGCAAAATCAGCCTGAAGCATCTTGTAGTATCAGACAGTAAGGAAACACTCAAACAATAAAATGACAGGGGTATTTCAAAGGGACGTATGAGACAAAACAAAAGGAACCTCCACCGTATTGGGTTGGCCAAAAAGTTCATCCGGTTAGTGAACAGGTTGTTCAATAAAGTTCTTTGCGAAAATGAAAAACGTGTCTCATTTTTACTTAAAACCGAGCGAACTTTTTGGCCAACTCACTACATAACAGTGCACTTGTCTTGTTAATGTGTACTTCAATAAAATATTTTACTTAAAAATAGTCAAGTTTCATCAGTGACTGAAACATACACAATGGCATTTGGAAATGTTAGTGTGTGCACCTCTCAGTGACATGTTTGAGGGGACAATGGGAGAAAGAGATGGGGTAGTGAGTGATGCTCAATTCATCCTACAGATTTTTTTAAGTGATAAGATTAATGACTGTGTTTTCAAGGAAACATTTTGAAAGAGAAAAGTAATGGGATATTATTGAAGCAATTGCAGTGTGAAACTCAGCCTCTCCCACTCCAGAACAGGCCTTTTGATATCTTATCTTCAAATGAAATTCAGCCTCAGGAAGATCTCAATAGATTCTCACTTTGGCAGTAAACACTGTTAAAAGCAAGGTTGACTCTTCTGTGTGTATTAAGTGACTGTTTCCTAACTTAAAGGACTTAACCTATTTAGGGAATAAAAAGCAAAAAAATAAAAAAGGACATTCGGTTTTCATGTCTACGTAGATCCCTTGAGGACAGGACACTGTGTTTTCCTCTCTCCAGTGGCAACAATGAGCCTGAAAACTATTTGTCAGGCAGTAAGTGCTTAGGGAATAAATACATCAAATTTCTATTTATCCTGATTTCTCACTTACAGCATTAAGAGCAGGTCTATGACATTAGTGACATCTTGAAAACACTTACCCTAGGGTACCAGCAGTCTTGTCAGATGAGGGGAAGGTGCTTGACTTTATGAGAAAATCATGGGAACTACAAACTATACCTGAGTTGGGCCAAATGTGCTTTCTTGGGCATCCGTCTCAACACTAGCATCTATCTCATGTCACATAATTCACCCCCTTGCAAGATTCCCTACCACTCTCTTAATCATAAACTGCTGATATGATTCCCCGTTTCTTTTATTAATTAATGAAACTCCTTATATTGGACAAGCATTATTGTACCATTTTAAATTAGCTGTACCACTAAACAACCATGTGTAGTAATATCCTCATTAATAGCAGAGAAACATGAAATAAAGAGAAATTAAAGTATACTTCAGAGAGTGAAGTTAAATAGGTTCGATGAATAAAACTTAATTTTGGTCTTTTGATTGACATTTTGCTGATCTGTGGCACACTGCATCTGGGTATGGGGAGAATGGCTTTGTAATTGGGGATAACATTTTTAAACTGCATAAAATTCGTTAGTGTGGGACTGTAAATATCTGCATAATACGTATTGCATATATTAATGCTGTCATCTTAACATTTGTTCTTCCCATAAATACCCTCCCTAAAGCTGTCCATGTACTAGTCATATGTGAAGGAGCTGGTTGAAATGGTGATTTTTGGAGTAAGCACGGATCCTTTTAATATTATTATTAACACATGAGCCATCTGGCACAAGTGCAATTTCCCTGAAAAGACTCTTGCTTCCTGTTTTCTGTTTATTTTAGCTGGACCACATTGGTTTTTCTTTGACAGTGAAACAGTTATATTCAAAAATTAAACATTAAGTCAGGTTTTTATGAAAGAGAAAAACAATGCTAAGTGAGGTGAAAAATATTTTCACTAATTTAATGCTTCCTCTGAAAACAGAAGGCCTTGAATTTTAAATTTTGTTTATAAATCTCACTTTCAAAATAATGTTATTTGACTGAACGAAAATGCTTTGCCATAGCCTCTATTATTTTAATATTCATGTTTGGTTGTTTATTTTCCTTAACCTTATTTTTTCTGTTTATTATTCAACATATACTCCTCACCCATATCTTACACTTTTCTAATTATATCTTTCCAACTAGATCGTCATATTAAGTTCTATGATTTGGGGTCATTATCAAAAAAAACAAAACACCCTGGCAGTATTTTTATAATTAGGTAAGTCTGCTCTTTGCCTAGGAGTACAACATGTAGTATTCATGGGCTTATTAATTACCTGGTTTCAAGATCCCTGATCAGGGCACTTCCAACCTACCTTCACGCAAATTTTAAAAGGGCATCCATTTCTCAAGACAACCTTATTTTTCTTTTCAGAAAATTGTGTCAATTGGGGGGTTTGTTGTCACAAGGTATTTTGTTATCTTGAATGTTATGATAAATATACAAATCAATACGGTGTGAACAGCCCTCCCAGGGGTTGTGAATTTTAGGTGGGTTCTTCAATTCTATTTTCCAGTTTGATACTTTTTAATTCTGTTTTCTGAATGACTTTTATTCTATCCCTGATTTTTCAGTTAGACAGTATTTCTATTTTTTCCCACTTCCATAAATTTAATTCTAACCCTCATTTTGTACTTTTGAATCTTGTCACTATTTGTTTTTCAACATTTTTAGCATCTTGATTTATTTTCTTATATTATTTTTATTTTACAGATATTTTAATCTCAAGTACAATGTTCTAGGCACTGTCCAGAATGTTTTATGAATATTAGCTCATTTTTCTATGATAAATCTTACCTGGCCACTCAGCCTGCTGACCTAACTATAAGACTCTGATGAAAGAGTCTTATAGTTCTGTCAACTGAAGATGACAGAAACAGATGGAAAGATATACCATATTCAGGGATTGGTAGAATTAATATTATTAAAATGATCACACTACCCAAGGCAATCTACAGACTCACTGCAATCCCTATCAAAATACCAATGGCATTTTTCACAGAGCTAGAACAAATTAATTTTCAATTTTTTTCGGAAACACAAAATACCCCAACAGCCAAAATAATCTTGAGAAAGAAGAACATAGCTGAAGGTATCATGCTCCCTAACTTCAGACTATGCTACAAAGCATACGGAGCCCAGAAATAAATCCATACACTTATGGTCAATTACTCTCTGACGAAGGAAGCAGGAATATACAATGGAGAAAAGACAGCCTCTAATCACCAGGGAAATGCAAATCAAAACCACAATGAGACATCACCCACCCCCCCGCACCTGTCAGAATGGCTATGATCAAGAACACAAATAACAAATGTTGGTGAAGATGTGGAGAAAAGGGAACCCTCGTACACTGTTGGTGGGAATGTAAACTGGTGCAGCCACTACGGAAAACAGTAGGCAGTGGGGGGATTCCTCAAAAAAACAAAAAAAATAGAAATACCATATGATCCAGCAATTCCACTCCTGGGTATATAGCCAAAGAAAATTAGAACACTAATTATAAAAGATACACGCACCCCAAAGTTCATAGCAGCATTATTAACAACAGTCAAGATATGGAAGCAACCTAAGTGTCCATCACAGATGAATGGATAAAGAAGATGTGATACACACACACACACTGGAATTATAGCCTTAAAAGGGAATGAAATTCTGCTATATACAAGAACATGGATGAACTTGGAGGGTATTATGCTTAATGAAGTAAGTCAGAGCGAAAGGCAAATACTGATATATGTATAACTGAGTCACTTTGCTGTACAGCAGAAATTAACACATTGTAAACCAACTATACTTCAATAAAGTTTTTTAAAAAGATAAATACTGTATGTTATCACTCACACAAGGAATCTTTTTAAAAAAATCATGAAAATAAAAATAGAAACAGGCTTCCAAATATAGAGAACTAGCAGTTACCCGCTGGAAGAGGGAAGGGGGAGGGTCAAGGAAGAGGTAGGAGATTAAGAGGTACCAACTACTATGTATAAAGCAAATAAGGTACAGGGATATACAGTACAGCAAAGGGAATACAGCCAATATTTCATAATCACTATAAATGGAGTACAATCTATAAAAATTTTGAATCTCTATTGTACACCTGAAACTAATATTGTAAATAAACTATAACTCAATAAAAAATATCATAGCTGAAAATTAGGTAAGTAAAGGTATCAATTCCAAACTGATGTCAACTTCAGCAAAATAATAAAGTATCTATTTTATAGGTAAATACAATTCTAGTAGAGATAAATGCTAGTAATAAGAGGTATAAGTTATATTAAATTGACTTTTTATAAGTGTAAATAAATCCCAGTTGGAAAATGCTGAAATTCAATCTTATCATTTTATCACATATATTTGTCAAAAAACAAAACTAAAAGTTTGCTATTTTTGACAAATATTCTAAATGTTACAGTAACATTACTGTTATTTTGGAATATCAAACTGCAAGTCTCCACATGGAAGAAGCCATAGTATAACAAGTTTCTTTTGGTATTATGACAGCTAATCCTCCTCAGAAAAGCTGTAAACTGGATATACTGTCTCTCAAATAATGAGGTATGACATTTTCTCATAAATACAAACTTCCCATCAAAAATTCCACAGTATTTCCCAGAGTGTTAACATTTCAAAATAGGTAATATATCCTAAAAGGCCTGATCATGTGGTTTGATTTCATAGAAATACTTGATTAGTGTCTCAAGATGATTCAAATGTTAGCCTTATGCTCATTTTCAAATGTCTCCTTGTTGTAAGCAGCATGGTGTATAGTGACAAATTGTTAAGCTACTTAATTTTATATTTTTTAATATCTCCTTTTCTCATTACATCCATTCGTGTTGTTATAGCTGTTCTTTGAAATCACTAAAAATAAATGTATTTGCTTTTTTCTTGTTATTGTTGTTGTTTGTTTTTAAGGGACAGAAAAGCAATGATGGGAAAAAGAATAATATATCAACTAGTTATACATTCACTAGTTTACTGGTATTGATATTCCATGGATGGCCATTATATGGACGAGTGGTTTAATTGGGAAGGTATAGATAAGACAACAATACAAATTCTGTAGCAAGAAAAAAACCCATAAGGGTCAGTTAGGGTGATGATTCAAAATCCAGACACTACACACTTCCACTTCCTGCTCTGATGGAATAGCTTGCTGCTGATCAATATTCTTGCCAAACAAAACAGGAAAATACAATAAAAATTGGGAAGAGGAACTCTACATGGCCAATGACATCTGAAAATGTTCTCAATCTTTTTAGTTTGGGGGGAAAAGTTAAGTAAACCCACAGTGATGTACCATTACCTACTATCAGAATGGGTGAAATTAAAAACCAAAAATAGCAGGTGTGGATGAAATGTGGAGTAGGATTCTCATAAAATAACATGTTTATAGGCCAAACATAGTCAAATATCACTAGTTTCATGTTTTGACCTACATCAATCGTTTTGAAAACCTGCTTGGCTACAGATGTTTACACGCACTGTGTCCCAGCCGTTCTATGCTTACGTATAATATAAACTCAACAGAAGTGTGTGTGTGATATACATGGGGAGGGAAGGGGGAGGGAGAGAGGTACTAGTAATTGTTGGCCAAAGCTGGGAAAACTCAAATATACTAGGTATTTGTCACATATTCATGCAATTGCAGTACTAAAATTAAATGAGAGTAAGAGACTGAATGGTACACACAACAGTATGCATCGATCTCACATACAGAATACTGAGGGAAAAAGAGCCATACCCAAAAGAGGACAGACTGTGTCATCCCATTTATGTAAAATTCAAAACTAGAACAACAGAACTGATGATGGTGACGGTAGGCCTAATGCCCATCCGACTGACATTGGGCTCAGGGGCACTCTCCGTGGTGCTAGAAATGTTATCGTTCCTGAGCTGAGTGTTAGCTACTACTGGTGCATTTACAGTATGTGCATTTCAATTAAAATATATTTTAACAAAAAAAAATTAAAATTTTACACATTTGGCAAAAGCTCAGTGTTTTGCCCAGCTGTGTTAACACTATAATATTCCTAGACTAACATTTTTAATACATTGTAGAACTGGATGCATCCACAGCTAGAAGGCTAACTGCTTAGTTTGTGTCTCTGGTTCTCAGACCTTTGAAACACTTAGAGTGATGCCTGGATCAGGGAATCTTAAACTGCAAAGAAAAACAGTAAAGGAAGCTTGTTAATATTTTCTTTCCATACATTTTATCTTGTTTTCTCTTGTTTTGTGGTTTTTATCTTTATTCTTACTTTTCTCTAGTGATTTGAAATATATACCTTCAAATCTCTCTGATGGCTAATCTTAAGTCCTTAAACAACATATTTGAATATACAATAAATTATTCTAATTATAAACAGCAAGAATGAAACATTATTTGCTATTTCTCACACACATGAGATAAATAACTCAGCTCTATTTTCTCCATCTTATCCTCTATTATTTCTGTTTCTTAAATGCTATTTTGATAAAAACAAAATTTTTATTGATATTGTAATGATCAAATCAATTCTGTCTTTCAAAATGTATGCTATTTTTTATGGTATATTTTCCTTTAAAATATCTCAATTATATTTTCTGATTGCATTTTCAAAAAAGTTTATCACTTCACAAATCTTAACCTTTTTCATTTGTACCATCTCTCAATTTATTATAATTCTATTTTCTCCTATTATGTTTAAAGTAATGGTTTTCATTAAATACACATGGGTTGTTTACATTCTAAATCCTATGATTCAAGGTTTTTTTCCCTATTTTCTCATCCAGGAATATTAACTTAGTATATGTTGAAACTTAGGTCAAATAAGCTTTACTCAATCTCTCTAATCACAGTATTTCCTTTTATGAAATCCAAGATCTGTCACATTTTTGTAGGAAATCTGATTCTTAAAAAGTCTGAGCATTTCTAAGATTTGTTTTAGAAATTAGAAACAATTGAATTTGAAGGAAAAATTATATAGATGTTAATTGTGTCACAGAAGTTCAAATAAGCACAAAGTGATTAGAAAATTACTGTGTGCAGAGGAGGTCGATTTAAAAAACACACCAATCACAGTGTAGAAGCAATGTGCTCTACGAAAATCTGGGTAAAATAAAGAAAAATGCATCTAGTTATGAAGGTAGTTTTAAAACACTAACGATCTCTTAAAAATAAAACCAGGAGTATGACATTCATATATTCAGTCTCAGTGTTATTCTGAAACATATTAAGGGTGAAAAATCTTGACACAGAATCTGGAAACAAAGACTTTCAGTAATAACACATCTACTAAAACTATAGATCAGGGGTGTTTCATATGACACAAATTAAAAAGTATCAATAATTAAGATGCTGTATATTTTAACTAATTATGACATTATATATTTTTAAATTTATTTATTTTTGGCTTCATTGGGTCCTCGTTGCTGCATGCAGGCTTTCTCTAGTTGCGGTGAGTGGGGACTACTCTTTGTTGCGGTGCGCGGGCCTCTCATTACAGTGGCTTATCTTTGTTGCAGAGCACTGGCTCTAGGCACATTGGCCTCAGTAGTTGTGGCACTTGGGCTCAGCAGTTGTGGCTCGCGGGCTCCAGAGCACAGGCTCAGTAGTTGTGGAGCATGAGCCTAGTTGCTCTGTGGCATGTGGGATCCTCCCGGACCAGGGCAAACCCATGTCCCCTGTACTGGCAGGTGGATTCTTAACCACTGTGACACCAGGGAAATCCCATGACGTTATAATTTTTTAATGGTATACCAAGCTGGTTCAAAACCGTGTGTATCATCATAAGCTCCATCCACCTACACACATAAACTTCGTTATTATGGTAAAGTGATACTCTGAGAAGAAACACATACCAATAGACATATATAATCTCCCATAATACATGGATACAAGTACACAATTTCACCCATGAATGGTCAATGCAAATCATAAAATAATTTCAAAAATATCTAAGCTTCTATGTGCCAAAACCTTTGTTCATTTATGAAAATACAAAGTTGAACATCATGCAGAAAATCTCTTCAAAAGATTTAATCTAAAGGTACATGTAAAAAGGTAACTCTAACTATATAGTGGGATAAATGTCATAATGAAAACAATAATAGTGATAATATAGGTGTTCTTTCTGTGATAGTGATAATATAGGTATCATTTTTTAAGATGAGACAATAGAAGCCCAAAGAGAGAGTTATAACTGCCTAATAGCAACCATCCTGCAGTACTAATGTCAAGATTGAAATTGAGATAGTCTAATTCTGGATTTTAGGGTCCCACCTATTACAGTACTTTCTCTTGAAATGCTATAATGTCAAGGGCACACAAGGACCTCTTAACCCATCTCCTAGATTCCTATACTTTCTAGTAAATACGATCTTGGAACTACTCAGGAAAAGTGAGGCATTAGCAAACAATAAAGATCTCCCCGTTTTTTAAAAAATATAGGAACATTTTAAACACAGTTATATGCTCAAAACAACTAGTCACCTGGCTAGAGATTAGAGACAATGGACTTGGAGCAGTTGAAAATACAGCAGAGAAGTGGGATCAAATATAAATGAAACAAGAACAGAGCAACAGAACTAAGATAGGATAATTATCCTAGAGATGATGTACTTTTTTAAAGATATGGGATATCTAGAAAAGTTCTATTTTTATCCAAGTTGTTACATTGGGACTCACAGCATTTTAAATGTTTAGTTCCTGTCCTCTTAAGAGGCGTGTCGATTTTTTTAAGGATATCCCTTAATTCCCACCTATTGACTAAATAACAGTGATCTAGGTTCCCATTCTTTCTCTTACATTTCCCAGGTGAATTATTACTATTTTGCCACAAATACAGCAATCGCACATCAGTCTCCCAGCATTGACCCCCACTTCTGTTTTAGTTTTGATGTTTATTAAATGTCCATCATCTGTCCTTTTGCAGGTATATTCCCAGTCGTTGCTTGGGTGCACTCATCCTGCCTAAGATTCTTCTGCAAGTGCTTATGGATAGAAAGTTTCCTTCAACTCTTACATTCTAAACTTTTATTCCCTTATTCTGGCAGTATAGTGAAGTACATTTTGTTTCATTTTTGTTTTACAGCCTTAAATTCCCCTTTTTGAGTCTCTTCCCCTTCACCACCCAATTGTCAAGGGATGCCTCATTTTTTCCTTTGTGCTTCTTTTTCTCCCCTAGAAAGTCTACATTTCAATGACTGCCACTTCAAACGGCAGGTCCTTTTAACTGCCTTCCCTGTAGAACATGCACTTATCTAGAGGGCACTTATTCTAGGATTTTCAGACTCAGGGTGTACTTGCTCTCTGATGATGATTTTAGACAAGGCTTAGACCCACTGCTAGCTCTTTCTCCCTTCCCCCAGTTTCTCTCAGGGCGTAGTGGGAAAGATGTAGGAGAGATTGCTTAGCTGTAATTTGATGGGTTCATTTTTGTGTATAAATAAAAGAGTTACCTTGAAGTTTAGGCATTTACTGCTTTCAAATTATGCTGACTTTTTGTGCTTTTATTATTTCTTACTGTACTTCTATTTTGTTTCCGGAGAAGTTGTCTTCTATTTACTTCAACATAGTAATCATTGTTATTTTAAAATTCATAGCTGCTAATTCTCATGTACCTCAATAACACTGGAAAAACGGGGAAGGATTTTGATTCTTCACATCGTTCTCAGACCCTCCCTATAGTAGGTCTTTGACTCCTAAACAGCGTATTACCGCAGGAAATTTTAATTCATTTTGCAGAAGTTGACTGAACTTTTTAGCCTTGCATGGGGAGATTCTGAATCTAGTAAGTATATGGAGCAGGTACCTAGCCTTGTGTTTTAGAACTCTCATGTCTCTGAGTTTGGTCAAAAGCTCTAATGATTTCCGTCTTAAAATAGAAGCCCTCTGCTTTGTTCAAACCCAGATTCTGAGGCCCTAGCCTGTGTCAGATCAGCAAATGGTACCATCACAGGTAACAGCTCTCTGAATCCTTTAAATATATGGTTTAAATTTATTTTCTACCTCCTCCAGATTTTCTCCATAGAAATACCATCTTGTTGCAAACTAGTTCACTCTTCCACAAAGCAAATGAACCATTTTTATTTTTCAAGCCACCATTTAAAGTCACCAGTTTTAACTACCAAAACAAAAAACTACAAAACACCTAGGAATAAATCTAACAAAAAGTTATGTAAGACCTAAATAGAAAGTTATAAAGCTTTACTGAAGAACTTTAAGAAATAAATAGAACAGTTTTTTGCATGTACTTGATCAGGAAAACTCAATACCATAAAGACATCAATTCTCACTAGTTTTATGAATATACTAAATGAAATGTTAACCAAAACCACAACAAGGATTTTTGTTGAAGTCAGCAAATCAATATCAAACTTACAATGAAAGAACAAAAGAAAAAGAAAAGCAGTAGCAGCAGAAGGAAAAGAGGGAAGAGAAGTTAAGAGCCATAGTGTTACAACAATTAAAACAGAGAGCTACTCATTGGTACAGGCATCTGCACACTGACCAAGGGAAGGTAACTGAGAAGGCTGAAGGATATATACACATGCATATGCCCCCTTGATGGATGACAAATGGGCACGGAAGAGCAGGGAGGAAGGTGGGACCTACTTTGTAAATCAAACAGTAAATTGGGTCCCACTACTTCAGACCATATGTGAAGGCCACCTCCAGGTGACTTGATTTTCAACAAGGTGACCTTTAGAATAGAAAAAAGAGCAATAAATCATTGAACAAATCTCTTTAGCAAAGGAAACCATCAACAAAATGAAAAGGCAACTTATGAAATGAAAACATTTACAAACCACATATCTGATAAGGGGTTAATATCCAAAATATACAAGAAACTCATAAAACTGGATAGCAAAAAAAATTAATTAACACAACTTAAAAGTGAGCAAAGGATCTAAGTAGACTTGTTTCCAAAGATGATGTACAGATGACCAACAGATATATAAAAAGACACTCAACATCACTAATCATCAGAGAAATGCAAATCAAAACCACAATGAGATATTATTTCACACCTGTTAGGATGGCTATTGTGGAAAGGACAAGAATTAACAAGTGTTGGTGAGGATGCAGAGAAAAGGGAACCCTTGTACACTGTTGGTGAGAATGGAAATTAGTAAAGCCATTACGGAAAACAGTATGGTGGTTCCTCAAAAACTAAAAACAGAACTACTGTATGATCCAGCAGTCCCTTTCCTGGGCGTATATACAAAGGAAATGAAGCATTCCTTTTAAACTGCAGAAGATTCCAAGTAGCCATAGCAATCATGAGCAGAAAGAATAAAGCTGGAGGTATCTACCCCCTAATTTCAAAGTATACTACAAAGCTGTAGAAATCTAAACAGAATGGAACTGGAATAAAAACAGACCTACAGATCAATGGGACGAAATTGGGAGCCCTGAGGTAACTCCATGTATTTACAATCAATTGATCTATGACAATTGGTCTGAGAAGATACAATGGGGAATAATTCCTTCAACAAATTCCTTCAACAAATGGTGCTGGGAAACTGGACATCCACATGTAAAAGAATAAAATTTGATCTTTATCTCACAGCAAACACAAAAGCAAACTCAAAATGGATTGAAGACTTCATGTAAAACCTGAAACTGTGAAACTACAACAAAAAAAATAAGGAAAAGGATTCTTGACATTGATCTGAGTGATTTCTTGGTTATGACCGCAAAGACAGGCAGCAAAAGCAGAAGCAGACAAATGGGACTGCAGGAAACTAAAAAACTTCTAAACAGCAAAGGAAATGATCAACAGAGTAGAAAGACAACCTACGAAATGGGAGAAAATATTTGCAAACCATACATCTGATACGGGGTTAATATCCAAAATATATAAGGAACTCAAACAACTCAACAGCAAGAAAATAACTCAATTAAAAAATGGGCAAAGGACCTGAACAGACATTTATGAAAAAACATACAAATGGTCTACCGGTATATGATAAAATACTCACCCATCACTAATCATCAGAGCAACGCAGTTCAAAACCACAATGAGATACCACCTTATACCCCTCATAATAGTTATTACCGAAACTGCAAGAGAACATGTGTTGGCAAGGGCATGGAAAAAAGGGAAGCCTTGTACAATGTTGGTAGAAACCTCAGTTGGTAGAGCCATTATGGAAAAAATTATGGAGGTTTCTTAAAAAATTAAAAACTAGAACTACCATATAATTTGGTAATTCCTTTTCAGGGTATGTATCCAAGGGGAATGAAATCAGGATCTGAAGGAGTTATCTGTACTGCCACGGTCATTCGAACATTGTTCACAATAGCCAAGATACGCAAAGAACCTAAGTGTCTGTTGATAAAGGGATAAAGAAAATGTGATATGTCCCTGTGTGTGTGGGATTATTATTTAGCCATATGAAAGATGGAAATCCTGCTATCTGCAACATTGTGCGTGAACCTAGAGAACATCGTGCTAAATTAAATAAGCCAAACACAGAAAGACTAATTATATATATATAATATGTAGACTCTAAACTTATTATAGAATCTAAAAAAGTAGGAGCAGGGTAGAATAGTGGTTCCCAGGGGCTGTGGGTGAAGAAAATAGGGAGATGTTGGTGAAAGGACACATAGTTTTATTTACACAAGATGAATACGTTCTGGAGATCTAATGTAGGGCATGGCAACCCAAGTTAATAATTATATTGTTCACCTGAAATTTACTAGGAGAGTAGATCATACATGTTCTTATCTCACACACAGATAAGTAACTATGTGAGGTGATGGATATGCTAATTAGCTTGATTGTGGTAATCATCTCACAGTGTATAACAAACATCACATTGTATACTGTAAATATAT
The DNA here is from genome assembly GCF_011762595.2 of Tursiops truncatus. Classification (NCBI taxonomy): domain Eukaryota; kingdom Metazoa; phylum Chordata; class Mammalia; order Artiodactyla; family Delphinidae; genus Tursiops; species Tursiops truncatus. Next base: position 81,999,641 of record NC_047046.1, on the reverse strand, counting down.
ATTGTATAAAATTGTGTTTCTGGCTGCTGCATTGAGGAAAGCAGAGAAACCAGTTAGGAGGTCACTGCAGTAACCCAGATTAGAGGTGATGGAGGCTTACAGGGGGATGGTAGGGAAAGTGAAAGGTGGTCAGACTCTGGATTTATTTTGAATCCAACAGAATTGGCTGTTGATGAGATGTGGGATGTGAAATAAAATGGAGAGTCAAGGAGGAAACCGAAGTTTTCTTGCCTGAAAACTTAAAACAAAAAACCAAAAGAGATGATATTACCTGCTGAGATGAAGAAGCTCTGAAAAAGTGAATTTGGTTGAAGGGACATGAAGATTCCACTTTTGGATGTGTTCAATATGAGCGACCTCTAGCCGCCACAGGAAAGATGTCAAGTATAGAGTGAGTCTGGAGTTCAGGGAGAGGTTTGCTCTAAAGGGATCAGTTTGGAAGTCATTAACATATAGGTAATAGTTAAAGGCAAAAAGCTGAATGGGATTCTCGACGGAGTCAGTGCAGACAAGCAAGGGAGTTGAGGAAACACCAGTAAAATGTATTTAATGGGGATGGTTAGGGCATTAGGGAGAAATCAGAGAGCTTAGTTTTCTCAAAACCAAATGCAGCAAGCATTTCAAAGGAGAATGGATTGATCAATTATGCCAAATGCTGCCGATAGGTCAAGTGAAATGAGCGCGGAGCATTAGAAGGAGGGGAAATTGCTAGACCGATCTTCATCAATAGATTCAAAGGCACGGGACCTAGTGCACAAGTGTAGGAATCAGCCCTATAGAGAAGCAAGGACGTTTTACCTGGAGAAACAGGGTCTATGAGCAGAGCTATGGAACAGTGAGTGGATGGATTGAGGGCAGGTAGTTACCTCTCTAATACCTCCAGGTTTCTCAGAGAAATGACATCATCAGCTGGATATGAGGATGGGAATGTCTGAACAGAGAACAGAACGCGTGAAACACGAGGGTGGGTAGTCCAGAGAAATCAGATTTGAAAGAGCACCCAGAGCCAACTTGTTCAGCATGGCTGTGAGTTTGATTCTACCAAGAAAGTACACAGAGAGAATAAGATCACTCTCCCGGAGAGAAGTCTGTCTGGGGATTGAAATTTCATGGTGCCAGAATGGTGCTGCGGGAGTGATTTTACGTATATTGAAACACAGTGCCCTGTGATAAATTGCATTCCTCACTCCATAAGCCAGGAGATCATCTGTCTTCTCATCAAAGAAATCTACCGCATAATTTTTAAAAGCTAGCCTCTCTTTAAAATCTCAACTCTTGCCCACATCTCCACTATGTGCAAATACAGCACTTATTTGCTGGGCATTCTCTTTTTATAATGCCACTATGATATTAAATTCTTCAATGAGCATTTCTGTAATATATCTGTATGTCGATATACATGTGCTATTCCATGATTATATAAAACTCAAAGTGAAATTGCCACATTAAGTACTTGCATATGTAACTGTACACATAGGTTGCTGAGATGTCTGTATGCAACATAATAACAAAAATGGTTTTGTAATCTGTATGGGTCTCCCCAACCACAAGGTTTCACGTATGCTGTCCTCTTACAGGGCTGAAGGATGGTGGTAAGGTTTCTCTTTCTCCACACACCAGCACCTTTAAACTAAGGAACCTGAATCATCTCATTAACTCAACACCCTTTTCATCATGTTAACTATCTTTTTAGACACCATGTGGCTTCCTGTGGTTTCTCAGGAGCCACTCTAATCACCTGATTTATGACCATCCTTTCAATTAGGAATTCAAGACAAGTTTTGCTAGCTTTCTGCATAATCGGGTCTTGATAATGAACAATAAGTTGAGGATGACTAATAAAAAGTAAAAGCACTCTTAAATAAGCCATGAAAAAAAATACGGCCTTATGTTTCTACTTTGATACTTGATTGTTAAAATAACAAACCTTGTTAAACTTGTATAGTAAGTATTGATCAACCACTTTCAATATACTTTTCTCCAAAATCATGCAGAGCATTGATCTGTTTAATTTGGATGTCAACACATACAAATAAGACAATAAGCTATTCAACAGTGATTACAGATCATATTAATCTGCCTATGGATCTCAGCAGCTGTTGTGTTAATACAACTGAGATAGAGAACCCAATGTTTCAAAATTACATGTGGGTAACAAGTACAGTTCCAACCATTCTTTGAGGCAAAAATGGGTTTTATATAATATGGTATGGGATACGTGTGGCTGCAGGTGAGTGACTAAAAGACTGAAAAACTATAACTCTAAAGTTTCTATTTGACCATTCCCTAACCCTATGTATGTGGTTCTCTTTGGCACAGGAATTGGACATTTAATGAAATAAAGACCAACACAGATGAAAGCATAAGTAACGGTTATGTTTGTGCTTTTGGAATCTTACTGAAACAAACAAAATTCACTGAAATTAGAAGAGCTGATTTGTCTAGCCACAAAGGGTTCACCTAGTCTTCCTACTGAAGAACCAGTCTCAAAGTGGCTGTTGATGGGATGGGTATTAAAGAAACATAAAAATTATTTTCAAATACATAGAAAAAAGGATACGCATGTAGCAGTGTCTTCAGTCACATCTCCACGCACACATACACAAATGGCTCTATTAATATGAGTGCACTTTGGTACTTCTGTCAGGATAGTGTACACAAAGTAAAACTTGAAATTAACATCTTCTGAATCTTGTATGTAAGACACAATTGGTCCCAGAGGGGTAAAAGTCTGATAACAGACTGACAACTCAGACTGAGCCATCTACATGAGCAATATGCAAAGCCCCCTCTGAAAAGGATCTCTCTCATCCCCTGCCTTCTACATCTCTCCAATTTGATTCTCTACACATCTTTTTAAATTTTTAATTGGAGTAGAGTTGATGTACAATGTTGTGTTAGTGTCTGCTGTACGGCAAAGTGATTCAGTTATACATGTACATATATCCACTCTTTTTTAGACTCTTTTCCCATGTAAGTCACTACAGAATATTGAGAAGAGTTCCCTGTGCTATACAGTAGGTCCTTATTAGTTATCTATTTTATATCCAGTAGTGTGTATAGGTCAATCCCAATCTCTCAATTTATCCCTCCCCCCACCTCAGCCCCACTTTCCCCCCTGGTAACCATAACTTTGTTTCTACACCTGTGACTATTTCTGTTTTGTAAATAAGTTCATTTGTACCATTTTTCAGATTCCACAGATAAGCCATATCATATGATATTCACGTTTCTCTGGTCTGACTTACTTCACTCAGTATGACAATCTCTAGGGTCCCTCCATGTTGGTGTAAATGGCATGTTTTGTTCTTTATCTTATGGGGCTTCCATATTGAAGACAGATTAGCCTTCTAATACAAAATTTAGATTTAAGTTGGAAAAATAGCATCTTTATTTATTCTACTAATTCTACTGACTATGTAACAGTCTGATTTGGGGGGATAAAAAGTATGTAAGAAATTATTTCTTCCCTAAAGGATCTGAGTTTTCCTCTCTGTTACACATTCTATGTTCCATGAAATAGTGATTTTATTACTAGTTGCAAAGATAAATATATTTTTAAAAAATACTGCCTATACCTTTGTTTTAGGGGCGTAGACTATCAACTCTAAAACTACTTCCCTGTTATTCTGAGATGAAGCAAATAAGTAAATATATTGTTGACATTAGGAACAGGGTTCCTCAATGTCAGAAAAACAAAGTTAAAAATAGGGGTACGGGGAATTCCATAATGAACTTTATTGCATTCAACTGGAATTAGAGACATTGGTATGAATTCGTAGTTTTCAGTATTTATCTAGTAATAAATATACTCTGTGTGGCTAAACATATAAATACACAGTTCAGTGCATGTTTCTGTGTATGAATAGGCATATCTATTTGCTAGATTTGTCAGCCTTTTAAATGGTTTACAAGCAATTACACCCAAGTAGAAATTATCCACCCCAGAGCCCAGATCTTGGTTTCTAAATTCAATTCTCCACCAGAAGAACCTTGGGGAAATGACCAGTTTCAGCGAGGATGGGGAAATCCAAGATGATCTTAGAACATACTGTGCCAAACAGTGAAGTACTCCAAAAGTAATGGACACACGTCCAAAGGGTACAGGAACCAAACTGAATGTGTTACCACTGGCCAAGTCCGGGAGAGAGCATTAAAAAAATAAGAGTAAAGGATGATACCACGTTGGTTAAAATAAGGACTTGTGATTATACACATAATTAATGAATTACTTAGTTAACAGGTGAGGGGCTTCCATTTGCGGTCAAGGGGTGGAAGCCTCTTCCTTATACAGAAAGAATAATAAGATGATCAGTTTGGCAATCATGCTAATAATTAAAGCAAGAATCACCAAGGAATAATAAAAACTGCAGAGGGAATTTGAGTAAAAGGTTATGTTCAATCACCTCACAACTTACTATTTATGAAGAAAAAATATTCAATTTTCAATAGACAAACCTGACATTCACCACCTTTCCCAACAGTCATCACTAGTAATGGAACAAAGTGACCTCATACCTCATGAAAGGAGGCACTGAAAAGAACACAATATCCCTTCTAAATAGTCTTGCCAAAAGTGCGATTAAATTGAAAGATTTTCTACGAATAGATGGTCATTACCTGTACTATTTAAAATGACTAAGGAACTGTTTCTGATTAAAGAAGACAAAAGGGATGTGCAAACATAATGCAAGGAACGATCTGGAACTTTGAAGGACGCTATCGGGACAACTGATGAAATCTGTACAAGGTCTGCAGGTCGGCTAATCGTATGGTATCCATGGCGTTTTCCTGATTTGATGAGTATATAATGATTATGGAAGAGAATATCCTTGTTTTCAGGAACTCTGAAGTATGTAAAGGCAACAGTTCTGGCACAAATTCTACAATGCCTCTCCCAGAATAAAAAATAACATTAATATAAATTGTGTTAGAGAGAGAGAGAGATAAAGATAGGCCGAAGATAAATGGTACCATTTCAAGAATCAGATCGAAGAGGATGTATGAATTTCTGCTTTCCGCTAAGCCTGAAATATTGTGTCCAAATCAGAATGTAAATAAAAGTAATGCCAGCTACTGTATGGAATCTCTTGGAGACTTCAAAAGAACACTGTAATATTGAAGGATTTGCAAATATTTTAAAATTCCTGTTTACCTATTATTTCTGAAACATCTGATGAATAAGCTACGTGCACTCACCCAATCGTTGCCAGAAATCTCTGCATTATGGTGCATTGTGAATTTATCAGTATTTGCACAGCTGAGAAAACAAGTCTTTATTTATTTCCATTCCAAACTATTTCTGTAAGTACCCTTCAGGAAATCCTAGAAAACAGTACGCCAATCAGGGTTCAGACCTCCTATCTTGTTTCTGGCCAGGTTACTCTCCTAAAACCATTCAACCATGCTTAGAAGTGCTATAATGTTAATACCTAGTAAGAGTGAAGATGTAGGGAAACAAGCACATTCTAAATACCAGTAAGAGCATGTAAGTTACTGCAACCAATCTGGAGGGAAATATCAGAATATATAAGAAAATAAGAAATTTACCCTAAGGAAATTTAACTGCACAAAAAAATGTATAAAAGGATAGTCAACACTGTACTCTTTATACAGCAAAACTATTGAGAGCAACTTAATTGTCCCTTATTAGCGGGCTAATCTAGGAGGAGAGGACATACATGCTATGCAAGGCTGTAGAGAGTTAGGAGTCTGAGAACTCAGGTCAGTCAGCCTGAACACAAGTCCTGGCTTTTCTCCTACTAACTGGAGAACACTGGTCAGATCACTTACTCCACTCTCAGCCTCAGTTCTCCCCTCACAGTATTATTGAGATAAGAGAGATAATGTACCCACTTCACAGGGTTTTTGTGGGAGATGGGTACATAAGGCATTGAGCACAGGCCCTGGCACGTATTGGATATGAAGTGAAATTTAGCCATTGTTTTATTATTAATTTATACTCACACAACAGAACACTCACCAACTATTACATTCCATGGTGACTAATTACACACTCTTATGTACATTAATTTGTATACTATTTAAATGTATTGTTAAAGTGAAAAAAGGTTTTCTAACAGCGTTATAGTATGATCCTTTCTGTGTGTATATCTCTATAGCAATATCTTCTGGGCTACAATCTAAATATTGACACATAATACTCGTGTTTTTCTTTAAATTTTTTTTTCTTTTTGAGTGAACCTGTAACTAATTTCATAATCAGGAAAAAAAGGTACGTCCTTTATACAAAAAAACTGTCAACCCAATACTTAATCCCTCCCTTCATGTTAATCTCATTTCTAATTTTTATTGCTCATAGAAACAAGAGGATACGTACCTCCCATCACTACACCTGCTATGGGTGAGGTCACAGCACTTGAGAATATCCTTCAATCACACACCTTGCTCGCTTCTCTCATTCTGGCCCACTACTTGATTTGTTTTAAGGCAGGCCCTGAATTTTAAATTAATCTTTTTAAAAATCTCCACTTGACTATCTGAACTTTGCATGACAGGATTTTAGTATATTGCTAATGCTTGCACTTAGCGATTTTTATTAAATATGTGCTGGATTTGTATGTACCAGGATGGGAACAATTTTGACTCACACAAGAAAATTAGGTATAATAACTTAAATCAAAAAAAAATGTGGTTTTTAATGCAAGTTGTGTTTTACGTAAGAAACATTAAGCAGAAACCTATATACCATATATAAGATGCCACTGATAAGATGCAACATTGTGTCCTCCAAAACAAAGCGGTTTCTTCTCACATTTATTGTGATATGCATCCTAACTTCACAGATGATAAATATGAAAAAAACTACCCAGTTTCAGAAAAACGAATCACCAAATTTCCATAGAGACTGTTTCTTTAACACTGTATTATGGAAGTGACTGCATCAACTCCTAGGACATACGTTAAGATGAGGTTTTTTTCTGGTTTTAATTATTGGCTGTCAACAACACAGTTTGTATAAAATTGAATCAGTGAACATAATCAAAGGGATTAAACCTGTAAGCCAATAATATTCCACTGAGCACCACCCATAATTAAAACATGAACGGCTAATAAAAAGTTGAAGCAGTGTGTGTTTTTTTTTCTCCTCTCGGTTCAGGGCTACAAAAACAATCTCTGCACAAATACTTTTTCTTCCCCATCCAACATAAATCAGTGCTTAATGGAGAGTCAATAACCTTATTATGAAAATTGATCTAAATCAATAGTACATAGACGGTGGTTAATGATGCCAGGCAGCTTTTTCAAATGCATTTACTGACAGCGTCACATCCCTCTGGTCATGTGTTATTGGGAACACATCTTGAAAAGCACACAGTGATACGAAGAACACACGCAGACACCTAGTGCTGAGACTAAATTGAATCACCTCCTGCTTGTGACCATTTGGCAGCTTTGGGAAAGTTCTCTCCTCAACCAACTCTCTGAAGCTGAGCTATTAAAGCGCTAATTAAAGAAAGTGCATGGAAAACATGAACACTAGGAGTCTGGGGTAATTGGCTACAAAAAAGACAAAGCTGAAACACATCACTTTGTCCACTCCTCCTGATTAGACTGTAATTCGAATACCAATATTTCCCTGCACGCCAAGGTGCTCTGGGAGAGGTGTCTGCCTCTCCCTCTGTTGAACGGATGGCTCTTGTGTGAAAAGGGTAAAATAGCAATTTTGTTTTATATTTAATCCTCTCACACCCACAGGATCAACAGGGAAGTCCACAAAACCTTTCCTGTGCATCTTGATATGATTTATGAAATATGAGGTGGAAAATTTTTAAAATATCTAACGAAACAAAGAAGTAATTCTGTGCAATAGAAATTGCTCAGCAATCCCGTCAGAAAGCAACAGTAATTACATATGAAGTGCTTATACGCTGCCTGCAAAACCAGTTCAAAACATAATGCACCTATTTCTCATCTACTTTTACCTTTCTTCTTTCTTCACAAATGAGACGCTAGAATGGGTACAGAGTAAAGAGGGAGAAGAAATTGGGGGAGCGATGTGTTTACAAAAGTTTTGAACCATCTACCGTGTTCTAGACAATTCTCTGAGCTCTATACCTGTGCCCCTTTATTTAATGCGATCAATTGCCCAGTGAATTTGGTATCATTTCCTTCCTGACTGATGAAGAATCTGACAGAACTTAGGAATCTACCTAGGATGTCCTGTGAAATCACCAGTGAATTCCAATTTTAATTTTGAGAAAAGTGAAGAATGGAGAGGAAGTATTTTTGGTAAAGGCACCGTACCAGTCAATCCTGGACCCAGAATTTGAGCCCAGACCCTTATTATTGCAGAGTTGATATCATATGCTATATAATAACCAGAACTATTAGAAGTCACAAAGGCAATAGTTTCAAATTATTTGATCATTAAATTTGTGCATTAATACCTATAAAATTTAAGTAAATATACTATTAAATAATGCAAATTGTATTCTCTGTAGTGCTTACTCTGCTTCCCCATCACAATATATTTCAGTCACTACAAAAGCAGCCCAAAGCCCATGTTCCAAGGATGTTAAAATAGCTATGCCTTCATTTAGGACTTATTTCAACAAATTCAGTCCCATTACCTTTTCAAGACTAGTAAGTTCACGTGCCAGACTCTGGAGAAAAACTGAACGTAAGTAAATATTCAAAGCTGAAATCTACCTCTGAATTTGGCTTATTTACCAGAATTCATTGTCTTCGAGATAATTTCTTAGTCTGAGACTGCAGTGAAAGAAGCATTCTGGAAAGCCAGGTTCTCAAGGTAGCACACAGGATTTGGAAGAGAGCGTGCTACTCTGCAAACACCTATGAAGGATCATTTAACTTGTAGAGAAAAATCCTGGAGGACAGAGTGAGCAGTCACGCAGTCGGACCCACTGCAGAGAAAGGGCCACAGGAACAGGCTTTCAGCGCTGGGGCAGCTGAAACGGCAATTTACGGGAAGAAAAAGATAGGATTTTCATCTTACGAGCTGTGCTTTCCTCTCTTCTTCCACTCACCTCTGTCTAACTCCTCTTTGACATAACCCATAAAGTCTCCATTTGTCTCTATCAGTGAACTATTTTTGAGAACTTGAAAGAGATCTTGAGAAAACGCAAGTAAATGTGATCCATCCAGAGGAGCAAAGTACCAGGATAATGTCAGTCTCCAGTATTTCACAGACATCAGAGCCGGGAGATGGATAGAACGTTTAGTTACCTGAGAACATACAATCAGCAGATGACAGTCAGAGCTTCAAGTGACAAGGGGTCAGAACATAATTACATAATTAGAAGCCCAGATATCTGGGAAAAAATGTCAATATACAAACTAAAAATAGGCAAGCAATAGGGAGAGCCTTACAGGAGGTCTGCCATGACCACCTCAAGTTCAGCATAATGCAGGTCCTCTCTGCTTGTTTGCACATGTTTTAAAAGTAATGGCTGCATCTGTGCATTTTTTTTACATCTTTATTAGAGTATAATTGCTTTACAAGGGTGAGTTAGTTTCTGCTTTATAACAAAGTGAATCAGTTATACATATACATGTGTTCCCATATCCCCTCCCTCTTGCGTCTCCCTCCCTCCCACCCTCCTTATCCCACCTCTCCAGGCGGTCACAAAGCACCGAGCTGATCTCCCTGTGTTATGCGGCTGCTTCCCACTAGCTATCTACCTTACATTTAGTAGTGTATATATAGCATCTATGCATTTTTAACTCACATTTCAAAGTGAGAGCTTCTCTCTCTCTGTCCTGGACCTTACACTTTAAATCTTAGTCCAAACAATCCACAGATAGATCTTTATGAAAACCACTCATTCAGAGGCAGACATCCCCTCCGAGTGTCCCATGGAAGCCCACGTATGCCTCCTTCATACCTCTTACACATTGCACTAAACTTGCTGCAGTGTGGCTAGAGGAAGTTAGTTTGCAGGGAAGTGGGAGGTCCCCCAGGCCAAGCAAAGAGAATAAGGTTTCCCTGGTAGACTTTCCCTAGAAAACTGCTGTCAGGGAGACAGCATTCGGTGCTAATGGGGCAGTGAGTAACAGGGCATATCAGAACTGAGATGTAGTTGACATCCTTGCCCCACCCTCGGGATACTGTAAAATCCTTGAAGACAAGGGCGTATATTTTTGTGTTTTCACACTTCGTACAATGCCAAGTTGGTGGTATGCACTTGATGTGTTTTCTTATGTTGATAAATGAATTAATCAGTGAAAGAACAAGTGAACATCCAGCCCATGTTAGTACAACATGAGGGATCTGACAGAGCTTTGAATTTGTTAAATAGATGACGCGTAACAGTTCACAAGAAAACAGAAAGATCTGTTCAAAAAGAGCACATTGTGGCTGCAGCGAGGGGCCTGGCTGTTGCCAAAAAGACGTTGGCTGAGGCTGGAAAAGCAAACGGCGGCTGCGTGGAGTCAGTCTGTGCCCAATAGACCTTCCCCTGAAAAACGGTGGCAGGGAAGCAGAATCCCACAATGAGGAATGGGGCACACAGGACGTGAGACATTCAACTGAAACGTGTAAGGATATTGGGAGAACCAGACCGTCCAGATGGCACGAGATATAAACGTGCAAAACAACGTGTCAGTGAAAGAGCACAAAACAAGTTGCATCTGACAAGAAGAGGCAGCAGATGGATTCCGATGCGCTAAACTTCCTGCTTTATCATCTTCAAAGGATCAAGGGCCCTGCCGCACTGGTCCCAAGGATGACATCATTACACTTAGTCTCTTACTATTTACATCACACGTGGTATCACATACATCATTAAACAATGTTATCAGGCTTGTAATCCTTTAGTATTTATTTAGACTGTTGTGCTTTTCAAGTACTTTCCTGTAAATAACTGGGAACAATATGCTCAGTGAGAAGGGCAGACAGACAGGTGGGGAAATTGAGTCCAGTGTGTTAAATGACCCCCAGGCTCACTAAGCAATATATGGGCTAGAGCCTCCAAGTAGAATTGAAATGTCCTTCTCTAGCACTTTTCCACAATATTGGAGCTATTTCTTCAAGGCAGGATATAGGAAGATGGAGCAGAGAAACAGACTCAATCATTAACACACTTCTCTAGAAGCCAGAATATGATACAGTTTGACCAAATGCTATTATAGCTGAGTAATGCATTAACATGCAACACAACTATTTCACCAATAAGAGTACCTAAATTTTAAAGAATCATTAAGAAGCGTATTTGAAAGTGATTTTGCAGAATAAACTACTCAAAATTATGAAAACAGGTTCATTACAAAGAGAGGCAAGGTTAACAAACAATGACTAACATCAACCACTCAGCATCAAATTGAATTGCCTCTTGGATAAGAGCAATATCCTGGAAGTTAATCCTTCTGTATTCCGAAACATGAATCTATTGGCTTACTTATGCTGCCTAATAAGTTACCCTCTGTGGGTTAGGGGTTCAGGCAACACTTAGCTGGATCCTCTCAAGGTCACAACCACAGTGTTGATCGGGCTGCCTTCTCATCTGGAGGCTCAGCTGAGGAGGGGTCCACTCCCCCTTTACTCAGGTCACTGGCAGGCTTCATCGCTTTGCAGCTATGGGACTAAGGGCTGTAGATCCTTGCTGACTGTCAGCTGGAAGTTGTACTATAGGCACCTTGCAGTTCCACAGTCCATTCACGGCTCCTTGACACACAGACATGCATAATAGTTCCTTGGGCCAATAAGGAAACTCCTGCTGCTTGGAGCCTTTCAATTCTGGAAAACTCAGCCCATCTTTCAAGGTTTGTAGCTGATTAAGTCAGGCTCACCCAGGATAATCTCCTTTCTTAATCATCCCAACATCTATCAATTTGGGACCTTAATTACATCTGTCAAGGGCCTTCCCCTTTGCCATGGGAGTGGCATTCCGTTACTTTAGCTCTATTATTTTGGCTAGAAGCAAGTTATTGGTTCCACTTACACTAGGATGGATCACTGTAATTCTCAAGCCCTAGTATTCATGTTTTATCTAACCCCTTTCCCTTGAGTGTACGTCCAACACAGTAGGTATCAGATACGTGTGACCAGGAGGAAAGAATCCAAGGGAGGTGTGAGTATGATTCAACTACACTGTGTTTACTAAGATACTTTGGAATACTTCCCTAAGTAGAAATAATAGCATCTTTAAATCAGTTGCTCTCAAGATGCTCTGTGACTGTTTTGTTGCTATTGCTTTTCGTACACCTGTGCAGAACCTTCAGTGGCACTGTTCTACCCCTTGGTCCCTCCGAGGTTAATCCAGCTTGCTTCCGGAATCCTTAAAGTTGTAAATATGCAAACGCGAAAAACATTATTTGTTAAGGAAAAGTAAGAATACTATTTTTGAGATGAAATGAGTCAAATTTAAGTGAAGAAATATGCATAAGGCCACAAGGTCATCTTTATTAGCTTAAGGGAATCAGTCTGAGTAGAAGAATTAATTAGTTGTCTGTGCCATAAAAGAGAAGCTCATAAAAGGGTTATTCCAAAGTGGGTTTACTCCGCATGTGCATCTGTTTATCTTGAAACTGTAACCTGAAACACTAGAGATAATTGGGCAAAATATGTCATCGTAAAGTTTGTATACATCTCTAAGTTTTAAAGCTGAAAAACTTACGAGAAGTGGAAAACAAAGAAAAAAAAGCATAGGAGCAATGAAAGTGAAAATAAAATGCTTTAAAAGGGTGCCACGGCATACACTAGCGCTCTTATGCCGGAATAATTCCTATATAACAAAATACAAGTGTCTTGCTTTCTAAATGCCAAATCCATATATTTTCAAAATCCTAACAAATAGGTAGTTAGGAAAATATCCGTGTAACCACAAATATAGGACATATACTCTAATTAGAAAAACGAAGCATCATTTCTTATAGTTTTCAGATTTAAGTACAACCATTTTCATGTATTTATTAGTAAACATTCAGAAAGAAATTCTTTATTTTCACCTATTTCTCAGCACTGAAAAATAAATCTAACATGGATTAATTATTATTTCAGTTGAGGGGTGTATGGGAGGAAAAAAATGACTACGTCTTGTTATTTGCCAGGGTATTCGATATTATTAGCATAAGGCATTTCCTCTCTCACTGCTTAAATAAGCTTGTCCCAGAAAACCCAGTAACTATTACTTAAAACTATTTACAAAATGAAGTTTTTACTTCCTTTTTGTACTTTTTAACTTTCCTCTAGATTATGGTAAGAAAGGACCATCTACTTCTAAGTCTTGTTTTCTACCTAGAACTTCAGTACCACAAGGGATGGTGTTTTACTCTAATCTGTCTTACTCTGATCCTAACTCAACTCTTCTGGCATCACCTGTTGTTATGAGAAAATCCGGAGAAGTGGAGGATAGTTGGTAATCTTCAGAAACATAGGTAGAGGTGCTCTAAAGAACCATATAGAAGCACGTCTTGAATACATGGAATACTGTGTGGTACCTTTATTCCTTGCTATAGAGGAAGCACTGAAGACTGTATCTGGTGAAGGGAACTCCTGCTACATAGCCTTTAGTGACACATCATCAAAAACCATGATTTGTCTTTTATTCCTAGAGACAACACTAGGATTTCCCTATCAGTGACCGAGTACCCCTCCTGGATTTCACTAGTCCAATGTCCCTATTTAAGGGACCCGATTCAAACTCCCATGAGAAATTTCTGACCAAGAAAACTTTAGAATGTTTGTTTTGTATCATCTCAGAGAAATACTGAGGAATAAGGAAATCCATTCTCATCTATTTTGATATATACTGTACACACTGAAGTATTCTTTAAACAGCAGACATATAAATCACTCTCCTAAGTGGTATTTGGTCCAAGAAAGATTTTCTTCATTATTAATAGAAGCTGAATTGTATTCCAGATTCATGATACTAACTGCAGCAATATCTTGTTCTCTGTCAATTGTAACTTTCGGTACAGTGAATTTAAGACATCACTGAACTTTTACAAGTTTCTCAACTTCCCAGCATTCATTCATTATGCTTCCCAGAAGAGGAAAAAAAGGCATAGAAAGTCAATTATGTCAATTATGTTAATGACTTAAAAACAATATACTAAATGTGAATGTTATATGACTTGTTAATACACTGAGTCAGAAATTGGAAGTATCTAAGATTCATGTTAAATATAATCCAAATTTGAAAGATATAAATGTTCCTTAAGATCTAAAAGATGTTAATATTTAAACTCTAATGAAATTCTGAATGAAAATAAAAATAAAAATTATGGATGAATCCATCCATCCAAAATGTCTTTTACTTTCCCCAGAGAACTTCTGGAAGGGCTTTTTATTCAAGTGAATGTCAGAGTCATTGTTGGTAGTACAAGTTCATCTATCAAGGTCATTGCTTTGTCAATTTTGCTCAGCCAAATGGCCTTTGAATTGTTTCTATTCAAAGTATGTTCACAGAAGTATTGGATTTGATTTTTTCCAAAGGTATTTCAAACTGGTACAAATTCAGTATGGTCACATTTTCCTCCCCCTCTCAAAACATGGGTTATAACAGCTAAGTTGATGGGACATATTTTTTAGATAATAGAAAATGAGAACGTATTTTTTTTAAAGTATGACTTTCTAACATTTATTTCTACATGTCCATGTATTTATGTACTGAGTAGTAACAAAAATATACAAATAATTGCATGTAGTCATCATTAGAATTTGCATTTAAAGTGGTTTCATATACTAAAACTCCAAGGCTATCCAGTTAAATAACAATTTATATTGAAAATAACAAAAGGATTTATATTCGTAATCTTTTGTGTGTGCTTAAATGACTCTCAGGTTTTAATTAAAAACTTCCTTTATAGAGATCTATGATAGTTCTATAATTTAGCTCACTATGGTAACTTGAGAAGAGAAAAATTATTGCTAAATTAATTTTAAAGCTATTTCCATTGGTGCCTTTACTTACAACCTCTTGAGCTCAGAATTCAACTTATTTTTCTCTAAGTAAAGTAGAATTGACAGAGATATAAACCACCAGTTTTGTTTTTCTTAATAAGACTTACCTTCCACAATTGAATAGAACTGTATTTATCTAGGGAAACAAAAATGTGATCCTGACTTACTAAATGTCTAAACCCTTGTTTTTATAGCATTTACCTAAGCTTTGAAATTTAGTTCATCAACACCATAGCAGATTCCCCAGAAAAACCTGTAAATCATAAATTATAGGACTCAATAAATGTCTAACGCTATTCTTTTTGGTACAAATCATTTGCAAATCATTAAAATATCACTTTACAAATGTGTTCTAGTGAAGCGTCACTTGAGATCTGATAATTAACAAAGAAATTATATGTAAGTCAAAAGTACCTAACTCCCTAGGGAAACATGGTGCTTATGTTAATAGTACATATGTAGAATTTATATATATTTGATAACTAAATGTATATAAACATCTAGGTGATATCTGTGTGTGTTTCAAAAATATATGACGTAAAAGTCTCAAGGGACTTAACATTTTTGAGTTTTTGGTTTTAATTATAAGGTTTTATGCTTTGAGTAATGAAGTAGACATCTATTTCATTACAGGGAACAATTTGAATACCCACTTCTAAGACTTCACAGATCGGTTTTTCTAGAAAAATGATTTTCCAATCAACGTGAAATACAAACAGCTATAATTCAGTTAATGTAACTGAAAGTCAAATGGAACTTAAGATGAAGTTGCATTTTAAAAATATACTTACATATACACATTTCAATTAGAAGGTTAAATTAAGTTACAAATGAAGAAAAGCAGAGTAAGACATAAGACTGTACCAGTAACCAGGGTTTAAAAAAAATTTCAAAAAAAAGAATGCAGTATTTGGTTAACTGGATGTTGTTAATGCTGGAAGCTCTGTGAATATATAAATTCAAAGGTTTCGCCTACGGACTATGTATAGGGCCCAAGTACACTGTACATTAGAGAGAGTAGCTGTTTAATGTTCTATTCTGTACGTTTTAGAATTCTTTGTACACGAGCCACATAAACCAAACGTGGCTGACTTGAATAATGGAAAGTATATGTTGGATTCACAGGAAGAATTGAGGGAAAAGCTGAAGAGCCTGACATCAGAAAAGACCAGAACCGACGTCTACAAAGCGGAACTAGAGTTGAGTTCATGCCACCATTAAACTGCCTTGTGCCTTGTATCATCAGGGCAAGATTCATAACCCAGGAAGTAAAGGAAATTCACTTGGGAAGATGAGGCACATAAGCTGCCTGACAACACCCCCTTCCCCGCTTCCTGATCCCATGACTCAGCTACTTCTCTCAGCTTCCTCTCCCCGCTGCAGCACGTTGCCACGTGACCAGATTCTCCCACAGCGTGAGAGATGAGCCAGTTCTCAGCCCAGCCTTGATGCGTGAGTGCCTCCTCCCTCATCCTGTTTGCCTGCAACACAGGAGAGTCTGAAACCCAGCCTTTTCAAACAGATAAGGAGGAGGCCCCATTGCTCTAATATGCCTTTGTCTTTTTTTGATCTGGTGTATTTCTTACGTGATCCGCTCCGTTTCTACTTCTTTGACCGCTTAAACACACTAACTGGAGTCCACAGGTGCTAATTCAATGACCGGAAGCTTGCGGGGTGCTCTGTCTCTGCTGTGGTCGCTTTGCTGACACTTGCCCATGGAAGCTTTCTTCTCAGGTGATTTGAATTAGACTGTGAAAGCGACTTAGTGTATCTCTGCGGAATTGCTTTTCTTCTGCCACTGGGTGTCCCAGGGTTATTTTAAGCCTAGCACCACACATATTAATATGTTAGCTTGATGCTTCCCTAAACACAGAGAAGATGTATATTTCAACATTATACTGAAAGCAAGCCTGTTGTTACCAATTCTTATGTGTGTTGTTGTTAGCAATTCTTAGGTGTGATTCTATGCTGTTCAGCAGTCAGGTGAAGACAAACAGGATATCATATTCTCTCTGACAGCGACCAGAATTATTTTTTATTATTATTATTATTTTGCAGTATGCGGGCCTCTCACTGTCGTGGCCTCTCCCGTTGCGGAGCACAGGCTCCGGACGCACAGGCTCAGCGGCCATGGTTCACGGGCCCAGCCACTCCGCGGCATGTGGGATCTTCCCGGACCGGGGCACGAACCCGTGTCCCCCGCATCGGCAGGCGGACTCTCAACCACTGCGCCACCAGGGAAGCCCGACCAGAATTATTTTTAATGCCATTTTTTTCACTGAAGTTGTAACCCTTCAATAGGACTAGCTATCTGAAAGAACTTCAGTAAAATCTTTATGTTTTGCACAAGTTCAAAGTCTTGAGTGTCGCCCACACAGTAATTAAAGGAAGCCTCCTTGATACTGAGACTGGCAATGGAGTCACAGAGACCGCTCACCAGCTTTCGACCTCATCTTCACTGCTGGCCCTGAGGAATTTCTCTTACCTTCTTGCCAGTTCATCTGTATCTTTAATATTTTAGATTACCCATCACTTTTTACAATTTTTCTAGATTAAGTTTTTCCATGATAGCATTACAAGGTCTTTCTACTATGAAATGCAATTGAATATATCAGGATGAAAGGAAATGTTCATTAAAATCCTATTCAATTTTTTATAGCATCATACAGTAATTTTGTTTTTTAAACTGTTTTTAAACAAACGCATAGCATGGGCTTTTAAAACCTTTTTAGTTTTGAGTTGCAGTAATGAAATACTCATATGGCAGTGAAAATTAAAGAAAAATTAAATTTGTTACAGACACTGAAAACACATGAAAAATATTACTGACATTCTTGGCAAATGAACACATGAAGAAAAGAGTCTTGATTTAATGTGGATGTGGGTATAAGCTATGCAAATAAAACTTTCAAAGAGTTTCTAAAGAATATATGAAAAACAAATTATTATCCAAAGCTAAAGAATACTATTTAATAAAGGTACTGCTACTAAATGCTATTTATAGCCAAAAGGACAGAAAAGAAATGATAGAATGATAAAGAGTGGAAAAGCACAATAGGCCAAATACGTCAATCTGTGAAAGAACCTGGAGCAAGTAACTAAATCATTGTGATAATCAGATTCCTTAACTGTCATAATCCCACAGTCATAAATGCAAAGGCGATATGTTATGTATTTTCCAATGATAGTAAAGAGAAAATGCTCACAACCTAGACTTAACAATGAGGTGAAGAGAAGCAGTTCCACTGGCATCAGTGAGATAATCAGTGCATAGAAACATCAGATTACTCACCATGCAAATAGTATTTTAAGTACTGAACACTTGATTCTGTATTAATTTATAACTGCTATTTGTAATAATTTAGCATTATTTATTTTGAAGAAATGTAAGTCAATTTATTCTTCACTTTTTTATATAATAGTTATGCCTAACATTTTTCTCAAATCCCAATACTTTACATCATCTCAAACGTCCCAAAAAGTGTAATGAGAATTGAATTCTGCTTCACCAGTTGCTTTGGCCATAGCATTTTACCTCAAATAAATAGCCCTAGACTAAGCACATCTCCCTCCTAACCCTTCTTAAAAATCAGACCCCCAACAAAGCTAACTGCTTCCAAGTAATTTAACCGTGTCCAAGAACACACCTGTTTCCAACATCCAACAATACAAAGTTCACAGTGCTCACATGTCTGGTCCTATTTGACTGGATTCCAAAGAATAAAGAAAATATGACCCATAGTGGGTAATCACTCAATCACAGCAGAGAATGACACAGGTGTCAGAATTAATAAGGATGGACATTAAAGCAGTAACTGTATTTTAAACAGTTGACAAATTAAGTAGAGACATAAAAACTATAGAAATACCCAGAGAGGACTTCTAGAGATGAAAACTATAATATGTGAGATGAAAAACAACTGGATGAGGTTGATGGCAAATTGTGTGTGTAGAAGAAAACACTACTGAACTTGAAGACACAACAATATGAACCATCCAGTGTCGCCAAGGCGCATCACCCTTGTTAGCAAGTCACTTGTATATAAACAACCTAACAAATCTCTGGCTTTTAAATTTTTGGAAGAACGCTCCTTGGGGATAGGTGCCCATCCCTTTTAGGACCCATTAAATGGATGGAGGTCAAGGACAACACAGGTCCCTGGGCACCTGAGATAGCCAGGCTGTGGGAAGCTGAGTGGGATACTTGCTCAGAGCGCGACTCTTCTCGTCCACTGTGGAAAGGTTTCCCAGCTCCTGCTGTCAGGGGCTTTTCGTTACTCTTGTCAATCTCTCAGACTTTACACCTCAGCTCCTAATGCTGGCCATATCTCTTGCCTTGCTCTATCACCAGGCACCCACACTCCTTACACTGCCCCCCCCACTTTGGACATACTTTAATAGATTCCTCTAGCTCCATAAACTCCGGTGGTCATCCTGCCACTTACCCTGGTCCAGGGGACGTATATGTCAGGCCTCCAAGAAAAGGACTGGATGATGGTCATTCTTAAGATGATTTCTGCACTCAAGTAGCAAACCGAAGCAGTATCAAAATGACAGTTCTGCCTAGTGTGTGCCTTTCATTCAGGATAATAGTGATAGAGAAAAAGTAAGTCACAAAATACTAGCTTTTACAATAATCTGGTCAAAGTTGCTCTTAATCACATAATAAGCTGGGCAAGGCTCTTGAAGATGACTTTTCTTATCTAATGTCTTACGCTGCCATGAAAATGACCCAAATTCCAAGCTACAGCTAGATGCTTTACCAAATGTTCTCCATAATCTGTGTTAAGTATGTCAAATCCTACGTTAATAATAAAATAATGATAAATTAACACACACACTGGCTGCCCTATACCTTTTCTATCTTAATATGAACTGCCCCTAATTACATCTTAGAGAATAATAACAGGACAAAACAACTGTCTTTGGGTATATAGAGAGAATAAAAGGCTTACTATACATATGAAATTGTATTGGGGTGTTGTGTAGGTGTGTATGACATCACCTGTGAAGTGGATCTTCAAATGTATTCCCTTAAAATTATCCTTGTTCATGGACCCTCCCTTTCAAACTCTCCATCTACCCTTTGGAAAATCTCCATGTACCCTCACAACTACAAGTACCAAAGTGTGAAAAATCATTTCTATAAAATTTGTCAGTATTCTAAAATGACAATAACCAGTATACAAAAAACAATTTCCAAGTGTAAACAAATTTAATTTAATGGCTTACTATTTTATCAACATTCCTTTTCACCTATTAGACTATTGTAGCCATTCCTGTATCTACACATCTCATAAGTTATCAATATTAGCATCTCATACGCCAAAGTTCAATTATGTCATATGAGATCCTCTGCAACATAATTATTAACAGATCTCCTAAGATGATTTATGGAGGAAATATTCAAAGCAGCTTGGAGAAGCATAATATAAATCCTTTTTGTGTCTGTTCTTTCAAGGTGAAAATCCAGCATGTAAAAATGATATCACATTAATTCTCTTCAAGGTCATGATTAGAACATAAAAGTTTGTGGAAAAACAGCAACATTTGCATTTCACATGAAGTGTGACCAATGACAGGTGCATCCCTTACATGGTTCATAAGACTAGCAAGGATTGCTGCAGAGTCACTACCCACTTGATAAAAAAAAAAAAAAGAAATATTTACTGAAATGGAATATACAGTGATCCCAAATCATGTTGCTAAACCAGGCAAGCGTAAGTAAATGAACCCTCCGAACAGAAAAGATGCTTTAACACAGTTACTAGGGTGGTATAATTCCAAAGAAATGTAACATCGTGTTATAGGCTAAGGAAACCTACTGGCCGTATTCGCATTCTAGGGATGATGGCATTCATCCTGGCGAAGTACAACAGCTAGTTAAGGGCACAGCCCCCCCAAAATATACTCAGCCCTTCAATGTCTAACTCATTGTTCTTTCCACATTGTTTATATATTTTAGAAATTTCATTCTGAGGATAAAATTTAAAACCAAAACAAGAATAAAAGCCTCTCACTCAAGGGCTTTGAGGTAAGATCCTTAGTTGAATCTAAAGGAAAAAATAAATCATTAGCCTGAGTTAGAAAAGGATAACCTTCCTCTTCCTGCTAACATTTCTTCACATTTTGCTTTTGATCATTTGCTAACAGACCTCATTTGTACTGTTTCCTTTAATGTTCCTCTGCCTCACCCCATCACTCCTTCAACTAAGGGAGATTTTCGGGGTTTAAAATCAAGCCTTCAGCTAGCGAGGGCCAAGTAAATGGATAACTAAGCAGGAAGCCTTATTAGCAGACACTGAAAAAGCCCCAAACATTCCAGCAAAGATTTCAGTGTTCATTTCTTCTCCGAGTTACTAAGTTACCTCTACTTTGTGGCCTAAATTGCTCTCTTGCTAGCTGAAGACTCTCCTCATTAGCATGAAGCTACAAAATGTTAACAGAGGAATTATTCTTTCTCTGGAACACCTTGCACAATGTGCTCAATATATTTCTGATTTATACTTCCTGGTTCATTGAAGAAATTATCTATCCAAATAGCACTGGAGAGAAGGTGGAGAATCAGCCATGGCAACATAAAATAGCCAATCATCTATTGAAGAACAGGCTGTATTTCATCATGACAGCTATTTTTACCGATTCCCTTGTTCATAAACTTACACGGGCACAATTATTCCCGAAACAGTTGGAAGACTTGCTGAAATGTTTACAAGGTTTACACAATATTATCAGTCTTGACAGATTGTTTTTCTCCTACTGAGCTGTCCAAATATGTTTTTGCATGTATAAATTATTCCAAATATTATGAAAATAAGACATATCATGCTGTTTGAAAATACAACATTTTATCCACCCCAAATGCCAAATCCGTAAGGAAATATTTTCAATAAAATTGAACATGGTTTCTTCCCCCCAATTTTTTTTGCAGCTCCTGTCTTAAACATAGTAGAGATGCAATGTTGGTCTCAGTAAATATATAATGTACAAAACAGAATTTGAAAGAATAGATTGAAATTCACTCCAATATTAATTTGAAGGTTGAAGCTCATCAGATTCTAAAATATTAACAAAAATGTTCTGCTACAGTGAGAGTATCAATTATGCATAAATATACTCTTTAGCTTCGCATTTGAAACAAGGAACAGAAATCTGTCCTGTAATTTGTACAAAAGGCCTATAAATGCAGCCTCCCATGGGAGGAGATTACATACCAAGTAGATTGCTTAACCATGCTAGAAATCTGAATGGACATTATCACAAAATTCTTACTTTATAGATTCTGTTTTCTATCAGACAATGCTGATGGGGTCTGTAAACATAGTCGGAGAGGATTCTCCTTGAGAACCATCTTCCTTTCTATGAAAAGTTAGGCACAAAAATTCATGAGGCTATTTCCATTCTTAAGACTTAAACATACATCCTGGTCGGAAATGTACCCGATATTTTATGGGGAGGTTAAACCCTCCCAATTTCAAGAAGATCACACCAGGATGCCATGTACTAGTCACGAGATTCACCGCTCAACTTGAAACAGCCAGTGGAAGGCAGCTAATAAAACAGCCACACAGGAAGACCAAAAACCATGACCAATAACTCTTCTTCTTTCAAACCCAACAGAGCAAGATTCCAAAGAAATACGTCAAAGGAAATTCACTGTAATTAAAATTAAGTAAGCCGTTATAACTTCCACAGTCCTCCATGAATTCCTTTCGCAAAGAAAAAGTGTACTAGACACAAAATAAATCACAGACATTGTCTAGCTTACCACGTTGTGGCGGTTCAGCAGGGGAAACTGAGGCTGAAAGCTGACACTTGTCCCCATGTTGTCATCAACCGAATCCGGTTTAGAAGGCCCAGTTCCTGAGCAAAAAATTCCCATCTGCAAAAAAAAAAAAAAAATTCAAACATTTACAATTATTTCTCACATGTATATATATTTCTAATACATATGTACATAGAGAATATATACATATGTACATGTTATATATGTACACACATCAAGAATTATTCTACATACAAGGGAAACAATGGAAATGTAATAACAATTTTCATGTCTTCACATTTTCTTATAACCTGTTTAATTATAACCTGCTTATAACCTCCAAGTCTTAATTAAATGTATTAAGATTTATCTAGGGAAAGAAATTGTTGTTTTAAATGCACTATTTAGGAATTTTGAAAACACAAGGGTTTTACTAAAATACGAAAATATTAAGATAAGTTACATCGTTTAATCTTGTCTCAATGAGTCAGCCCAGAGCCACTCCCAGAACACTGATCTCAAAAGATTGCAACAAAATTTTACAGAGCAAGTCCTGACTTGTGCAATGGGGAGCCTCTTCTGCGCAGGTTCAATGCCTATGAATCATCCTAACGAGGGAGGAAGGGACCAAGACTCATCTTCTGTCCCGCCAAGAGAGCTCTCAAGTAGGTAGAGAACACACACATACACTCGCACACACGACAGAAAAACTGGGATGGAGAGTTAGAAGTCAGTCAAGGGGCACATCGTTCCCACATTTAAGAAGTAAACCAAGCCACCAGCCTGTTATTCCGTGTTTCAGAGAGAAGCAAAGTCCAAGGTAAAGTGAGCTTTGAGCCACTTCAGATTCAAACACTAAGAACAGGACTCAAGGGCTTCCCTGGCGGCGCAGTGGTTGAGAGTCCACCTGCCGATGCAGGGGACGCGGGTTCGTGCCCTGGTCCGGGAAAATCCCACATGCCGCGGAGCGGCTGGGCCCCTGAGCCATGGCCGCTGAGCCTGTGCATCTGGAGCCTGTGCTCCGCAACGGGAGAGGCCACAACAGTGAGAGGTCCGCGTACCGCAAAAAAAAAAAAAAAAAAGAACTGGACTCAAGTGAAAAACCCTTCCATCCCAGCAGTGGCAGCACAGGACCAAAAGGGCATCCACAGACCTGGGACAATTCTGAAGGTAGAAGGCTTCCAACTACAACTAAAGCAGAGGCTCAAGTCACTGAAGTGTGAGCCCAGCTTCTTGGAGAGGAGGAACCAGAAGTGGACACAAGAAGTCAATGACTGAGGACGTTCAAGGCTATGTTAACTATAAACTAGCTTTTAAAATGAGTTTTCATTTCACAGAGTTCAATTCTATTGTAAACATCATCTTATGCTTATGATTTGAGTTTTTAAATACCTTCCTCTCTCCTCCCCCTTTCTTCCTCCCCGTCCCCTCCCTCCCGGTCTATCCATCCCTACATACCTATTATTTCAGCATAGATTTCGCTGCTTAGAAGGTGCAAGGTAAATAAGGGATTCTTCCATGGAACATTTATCTTCTAGATGTCCCACCCACGTAGGTATGCCGCTACCATGACATTAGTCATTAGAAGTCTTACTGTTTAAAGCCACAGTGTGTGAATTCTTGAAAAGGGGTGGTGAGGGTCACCTCACCTTTGGGAGCACAGGCAGGGGAGGCAGGAGGGCGCAGGGCTGGCCGCCCTTAGATGCTGCACAGACAAGGCCACGAAAATGATGCTCCCTGCCGCCGCCTCTGCCCTACAGGTTGCTTATCCTTGACCTAGATACAGAATCATCATGATCTACAAAGCAAAGCTTTTCCTTTTTAATGTTTTATCGGAGTATAGTTGATTTAAAGTGTTGTGTTAGTTTCCGTTGTACAGCAGTGAATCAATTATACATATATCCACTCTTTTTTTAGATTCTTTTCCTATGTAGGTCATTACACAGTATTGAGAAGAGTTCCCTGTGCTCTACAGTAGGTCTTTATGAGTTATCTGTTTTATACAGAGTAGTGTGTATATGTCAATCCCTATTTCCATTAGGAATATTGAATCTCTACAAACAGCATGAGTACGAAGTCATTAATAACACTGAATTATAAACAAGGGACCTCGTTCCACTTCACTCTGCCACTGTCCAGCCTTACGCCCTTGGGCTTATGACTTAAACCTAGAGGTTAAGAGCAAGGCCACCGAAGCAGCCACACCCTCTTCACACCTGCTTCACACCCTCCACCAACTATACAACTTATTTTCCTTAAACAAAGATCAGAACACGTTTCTCATAGATTTGTTGGGAAGTTTAAATGTAACCCCTGCACACGACACCGAGTGCCCCTTGCTCAGTAAATCAGGCCTTTTATTACTAAAACAAGCATCTGTGAATCTCTAATTCTTAAACTTGATGCAAATCACGCAGGCGTGCACGGCCTGGGAAAATTCCATGTATGTAAACGTAAATGAAGATGCTGGAGAAATAGCAGTTGTGTGTCCCAGAGGAGACGCCAGAAGCCACAGCGGGATTGCTCTAAGTCTCTTCTCTCTGTCCCACAGGATCATCCCCAGGGTGGCCCTGATTCATCTCCTGTGTAGACACAGCCACAGCGACGACCCAAGCCCTCCCATTAAAGACGAAGAAACATTTTAACAGAGTTTTAAAAGCATTTCAGGTCAGTTGAAACTGAGTTCTTGCCCCCATTTTGTTAATAAAATGGACTATCCTTGTAAGTGAATTATTTGTTCTAAGACAGTTTAAAAATCTGAAGGGAAAAATTCCAAAATAAATAGTACAGGAGGGTGTGTACGCTATATATCAAGACAGATTATCTTCCTCTGTAACTGCAAAGATGAATGCTACTGTATTCCTTTCAGGCATTTTTTTGGTATTTATTAATGCTTAATTAAATATTAATCACAAGAAAAATAGAGGTTTGGGTCAGAAGAAGTTTTCTGTGCACCATACTAAGCAGACCACGCTAAAAACGCAAACAATTTGACGCGACAGTCGCGAAGGCTCTGATCTTGTGAGTTGAACTCTTGTTTTACTGAACTAAACAAGGGCTTAGTTCCAAGGAAATTTTGACTCTGGTGAGCCTATTTAATCCCTGGGATATTTGCTTTTATTAATGTTAGTGACATCTTTCAAAGGGCATACTAGTGCCAATTATATTTACCCTTCATTTTAAGGTTCCAATCTTAAAGACAAATCCAGTAACAATACTTCTTCTTGATCATTAAGTCTGCCCAGATACTTGACATAAGGTAATGCTTTGGGATATTATAGTTAGACTTTGTGAAGTGTGGATAACTGAAAGGGTGCATTTAGTATTTTTATTTGTATTTTCAATTTCACACGGAGGGTAAGACTGCAGGCTTCAGAGCCGGCTGCCTTGATGCCAACCCTGGCTCCCCAGCTTATTAGTTACGTGAGCGGGGGCAAGTTAACATTTTTACACATCAATCTCCTTACCTATAAGGGTGACAATAAATTAGTACAAAATTCTATTTTCAGGCATTCATTACATGGAATAGAACCTTGTACATAATCATTACTGTAAAAGTGATGTCTGTTATTCATATTAATACTCTGAATATCTGAGGACCACCTTTATGCCAGGATTCTTTCTTCGGTTGGATAAAGCATTAAACGAAGTTCACACATCCCTGTCATCGTGAAGCTTTTATTTTAACGAGGCAGATAACCAATAAGCACTAGAAATAAGAAAAATACATAGAACTTAAATGAGCAACACTAAGGAGGAAAATAAAGCAGGACAGAGAACAGGAAATGTTAGAAGGTGGTGAAATTCTAGAAGGGGTGGGGGGGGGTCAAGCATTAAACATTTGCCTCTCAGTTTCAAAACCCACCCCCTCTTCTGCGTGGTACTGGGCGCCGCTGGCCTAGGACTTTATAGAGCACACGGCTGCCCAGCTGGCCGGCTCCTTGCAAGGCCTTGCCTGTAGGG
This sequence comes from Tursiops truncatus, assembly GCF_011762595.2. Lineage (NCBI taxonomy): Eukaryota > Metazoa > Chordata > Mammalia > Artiodactyla > Delphinidae > Tursiops > Tursiops truncatus. The sequence goes on along the minus strand of NC_047046.1, from coordinate 81,973,023 downwards.
GGTGCTAGAGACAAGCCGAGGAGCAGGAAGAAGGGGCCTTCTACTTCCTCTTCACTTCCTGCTGGCTTCCGGGTTCCACCAAGGTCCGTGCAGCCTCCCTGTACTCCAGCATTCTGTCTCAAGCAGCCGAAGCCCGTTTTTATGTTTTCCCACCACTTTCAGAACCGACCCCAGAGAAGTACGTGCACCAACTGGCTGGTGGCTCGTCGGAGGTGAAGGTGCCCGAGCCTGTGGATCGTCTCCTCCAAGCCCAGAGACAGCAGTCAGCGGAGCTGCACCTCTCCTTGACGGCCGGGACCAAGCTTGGCAGGGCTCATCCTCCAGGCTTCTAAACTGTCATCATCCCAGTCGTTTCCCCCTTTCTCCAGCCCCAGGGATGGCAGGCTGCTTCCTGCAGCGGCGGCCTCTGTGATACCTTCGTGTTCTCACTACCCCGCTACCAGCTACCTGGTGAAAAATTCTTCATACTTAGCTAATAGCTTTTCTATTAAATTTTCTCTTTTAAACCCTCATGTGAGTTCTCTCTCCCGGGAAGAATGTGACTGTAAGATGGACAGCAAAGGCTTCACTGAGTCAAAGCTTGAAAGAAGGTAGGGAGTGAACCACACAGTTACGACGCGGGGGAGACCCATGCTGGGCAGAGTCAAGTGCAAAGGTCCTGGGGTCTGGGTCTAGTCTGCAGGAGGGATCACCAGAAAGCCTGTGCTTCTGGACAGTAAGCAAGGGTGGAGCAGGCGAAGCCGAGACCTGAGAGGTTCCAGGGGCCGGATTCTGGAACGCCTCACAAATAGGGCAACCATGACACCCCTCGGAGCAGGACACTTCGGAAGGTGAAAGGGGTGCTGTAAACAAGCACACTGAAATAACAGGCATTGATGGGGAATGTTCTGGGCATATTGATTGGAATCACCCTCCTCTGTGTAAGTCACTGCCACGACTTGGGTTTTTATTTAAAGTGCGGTATAAAGCTATTTGACCGTATTGCATAGAGAGAGGACTTGCTCTGATTTACATGATAACTGCTCCCAAGAGGAAAACAGGTATGTATTTTCTACAAAACAGTGTTTCTCAACTCAGTATGAATTATTTAACTACCATCTATAATAAATGGGCTAAAACATACATAGGTTTTTTAGCAAATTTAATATAAAGGAAAACACACATGTACCAGTACATTTACCATGAAATCCAAATGTTATGAATAATTATCGAAGCAAACCTTGGCTTTCGTTTCTATTTTCAAGAAAATCCTTAGGAGTTGTGAAACTTTGAAGTTTAATATGTTAAAAATCCTTAGGCTTTTGTCTGTTCCAGATTTTTCCTTCTGTTCTTGAAATAGTATAAAGGGTGAATTAGCCTACCTCTATTTCCAGCTGATACTCATGACAGGAAAAAGTAAAGGTTAGAAGTAAAAAATTGTAGCTAAGAATGAACAGGGCTGGGATTTGAGCCCTTACCTGTTTTCAAAGCCAGAATTTCATGTGCTCACCAAGCTCCACGTATCAAACATCCTTTCTGGCTAATTTTATGACCTTTTAATTTCATTTTAAACGTTAAATATAAAACACAAAGAAAGGTACGTGCTGTTTTAATTTGTTGAGGAGAAATCGGAACTTTTTTAAATGAGAAAAATAATTCCTTTGAAAATGAAATTTCAATGATCTTAATTCTTTTCCTCTGCCAACAAAGGCCTGTTTGTACTCATACCATTTCTTTTCTCTAACATTCCCATATGTGACAAGAATAGGAAGACGGGAAGCTTCATTTATCAGACTCCACGGTCAGCAGGGTTCCAGCTTGATTCTACCACTGAGATTCACTTAGACAAATTGTTCATTACATATGAATATCAGTTCTGTGCGCTGTAGAGAATAAACATTCATCCCTTATCCGGGTTGTTCTGTGTCCTACCCAGGCTAGAAAGAGCCTCAATTCTGTAATGTTCTCTATATCATATGTATTGAGTAAAAGAGTTTTAACCTATTCAGAGTAATAAAACAGAGACATTTCAACTCCTGTCTTATTTTTGGAGACAGTAAAAAAAAAAAAAAAAAAATCGGCCTCAAAGAGAACGTGTGTATCAAGTTCAGTCTGTGTTTCAAACAATAGCCTTAAGTATCTCCCTAGAAACAGGACTGGTGACAAAAATAAAGGAATACAGAACTAAGTAAGGCAATGGAGATGGAAAATACTCATCAGCTAGAATTTTGCTTCTCTGATAATGTATTCAGAGTGAGTTTATGAATTAAATGCCATTTCTCTTTTCTAAATTATATATTTATTTTCTTAGAAGCCATATATTCTGTTACATGAAACAAAATCTGTGCTTACTTAAAGAGCAAAACAATTAAATAGTTGAATTTGAGAGGAAGGTCTACTTTCCTATTTTGAAGCAAGTTTTCAATAGCAATGTTATTGGGTTGGCCAAGAAGTTCTTTTGGGTTTTTGGCAGCATTGTACCAAAAACCTGAACGAACTTTTTGGACAGCCCAATTTTTTTTTCTAAAATCCATACAGGATTTATGAAAATCATCTCTCTGAAAGATCTGAAGGATCAGTATTTTTGTCGACAGTAGACTGAATTTGTGCGCCAGGCTCAGATTCTCATCCTCCTCCTCTGATGCTGAAAATGCCTAAGGGCTCTCCAGTGACACGTGAAATGATCTTCCAACAACTGCCGCGATCCTGAAGGAACTTCCACCATATGACCCAACCTTTCAATCATCTGACATTATTCGTCACCATGAGTTATTTCTCTTTAACCAGTCTGGATTTCTTGCTATTGTCTGAAGAGGTTCTCAAATTCCCTACACTTTTTTTTAACATCTTTATTGGATTAATCTCTTACACTTTTTATCAGACGGATGTCCACACAGAACACACTTGACTCTTCTTTTCTGGGAATGAGGCCAGGAGCTGCCCCTCCACCAGTGGCCAGTGGCGCACTAAGATTTTTGTTTTTCTCCAAACAGAGGGTTATTCTGTCCCAAGGGGCAGGTATGGCTTTTACTTTAGAACTCTAGAGGAGTGTGCGGTGACTCACACACTGAGGAATGCCACAGGTATCTCCAGCACTACCGGACCTCCCAGATCATACCACCTTTTCTCAGAATACCGTGAACCACAGCTTGAACCGGCTACAGCACTCATTCTCCCTCTCTCTGGCTCTAGGCCCTACGTAAAACGTGAAGGCATCTGTTAATCTAATAAAAGGATCCCAGGAGTGCTTTTTTCTTAAAGCAGAGAGAGACTTTCTTCCGGCATCATTACAGGTAATGCATTGCACACGCGCTAACTGGCAGACGGTACAAGCCCCACCAGGCTGTAAGCAGATAAATCAGCAGAGAGAACTGCACTGAAGTACAGCAAGAGGACAACCCTAAACTTCAAACACGAGACTGAAACTCACGTTACCGAAAACAAGCAAAGGAAAGCAAGCAGTCACGTTTATATTTTTTAAGTGTCAGCGCTTAAGTGGAAAAGCATCAAAAGTATCAAACGATACGCCCAATTAGCTGTGTAACACTTGACTTTGGCTGTTCCTTCCCTCCGTGGTCCAGCCTGTCCTATTTTATAGCTTAAAAGGTTCATATTTTCATCTTTGGGGATACTTTTAATATTTTCTTTCTATATTAATTTCTTAAACACACCAATATAACACTTAGTTAATATTCATCAGTTGTAAGCATTAAGACCAAAAACTTTCCCTTCCTAAGGTTTAGGTCTGAGTAAAAAAGAAACCAAACATCTTAAAAAGTCAAATAGAGGAGCCAGTGCCAATTTTTAAAAAAAGCACGCCTATCCTCCCTTAGAGTTCTACTTCGATAACTATTAACATTTAACCAGTTAACAAAACAGTTAACCCCGTTACCAGATTAACGGTGTCATTCCGATAGTCACTCTTCTGTGCATAGGATGTGTGGGAAAGATGAACTTCATATTTGATAAAGCAGAGTTGAAAGACCGTTTGCATGAAAGTGCGCCTCTCAACACCAGTTTAAGCTCAGAAAAATGAATATAGGCCTCTAGCAACTGATGTGAAATAGAAAATAGACTGAGGCTCAGGAAAAATGGAAGAGAAAGAGCTGCAGACATGGAACGTGAGTGGAAGGAGAGAAAAAAGAAGGACTGGGAACAGAAAAAGGGAGACCGCGAGTGCCAACAGCGGGAAAATCCCTCTCACAGAAGTATTCTTAAGTGAGACATGCGTGGCCCCCAAAATGCAAAGCGATTAACTAACTGCTTACCTCTGTCTTCTCAGCGGGAGTTGCAAGGTGCAACCACTTCCTCTTTACCTTAGGGGGAACGCCCCAGCATGACCGAGACCCTGTAATTTTTACTATACGTTTTACTGATATGGCATTCCCCTGAATGTCCATGGAGTTCACTGCTACTTCCTGGAACATGTGCTTTGACAGAAGGCTTGGAATACTTGTATCTTCCTGATCACCGGCTCTAATTAGCATAATGTCATCCACAGAGTAGACCAGCGTGATGTTCTTTAGAATGTCACCTTGACTGTGGTCCCTATGTACTGTGCTATGAAAGACAGCAGGCGAAGTAACACAGCTCTGGGGCAAGACAAGGAATGTGTGCTGCTGTTCTCACTATTTAGAGGCAAACTGTTCTTACTCTTCCCCAGTGGTGGGTAGAAAGAAGAAAGCAGTTGCCAGATAAAAGGCCACATACAGAGAGCCAGAAGCTGTGTTGATACGTTCTGCTAAAATAACAGCACATCCGACACAGCGGCTGTGACGGGGCTACCAGCACATTGAGAGAAGCAACCTGCCATTGGACCTGAGTGTGCCTGCCTGCCTGCCCTTGCTGAGCACGCCAAGGGGGCGAGGTCCTGACCACCCTCTACCTGAGACGTTTCTAGGGCTTGGGTTTCCAGTGAGCAACCTCGAGGGATGGGGTGATGTCTCGCGGTGGACATTATGTTCCCACATCTCTGAGTTCCTCAGCTGTGATGCAAACGCACTGTTTCTGCAGAGCGTAGTCATGTGATGGTTGCCTTGGCTGCGGATAACCCATCCATGGCTGCATATACAACAGCGTGAGTCCCCGTATCCCGTATCCTTTCTTTAATTCTACGTGAAGGAAATTCTGGCATCTTTACTTCGTTTGCTTACGCAGAGCTATGTCTGGATGTCAGGGGCTCTCCCGGAACACCATTTGGATGAGTTCCCAGTGTCCTTGCAAAACACTGAATCCTAAATCATGGGTCAGTGTCCCTTGTGTGGTAAACAGAATAATGGCTCTCCAAAGATGTCCAAGTCCTAACCCTTGAAACTTGTGAACGTGGTACCTTACATGGAAAAGAGACTTTTTAGATTAATTTTAGACATTTGTGAAGGGGAGATTACCCAGGTGGATGCAATGTTATCACAAGGTCCTTTTAAGAGGGAGGCAGGAGGGTCAGATTCAGAACAGGAGAGGCTGGTACGACACTGGGAAGAAACTGCAAGGCCAGGGAAGTGGTCAGCCTCCAGAAGCTAGAAAGGCAGGTAAATAGATTTTCCCCTAAAACCTCCAGAATGAACACAGCCCCGCTGAGCCACTTTAGACTCTGACCTACAGAATACTCAGATAATACATTCCTATTTGTTATTCTGAAGCAAAGTATTTGTGGTTGTTATATCATCAGCAGTGAACTAACACATCTGTTCAGCCTTCCACTTAATATTTATCCTTCCCCTCTCAGCCTAATTCCCCGAGATCTACTGCCCTGTGTCTTGTCCCACTTTCTGCCAGTAAACGTTGGCCAAATCTGACTTGCATTCTGGAGAAGGCTTGAATTTCTCTGCTAGGACTATACTACGACCTAGAGGCAAAGAGGAGAGGTGAGAATGGTTCTGCAGGAAAGTAAGCAGCATCTTGCTGGACGGTGGGATCACGGCACAGTCTCCATGGCAGGGGTAGGAGCTACTTCTGCTCAAGCGTTTAAAGCTATTTGGGGAGAAATATTTGGGGATTTTCTCAAATATTCCTGTCCTAAGTCTTAGGGTCCCACTGTCCCTTTGAGAACCCCGAGTCGGGCGAAGTTTCAAACGGAGCCGATTTTGTGTCGAGGCCACCATTATAACGTGATCCTGAACTGATTTTTAGCTCAAGAGGTAAGACTACTTATTACAGCTGCCACAGAGGCTCTCTGGTTTCCAAATATGTCTTAGGTTGTCAATTATCTGCTCTGAACTCAAGCATCTGAAATATTTTCAGGATTTCATTTTTATTTCAGTGTCTTGTCTTTAAGCTATCATCCTCACCACCTTTAATTCCATCAAAGCTAGACCACTGTCAACCAAAATAATACAGTATTACAAGGGAAGGTCAAATAGCAGCTGTGGAGTCTGTAGACTGTGTTCCAAGCCACACTTCTCACGAAGCTGAACGGCTAATATTGATTAGGTATCTGACCACCAGAATGCACCCAAAAGGCAAACCAGAGACCGGTATGGGGACTTTCTGTGCTACTGTTCGTTCCTCAGCCACTCCAATGACTCATTTGGTTTAGGTCAGTTTTATAGTTTTTGCAGGACTGGAAGACTGCCATTTAAACTGCCCTAAATTTATCATTTTTTCACTCCAAATATATGCTATAATCTTTCTTCTGATGGTTAGCAACTTAGAAGCGTACGGTGATGTAAGCTTAGGGGTGTGACAATACAGGTTTTTTTTTTTTTTTTTTTCTAGAGTCCTTATTATCAACGTTGGAGTGTTTTTCAGGGTCAGCATAGGAAGAGTGGGACTTTCGGGTGGAATCTGATTGCTAGGTAGGCTATGTAATGCTTTCTTGGGAAAGTAAGTCTGATGATTGGGGTAGACAGGCAAGCATTTTACCATCAAAGGTTGCTAAGTCATCTCGGTGTCCTCAGAGTTGCCAGTTGCTCATACAGCACATTTATAAAAATTGCTAAAAAGCATCCCTACCTCCAGACACTTTACTTCCATCTACAGGAAAATTTTCGTAATGCATTGTTCTTCTCATGACACTCTAACACCATATTCCAGAAAAATTGTGATAATGAGTATATACATCTCTAGTGTGTACAATATGAATGACTCATACTTAGACGTGGTGCCCTGTGCACTAGACACCTGAAGAATTCAGCATGCGTGTCCTCAGAGTCCTAACTATTGGCTATATAGGTTCTTATAAAACTCTAGTCTTACATTGGTCTTAGGGGTTATGGTTTCAGTGGTATAAGACCAAGTTGATTAGTAGTAAGGTTTAATCTAAAAGTTCACATAGTTTTCAGTTAATGAAATATAAGAGGCAAATCCAACGTTAAGTAAAATCCCTCTTATTTCTTATAAAGTCAATTTATGGCATATTCACAGGGGATAAGTGATTGATGAATCACTAATAGTAAATGGATAATCTTAATAGAGAACCACTGAGACTGTCCTCTCAGTCTCTCTTAATAGAGAACCACTGAGACGCATCCTCTTTCTAGTCATGCAAAAACTCCAAGAGTTAGCCTGGAATAAGGGCCATCACAGTAGATTTAACCCTCTTAGACCACAGGCTCCTGAATTTTAATCCAAGGGAATATATGAAGATTTCATGTAAGCACGTGATGAGATTTCAATTGAAGTAGTTATAAAGGACCTCAGTCATCAGTATTGAAAGATGATCTTTATTCTGCATCACTGCAGTACTATTTCCAATGCTTTTAAATTTCTGCTTATTTTCATCACGATAAAAATAATTTCAAAGTTCTTTACTTTCTTCTAGTGGATTCCTGGCATCTTCCGTGGCACCTGCCGGTAAGCATGATAAATATTCTCCAAATTATCTGAGTACCCCTTTTATCTTTATTTTTAAATAATCCCTTAAACTTTCCACCTCCAATATCTAACAAAAATACCAAAGTTACAAAAATCTAGCATAGCAGTTATTAAAATGTATAGCATTATTTTTAAAAATCCCCAAAGCATCAGTAAAACCCAAAGCCCAAAATCTATATCCACAGAAAATGCTGGATATTGGGAGGTATTATGACATGTAAGTCATATAATCTAACAGTCATGTTTTAGACTTCATCACATACCTTCATGCTCAATGACATTCAGAACTACTTGTTCTTGTCTTTATCCCCATCCCTTTGTTCAAACACTCCCTTCCCTTGACTTTGGTGTTTTATTGTCCTCGCTCTGCCCAGCATTCTGACCACATTCAGGTTCATCATCCTCTACTTGGCTGTTAGATGTTGGAATTCCTCAGGCTTTTTCTCCTCCCATTGACTCCAGGAAATATAATCCACTCTCAATGATTCACAAAAAATTACAATTTTTTTTCTCTAAGGTGAAACTTGACTACATGATATCTTTTTTTGTGCCTGAGTAGATTAAATCATTGATCAACCACATTTACTCCCAACTCCATTGGAAAAGTATAATTACCTTCTGATACTGAACTTTCTCTGAGACTTTGGTCTCATGATTTTCAGTGTCACAAGATCAACTGAAACTAACCACATTCAAAACCAGAATGATGATTTCACCTGTCTTCCTCCACACTCATCTTAGTTGCCTAATTCTCATAATGATACCTCCGCCTAAGAGAAAAATATCTTTTGGCATAAAGCCAGAATCCTTTAGCCCACACATGAAAGCCCTTCATGTGTATGTCAAATCCATGAACAAATCCTTTCAATTTCACTTTCAAAACATTTTATAAGAGAAATTATCTGTTATAAAGTTTTTAGTCCAGGCTATCATCATTTTTTACCTAAACTACTGCAAAAATATGGTAAAGTTTCTCCATCTTCACTAAAGCCAATTTACAATTTTAACCTCAACTATTACCCCAAGTATCCAGGACAAAACAGCTGAACAAATCCATTAATCATCACAGTCTACCTTAAAAAATAGGTGGTTTCTTAAGTTTCTGTATTGACCTACACCTCGACACAGGGCAATAATCAAAGTACAGCAAGATGTATTAGTGATTATACAGATTTCATCTTTGCCTGCAACCAGAAAGTCAAAGGGCAATTCTATCATCCCCAACAACCCTGGTGAAATCAGGCTCAACCGAAATTCTTCCCAGGGCTTACATAGTGTCATTGATCACTTAATCTTAGGGACAAATTTTGAATTTAAACACACACTTCTAAATAACATACCATTCAAAAGGAAAATTAGACAATATTTGGAAATAAAAACACAACACATCAAAATGTGTAGGATGCACATAAAGCAGTGCTTAGAGGAAATCTTATAGTATTAAATGCTTATGTTATCAAAGAAGAGTTCTCAAGACAATAATCTAAGCTTTGACGTCAAGATATGAGAAAAAGAAAATTAAGTTCACAGCCAACCAAATGGAAGGTAACTGTAAAAATAAGATAGAAATACAATGTAATTGCAACCAGAAAAACCAATGGATATCATCAATGAAACCAAAAGGAAGTTGTTTAAACTGAGTAATAAAACAGAAAACTCTCTAGCTAGACAGATGAAGGGGGATGGGGGGAAACACAAATTAACAACATCAGGAGTATAGGACATCACTAGCATCATTCTAGACCCTATAAACATAAAAAAAGAAATATAATGCAGTTTATGCCTATAAATTAGACAATTTTGATAAAAATTGAGAAATTCATTGAATGACAGAAATTACCAAACCTCTCTCAAGGAGAAGTACATAAACTGCATAGTCTATGACTACAAGAGAAATTGAATTTGTAATTAAACTTTCCACAAAAAGCATTCCAGGCCTAGATGACATCTCTGTTGAATGAAATCAGACAATTAAAGAAGAAATAATGCCAATTCTACTCAAACTCTTCAACATAATAGAAGATGAAGGACCATTTCATGAAAACACTATTACCCTGTCACTAAAACCAGACACAGACATCAACAGACAATTTTCAGGCTGTATCTCTTATGAACATAGATCTAAAACCTTCAGTAAAATATTAAGAAACTGAATATTAAGGGACATACAGAGCAGTACAAAATGATCAAAAGTTCAACCTACAAAGAATACATAGCAGCCCTAAATATGTATTCAAACTGTAGCAGTGTAAAACATACAAAGCAAAAACTGACTAAAAAATAAATTCACAAGCAAAATTGGAGACATCGACTCCCCTAATTCAACAACAAAACAGTTAGAAAATCATCAAGGATACAGAAGAACTCAACAAGACCATCAACCAATTGACATTTACAGAAAACTCAACAACACCAGAATACAATTTTTTCAAGCACCCATAGAATATTCACCAATATAAATTATACCATGAATCACAAAATAAACCTAAGATTTTAAATGACTGAAATCATAGGTTGTCTGACCACAACGGCTTCAACCTAGAAATGATTAACAAGAAAGACAGCAAAAACAAATCTCCAACACTTAGAATCTAAGAAACACACTTCTAAATAATCCATTGGTTAAAGAACACATCAATTCTTTGAATAAGTCTCATTCCTTTGGAAATAAAAAAAATTACAGTGAGTAGATAAAAATATAACATCTTAAAATGTGTGGAATGCAGCTAAAGCAATTCAGAAAGGAAAATGCATAGCACTAAATGCTTAAGGTAGAAAAGAAGAAATATAACAAATCAATCTAATTTCCTGCCACAAGACACTAGGAAAAGAAAAGCAAACCCAAAAGATGTGCAAGGAATAAAGATCAGAAATCAATGAACTTGTGAGCAGAAAAACAATAGAGAAGCCAATAAAAGAAATAACTTTGCAGTGGTGGTTAACACAAATCTACACGTGATAAAATGACATAAAACTATATACACACGTTTCACTAATGTCAATTTCTTGATTTTAATATGGTACTATAATTACTTAACCAATGGAGAAAACCGGGCAAAGCATAAACAGAACATCTCTGTATCATCTTCAACTTCCTATGAATTTACAATTACTTTAAAATAATAATGAAAAAAAAAAGAATGCTCAGAAAATGACAAGTCACTTCACTAAAACAGACATATGGGTGACAATTAAGCACGTGAAATGGTTCAACATCACTAGGCATTAGGAAAATGCAAATTAAAATTACCATGCCTTTTGCTTCTACATATCTTTCATAATAGCTAAAATTTTTTAAATACATATATACAAACTAACAATAATGGACTCTGGCCAGAAAGCAGAGCAACTGGAACTCTCATTCATCGCTGGTGCAAATGCAAAATGGCGCAGTCACTTGGGAAAACAGTTTGGCAACTTCTTATAAACTGAATCATTCACTATCCTGAAACTCAGCAATCCCAGTCCCAGGTATTTACTCAGGTCAGCTGAAGATGTATGTTCCCACAAAGACGCGTACTTGAATGTTTAATAGTATCTCTATGCATCATTAGCAAAACTTGGAAACAAACCAAATACCTTTTAACTAGTGAATGGATAAACATACCAACAACCACCACTGCAGTGGAGTGCTGGTCAGCAATAAAAAGGAATGAGCTGGTGATTTATACAAAATGAATAAATCTCAGATTAATTATGCTAATTGTAAAAGCTCAAAACGCTACATACTGTATCCTATTTATATGACCCTGGAGGACAGAAAAATCTCTAGGGAGAAAGAAACAGTCACTGCAAGGGGTAGGGCACGTGTAGGAAATGACTGCAAAAGGGAGGCAGGGAGTTTAAGATGAAGGAACGGCTCTACATTTTTGTTGTGTTGGTATTACAGGTCTTTATGTCAAATATGGTGGTTTATGTCAAAAATGTTGGTATTATAGGTCTTTATGACAAAACCCATAGAACTCTACACCTGCAATTTTACTGTATGTGAATTATACCGCAGTATTAAATAGGAATGAAAAGAGAATGGCTAATAGGAAACACAAATTAAGATGATAGATTTAAGTTTAAATATACCCCTTATCCCCAAAATACATATTTAACCTGATCTTTTAAAAGAAAATCTCAGATTGGATAAAATTATAAAGTCATCTAAATACTCTTAAATCAGATACATATGTAAAAGGTGATGGCTCAAAGAGTCTAAAAGGATGGAAATAATGTGTCATACAAATACTTAGCAAGAAAACAAGGTTTAATAATATCAGAATAAGTAGATTATAATGCAAAAATTGAAAACAAAATGCAAAAGTGTCATTTACTTTCACAGGGGACTTTTAAATGTATCTTAAAGTCTGATAATAGAAAACAATAAATTTGTTGCATCTGATTTTATTGGCACATAGTAGTCTTCTATGTGTTAATTAATCAAGGAGGCCATTAGGCTGAGATGGCGCTAATGCACAGCAGCCTACAGAAGCAAACCAAAATCTAAGCCTGTAAATGCCTCAAGGTTACAAAACCAAAACCTAAGGACAACCAATCACAAACAGCCAACTACACTTTAAGCCACCACCAGTTGGTAATGTCTTTACTTTGCTTCCCCCTTTTCTGTATGAAAGTCTGACCCTGAGCTCTTGTCCACAAAGACCCTAACCACTTCCAGTTCGGCATTGCCCAATTCAAAACCATTTTTGCTCAAACTCTTAGAAATTTTAATATGCCTCAATGTATCTTTTAAAATATATTTGAAATATTTTAACTGAAATAAGCATAAAAAGCAAATAAGTACAAGATACAGTAAAGCTCTAGAAATTTTTAACGTGGAGAAATTTCCTAGGAAGTCAGCTCTACCCTTTAATTTCTTTGTCCACTTCTGGTCATCACAGTCTCATTTGAGTATCCCCTTTCATGGCTGTGCACACCTTATACACACATGCATCCCACACATCTAAAATTTATATTCACAATAACTAAGTTTTATTGAGAAAGCTATCAGCAAAGAGTGTGGGTACTCAGGATCATACTTTTTCTCTAGCAACAAGTTAACAGCCCCCTGGTATTAATTAATAGCAGCAAGGGATGGGTAGGGAATTTTAAAAGGCAGAATAAAAGAGATCACTGAATAATGAGCTATCGTTAGATACCTGGGGCCATAGGCAGCACTAAAATAGAACAAATAAACAGTCAACAGGAGATTCAGACAGTGATTTGAATTAGAAAAATAACGGGTGTGTCCTTTGTAAAAGCAAGAGATGTAGTCATTCAAGTCTGAGGGCTGAGCATATTTTTATGCCAGATCTGCATATCATGGACAAGTCTGTTTAGACAATAAGTAGTAAGGTATCAACTGGAATTTATTGTACCTCTTGATATCTGGGAGCAACCCGTTCATCTGCCTGGCTGAAGTTTTGCTCCCACACACTAATTAAGGTAGGAAGACTTGCAATCTCCCAGAAATATGGCCACGACTGCCACTGTATCCGCCTTGATGAGAAAGTACAAAATAAATTAAGGCAAGTAATTGGTGTGAAAATGTCTTCAAAAAAAAAAAAATCCATGCGTAGGAAATATTTTGAGAGGTGCGAGGAATAGGGTACTATGGAATATTCCCTGAAAAGATTTCACGGAGGCAGAAATGTCATTTTGCTTTTCGCTGGGCCGCCAGACTGTAGAGCAGCAGCTACGCATAGTCGATGCTTAAGCAAAGATTTTAAACGAAGGAGTGAAAGACGGGATTCGTTCCCCTGCCGAAGGCAGATAATGCCAGTATGTTTGAAACGCTGAGAAAAGCAAGAGGTCCAAGTTGCCTTCTCTAACCACTGTTCCCTCAAAGGCATCAGACAAAGGGAGAACCCAGGCTGTCAGATGTATGTCACGAGGCTCTGAATACCAGAGACGAGCTAAGGTTTGGACCCCTCGTAAGAAACCAGTCCGCTCTCGAAGGGTGATTTACCGGGTTCGTTTCTAGATTAGCTTGACTGAAAGACCCAGGAGTCCACAGTAGATGGTGAGGAGTGAGGGCTGGGGTCGAGGTGGGGAGTTTAATCTAAAGGTTCGTTTAGGTTCCGGGCTGGAACTTCCTTGAGCGGCCGGTGATGCCGTGCAGAAAGTGGCTGTGTAGACAGGAGCATGGTACACATTCTGGGCAGAGAGTAGCAGAGCCGGATGACACGTGGCCCGAGGGAGAAAGTAAGGGCAAATTTTTTCATAACTTTTCAATTCTAGTGCAACTCAAGATTATTTTCTGCACTTTTCTGTTGTTAAACGATAAGAGCTTGAGCAAAATTCAGTTTAAATCGGGTAGCACCAAACAGGAAGTAGTTAGCAACGCTCCACCCACAGGAACTTGGAGGGACTTTTAGAGAGAAAACAAAACAGGAAGCAAAGTAAGGACATTATTGATTGGCTGTAGCTTAAAGCCTCGTTGGCCGTGATTGTTTATCCTCTGGTTTCCATTTTGTAAGCTTGAGGCATTTTTAGGCTTAGATTTCACTTTTCTTCCATAGCTGCCATGGCACTGAGTCTAAAGGCTTCACTGAATTATTTTAACAACTATTATGATAGAACTTTTTATGCTTTCAATTGATTCATTAGAAATAAATGTCGAACTCCTACTTTATGTTATGCACTACTCTTTATGCTAAGACATAAAACAATGGACAAATAAAATCTGTGCTCTCAGGACTTATATTTGCATGGGGAAAGGAGGGGAAGCAGATAATGGACAAGAAAATCAATTTTACATATATGTGTATCTATATATATATATGTATATAAGTACAACATGGTAAGTAAAGGGGGACAAGGGGAAAAGAAAAGGTTAGCAATTGGATTTGACTGCAGTTCTATGACAAGTGATCAGAGAAAGACTCACCAATAAAGTAAGTAATTAAGAAGTCATTAGCAGAGGTATTTAAGTCATGAGACTGGATGAAATAACCCAAGAAGTGTATAAAAAAGAACAAATTTAATTTTTAACTTTTTTCTTTTTATACTTACTTCAAGAGATTTCTGCTCTTTGCAACCAAACAAGTCTGAATTAAAAGAAGAATTGTTACAGGAAGTAGCCATAAGTCCCTGATGCCACTTTGTTCCCAATTCTGGATCTTAGAATGAATGCCCAGCTATGTTTTGCCTCTCTCCTTCATTAACTCCCCTTTATTTGAATTAGATTGGTTGGGTTTCCTTCAACTATCACCCTTTATGAAAGAAACTTAATAATAAATTTGGCTTCAAACAACACTGTACTTGTTTGGTCCTCTTAAAAACTCTTTGTGGGCTTCCCTGGTGGCGCAGTGGTTGAGAATCTGCCTGCCAATGCAGGGGACACAGGTTCGAGCCCTGGTCTGGGAGGATCCCACATGCCGCGGAGCAACTAGGCCCGTGAGCCACAACTACTGAGCCTGCGCGTCTGGAGCTTGTGCTCCGCAACAAGAGAGGCCGGGACAGTGAGAGGCCCGCGCACCGCGATGAAGAGTGGCCCCTGCTCGCCGCAACTAGAGAAAGCCCTCACACAGAAACGAAGACCCAACACAGCCAAAAATAAATAAATTAATTAATTAAAAAAAAAAACCTCTTTGTATCCCTCTGCACAATTAGAACGAACAGAAATATTGCCATTTGGCTGGGTCCCTAAAACTAGTTTTGCAGTAATTTAATTTTGATCTTCTTTAAAAACGATTAAGGTAGAGATGACAATAAGTCATTACAAATAAATTATTTCCTTAAGTAGTGAAATATATAATAATGTCTACTTTCAGTCTGTAGAAAATAATGTTAGAGCAAGCAGGATGTCGGCCATACTCTTAACAACCTTCTGTACTGGCTGACTGAAGAATTCTCTGGAGACAGTCTGTCAAATATATCAAACAAATGACACTCAGAAATTGTTGCCTGCTGTAGCTGAAGCCTTCCGATATATTTTTCTACTACTTTGTAGAATCAGAGACCTTTCTGTGTCCAACCAAAATTTTTTTTCCCCTTCATTAAAAAATTTAGTTCTGGTTTGTTTATTCTTGAAACAGACAAAATAATACTCCTTACTTTGTTGAAACCGTTAATGATTTTCCCCCAAAGGCTGAAAAGTAGATGGCCAGGATAATGAGCAAAAACCAACTTGAATCCACTTCGATTTTACTTTTTCTCTAAAATATTAGGCATATTTTTCACCTGTTCAATGTGATAATTTTGACTGTTATTTTGATGCAGCAAAAATCTGAATTCCAGGCTAATAATCAATAAGTTCTATTGACTTGTCACTAAATAGACCACTGTGCTAGAGTTACAAAGACTCTCGCAGGAGGGGAGGTTAACACTATACTAGCGACTATGCCCTAGGTAAGCCTAAAATCTGATACTTGTGAAACTGTGAGATCACACTGAAGTACCAGAGATGTATCAGTACAATGTTGACAGTTAGACTGTAGGAGAAGGAGAGGGCCACGTGGCCTGGAGAATTCATGGAAAGCTTCTCAAAGGAGAAAAGTCTAATAGGGGCCTTTTGAGAGGTTATGAAAAAAAAATTGTTCTGATTCCCTTTAATGTTCCATTTAATGAACACTTATTGAGTATCCACCATGCAGAAAGTATCTTGCAACATCACACGAAAGCACAGACTTCATGAACTCGAATAAGACCTTGCCTCTGACCTCAAATGATGGCAGAACTCCTGGGAGTAGGAACCACTGTTTATGCAAAGACCAGGTAGACGAAGAAGGAGGGCCATGAGCTTCAACGGAATTAGTCTCAGGTTTCCTTCCTAAAGCATTTTTATTAAGGGAACGCTTCCTTTAAAATCTGTTCTAATGATGCTGTTGATGAGAGAAAACTGAATGGCATTTACTAATAAGGCCAATGGGAGGGACCAATTTTTAAGCCTGTTCCCCCCTCCACCTCCCCAAATTAGACAAAAAACCTAAGTGGTGAAATACAGAGAAAATGTTAAGTGAGCTATTGTACATACGATGGATTCTCACGCTTTCATTTTTTATTGTACTATGCCCATCCTATAGCAACACAGGAGTATAAACACAGACATATCAATATTGACTGTTATCAGGAGGGACAGGAAACCAGACAGACAACACTTGCGTAAACCGAACAAAACCTACTTATCTACATCATATAGAAGTAGTTTGGCCCTGTAAAGATACCCAGCAGAAAGTTTCGCAGTATTTTTTAGAACGATGCAAACTTCCTGGGCCCCCAAATCTCACCAGATGGGCACAAGGGAATGGATGACAATATCTAGACTGAAAATGTTACATCAGAAATTCCCAATGAGATATCATAATGCTAAAGATCTGTATGATTTTGTAAAGTATTTTTCATAATCTCTTAAATTCTTCTAACTTCCCTAGATGTGAGAAATTAGGGAAACAAAGAATTGGGAGAATTCTGTCAACTTTGCATTTCTTTTTGGAGAAACAATCATTTAAACAGAACATGTCTGTTTCTAATGATCTGATAACACTGCCCCGAAGGACAAGAAAGACAAGTTTCCAAAAGCAAGCGCGTAATTCAGGTGATTATGGTATCTGAAAATTACTGAGGAGCATTTTATCCTGGGATAACTATGTGGCTAATTTTGATACGGCAAAAATAAAAACATATAACATTTAATTTTTCAGCATCCATGTACGCTTAGGTAAAAGAAGGTAAAAAGAAATCATTCATGTAGGTTTCTAAGAGACATCTAAAACATTTAGAACTGCTCAGAATGTTTCTGTGTAACATTCTGATATTCTATTAATGACATTTTTCTAAGTCTGAGATTTGTATAGTCTATCCTTTAGGTTTCTGTTTAGTTCATTTCCTAAGATGTTAAGTCCAGTGGGCAGGTTCAATTATATTTAGTTCCCAATGTACAAGAAAATTCTCTAATTCAAAAGGATTGGCAATGCTTGTTTCAAAGCTGGAAATCAAAATGTAATTTAATCATTTATTTTCAGATTGATTAGTTGTCTACTGGAACAGTCAACAAAAGATGGCTAATTACAAAAGATTGAGATAGAAAGGGTGCTATTTACACATAAATAGTGTTTCCAAAATGGGAAATCCAGGGGAAAAAAAAATCACAGGGCTTAAAAGAGGACTGGGGAGGACTGAATCAAGTCCTCCCCCCTTCATTGTGAAAGTTATGATTAAAAAAAAAAATTGCTCGCTACCTTAGCAGGAAAAGGTACTTGGACACAGGTAAACAGCTGCAGCACAAGGATTTTTATTCTGCTGAGCCTCCTGTGGTTTAAGGGTAGGAGGCAGAGACTTGAGGAAGCGCTGTTTGTGTTTGGAATGCGGATACTAACAGCCTTTCCTGGTGTGCAAGGGCCGGGAGTATTTGGGTTTCATGTTGATCCTGGGGAATCTTGAGAAAGAACTGAGGAAAAGGTATGAAGTCTGGTACTGAAGTAGAGATGCAGGCAAACGGCCAGTGGATGGTAGGGGAAGATGGCTCCAGGCCAGGCACTTCCCTTGGAGGGAACTCAACCCTCACCTGCATCTCGGCAAGCAGGCTTGCACCTGAAGAGAAGGCAGGATCGTGGGCGAAAGAAAGCTCTAGTTCAGATTCCACATATAAATGATAATATGATATTTGTCTTTCTCTGACTTACTTCACTCAGTATGATCATTTCTAGGTCCATCATGCTGCTGCAAATGGCATTATCTCATTCTTTTTAATGGCTGAGTAATATTCCATTGTAGAACTAATAAGGACCCTACTGTATAGCACAGGGAACTCTACTCGATACTCTGTTATGGCCTATATGGGAAAAGAATCTAAAAAGAGTGGATATATGTATTCACTTTGCTGTTTACCTGAAACTAACACAACACTGTAAATCAACTATGCTCCAATAAAAATTTAAAAACAACAAAAAAGAAAGCTCTAGTTCATGACCTGGTCCCCACCCTGAGAAGCATGCTCTCTGCAACCCGACTTCATGTAACAGCGATGTTCTCTGCCCACTGTGACAGAGCGTGGTCACAGCTCTGCAGTGCTGGCACACGACCACAGTGCTGCAATGCCCATCACAACAAAAAGCAGATTTTCATCTCTATCAGGAATCACGGTGTGAACAGGGCAAAGAGCAGAGTCCCACCTGCTTGAGAGCAACTGAGTGCATCTGTCAGCGATGGGGCTGCAGAGCCTGGTGTACGTAGCCTCGGGGGTGAGGGAAGGAAGTGTGTCTGGTGTCATCGTCCAGTCTTAACTTTTGGAGTTGGGATGAACTTCGTGGGAGGTCCTACTCCATTTCTTCCCAGACAAGCGTATCACAGTGTTCTTCTTAATTCTCCAGAATTCTTTACAGTAGCGGTGCAGCTAGAGTTCTCCTATTGCACAGACTTTGGGTGGTTTGTCACCTCTTCATAACCCCCCATCCTAGTTATCGGGCCCTAAGGGTCAGCCACTCTAGATTCGTCCGAAAGGTGAAATCATACAACCGAAGTTTTTAACAAATGGTGAATCTGCACAATTCTCCATGTTTTGTTTCCTTGTCGGTTTTTGTCACCTGTGCGCATAAAGCTTCCTGCATAGATTTACACCAGAGAAATTCACAAGGCCCTTGTGCGTATAGATCAGTTTTTAAATCTGTATGGCTATTCGGCTACTCAAGGGCTATTTAGCCCTTTTAATGTAAATGTGGTTAGTGAAATTGAGGAATGAAATTATTTTATTTAATATAGATTTAAATAGCCCCATGTGACTATTGGCTACTGTTTACACAACAGGTCTATAAGGTAATAGGAAAAATGATTATTTTATTTAAATCTGTAACTTAAGATTCTCATTTTTGTCAGTATAAAAATGTCTTCCCCACCAAGCTACCAATGAGAGGCTAGCTTACAGTTACAGCAAACTGCTAAGTGTTGTTATACACAAAATTCTCCACTAGGTGCTGGTATCTCCTCTCCTACTGAGCGACTGGTAAAAAAGGAAAAAAAGAATGGACCCTGATGCAGGCAGAAGAATAAGCAAACAGTAATGATTTCAGGCCATTCTTTCTGGAAAATATTAGCCTCTGATTAATTGTGAGTTGGCTAAGTCACAACCCAAGACCCCCAAAAGTGTCATTTAGCCACTTTATAAGTAATAAATTTAGCAATTTATTACTTATCCAAGTGGTGAAATATTTCTATCAAATACTGGAAAGGATGGGGAGTTAGATAATATTGATAGATTTTGTTTTGTTCTTTTCCTGTACTTTAACTTTTGTTCACATAAATTACAGTTATCATCTACAACTATCTGAAGTTTTCTTCTAGTCTCTAATAAATGCTGATGGAGACAGATGTGTCAATAATATGTACCTTCTACCGTTTTGATGAGCAACTTTCTTCTCCATGACAGCTAATGTTGACCACTTTAAAAATTATGACTCTACATCTTAAATTTATGTGTGCATTGTTCTTTGCAGAATGCAAAATGTGATCTCCACTTTTAGCATCGGGACCATTTTTGATGGATGTAAATAGTGGCCAACGGAATGCTACTCAGAAGGAAAGATTGACAGTCGACATCAGTTCCCTGATTTACGGAGTACTTCACTCTCCTGAATCAACTTGAAGAAAAAGAAGCACTTAGCACTTAAGATATTATCAATGACAACCTGCCATTTTCTATGTGGGTTAAAGTAGTGTGAAGGTAGTTTCATGCCGGAGTCACACATACTCCTGACATCCTACTGGCAGGCATAGGTAAGGACGTACATTACATTTCAGGGTTTGTTCAATTTTAGTTGATGAACAACAGATTATGAGACTAGCTTTAACAAGTACGGTTTTGCCTTATCCACGCCACCCAATTTGGAAACAGTAGTCTAAAATATGTCATTTCGAGGGCACAAGAATTATTGGCACTCTCGCATGTAAGGTAGTAAAGCGCTTTCTCCCTCTCTATGCAGTAAAAAAAGAACGTATTGGTGAAAAATCCAGGACAGATCACATGTACTTGCCTTTTACCTTCAGTGCTTCTTATATTTGTAATGGGCAGTAGCAACACTATAAAAACTTCATGAAAAGACCGTGGATGACTTCTGAATGGAATCACCTGTGAAATCAATCTTTACACGCACCAGTCCCCAATCCTATTTAGTTGCACTTAAACCTACATCTTGTAGTTACTTAAAAATGTATTTTTTTTAAAGAAAAAAAAATGCTGCTACTTTCAACTGATACAAAATTGGAGGAAATTTTCCAAGAGTTTGTTTCAAATATGTACATATTTAGAAATAATGTTTATGAGCACTAAAATGTATGATTCTTATCAGATCTGTTTTACTCTTCAATGGTAAGTTATAGCTGTGATATTGGGTACTTTAACAAAAGCACACTCATCTTTCTACAAACTCCACTATATGAGGAAAATCACTTCCCCATTGCTGTGGACAGAACCGTGTCTCCCAAAATTCATGTTGAATCCTTAATCCCTAATGTGACTGTATTTGGAGATGGGGCTTTTAAAAAGGAAATTTAAGTTAAATGAAGTCATAAGGGTGAAGGGCCCTAATCCAATAGAACTGGTGTCCTCATAAGATGAGAGCACAAGTACACACCTTCTACAAGCTGGGAAAAAAGCCTTCACCAGAATCCGACCACACTGGCAACCTGATCTTGGATTTCCAGCCTCCAGATCAACCACTACAATATTTTGTAAAAATAAAGCGACTTATTGCTCATAAGAGTAAGATAAAACATGTCAGATGTCCTCAGTATACATGCATATGAGTGAATGGTACCCTACGTAGTTATATAGCACACAGTGTAAAATGGCAAGCCAAGATGGGGTTATCCTTCTAGAAACAAAGACTGGTAGAAGACATTAAACAAACTCAGGATCATGAACGAAATAGATTCTATAAATATCGGTCTCTAGCATTACACACCGAACAGACTGAGTATATGTAACACCAATATCCAACTGAGTGCAAAATTTGCTTCTCAGAGTAAAAAGTAGTTACTCAGTGAAGGAAAATCAGACACACCATATTGTGAGTGTAGATGAAAGTCGAATTTGTAGATCTACAATGTTCATGTATCTAAACATCTAGAAAATCCAAAACATTCATCTGGCAAGAATATCACCTAAGGGTTTCACGTTAGCACATTTCACTTAGAAATTTAACAACACTACCGCTTACTTGGAAGATAAATATAAACAAATGATTTTTACCTCGGTATTCAATAACTTCTAAAGATCCTTAATCTTAATTGATGAATTCATTTTATAGTTAAACAGCCACTGTGTGGCATTATTTATTAGTACAGTTCATACTGTAAATCTTATCCTCAATCACTGTCAAACAGATAAGATTAAAGACGTCCGAAAAAAATCTGTCTGTGACCTGAGGGAGCTACTGTTCCAGACTGAAAGCATCACTGACACAGGGTCCTGTGAGAGGCGCTTCCCCCTGCCCTGCCCTGGAATGTTGGTGGCCACATGGTTCCAGCCTCCCCTGTATCTTCTCACTCCCCCCATTCCCATATCACCATGACACAGAGACTCCCCTAAGGGCATCACTAAGTTTTCTCTTCCTCCCAGGATTCAGAAGGCCAGTTCTCATGCTGACCAAAAATGCAGCATTTCATAGAAATAGTAATTCCAAACTGTTCCATATCAAACTCATTAACTTCCTCTTGTCTCAAAACAGCGTTCTGTTTTTTCCAGTAGAGGAGACCTGACGACCAAACAAGATAAATGACTTTGGCAGCATCGTCTCTGGTTTTCTGCCTTTTATTCTTCCACAATTCAATTCTGAAAACTCTCCTTTTCATTCCCTTTGTTCCATCCCTGAGTACACTTGACCAACTTTAAACTTTTATCTTCAGTAAATCTTCCTACCTGTAACCAACTGTCCTGTTAAACAACTGAGTGTTTTCCAAGTTTTTGCAGTATTACGTTTCCACTTTCAAATGCTCAATGCCAGAAGCTTACAACTTTTCAGCGTGGCATTTAACGAATTCTTCCATCCAACATTATTCCAAGGTTTTAATATTGTCTCCTGTTTCCACCTACTCCATCCCTATCCAATAAACCTGGTGCTTGTTCATTCCAAATATGTGCCTGTGTTTGTACTGTTTTAGAAATGCCTGTCCCCTTCTCTGTGAAACCTCTTCTCTAGCCCCCAAACACATGTGATTCCAGGGCACAAAAAAGTTGACAGACATCACATGCTCTCAGATCACAGTAGCTGGTATATATGTAGCTGGTACTCTAACTGGATTGGGAATTTTTAAGTATCCTATTTTAGTTTCTTTCCCCCAATTCCTAATGCATGACTTAACGCAAGGCAAATGCTTTTTAAGCATGTGTTAAAACGATTTTAATTTAATTTAACATCAAACAATTTTGAGTTCAAAAAAAGAACAATACATGTATTTGCAACCACTCCCTAACTTCCCAAATTCTGTATAAATATTTTTGGCTTTATTTTTGCATCTCACTGCACTGGCCTAATCGTTAAGCCTTTTAAGTTAAATATTCTCAAAGACTGGTCATGGATATGGGTTGCTATGGTAACGTGGTCCTGCCAATATCTAGTGCTCTTAAAACTTCATGAGCTTTCTGAATGTAAGAACCCTGGAATAAGCATAACCTTTACACTTTAGGTGCAACTATATAATTTTGAAAGTTATGTCTAAAGGAAAAAGTAAAGATAAACTCATATTCACGTAAGAATACTATTCTATGTAAGAAGTTTAGGGCCCATAGGTATCATGGGACCGCTGAGCCTGCGCATCCGGAGCCTGTGCTCCGCAACGGGAGAGGCCACAACAGTGAGAGGCCCGTGTACCGCAAAAAAATAATAATAAAAAAAATGAAAATAAAGACCTAACTTAAGAAATCTAATATTGTAAATTTCAAAGGTCTTTAACATAATTACACTTGATTATTCATACTTTTATTTAGTTGAGTGTATCTCTGTAACTGTGTTTTTTAAGTTAGTGAATTCACCCAAAACATGTCTCGTGAATGCTTTATTTCAAGGCTATTTTATTCTCAGGGACATACAATTTTAAGCTGCTATATATCAATGCCTCCAGATAACAAGACAAAGAATTTAACAATCTATTTAAATAAAGATTGTGCTTATGAGTGGTTAAAGATATTGTTATTCATAAACATGCTAAATTTCAGATTTTTTCTTACATTTTAGAGTTTTGTTTAGATTATATTAACAGTAAAAGAACTCAATATATCTTGAAAAATGCAACAGATTTTTCCCATAGACATAATACCCCACATAAAATTATGAAGTGAGTAACGATACAAACTCAAAGAATAAACGATTTTTCTTTGTGTTCATCCATTCTAACGAGTGAGTGGCAGTCATGCATTGCTCTGTTTCTCATCACCCTACGGCTTTGGTCATAAACTCCTGTTTTCAAGTGCAGAAGACAGTAGCAACTGACCACATCAATCTATATGTGATTGAATTATTGCTCATTTTCCCCTAAGTAGTTGTTACAGGAAACTGCAGGTTTCATGAAGGAAGCTCAGAAGTTGCATAAGCTAAGAGAAGCAATGATTTTGTGCTGTTACAAGCTGGTTTGCAATGGTCAACGAGCTGACCCATTAGAGAGCAAAGAAAATCTGTCCCGTATGCACGGAAGTTACTCAGCTTCTTCCCTAAGGACAGATCACTGTGTAGCCGAGGTAAAGGATCTACAGCCAAAATGGTTTCTTATCAATAGAAAGTATACTACTAAGTCACTAATTCAAATTTTCATACACTCCTTCCGTGAAAAATGTAAAGAAAAAATACATAATTACAGATTATTTAGAATTCTGAACGAGCACCTTCACTGGGTACCAAAGGCTTGAAATTTATTCTTACAAAACTACATTTGGACAAATCTCAACTCTCCTCAAATCGTTTTTCCCCTTATAGGGATCATTAATGTCTCACTTTGCTGTCCACATCTGTATCTGTATCTCTATCTTTATACCTATACCTCTGTGTGTATCTACATCTAAATCCATACCACTTCTCTGCGTACATGCATATGTATTTATTTGAAAACATGGTTTGAAATACATATGATCTGAAAATACATTTAATAAACCGTGTCAGAAGCTTCTCATGAATAGTTTATGAAACACCAAATCATTATTATAAGGGTTTATAAAATTATAAAACGAAGACTTTTAAAATATAACGCTTTTTAAACACACATGCGTGTTGTAATAGTTTACACGAACAATCCATTCAGCTAGAAATCAGTCTCCCAGATAAGGCCAGGCTGGAAAATATTCATGGAGAGAAGGCGGTCAGTTCATAACGGCTGCTGCTGTGGAAGAGCAAAAGCTAAGATAAGACCACAACCCAGCGCTGCGATGACCAAAACTAAAGCAGCTGTATGAGGCAAAGTGCTTACGGAAGTGGCAGGGGGCTACCCTGCAATCCTCCTCAAAGCAACAGGCATATTTAGAGATTCAGTCTGGTAGTCATCTGGCTAGAAGTTAAATTACTCATCTGACAGCATCCTCCCAGCTCATTCTCTACATTACATGTCGGAGATCAGTATCTACTAGCTAACATCATCCAGACTTAGTCTAGTCCTCTGATTCAGACATCTTGGGCATTTTTTTCAGTTGTTCTCTAAAGAATGCTCCTTTTTTTGTTTTGTTTTTTGTACGTGGGCCCCTCACCGTTGTGGCCTCTCCCGTTGCGCAGCACAGGCTCCGGACGCGCAGGCTCAGCGGCCATGGCTCACGGGCCCAGCCGCTCCGCGGCATGTGGGATCTTCCCGGACTGGAGCACGAACCCGTGTCCCCTGCATCGGCAGGCGGACTCCCAACCCCTGCGCCACCAGGGAAGCCCAGAATGCTCCTTTTTATCAGGGTCAGAGAACATGTGACAGATTTTCTGTAACAGCAACCAAGCAGATTCTAAACCAAGACACTTTGGCAATTATAACGAAGTATTTACCATTAGCTAATACCAACACAAAGGTATTTCACAGGAAGATGGCTAAATGGAATGAACCTAGAGCTTTCTATGCTCTCTGCTTTCACTTTCAACTTTTCAAAGCAGGTAAGCAAACCAAAAGCCGGAGTATCACCCTACCCCCACGAGCTCAAGCCCAGTTATAAATAAATATTGAAAATACACTTTGGCCTAGTGTAGATTTATTCATTGACCCTTGTAAAGACTCATCCATGTAGAATAATGATACCACTGGCTTGATGTGTGTAGATATCAGCAAGTTATCCTTCTACTACGGAATCCACCAAGAGAACACCGCCACTACAATCAAGAGCTTGCAACACCAGTGAAGTCACTGCTTGGTTTTGACAAAATCACCTGCTTAAATTCTTCAACACCTAATTAACGCCTTTGATCAATGCCATTTTACTATACTAGTGCATCATTCCCTAAATGCTAATGATACGTTAAATGTGCCTGATCGATATTAACGTAGTGAGTTGTAATCTATTTCAACTAAAAGGAATGGTATTATTTTAAGGCTTTACAGCTCTATAGCCACTGCTTCATGGATTGCACTGTGAGATCTGCGAGATTCTCTGGCTTTCACGAACACTGCCAAGAGCTGTGCTCAGAGAACAAAGCTGCATTATATCATCAAAAATACGTGGTTTGAAAAATGCCAATACTTTTACCCTTAAAAATCAATATTTGGAAGACAAAGCAGAGTATCTGAAGGAGGAGTGTGACCTGTGACTTAAGAAGACTTTGCCTTTTTTAAAGGAGAAGGTTTGGGCACGGGATGCGAAAGATCACAGAGGAGTGAGCAGGTCCGTTTGAAGGAGGAGTCTCAGATCCCCTGGGAAGGGAAATTATGAATGCCTTATTTCTGAGATTCAAAGCCAGCGAAACGTTTCAGAATAGATCTGGTGGCACAAATCACAGACCAATGGCTGAGAAGAAATGGGGTTGACATGATACAATCACTGTGAGAAGACAAGCTTGCCTGCCCTGCAATGAATGAGAATGGGTGACAGAGCACAGTGGTTTGGGGAGATCCGATAAAGCAAACGTTGAACCTGTTTCCACTGGATCCCTGCGATGGCAGGCTTGCCCCTGAGCCCGGCTCCACCTGTGCTCCTAGACTGAAGCATGGTGGGCTGGTGGGAAACACGGAAAGGTCATCTTCCCTTGCCTTTGAAAACAAACGCTGCTTTGGGATGGCTACGTACCAGTGAGAGACAAAGCCCTAGGCATCATTGTACTAGAACAAGTTGTGAACAATCTTTTCAGGATTTCCAGGTTTCCAGGAAACCACAGCAAAGTGGCAACAAGAAGTTTTTGTCACTTTTGATAGATTCTCCCAACCTCAAAGACGGCTGGCTTCTCAGAGCTCTAATGTCGGTGGTTCAAATGGAAACAGGACTGTCCTTAAAAAAACAGAAGAAAACAACACATTCCTAGGCGAAAAATGCTGGACTCCCTTCTAATACAGTAGGGAGGGCCTACATTGTTCTTGAATTATTGACACGTTTTGCAGATGTAAATTACAAAGCAAAGTGCTCCAGTTAAATGGATAAAGCTACTGCCTGACGTAAACCCTCGCCCAGGGAGTAATTAAGATGTACCACAGTGAGTCCCATCTAAGATACAGACCGACTTCTCTTTCCTCGCCTGCATACCAGCAACCCAGTGTCCTCCGATAATCAAGATCAATTATCCCAGGCAGTAGAATGACTTCCTGCTCTGCTTATCTGCTCAGCCATGTGAGGGGCCCAAAACGGCTGGGAAGCTGTTTCACCTTCCAGTTCAGCAGAACCACGGCTCTGTTCTTGGGTAACAGCACGTGTCCCTTGAGCAATAGGACCTTCAAGCTGCTGAGGCCAGAGTTGCTACTACAAGGAGGAAAAGGTCCTCCCGATTTAATAGTGACAAGGGCCACTTCCACTTCCACTCTTCCCCCCCGCATCTGTGAGTTCTGATTACAGGAAGGGAAAGAGGGAGGGAGATGGGGAAGGGGGGAAGGGAGAGAGAGGGAGAGAAGCAATAAAATCCAGTCTTTTCGTAGCCTAATCCCATGATTTGTGCTGTGCAAACCCACCACGCAAATCCAATAGTTAGGAGGAATTTACCATGTCCAGCCCACTCTGTAGAAGAGACTATACAAGGCATGAGTTCGCAGAGGAAAGGACGCTTAGGAGCCGTTTTGGAGGCTGCCTACCACAGAGGGGATCACAGTAATGAAACTGCCGTGTACAGACTGGTCTGCTCACCGCGAGACTTGCGATAAGCTTCTTTGCCAGGCAGGGTACCCGTCAGTAGCGGCTGCCAGACCAGCTTTGATAAAAGGCGATGTTCAAGGGCCCATTGAAAAACACCTGAATGGCCAGGGAGGGAAGTTGACTGGTATGCACAATGGGTCATCTTGTCTACCTAATATGTGAACGCTTATCGTTACCGTCAATACCCTCTGGTAGACATTCTTGTGGGATGCAAATAGTTGCATACTCTATTTCCACTTCAAAATATATACCTTCCTCTTAGAGGTCTGTCATGAACTTTTCAGTCTTTTTTTTTTTTTCCCCTAAGAGTTCGTCCAGACAGCCAATCATTGCTCAAGGATGGATGTATAGTCTCGCCTCAGGCCGTTTCTCATTCCACCCAAGGTGGACCAACGTACTACTCAAAGTTCTACTCATGGCAATTCTCTTCATCAATGTGGTACTGGGTCAACCTGAGTGAGACTCTAATTCTATAGCAGTCCAATTTTAACTGGTACCAACTTACCCTGTAAATACTTTAACTGACCGTTATCAGGTTATAGCAACCCCCTTAAAGGTTCATCTCTGTAGACAGAGAGAGAAGCAGTAAAATAGGGTGAGCAAGTACCATGAACGTCTGAGCCACCTGCCCTTCAGGTTGCTTACGTGCACCTTCCAGACCTGCCGGGAGCCAGTCTCATATACAGCATTTCCCATCTATAATGGGACGTGAATGTCTTGATATGTCGCATAACCGCCAGTCCCCAGAGGAGAAGTTTGGGTGGAGGCATTGCCCCTCAGGCCTCCGAGACAGGTGCTAACATGAGGTGTGCTGTTAGCTCACGGCGTTCCACCCACACGCCCTGGGATCTGCTACCGCGTCCACGCCAAAGCCACGCTCTCCGTGGGCTGCTCCCAGCCACTACTGAGCACAGCAGGAGTTCTACAGCTGAGCCATTTTGGTCCCATGCTGACCTCCTCTAATGAAATCTTTGCCCTGGGCCTCCTTCAGCCTGGACAACACTTTCTCAAAACTGCCCCGCACGCTGGGGCTATTCCTGCTGCCGTCTGTGCCTCCTTCCAGAGCTATCACTGTTCCCGTGGTCTAAACGTTCTCCCTGCTTACTCCCGGCTCCCTCTTCCCTCTGCCCTTATGAGTCCTTCCCCCAGTAAGTCATCTGTGTTTCTGTCTTGACCTCTGCTTCTCAGAGGACCTGAATTGACATTAGCAGCATAGTTACTTGGTTTCCCATGGTCAGAGCCGCTCAGCCTCTACCGGTGCTCGGTAGCAAGTCAAGAGAGCTTTTCAAACAGGCCTTACTTCCAAACCCTAGGGACCTGTACCTAATATGCTTCTACTGAGAAGACTGGGATTTGCCACGTGTTCCATACTGTTTCTCTCTCACAGTCACACCCAGTAGCATCGGTACACTATGCCGTCTGGGCCATGGTACCTACACTCCAATAGCTTTGCGCCTACACTTCAGGCTGTGTGGTCTTTTCCTAATCAGCCTCCTGGGTTATCTGGTAATTGGGTTATGCTGGGTGTGAACGTGCAGAATTTGCCTCTTGCCGTACAGAGGTATAACTGATGTGTCCAAGACCAGTGGACCCCTAGAAACTTCACTAATAAAGCAACATCTCAGGATGTACCTTGCGCCTATCGGCATGCATGTCTTTTTAAGGCAACCACAGTACTTGCTACTTCCTGCTCGCTAGGCCCAAGCAGCTTAATCTTATTATATAAAAAACTATAATGTCCAGAGGGATTTCAAAATCATCAAGATATCTCTGGACTTCATGATGGCAGCGAGTAAAAGGGTGGACTCACCTCTGCAGCTTTTAAGATACAGCCTTGTCCCTGCTTCTGCTTTCTTTACTGAAAACAATGGCAAAAAAGAATCTGCTAGATCAAGAGCTGAATACCAGGTGCCAGAGGCTCTATTGATTTGCTAGCATACAGACAGCACGTCCAGAAATCCGGCTACAATTGATAAGACCATGATTAAGTCTGCAATAATTTCCTGTCATTCTCCCTCATCCATCTGGCTCTTGCTGTGTCCAAACAAGCAATTTAAAACTGGGACTGTGGTGGGAACGTGGTAGGAAGTGAAACCCTGCATCTCAGCAGCCTTTGACAATGACACCAATCTCTTCCTTTGCCTCGGAAGCATGGTATTGCTTCTGGCTTATTGCCTTGATGGAACACGGAAACACGCCCAGGGGCTCCTTGCCCGTTCCTATCAGAATAGCTCCTATTCCGGGGGTCAGAGAACAAGGGAGGGTTTCTGTTGGTTTCTAAGTATCTTTACACAAGATACTACAGTCATCATGACAATACGTAACGGCAATATCTTTTCTGGTTGTACAGGTGTTCTATTCTTGGATCAAGACTTGTACTAACTGCCCATGATCCCTACACTGGGAATTAATCCAAGTTATAGACCTGGAGGCTATGAACGGTAGTGGAACAGGTAGCACAGACACCTGCCACCCCTTGTGAGGAATCTGCCCCAGGTACAGCCATTACGGGAGATCTGATGTAAAAGACGGTTCCCCGGGCAGGACGTGGGGGACCTGCCTCTGCCACCAGGGGAGATGCAGGGGGGTTAGGGGAACCGAGTCCTCGGCCTGTGTTCTTGACATCTGCCAGCATCCCACTTCTCCCCACCTGTGTGGGGTGTGACCATTTACTTGACTCTGACTCTGCCACTCTCACTCTCAGGTCTCTGGTTTGACGCTGGGGTGTGTGTCCTGCAATTACAGGAGATGAAGGACTTCTCAGCAGCCATCATCCTTTCCAACAATTGACCTGCTTCCTTAGACCCTCACAGCTCTCATTTTCTCTCTTCCCCTGTCTGTGCGTGCTCTGTGCTCTATGACACGCTAGAAGTCAGGTCACTCTCCAATCTTTTCCATCAACATGGTCACCATAGCGTCCAAGTGTC
Source organism: Tursiops truncatus (assembly GCF_011762595.2). NCBI lineage: Eukaryota > Metazoa > Chordata > Mammalia > Artiodactyla > Delphinidae > Tursiops > Tursiops truncatus. The sequence continues at coordinate 81,942,093 of NC_047046.1, read as the reverse complement.
ACTGTCACTGGTTCTCTGGACACCTGGCTCTCCAGCTGCATCAATACACCAACCTCAGGCCAGGACAGTGAGAATTCAAGAAATAGAGATGTCACTATGCTGGGTAATATCCTGGCTCTTTTATTCCAGTTAGAAGGTCATCCATGAGCTCTTCAAGTACGTGAACAGCCCAATCCCAGCATTCAACTTTGAGAGTCAGTTTCCTGGTTTGTTCTGGCATTAACTACTGTATCAGTCAGTAGAAAAGCAGGAACACTACATGTGCTAATGTAAGTCACTATTAATAAATGCACTATATTCACGGGTGTGGCTGGGATGTAGAGAACTGAAAATGGGTAATAATGCCAAAATCCTTTACTCCACTGGGCCTGATGTAGTGAGGGCAGGTAGTCCTTCAGGCTACCTCGGGCCCAGGCTTCCTCATGTATAAAACAGTCATAGTGACAATTAATGGCTCATAATTAGTTTGACGAGTAAATGAGATGATATTTGTAAAGTGCCTGGAAAGTACGTAATAAACAATATATTTTAAGACCTCTAATCATATTACAAATTTTAATGGTTTCACTTCCTAAGGACCCAGCACTGCACGAAGGCATATCATCTCTGCTACAACCCTACGAGGTAGGTATTATTTGTATCCCCATTTTTCAGAAGAAGAAACAGGCTCTAAGAGGTTAAGAAACTTGCCCAAGATGACACAGTGAGTAACTGTCAGAGCTGGGATTTGAATCCAGGCTGTCTGTCTCCAGAACCCTTGGACCAATATGCTATAGTACCTCTGATTCGGGTGAAGGACTCCCTTGCAAATTGTCTTGAGAGCCCATCCTCTTTCCAGCATATTCTCTTTGTGGATGACGGAGCACATGTAACAGCTGAATAGAGGCCAGAGGGTAAGTGTGAGCTCACAGAACCAAACAGCTTGGAATCATCCTCGACTCATTTCTCCCACAACTTCATCTAATCCATTTTAAAAATTCTACTTTACAGCTGTGATATATCCAGAATGTCATCTATTCTTTTTTTCTTTTGACTTGTAACATTACTTAATTTTACTTGGCTTTTCTGTTCATACTTGCTTTCAATGAGTCCATCGCATTGTCCTGTGATTAGACAATTCTAGGAGAAAGGCTATTGCATTTCTTGGAGTTGCTGACTTGATACACAACCAAAGCCGCCTGCCTATGGACAAACCTAGGAAGATAACAGATTTCCGTAGCCACCTGAGCAGAAGGAGGCAGGCTATTGCTTCTGTGTACCATTCAAGCCACATGTAGGGGAGCGAGGGGCCCAAGAACTCAATGGAGATACAGCAAGTTAATTAAAACACATAGGATCTTATCTATGCTTAACTCAACTACTACCTCATTCCACCTGGACCAGTCTCCCAAATAATCTCCCTGTAGTTTTTTCTTCAGGTAGTACTAGTATCTCTTCTAAACTCTTAGACAAATCATGTCACTGCTCTCTACAAAATCTTTAAATAGCTCCCTATCTCATTCTCATTACCATTCAGAAACCTCTAGGATACATCCCTCATCTCCCTCACACTTCTCTCACTCCCTGCAAACACCCTGCCTACCTTACGGTTCATCAGACACACCAAGCGTATGACCACCTTGGGATCCCTCACTGGAGTATCCCCCTGAAACGTCCATATGGTTTCCTCCTTGATGTCCCTCAGATGTGTGCTCAATTGTTGCTTTACCTGATCAACCTATCAATACTACAGTGAAAATTTTCCTCCTAATTTTTATAAACTTATGGATAAGAAATTGTATTATATTAATCTTTAGTCAGGTTAAAGATTCTGTTTGGATGTATGGCTTCAGTTCCAAAAGTTAATGTGCTTGGAAATCATCACTCCTGTCCTTACAACAAGAAAACACTGGACAAGTGATAATCAGTGACTTTTTTGGACCCATTCAAGCAGGTTACAGGGAAATCTGCTTCCCTAAATCTACAGAGAAAGGAACATCCAGAGAAACACAGCTGATATCCATGTACCTGGACTTGAAGCCACCAGAACTAAAAACCACTAGGAATGCTTAAATGGTACTTTTGACTAATTCGTGTACCAGCATGAAAGTGAAAAACTCCAGGGGCCCACAGTCTTCGGGGGGGGGGGGTGCTCCCACACTTTTATGGGCTTTACCTCCTGGTTCTCATGATGAAGATTCAAAAAAAATTCCCTCCTGGTTCTTATGGAAAGAGGAGAAGAGTAATCATTATTAAATAAACCCAGCACCTTGTCCACAGCAAAGACCTACTTTCCAGCGGAAAGGACTTTCCCAGACCCTTGTCTAGTTGGGGGAAGCTGGATAAGGCTCCAACTCCAGCCCCCTCTAGCCTTCCTGTCTAACCTAAGAGGGGGAAATAGAGTCAACAGGGTTTAGGGCTTCAAGAAAATAGATTAGGAATGCTGCAACCAGGAAAGGGAGTAGGAGGCAAGGTGGAAAACAGCTATACCATTGTAGAAATATCTCTTAGGACCACAGATCTAAAGACACAGAGCTACTAAAAGCCTGAAGACTGGAAGAATTCACAGCACCCCTCCTCTTGTACACCTTATGACCATACCGACAAGGCTTCAGCACAGTAAAAGTGAATTCCAGCTAAAGAGTCAAGAGAAGAAACAAAAACAAGGACACCACCAGAATTTGAAGGCTCTGCCATCTACAGCCACCGAAACATTAAACGGGCCAACTTCTAGACAGATTAACATAAATCCTCACACTGAAGAACTATTTAAGTTCATCTCACCCAATGCAAAATGTACACCTTTCAACAAAAAAATTACAAGCCATGCCAAAAGAAAAAACAGTCTGAAGAGACAAAGCAAATCATCAAAACCAGATATGACACGTGTTGGAATTATCTTTCAGGGATAAATATACTATGAATATGCGAAAGACTAACGGAAAAAGTAGCAAAAGCAGGCAGACAGTATCTCCAGAAAGATGGAAATTGTATGGAAGACTCAAAAGGAAATGCTCCAAGTCAAAGCACTATAACAGAAATGAAGAGTGCCTTTGAAAGGCTCATCCTTGCTCTTGCCACGGCCAAGAATCAGCAATGTCACAAGAAATGGGAGGGAGAAATTGAGAGCACTCTAAGATTCTTGTACTACACATGAAGCGGCACAACTGAAGTTGGATTCACATCAGTTTAAAATGTATATTTTAAACACTAAGAGAATCACTGTTCTTTTCAAATCGGCATAACTGGTACAGTACGAGAGGAGATAAAAGGGACTTACACTAATGCTCAGTTAAAACCAGATAAGGTAGAAAATGGGGTTTAAGGCAAGTGGGAGACAAATAATAGAAAGATTTACAAATATGGTAGATATTAAACCAAGTATTTCAATAATCACTTCAAATGTGCATGGTCTAAGTGTGCCAATTAAAATATAGGTTCAAAAGCAACCCAAAAGTTAAGCAACAAAATGTTGTCTACAAGAAACCCACTTTATAAAAAGACTCCAATAGGTTAGCAGTTAAGAAATGGAGAAAGATATACCATCCTAACACTAATAAAAAGAAAGGTGGAGTATCTATATTAGTGTAAGACAAAGTAGTCTTCAGAGCAAGAAATATAAGCAGTGAGAAAGAGGGGGCATTCTTGTATTAGTTTGCTAGAAATGTGTGTGTCTTCTAGGGTTGCCATAACATGACATAGGGTGGTTTAAACCACAGAAATTTTCTCATAGTTCTGGAGGCTGGGGAGTCCAAGATCAAGGTACTGGCAGATTTAGATCCTGGTAAGAGCTCTCTTCCCGGCTTGCAGGTAGACACCTTCTTGCTGTGTCCTCGTGTGGTGAGGGTAGAGAGAAAGCTTGCTTGCCGCTGTCTCTTCTTATAAGGGCACCAACCCTATTGGCTCAGGAGTCCACCCTTACAACTTCATCTAACCTTCGTCATCTCCTTATAGCCCTATTTCCGACTACAGCCACACTGAGGGTTTGAGTTTCAACATACACATTTTGGAAGACACAATTCAGTCCACAGCATATTAAGCATAACAAAATAGCACAGACAGGGCGGCTTAAACAGCAGAAATTCTGGAAGCTGGAAGACTGAGAAAAAGATGTTGGCAGGTTTAGTTTCTCCTGAGGCTTTCTCTATTGGGGCCACCTTCCCACTGTGTCCTCACATGGTCTTTCCTCTGGGTGTTTGCATCGCTCATGCCTCTCCTTGGGTCCAAATTTCCTCTCCTTACAAGGACAGCAGTCAGATTGGATTAGGATCCACCTAATAGACCCTTATGCATTAATCGTCTCTTTAAAGGCCCTATCCCCCAATATAGTAACATTCTGGGGTACTGGAGGTTAGAGCTTCAACATGTGACCAAAATTACACAAGGAAAAAGAGGTCAATTCTCCAAGACGACACAATCCTAAACTTGTAGAGCCCTAACAACAGACCACCAAAATAAATGCGGCAAATACAGAACCAAAAGGAACTTTGGTTCCCTGTGACCTAAAATAATAGATTTCTTATTTTTCCTAATAATCAAATTTAAAAATTGGGTTCTGATATCAGGGCACGTTGGTGTAACATATTAACACCTAGAAGTACACAGGCGTACCTCAGAGGCATTCGCAGGTTCAGCTCAAGACCACCACAATAAAGTGAGCCACACAAACGTTTTGGTTTCCCAGTGCGTATAAACGTTATGTTTACACTATATTGTAGTCTGTGAAGTAGGCAATAGCATTATGTCTACAGAAATAAGGTGCATAACTTCCTTAAAAACACTTTATTGTTAGAAAAACGCTAACCATCATCTGAGGCTTCAGCAAGTCCTAGTAGTAACAAAGATCACTGATCACAGATCACCAAAACAAAAACAAGGAAAAGTTTGAAACATTGTGAGAATTACCGAAATGTTACACTGAGATACAAAGTGAACAAACGCTGTTGGAAAATTGACACCAATTGACTTACTCGATGCAAGATTGTCATAAACCTGCAATTTGTAAAAAGTTAGAATCTTCTAAGTGCAATAAAGAAAAATACAATAAAAAACAGGCATGCCTGTACTACAACCACATTTCTGATATTAGTGGCATAAAGGATCTATACACGCCTCAACGCTGTAGCCTCTTGAACCAAAGGAGGGTACTCCTTCAGCTTTCCTAAATAATCCCACTCCTCGTCCCACCAAAATGACACCTCGAAATCTGAACACAGTCTGTGCTATTACACTCAACAACATCTTCTCCCACCTCCCATCTGATCACTCTCTATATCCCCCGATTTACTTTTCTTTGAGTAGACTTATCCCATGTGTCACACTGCTATTTATTTTTACTACCCCACTCTAAAAGTTAAGCTTCATGAGAACAGGCACTTGATCTATTTATTGTTATATCTGAGACCAAAATAGTGTGTGGGATAATTCACATTGAATGAATGACTCATGAATTTTCTACACGGTTTGGAGATATGCTTTCGTGACGGTGTTTTTCTTTTTATGTCGTATGAAGACCAGCATGCTATCTGTAATTCTGTTTTGTAATTATGCTACAGGGGATTCAAAACATCACAATCAGGAAAAATCACTTCCTTGTCTTTTTAAGTGTAAAAAAATGTTTCTACTCCTGAGAATCTTACAAAGAAAATTCATGGGTGAGACAACACATCGTCAAATCCCCACTGATAACTTTTTCTGCCTTTTTGAGAGCAAATTTTGGCATGAATTGGTTGGAGTGGGGAAAATGTGGAAAAGGAAAGCCACAGTGCCAAAGACCTAGAACAGGCTTTTTCTCCATCACTACAAGGAGAGCTCGTTCCAGCACATGCAGAATAACAGCTTCTAAATTCGCTTCTTAGTCCTAATTTTCCGCTGTATCTAGATTATGTAGAAGGTTTAATGTCTCCTTTCGTTACTTCAGTGAGAACTAAATGTGCACCTGTTATTCAGTTATTCACCTTCATAGCAACACAGACCACGTATTGCATACGGTAATTCGGCAGACGTTAAACGTTTACTGCTTCCAGGCACTGGATTAGACTTTGGGCATACAGAAATAGAATGATGATACGCTTCACCTTAAGGGGTTAAAGTCTAGTATTAATAGTCATGAACACAAACATAATATGCTACTGTTATAACGGAGGTACGCCTGTATACAGGACATGCTACAATGGTGTAAGATAGAGATTAAATGGGAATATGCACAAGAGGGCATAACTATCTCTAATGGAACCACACACCCCTCTCCAAAAATCACTGGAGCTCAGCTTTGAAAGCAGTGGACGTTTGCCAGGACATCAAGGCATAGGAGGGCGGAGCAAACTACGTCACTAAGCAAATTTCTTCCTTATACCAGTAGGGAAAAAATATATTTAATATCCAAATTCAACAAAATATTATTTTGCATTTGATTTTTACTGATTTTCTGTAGATGCAAATGCTGATTTGCCTTTGGCGTTTCTTACTAATTGTCTACATTATTGATATTGTAATTTTATTATGTCTTTGACATACTTTCTAGAAAGCAGTGAGAAAAATAAGCTTCTACGTTATTTCAAGCTCTGTATTAGTGTTACATCTAGAGATTTTTCCCAGCCGTTTAATTTACAGAATGAATAGTTGCTTGTTATATGATTCAAAAACTCTGAAGAGTCTACAATATAATTAATGGCCTCCCCACTGCCTTCTCCAATTCACTTTCTTGTGTTACACACTGCAAACTAGTAACCAGTAAGTAATCCATCTTTGCTTCCCCTATAAAAACACATTAAACAAATGTGAAGATATAGGATGCTTTCTGGTTTCCAATTTTATTGTATAAGAGTTTTATCCTATAATGCATACCATTCTGTAACTCTGACTCTACGTAACATACATCATGAATTGTTCCAGAATATTTTAACAAATTTTTGTCATTTACTAAGAAATATTAAGGACCAAAAATGTGCCCAGCTTTCTGAAAAGCACTGGTGATAGTGTGGGGTGTGCAGCTATGGTCTCTGCCCACGTGGACCTCACATCTCACCAGGACAGTAGGCAGAAGAGTGGATGTCATGCTTATTGTAGCTGCAAGGGAGCTCTGCATTCTCCCGGTGCTGAGAAAACCCAGAAAAACTAGCTCTTGGAGAGTGAAAATTGAAGTTTAACCAAGCCAGGGGAAAAAAGAGGAACAATTTCACAGCGTTTTCGTTCACTCAGAAGATTTCAACAAGTATTTACTGCATACCTATTTATTTACCAGGAATAAAATCCTCCTGCCATGTGGAAAGGGAATAAAATTAATATCAATGTATACGTAGTTTATTAGGAGGGAATGAATGCACAAGAGAAAAATAAAGCACACGAAGATACAGGAAGAGCCAGGTTAGAGATGGGAAACTGTGTTTCTTGTTGTTGTTGTTTTATATCGAGTGGGTGAGTGAAGTCCTCACTCATAGGGCGATATTTAAGCAGAAAAAAGAAGAAAGTAAAGAAGTCAAGAGGATACTTGTGAAGGGCTGTTTGAAGGCAGGGGAATGGTCAGTGCGAAAATCCCGAAGCCAGAGGAGGTGAGCTTTTTGGGGGGAAGTACAAAGGACACCGTGGCTATATCCAGAAGAGAGTTAGGAGACGAATTCACAGGTCACAGAGAGACAGGAGACCACCGAGGGCTTTGACCAGAGAAGCGCTCTGGCTGTTAAGTGGAGCGCTGATATTACAGAGCACGAAATGAAGCTGGAGGGCCAGCCTGCAGGCAATGGAGGTTGGCGATTGGACCAGACTGGCAACAGGGCAGCGCGCAAAGATCACTGGTACTTCGGCTAAAGATAGTTGCAAGAACCTCTCAAGGATTTTATGTAACAATTTTCGTAAAGACTCTGGTTGGGAGAGAACAAGCATAAATTTGAATATAACGAGTCTACTTAGGAAGTCATTACATAAATTTGGAAATTTTCTGTTTTCCTTCTTAAACAAACTTCTAAAGAAGGAAGAGAATTCATATTCATGATAGAGGCTAAGCAGATGCACATGTTGGGAAAGGATGGAGCAGAAAGCTTCCCAGGCAACCTAGAGGACTGATCAAGGGCGATAATGGTTTTGAATATATGGGATTTGACACCATAAAAAAATCGACTATGCCATATTGCAAAACCCACAAATAAACATGAAGAATATTTTAAAAATCAAACCACCTTAATACAAAAGTCGTGCTGATGGATAAAGATGCCATGATTCAGCTTTATAATTTCTTTTTGACGTAAGAATTTCAAGGGTTGTTGAAGTTACTTGTGGAAATACAAAGTCATGCTTTTTTAACCCGTCACAACCATGAAGCTCTATTCACTGTAATTATTTATAATTGCTGCCCTCGTTATTTTAAAGACTGGACTTTGCTAATTAGCTCTTTGTGAATGCTCTGATCCTCGGATTCTTACTTCCTCTTCATCCAGGCTTTGTTTGGTCTCGCTTTTATTTGTATTGACCTTTGACATCCCAATTTTCTGTTTGCTTTTACAATCCTAGCTAATTAGAGGATTTCAAATTCTTCTTGGTAAAGAAGTCCTTGTACAGAGCATGTAATTAGACTATCTGATGACAAGCCGGGAATTTAGCACCCCACAGTTAAAAGATCACACCTCCAAGCAGCATTTTCCCACAGGATGCTTTGCGTTTCAGCAATTAACCTCCTGTTCAGGACATGGTCTGCTATTCATCTCCTAAAATTCCTTAGTCGGGATTATTTCAAAGTCTGCCCTTTTATTGCCTTTTATCAGATGCAGTGAACCCTGAGGTCGAAGTAAAAAGGCCTAGAGAAAAAGTCTCATCATCTTGTAGAAATGATCACAGTGCCTTTTATTAGAAATGTATCATCGAAAGCTTGCAAATTGCCTTTTGCCCTACATAAAACGGCTACACTTACAATTGCTTGTAACATTACAGCTACTGACATTTCCTTGGTGAATTACAGACCCTGCTGCACCACCTATGCATTTGGATGTGCACACACACGTGCACACTTCCCATGGAGTCACAGAAATTGCTGAAATGACAATTAGTGTCTGAGTAGGCAATGAGCTAGGACGGAAAGGACCTAGGAGCCCCTATTGCCACGAAATTGGATTTTCATTCCTCCCTCATTCTGTGTACGCTTAACAAGTGCCTACTCTGTGTTGGGTGCTGTAACTTATGCTCAAGACACAGACGAGATAAAACCTTGTCCCTGTCTCCCAGAAGTAGAGAGAATAAATAAGCCAACTTAAAAGTGTTAATACCACCAGATGTGGTCTTAAGTGATACTACATAAATACTTAGTGGTTAACAGAAGAAACATCCACATCTGCTTGAGGACCTAGGGAAAACTTCAGGAAAGAGGACACGTTCGCCCTGAGATTTGACAGAGAAGTAGAAGCTCTGTGGAGACGGTGGGAGTGGGAGGTGTGTGTGGTGGGGCGGTAGTGGTAGAGAGAGGGGATTCTGAGTATGTGGAAACGCACAGAGCCCCGACAGAACATGTTCAACACTCAGCTTAATCCCACACTGTCAGAGCAGGGAGAGACGACGATCTGGACAGCTAGGTAGTTAACAAGTCAAAAATATACGGCTCCTCTTCTAAAGCAGTAAAAAACCAGCAAAAGCCTTGGCACAGACGCCGACGCCAAAAAAAGACGCTTCAAATTTTATCCAACAGACGATGAAGAGCCACAGGCAATGTGTGTGACTGGACATGTGTTGCTATAAGATTACTTTGCTAGCAGTAGGAAGGCTATACCAGTAGGGTTGTGACCAGAGACAGGGAAGCCAGTAAGATGACCAAAAAGAGAGACCAGAGAACAGGAGATGAGGACCTGAAATTGGACAATGGCAGTGGAAAAGCAGAGGTGGCAAAAAATACAAGGGAGACTCTAGAAGTACTTGTTGACTGATTAAGTGAACCTGGTTTAGTCCCCCCCACCGACCCCGTCTCCTGACTTGGGAGAGCACACAAATGATGATGCAGAGGCTCAAAAGAATGCTCCACCAACCCATGGATCACGCAATGCAATGCAACATTCGAGAATGTTCCGTGACTCCTTGAAGCCCATTTCTAAATGGGGGTGATACTGGCACCTGCCTCAAAGGGTTGCTATGAGAATTAATGGATTAAGATTCTCTAATTCAACTGTACGGACTCAGAGCAAGCACTAAGTATTAACTAGTATTTTACAGGTATCTTGAATTTATCATGACTTTGAGGCAATCACGTTAAAAGGTCCATATTTGGATAAGTAATAGACTACAGAGAATTGTGATTTTCAGCATAAACGTAACAGATTAAGCTCACAGACAAATCTAGAAATTTCCAGAATGAAAACACAACAGGTGAGTACACAGTTTTGAAGAATGTCAACATGTAGGGGGAGAACACAAAAAATGAAGCCCACAAAAATAGCTGAGGGTAATTGGGGGTCCAGGAACGGACTGAAAGCAGAAATCGTGCAATGTAAGATAGACTCAGTGGACTGGAGTTAAGGGCAGGTATCCAGGCTCTGAGAGGCTCCTGAGAAGGATGCCAATCAAACTTGTTTCAAAGGGCATATGGACATTCACGCATGCATTCCTATTATAATGCACATAATACTATAATTCATGTGTTTGTTTTTCAAGTCTGCCTCCCATTTTGAAAAAGTAATCTTCTGTATCAGTTCTATATTGATCATAAGAAACTGTCCCCAAACTTAGTAACTGGGGGGAAAAAAAGCATTTTATTTGCTTACAAATAACGTGCCACGTTTTAGGCTGGGCTCAGCTGAGCAGTTCTGCTGCTGGTCCCTCCTGAGACGGCTCTTTGCATTCATGCAAGGGCGTGCACGTGTGGTCAGAGCACTGAAGATCTACCCTCTTGGCCAACGTCAAGTATACAACATAGTACTATTAACTACAGTCACCACGTGGTATAGATCTTCGGAACTTATTCATCTTGCATAACTGAATCTTTGTGCCTTGACCAATATCTCCCCATTTCCTCCACCCTCCAGCCCCTGGCAAACACCATCCTACTCTCTGCTTCTATGAATTTGACTATTTTAGGTTCCACATACAAGTGAGATCAAGCAGTATCTGTCACTCTGTGTTTGGCTTATTTCACTTAGGATAACGTCTTCCAGATTCATCCATGTGGGTGCCAATGTCAGCACTGCCTTCTTTAAGGCTGAATAAAAGTCCACTGTGTCTATGCTTTGCTTGTCTAGCAGCTCCACCGGGGCTGTAATAACTAAGGTGGCTACACGTACACTGCTGGCAGTAGAGGCTGGTAGTGGTCTTGGCCACGTGTAGCCAAAAGGCAACTGTCACCTGAGAGAGAGAGACACACACACAACACGGAAACTCAAGACCTCAAGGCTCAAAACTCCCACGTGATTTTCACTACCTTCTATTGGTCAAAGCGAGTCATTACGCAGGCCCAAAATCAAGGGGTTGCAAAATAGACTCCACTTCTCTATGAGACAAGTTGCAAATAATTCTTGGCCATTTTCAATCTACCATGTCACCTCAGGGCAAGAGCCACAGGGTTTGGATTCTGTATTCCCAATTCCTGATACACTATTATTCTTAAAGCTATATTGAATAGCAGCATGGTTCTTTGGGGGCATCCTTCCTTTCCAAACATCAGAGCTTAAGAGTTTAAAAGAAAACACAAAACTTCTGCAATAAAACAGAATGAGATTTACAAAGATTGGCGTCAAAAAAATAAACCTATGTGAGGAATGAAGCCCTACCTCAAAACCGTGGCTCTTCTTTTGAATGGTACCATCCCCCTGAGAGATGACTTTCCATGGCTGCCAACACCATGTACTCAAAATGACGACCCAGAAACCTTTCCTTCATATGCCCTATCTTAGATGAAACTATTCTGAAACATTACACGAGACTGAACTATGGCAATAAAGGTCAAGTGTAACATAAAACCAAACATAGCTTACTCCCAAAGGATTTAGACCCCATCCCATTTTCATCCTTCAAGCATCCACCTCGACTCCGGCAGAGTCATCACTGCGTATCTCCACGGCTACCCTCATCACTGTCTCAACTCAAAGAAGATTGCCTTGGAGAACAGCAGGAACTCCTTCTCCCATCTCCTTCAGAATCTTTTTCCCCTGCCTGAGGATCAAGGTCTTTTTCAGGTATTGACTCAAGGACTGTGATCAGGGAGACTCCGCACCCTGCTTACAGGGATGTGACCTTAACCCATGGTCATTGCTAGAACCGTAACTGAAGAGAACTCATCACGGCACCCATAAACGACAGCATCAGGAGTACCCATTTTCGGTGAGGGTGCTTTATCACACAGACTTAAGAAATGCTAAAGGTAAAGAGTGTCCAACACTTTTTTTTTTTTTTTCATTCACGCAAATAATTTTCCTGATGTGTCAGAGCAAGAAAGAAGGGTAAGAAAGGTAGGGAGAAATGTCCGACCTAATTTAAAATCTGTGACAACGTAACAGAGTTGTTCCCTATGTTAATACATTCCATGAAGCTACTTACTTCTTGACATCCGTGTAGTAAAATTTCTGAATGTTCTAACATTTAATTTTCCAATAACAATTTTCACTTTTTCATAGCACTAAGGTTACTCCTAGATTCACTTAATCAATGTTAGGCAAGATTCAGAGCCTCAGACAAATGATCATTTAGTCTCAAAATATACCCAAGACCATTTAATTGTCAAAGAATAGTCTCAACATATTCCCAAGACCATTTAATTGTCAAAACTACAGATGCTAAATAAATCTGGCTATATCATACAGTAAATAAATCCGAAATATACTCCCACCATTTTCCCCCTTCGTTTTTCAGTACTAACCATTGTGTCACTTTTGCCTGGAGTTGTAAAACTTTTCATTGCATTCTCCAAACTAAAGATAACTTACATAATACAAAAGAAAATGGTGAATAGACGACATATAGCTGCATATAGGAAAAGAGTCTCCTTTCATCTACCACAAGGCTACCTTGGAGCCAAGGTTACAAGAATGCAGGAGAACCAAGCATCTTCAAATAGAAGAACTTGAATTGAAAGGAATTCTATATTTCAAACAGAAAATGTCCCAAGGGGGAGAAATAGACACAAGTTTGAATTTTTCTAAATGAGCAAATAACAAGAAAATGTCAGAAATATTACTTTCATACGAGGAACGAAAATAAATGAAAATTTTCAGAGGCAAAGCAACAAAGCCTACTTGTGGTAATAGCGGTACATAGCATTTGCATAGAGCATTACAAGTTGATTCTCTATTAAAAAAATAACTGAACTAATGTTTCAATGGGATTATCAAATTTTTCTGATTGAAGATGTGCCTCACTCGGTGTGAGAATTATTTAGCTTGAACTCAGTAATGTGGCTCATCATAGCCAACAGCAAACTCGTTCACATAGCAATACAATCGGGTGTTGTTAGATTCGATGTCCAGATAAAGATAGAGGTGACTGCTCGGAGGTCTCACATTCACACTGGTATTAGGTACCATAAACCTTTGAGAGTTGCTACTGCACAGTGAATGGTTCTTACATAAACTGAATATAAAAGAGTAAGTCGTCCTTTTTTCTAAATTGAATATCCCAACATACGTGTTGGTACACCAGCAGGAAGAGCTAATACCAGAAGCGACCCCAAACCCGTAATGCATAGATGCAGGTGCTTGAAACTTCAGAGAATGGGAGAATGACGTGATCATTTTGGTCCCCAAAGACCCATTGTTAGTGCATCTGTTCTTGCCAGCCTGATTCCAAGTGGGTGGGCTGCTGAAGACACTCCCAGCATTAGTTATAAATAAACTCTGGACAAAAACAGTGAAACAGGACTGCTTCCTTCCCACATACTTGCTCCCTTTCTTGCCAATGCCTCTACTCCCCCGCCCAAGTCTCTGACGCTCTAGGAAGGCATTCTGCTTTCAGGGCTGCACAAAGTGACACCAGACGCAGGCTGGATCGTCCCCCCTCATCATAATCCAATTGCTTCATCATCTCACTCGTCATCAAATTTACCCTTCACCTCAGGACTCTACTAGTTAATCTAATTGATTTCAACAAAACATTCATGGTTTATTTGGGTTTAATTTGTTATCATTGCCAGTTACCATGTTCGCATTCAGTGAGGGACTTACTGGCTGGACCCAGTGAATGAACAGTGTGACAATTTCACGGGCTGCAGGGTAACCAGAGGAAAAACAACTTGGGAAGCAGGTGGGACTCTGGTCTCCAATGAAGTCACAGTGAATTCGTGGCTGCATGGGTTTACAAAGAACCCAGAACCGGTATGTCTTGCTGTAATAGCTACACCTATTGAGATGGAATCCTCCAACTGACAGCACTGTATTGCTCAGATCCGGTCTTCGATTTGAAATTTTTTAGTCTCTTGATGGGAATTATTGAGTTGTAGACTTTCTTTTTTATTACTGGGAAAAGGCCAGGTGAAAGTGACTGAAATGTAAATTATAAGTAAAAATGGTACTACAGAAAAGGGTTTATTTTAGATTTCATAACAATCCAATCTGCAGTTATGAATTTTCAAGTGAAAGCAGAAGATCCCTATTACCTGCTGCTCCTGGAGGGTGGACCAAGCATAGATGATCGCTCTATTATCACCCTCCTGGGAATGCGCCAGGTGTTCCAGACAATGCAACACAAATGTGCCCGTTTGGATTGCTGCCACTGACTTAATAGGAAACAGCAAGTGGATAGACTAACAGGAAATGACTTCAACATTTTTCAGGACAGTAAAACTTTAGCTTTCCATTACTTGCTGGGGGTTTTTTTGTTGTTATTATTACCTTTGTAAGCCTATCAGGTATTTTAGAACTTTTTTTTTAAATATCCAAAACATAAAACGTACTTTTCCCTGCTCTGATCATCTCACACGGATGCGATCTCTATTAGGCATTTACATTTTTGCTACACTGAAATACATTCTCTATTAGAAGTCGGTGCACTTTTTCTGTAAAGGGCAGATAAATATTTTAGTTTTTATGGGCGATATGGTCTTTGTCACAATTACTCAACTCTGTCATGGTACTATTAAAATGCCATAGAGGGCACATAAATGAATGAGCATGCGTGTGTTGCAATAAAATTTTATTTACAAAACAGGCAATGAGCTGGATTCGGCCCATAAGCAAGAAATCTAGCGACCACTCTTCTATATGATGTTTGTGTGTATTTTTTCCACTATCGCCTAAGTGCTCTATACATAGGTGGTACTCTGTGTTTCCTGTAGACTGGATGACTAAATGGCTTAAAGCAAATTATTTAATGTTGATGATAAATGTAAAGACAGTTCTGCAAAGTCTTATTAGAAAAAAAAGCTTCCTAACCACTTTCTGTCTCGTCTCATAAAGCTCATGTCAAAATGTGCTTCCCAAGATAATCCCTTAAAAATAACTTTGCATTTTTAGGAGGAACACAAAGAACAGTGCAAGCTTTCACTCAAGAACTACTTAAAATTTATACCCCAAGATCCTTAGGAATTAAGGCCTTATTTAAGTCTTTTGCTGTGCTGTTTTTCACAGAATATTAAATGACAGCCGTACAAAAAAAGGATACTTCAAAAATTTGGGGGTAATCATGGTCTTAAAAATAATTAATTACAAATAATGAAACCTGGCTTAGCAATTAACGTAAAATCCTTTCAAATGAAATTATAATTTAGGCTCTTTTTTACCTGTAGACTAAAATTTTTTTGATTCACGTTGGATGACAATTTCACTTAATTACATGGCCAACCAACTACACTCGTAAGATTTATCCCATACCTACCATGTTATGACATTGCAATCCTAATGACAGATAGACTATGTAAGTCTTTGGTACCCCACAGAATATATAAGACAGTTAAGAAAATAAGATGTTCTTGAGGTTCAAGGAAGACATGACACCTCATTAAACTGGTCGGATCAGGGAAAGATTCCTGGAGTCCCATCTTTTTTGTAAGACACATCGACCCACACATCATAATCTGGACTTGAACGATTTTTCACATTTAATTTCTTGTTCCTACCATGTTTCATAAATGTCTTGTGCATTTATAACTCCTTGTGTGGTTTCCAGTTAGGAATACCAGTCTTAAACTTGGCCATCCTGGCGACCTTTCAAAGCCTACTTCAAATATCTTAACATGAAGTCTTATTAATTTTTACTTCTTCCATGCCTATCAAAATTTCTTTCTCTCTCACTCAGAGCTGTAAAGCATTTCTGATTCCTAAAAAAGCACTTCCCACATGGTGAGGCTTTTCCTTGTATTGGTATATCAAGTCTGAAGGGTCTGAGATTGTACTTACTTATAAGCTAACAAGGTAACCTGCCGCAGTTTCAGAGCTGGCAGAAGACACAAGATGCCTGTGTCAGAAATAACTTTACTATTCACAGCAATAGGAGCCAGAGTGACAATACTGCAAGCCCCAGTTTCCTCAGGCAAAGTCAAGAGAACCAGGTGATGCCTGCGCACACAAGAGGCTCATCACAGGAAAGGAACCCTAAGTTCAGGGGCCTGAATCTTTTCTAATGGGCCATAAGCATGCCTGACCTTCGCCTCAAGGAAGGTATCTTAATTCTACTAGACATGAAACACATCTTCCCTCTGCTCTGGTGCAGTCACTAGCCCTATCTTCCCCAAGGTCCCCTCCACAAATAGAGCTGAAATCACAGTCCAGAACAAAGCAGTCAGTGTTTCTACTCACAGACTCGCTACGATGTGAGAACCGTGGAGAATCTGGAGAACTGTCTCCCAATAAGTGACCTTCCCTCCTTTTCACTTCAGAGCAGTCTTATTTTGTGCTCCCCCTGAGAAAGATCCTGAGATGAGGATTCAAGCAGACATGGTTTGGAGACAGATGTCAGAAAACATCAGTAGGGGAGTGAGAGTGAGAAAAGGAACAGAAGGAAGCCAATGAAGGGCAAGTCATCACTCTGGGTACCGTTGCAGATAACTAAAGGCTCATCCTTCTGGGAACTCATGGAGACCATGGAGAAGAAGTAAGAACTCTGAACTAGCCCCCTTAAGGAAAGGGTGCTGACGTATTTATATACCAACTGTCCTTGGTTACTGAGAATTGTTCCTGGGAGGTGACAATATATCTAGTGGCTCTGCCTACTGTTTTCAGAAACAGAATAAGCTCAGGTACAAAAAAAAAAAAAGAAAAAGAAAATCCTCTGGCCAAAGAAAATAGGTGCATTGCATGTTAACACAAAAATGGTAAGGCCCGTAGGGATGTGGACAAGACGTGGCCAGTAACTGCTACAAGGGCAGAATTTTATTTTTTTTCTTTAACAATTAGCAAAACTTAGTTTATTGTTGGCATTTAATCTTTTGTTATTGAATGGAAAAGAAAACTTGACATAGGTCTTGAAACAAGAGTATCGATAGGCCTAAGTGGAGGAAAAAATACAGGTTTGATCTGTGAAAAAATTTACTTTAACAAGTAAATGTCTCATCTAATGTTGTACCAAATCAGACATAACTAAAATATTTAATTCTGCTAATTTATTTCTGGGCCATAGTAAAAAAAAATGGCCCTATAACTCATGAGATCGTAAGTTAAATGCGATAAACTCTAGTGCAAACTGACTCTTCTTTCAAAATTTATTCATCTTCACTGTATAAGTGAAGACAAGAGCTCAATGAAGCATGTTTTAGATAAGGCTTAATTCATTTCCAAACATCTAAATTCTGTCAATTAGACAGTTTGAAATAAAATTTTCTTAAAGAAACTCAACTTCTGAATACAATTATGTATTCTAGGTAAAAGAACTGTATTCTAATGTGTGCTCATATCATCTCACACCCGTCAGAATGGCCATCATCAAAGTATCCGCAAACAATAAATGCTGGAGAGGGTGTGGAGAGAAGGGAACCCTCCTGCACTGTTGGTGGGGATGTAAATTGGTATAGCCACTATGGAGAACAGTATGGAGGTTCCTTTAAAAAAACTAAAAATAGAGCTACCGTATGATCCAGCAATCCCACTCTTGGGCATGTATCTGGAGAAAACCACAGTTCGAAAAGCTACATGCACCCCAACGTTCACTGCAGTGCTGTTTACAATAGCCAAGACATGGAAGCAACCTAAATATCCATCATGAGATGAATGGCTAAAGAAGATGTGGTCCATATAAATATGATGGAATATTACACAGCCATGAAAAAGAATGGAATAATGCCATTTGCAGCAACATTCAGGACCTGGAGACTATCATACTAAGTAAAGTCAGACAGAGAAAGACAAATATGGTATCTCTCATATGCAGAATCTAAAAAAAAAAGGATACAAATGAACTTAGTTACAAAACAGAAGCAGACTCACAGACTTACAGAATGAATTTATAGTTACCAGAGGGGAAGGGTGGAGAGGAGGGATAGATTGGGAGCTTGGGATTGACATGTACACACTGCTACATTTAAAATAAAATGCCTAAAAAAGTTAAAAAAAATAAAGTTATTCTTACTACTCATCTTCAAAAGAAATAAATAAAAATAAATAAATGTGTGCCTTCCCACAGACTAGACTGAGGCTCCCAGGGAGACTGAAACTCTCTCTGTTCATGACGATACAAAACTGACTAAGGATGCCCTTATTCTTCCTGGCAGACAAGAGTCTGTTTCTGGGCAGGTTTTGTCAAATGCATGCAGAGCTTCACGTACTAAAGAGTTCCTTACAGTTTAGACACTGATCAACTATTGGCTCCTTAAGGGTTCCCTTTGATTTTTCTTTGAGATGCTGCAGAAACTTTCTCGAATCCCGGCTGTTGCCAGTGAGTCTTTCTTCTGCCTGCCTTTGTCAAAAACAACAGTAAGATGAAACCTTCAGCTGGGGTGGTACACCTTCACCCAAATTCACTTCCTATTATTCACAAACTATTTCAACTTGCTTCTTGGCCAAGTAGCCTCACCCAAGACAACAGAAAAACTCTCTGAAGAAGTCCAGTTATGCTTAAATATCCCAGTATCTGATGGTTAGAAAGAATACCAGGGCCATCTGACGTTATTATCCCAAGCCTTTATCCTCTCTAGAGAGCGCCTGGCCTCAGCTTCTTCAGTTTCTGCTCTCCTGTCCCATAACGTAGTGATATGGGACGTGATAAACTTTCTTATTATGAGCCAAAGGGTATCTTTCTTCAGCTTTTTCCATTAGCCAAGTTTAACCTCGTGCAACAAAAAATAAATACCATTAAGGACTATTATATACTGGAAGACCAAGTCTTTCCTCTCTTCCCACATTAGTTCCTTAAATCATGTGTCACGTGGCATTTATCCTAAAGTTCCTCCAGACCCATCACCAACCTTTTCAGACTCCACTCAGCATTCCCTACTTTTTCAGTTATCTCTTAAAAATACTCAGTTTTTTAATTCTTATATGGTAAGACGATTTACCTCAAATATTTTTTAAGACACAAGAAATTCAACTTACATACTTTACACATATAATTACTAGTTACAAATTTAGATTTCATTAATAGGAAGAATCCATGTCTAATTATTTTAACTATTTCAGACACCAGGGTTAAGGGCATGTTTATAGATATATCAACTAAACAAATATTTATTGTTATTCCCCTTTGCACATAAACAATACAGTTACCAATAAACTAAATCAGTATTTCTGACCAGTATTAAGCACTAATGAGAGTGAATCTATTATCTCTATAAATGATTTAACTTTAAAATTCATAAACACCAAAACTATTTTAAAGATGAAAGGGACACAAAAGAATAGGCTATAAAATTATCCTAAGTATTCATTTTCAGGGAAGAATAAGCAGCAGCGTATGGTGAAAGGTATTTTTATGGGCTTCCTTCCATAGGTAAAACAAAAACAAAAACAAAAACATTTAGAACTTCAGACCACAACACACTAGCTGTGAAGTCTAGTATCTTTAGCTAATGAACACCAAAGCAGACACCAAATTCTAAAATGCTTAATATATTCAAGGAATTATCAAAAAAAGGCAACATTTTCCTAAAAACTCATATAATCTCTATGCTTTTTTATACACAACAACTGCATCAATAAAAAAAACTAAGTACTCGCCAGCAGAACATGATTGGACATGGTGTGCACCTTCTACGTCACCAGCTTAATAGGAAATGTCTCACCCTGCTTTCCAATTCCTTTAGATCCGAACCCGCAAACGGCAGAAAACCAACCTCAACCTTGCACACTAGGGATGGCAGAGCAGCAAGATGTGGCAACTCTGGGTCCTTGAATAACTTCAGGTGGCAGGAATACCTCTGCCTGCCCTCTCTTCAGGCCACCACTTCTAGACAGTTACCTTACTTAAGCCATCAAGTATTTTTCTATACTATAGACCCTTGCTAATTCACCAAGTATCTGGAGCCCTGAACCTCCATCACTTCGTTTTCCTTTGGTGGTGGTTGTTCAGTTTGCTTTTATTAATGTCGTGGTAAAAGGTGGAGCTTTTAACATGCAATCTCATTGTCTTTGTTTCAACACATCTTGTAGGTTCTGCTGTCTGTGTATTCCTGGAAATGCAGAAATGCAAGAGCATTTTAAGAAGACCAACTCCTACTCTTTACATTTCACAAAGGAACACACCATACCTGCTGTACGTTGAGTATAAATTTATGGCACGTTTTTCAAGGCATTCACTGCAAATTCAGCTACATTGCTATTTTGAACTGTTTTATGATGCCCATTTTTCTCAGTCTGACGTTCCGGTAGGTCCTAACACACACATTCACTGGGCAAGTCTAAACACTAAAGAAATACAGGGTTTATCAATCAAGCAGCAGTTACTGAGAGCCTACTAGGGCAAGTTCTCTGCTGGGTGAGTGATGGAGAGGCAAAACATGGTCCCGATAAAAGGAGCCTGTGATCTTGTTGGGAAGACAGAATACACACAATGTGGACCAAATCACTAGCAAGCACATGATAAATGCCACTAAGTTCCAACGAAGGGTCGAAGGGGAATATTTTAAGGTAAAATTGATGCAAAAAACTTAAAGCTACCTAAATACGCTGTCAGCACTCTTGGCACATTTCAGCATTTTTCTTCACTCAGTTTGGGACAACTCAGCATTGCTACCAGACTCGTCTAAGGTCTTTTTTTTTTTTTTTTAATTGGGGTATAGTTGTTTTACAGTGTTGTGTTAGTTTCTACTGTACAGCGAAGTGGAGTTCCCTGGGCTATACAGCAGGTTCTCATTAGTTATCTATTTTATACATGTTAGTATATATATATATGTCAATCCCAATCCCCAATCCATCCCACCCCCAACCTTGGTGTCCATACGTTTGTTCTCTACATCTGTGTCTCTATTTCTGCCTTGCAAACCGGTTCATCTGTACCATTTTTCTAGATTCCACATATATGTGTTAATATACGATACTTGTTTTTCTCTTTCTGACTTACTTCACTCTGTATGAGTCTCTAGGTCCATCCACGTCTCTACAAATGACCCAATTTCATTCCTTTTTATGGTTATGTAATATTCCATTGTATATATGTACTACATAAGGTCTTTTTTCATCCCAGGAATTGCAAACACATCTTCCAGAATTAATTTCTCTATATGGGACTTGAGTTTGCCCACGAGAAGCATGTGTACGAGGTTTGGAAAGCATGGCTCTGGGGCCATTTTCTCTAGAGGGAGTTGCAGCCAGATGTGCAGACAGAAATGAGGCATCCCAGTGGGCTCCTGGAGGGCTCTTGAGAATCACATGCCGTCCTGTTGCAGACTGACACAGTTGGTGGTAGCTTCCCAGAGATGCTTCAGAAATGCCACCATTTCTCAGGAAGCACTTGAGAACCACCTGCTGGGGAGTTTCTGGCTGAGGTCTCTACAAGGACCTTCCTGAACTTCAACGTCATCTTCCCTGACCTTTACTCTTCCAGTTCTTGCTACCTTTGTGTAAGCCTCTATTCCTTCATGAAACCCTTTATCCTCGGAGTATATACGGTGGCTTGTATTTTCCTGTCTGAACCCTGACGGCCATAGGTGGGAATCCTTATAAAGTGAGAAGATGACAGGAGGGAGGTGCTTGTACTCCCAGACACTCTTTCTTCACCAAAACAAAACCAGACCAAATCATACACAGTGAAAAATGCATGGGGGCAGTGGCAACGATCAATTCTAAATCTGGTAACTCATTCACTTAAACTGAGTGAAATCGGAAAGTGGACCGAGAGTCAGACAGGAGGCTGGACATAAACCCTGGCTCAGCAGAGTCAAGAGGAAATGCCGAGAGGAAGGCAAACCAGGGTGGAGTTCACCTGGGATGGAGACACAAGACCCAGGAAGACGAAAACCAGGCAGGAGGAGACAGGGAAGTCAGCACAGCTAAGGAAATCAGAGTGAAAATAATTTCAATTTCAAATACAAACGACGTTGATAGCATTTAACAAATGTTCTATTTGAGGAACTGGAGTTTCTTTTCTCCACACTCCCCATCTCCACACTCCCGCCTCCTACACAGCTCATGAATGCCATGGATGTCAATATAAGGCCCCTTCTTCTTTTCTTATTTCTATATGTATTTTTTTAATAGCAAAACCTAAGTTGTACTGTCATCCACTTTAAGTACTGCAGTGAGATGAACTTTAGAGAGCTTCAGGGAAGGTGAGAGTAGCCGACTGTAGTCACAGCACCTGATGCAGGACAACAAAGCAGGTACAGCACGTCTGAACAGTCGTGGTTCCCAGCCAAGTACCAGTCTGCTAAAACACCCGCGGTGCACACATCTTCAGGAAACTTAAGATTTGTTTTTAATAGTATCAAAATTATTTTTAATTGAAAAGGCAACCTATGGAACAGGAGAAGACTGTGTACATCATATATCTGATATGGAGTTAATACCCAGAATATGTAAGGAACTCCTACAACTCAACAGGAAAATCAAACAATCTGTTTTTAAAATGGTCAAATGACCTAAATAGACATTTCTCCTTAGATAACATACCAATAACCAACAAGGATATGAAAAGATGTTCAATATTGATAGTTAGAGAAATTAAATGCAAATTAAAACCATAGTGAAATATCACCTCACACCCATTAAAATCGCTACAATCAAAAAAAAAAAGAAAAAGAAAAACCCCAGAAAATAAATGACAGCAAGGATGTGAAGCAACTGGAAACTTTATGTACTGTTGATGGAATTATAAAATAGTGCAACCACCAGAGAAAAGAGTGTGGAGCTTCCTTAAAAAATTTTAAAGCTACCATATGATCCGGTAATGCCACTTCTAGGTAATTCAAAAGAACTGAAAGCAGGGTCTCAAAGAAGTATTTGCACACCCATGTTCACAGTAGCACTATTCACAACAGGCAAGAGGTAGAAACAACTCAAATGTCCAAATGAATAAACAGACAAAGTGTGATATTATGCATATAATAGAAGAAAATTCAGCCTAAAACAAGAAAAAAAGGGGCTTCCCTGGTGCCGCAGTGGTTGAGTCCACCTGCCGATGCAGGGGACATGGGTTCATGTCCCGATCCGGGAAGATCCCACATGCCGTGGAGCAGCTGGGCCCGTGAGCCATGGCCGCTGAGCCTGCGCATCCGGAGCCTGTGCTCCGCAATGGAAGAGGCCACAACAGTGAAAGGCCCGCGTACCGCAAAAAAAAAAAAAAAAAAAGAAAGAAAGAAAGAAAAAAAGGAAATCCAGTCAAATGCTACCAATTGGATGAACCTTCAGGACGTTATGCTATATAGAATAAGCCACTCACAAAAGGACAAATACTATATGATCCCATTTATGTCGTGTATCTAGAATAGTGAAATTTATAGAAACACAAACTAGAATGGTGGTTGGCAGGGACTGGGTGGGAGTGGAAAAGGTGAGTGGTTCTTTAACGGGTAAATATTAAGTTTCACAAAATGAAAACGTTCTGGAGATCTGTTTCACAATAATGCGAATATACTTAGCACTACTGAACTGTATAATGAAAAATGAGTAAGATGGTGAATTTTGTGTTTTTCACTAAAATTTTTTAAGTAGCTTAAAAATTAGCTTTAAAAACTTTCCAAGAAATATTTTTCACAGAAAATGTGCATCGTTCCCACCAGAGTAGGAACATGTGTCTCTTCAGTTAGTCATATTTGCTGATGCCTTTTATTTCCTCGTGAAGGCTCCCTCACTGGAATGTATTTACTAAACACAAGAATTTCCAGGCACACATGTAGGGCACATAGTACTTCCATTGTGCCCTTTTGTTAGCAGTTTAGTACATCTGCGAAACTTCACTTTCACAAAGTCTCTAACTAGCTTAAAACCCCATTTGTTTACCGTTTACGTATCACACCAGAACACCAGAGACCATGAGCTCAAACGCTTACCAAATTTGCTGAGATTCTAAATTATGCTTGGGGCTCTGTACATTATTACATTCAGGACCTCACAATCCACTAAGTGAACAGATCATTTTAACACCATAAATGCAAAGCAAATGAACACATACGAGGTGAGAAGTTCAAAGATAAAGGTACATAGGCAACATGAACAGGAGATGATTAATTGTCAGAACACACAGTGAAAGCTTTAGAGAGGACTTAGTGAAAGCCGAGAGAATTTTCCAGGCAGATGGGCAAGAGAGGAGAGAGAAAGGGATTCTAACAGAAAGAAGAGCATCAATAAATAAATGATAGGTATGGTGTTCAAGGAACTACAGGTCTTCCAGTATTTCTGGAACTTGCAGTGCAAGAGGTAGAAAGAATAAAAGATAAATTTACAGCAAAAGGCAGGAACCAGGTAACGGAGGGCGTTGTAACTCATACTAAGAAACTTGGACTCGCCATTTGCAGCAACATAGATGCTACTACAGATTATCATACTAGGTGAAGTAAGTCAGAAAGAGAAAGACAAATACCATATGATATCACTTATATGCGGACTCTAAAATATGACACAAATGAACCTATCTATGAAACAAAAACAGAATCAGGAACATAGAGACCAGACTGGTGGTTGCCAAAGGGGAGGGGGTTGGGGGAGGGATGGAGTGGGAGGTTGGGATTAGCAGATGAAAACTAGTATATATAGAATGTATAAACAGCAAGGTCCTACTGTATAGCCCAGGGAATTATATTCAATATCCTGTGATAACCCATAATGGAAAAGAATATAAAAAAGAATGTATATATATGTATAACTGAGTCACTTTGCTATACAGCAGTAATTAACGCATTGTAATTCAACTATATTTCAATAAAAAATAAATTTAAAAAATTAAATAAATGACATCTTGAAAAAAGGAGAAATTTGGACTCGTTTTAAGGGAAATCCTTTGAGCGTTCAGTGGGATACAGAATATAAGATCAGATTTTTACTTTAGAAAAATCACACAAGCAATGCTGTCAATTATAGTTTTGGGACAGTAGGACTATGAAACAGAAGGGCATCAATTAGAAAACTCTTGAAACATCTGGATTGATACTAAAACACCAATTTAAGGCAAATGGGCATGTAGCACAGGCAGGAAATTTTGAGAAATGTTTACAAAGTTTGCAGACTGTGATGTTTAGTTCGGTATGTTGGATAAGGAGAAATCTAGGATGCATCACTGGTGCTCAACTTCTGAACCTTCTACACACAAGAGTAAGCTAAGAGGGAAGTAACTTTGGAGAATAAGGAAGAAGAAAAAATTGGGGGTTGAGGAATAATCAAATAATATATTGAGTTGGAGCATCCTGGATCTAGATTCTTGTGGGGCATGGAGACAAAGACAGGCACAGAGCAGTTGAATGTATGGCTCTAGACCTCAAGGGCGAGAACGGGACTGGGGTAGAGGTTAAAGAGTCATCACCTAAGTCATAATAATGGATGACATTCATAGGGAATAGAGGTAGCACAAGATCAAGTACAGAGAAATATACATCCCTGGATTTAAAATCATAATAAATGAGTCAAGGAAGAGAAGCCCCTGGCAAAACAGACTATAGTAATATATGAACAACATAATGCAAAGTTCCCAATATTATAAAAATTTCTTAATAAATGAAAGCATAATTAATTTTGCAGCACTAATCTGAATCTCTTCTCATAATTTAACTCCTCACTCAGAATGTTAAGTATATGCATAGATATAGTAGAGATATAAAGTGCTACGTAACCTTTACACCACGGTATCTTCACGTCATCATTTCACGTCACTCTGATGATCTTCAGCATAATCCAACCTGACCCCCATGTATATATCTACTTACATCTGAACAGAACTTCCCTGAAACTTAGTTATCATCCACTCGTTCAACGCATTTTTTCCAGTCTTCCAACATCACCACAATTATGCTCTCTCCACAGTCCTCGTCATCTATTGACTAGCTATCCTGAAAACTATTTAAAGCTAACGCATCCTTGGATGGCAGTGGTTTAAAACCATGTGTGTTTCATTTTTTTTACAGGAATTTTCCACCTCTTGACTGAAAGCAACGATTGCTGTTGTATTGGAAATTACCAACATACTATGTTAGCCTCCAAGTATGCTAACTGGCAAGCTATTCCACAAGTCACAAAACAGAAGGGCTCACCCATCACATTAAGATGCTTAAATCATACACAGTGAAAACAGGAGGAAAAGTATGGGCCAAGTTAACACAGTAGAGAATGCAAGCCGGGTAGCAGAACCACACCACTGAATTCCTGGGTCATGTAATGTTCCTGCAGGCAAATGTTCTGCTCTTTCTACCACATCTGCCTTCTCTGATGATGTGGTTATGAAGACCAGAGCTGGGGTTTGAGTAAGAGGGCTTAGCAGATGGAAAGTCCTGGAACCAACACACCCTTGCTCTTTTGGAAAGTATAGTGACCATTATGCCAGGTCACAGCTGTAGCTTGAAGAGGAGCTTTTGATAAGTTTCTTGTGCAGAAGACAGGTGGAGCCAGGAGAGAGTCTTAATGCTTCTCTTAATGCTTAGTGGGTGGTCAATTTAAGATTTCATGAAGGCTGAGGGCTTCGCATGCATCACGTACATCTGTTTATCTTGAATATTAGCTACCTCTGGGTCCTTCCACCTCCGATCTGCATTCAGCATATAGATTTATTTTGTCCTATCTAACATGCCTTATAAGTAATTAACTTCCTTATAAACAGAATTCATAACATGAGTTAAGTTTACATTTCACATACTACTTACATATTCAGTATATATACCTGCCATAGCTTATGAGGTTCAACTATGTTTACAATCGATTCATCATCCATGTTTAACATAAATAATGAAGGTTTTATTTTTTAGTAGTTTTCACACCACATATTTTCTCTTTCCTTATAAATGCACAACTGTAGATTCTTAATTAAGGTAGCAAAAATACATTACAACTTAATACTGGTAAAATATTCAGGCATGTGACATGTCATGGGAAGAGACTGATTTTAAAAAATGAAAACTTTAGATTTCCATGAAATCACCTTTCATAGAGAACCACTTACCATAACTTTTTAATACCCCACATACTCTGATACAATGCCTCTCAAAGATACAGCTTGAATTCATGATGCTGAGAACCCCCAAGGTTGCTAGTAGTTTACTCAACAGTAACTTCTGAATCATATTGTCAGAGAGTTACTCCAAATTTCTGAAGAACATGAAGAATGAGTAGAAATGGAGAATGATGTTTTTCTTTCCTAAAATGATTTTTCAACTAACCTTTTCCATTGCTATGAGAATAAGTATCTTAACTCAGAAAAGTTGAAGTAATTAAGATGTTTCTAGAAGTTCTTATTCAAAATAATCACCCACTGCAGTTGTGTGGAAAAGTCTACTCTGTGCCATCATTCTGCTTTGTGAATAACCATTATTTCTTTATCAGATAAAAACACATCCCTTGAAAGTCTTAAAATTCTAATAATTTATTAATTTATTATAAGAGCCCCAAAGTGAAACAGTCAAGTACTTTGAGTCAAAGGATGTCACTTCATTAGAGAAAGAAATGTAGTAAAGTATAAACAATCCATGTGCTCACATTGATACCATTTACTGTAAAAGGTTTTGGCCTAATTAATAAAAATTTCAAGGTAACAAATTTAAAAAGAGTATCATGACATATCCAAAATATATTTACCTCGTAGGATTAGCTAATAGTTATTTTTTAGTATGACTTTGTTGATTCCAAATAAAGTAGGAATTTTTTGCCTGTGTTTTTCAACAACTATTTCATCAAATTGAAAATAAATTGAAGATCCTGCAGTTAAAACTACTAGAAGGAAGCATAGAAAAAAAAGCTTTTTGACAATGGTCTTGGCAATGACATTTTTGTTTTGGGATATGACATCAAAAGCACAGGCAACAAAAGCAAAAAATAGACAAGTGGGAATATATAAAACTAAAAAGTTTCTTCACAGCAAACTATCAACAAAAAGGCAACAAAAGGAATGGGAGAAAATATTTGCAAACCATATATGTGATGCAGAATTAATATCCAAAACATATAAGGAACTCATACAAGTTAATAGCAAAAATAACACAATTTTTAAAAATGGGTAAAGGGCTTGAAAAGATATTTCTCAAAATACAAAATGATCAACAGGTATATGAAAAAACACTCATTATTAATCAGGGAAATGCAAATCAAAACCAAAAGGAAATATCCCCTCACACTTAAGATGGCTATTATCAAAGAGACCAAAGGTAGCAAGTATTAGAAAGGATGTGGAAAAAAGGGAAGACTTGTGCACTGTTGGTGGGAATGAAAATTGGTACAGCTACTACAGAAAGCACGGTGGAGGTTTCTCAAAAAATTAAAAATAGCATTACTTTATGATCCAACTTCCCATTTCTGGGTTTATATCCAAAGGGAATGCAATCAGTATTTCAAAGACATTTGCACTCCCATGTTCACTGCAGTATCACTCACAATAGCCAAGATATGGAAGTGACTTAAGTTTCCATAAACAGATAAATGAGTAAAAAAGATGTGGTGTACATGAACACACACACACACACACACACACACAGTGGAATATTATTTGGTCATGAAAAAGAAGGAAATCCTGATATTTGCAACAATGTACATAAGCTTAGAGGACATTACGCTCAATGAAATAAGCCAGAGACAGAAAGACAAATACTGCGTCATCTCACATGTGGCATTTACAATAGTCAAAGTCATTGAAGCAGAGTAGAATGGTGTTTTCTAGGCTGGGGGTTGAGCACAATAGGGAGATGTTGGTTAAACAGCAGAAAGTTTCAGTTATGCTGGATGGATATTGGAGGTACAGCATGGTGACTGTTGTTAATACTTCACTGTATGCTTGAAATTTACAGAGGGCAGATCTGAAGTGTCCTCACCACAAAATAAAAAGAAAATGGTCACTGTGTAGTGATGGATGTGTTAATCAGCTTGGCTGTGGTGATCGTTTCACTATGTATACATTTATCAAAACATCAAATTGTATACCTTACGTATATACAATTTTTGTTAATTATAGCTGAATTAAGCTATTTTTTAGAAAAGAAAAATATATCTGAGATGCATGAAGTGGAAGAAGCAATTTCTGGCCAATATCTAAAATGTCATCTTTTTTCCATTAAAATAAAAAATCAAGTGTCCTATTGTATGTGTTTATCGATACCCATAGAACTGTACCTTAGAAAAAGCAAGTTTTACTGTACAGAGACAAAAAAGTGAATTAAAAACATTATGTGACCTCCTAAAGGTAAATTCTACAAACTTCAAAAAATAATAATCTATCAAAGCTGTGTCAAATATGGTAATACAAAAAAAAAAAAAAAGAGCATTTGGTTTAAGTAATTTTGTCCCTGCCATAAATAAACATATTGATAATGGTTCACTGGAGGGTCAGAGGTGATTTACAGTATTAAGAAATCTGGAAGAGTGCTCAAGGAGAAAGCCCAGGGGCAGCCCAGTGAGGCCAATGAGGCGTGACAACTGTAGATTGTGGACATATAAAATCAAAATGACAAGGGGAGACGAGCAATAAATGCAAACTGATGGTCATACTGCCCCAAAGCCATGTGGACATCAAGTACTGACAGAGCAAAGGTGAAAGTTCACAGGTCATCACCATCATTAACCTTACCGGTTAGTCTTTAACCAGTCCCAAGAAAGTCTAGAAACCAAGATTTAGGCTGGAAAAGCAAAGTACTGTGAACAATCCTCCCAAGGTCACATACAACATATCAGACGGCAGTAAAGCCATATAAACCCTTCTTCTACGGCCTAGAATCGATTGTCAGTACTGTATACTCTTAATAAACACTGTCGGAGGTGGGTGTGCGGTGAGGTGAACTTCATCTTAAAGTCACCATGTTACCTGGAAAGTGTGAAATAAAGCATGAAAGTATAATACAGTTTTCCAGTTCACATTTCAAAATTTCTGTTTCAAAGTGTTAAGGTGTCATTTCATCCTATAACGTGAAAGTGTTGAAGATGGAGAAAATACCACACACACGGCTATTCAAAGAACTTATTAATATTGCATCTAGTGTTAGCAAAGAAGCAGGCCAGGCACAGGTGAATGCAAAGGTGAGCACAGCCCTCAGAGTTTCTTATAATCCCACAGGTAAGTGGAAACATCCATGGGACATCCACAAGGACGTGAGAACACGCTGTCTGGATGTAGCTCTAACGTCAGTGTTCTCGGCCTCCCATTTCCAAGACGGAGCATTGATGTTTGAGACATTTTCTAAGTGAAAGGCTCACCCCAAACGTCAGGTCTGCTAAGAGTCCTGGGAGGTGAGTAAAATAGTAGCTGAAAGTTGTGGACTCAGAATAAAGTTCATTTCAACTAAATGTTTGGTTATAGGGACTTATTCCACCAGGGATATGGGCAAAACAGCAGGACAGATAGTGCATATCCAGGCACCTAAAGATTTCCTTAAGTTATGAATGTCTTGAAAATCATTTCTACCAAAAACCTAAAAAACAACTTTCTGATATGCTAGAGACTCAACAGCAAATACTCTAAACCAGGGACGTGGTAGGTGCTATTTTGATGGTGAGACAAAGGAAGATCTGAACATAATCCTAAATTTGTTCTATAGAAATACCGGGTTGGCCAAAAAGTTCGCTCAGATTTTCCCATACCATCTTATGGAAAACCCAAACGAACTTTTTGGCCAATCCAATAGGAATCACCAGGAGTAGAGTTAGAGAGGAATACCAGAAGTAATGAGATGACTTCCTTATAATATAGCGCACTCTCCTAGAATCTGAATCCATTAAGAGCTAAAGTGGAAACTGGAGGCTTTGTGGCCAGCGGGGAAATGTGGGAAAATGTCTTACTGATCCAACCAAAGCATCTCATCCAGATGACATTAACGCGTTGGTACAGAGGGGAGGATATTGTGTTTCATTTTGGTTTGGTTTTCCTCCATATCTCCTGTGATAAGACTGCAATGTAAAAGCTGGTTGGCAGTAGTAGTGATCAACTGTCCTTGGTTTTCTTTCAGAGTTGAGTAAAAAAAAAAGAAAGGTTTATGAACAGTAACATGTATACAACTAATCGAACCACCACATACACAAAAGGTAAACTCTACATTCTGACATACAGCTGTCTAAGGCTTTAATTTCTTCAAGAACAAGGTTAAGAATACAGATGTTTACCACCAATTTAAATGGCTGGTAAATGGGTAAATGGCTTCAGTTTCCTTAGGAGAAAATGAAGCAAGACATAGACTACGTACACAGTCTTGGAAGCCACTTCTAATTCATGCAAGAAGAAAATGCCTCCTTTTCCACTATTTCACTTGAAGAGAATTTGTTCTGAAGTAACGATGCAGTCGTTAGACTTAATTCTTTCATGCTGCAGAATACCAAATCTTCCATCTACCAGCCATCAGGACTCATATCCTATTTAATACAACTTGCATTAGCCAGTCACGAAAGTTCCTAGTCAAATGGTATCAAAACCTAACATAAGAAAATTTTCTAGAGTGAAAGTCAAGTAGCAACCACATAAGAACTGATTTCTGCCTACAACAGAGCAAAGCCAATACAACAGAGGGGATACTTGAATCCAGCTAGCAGGGCACAGAAACCTTCCAAAGTGATTGAGTGAGTCAGGATGAAAAGCTATATATCAAACGTTATTTTTTATCTAATTACATCTTTTACATAATTTGTTTTGCCGTTTGGTGCAGAAAAATAATTTTACACACATTTGGAATTTTTTCTTCTATTATTTATTTTAAAAGAATTTTATTATTATATGCAAATAGATATTAAGCTCAAAGACTCCAGGGGGAAAAAATGGTCCTCTAACAATAGAAAAAAATCAGGGGTATGTTCCCACAGAATCTTTTAGCTCAGAAAAAAGGCAAATCAATATAAATCTGATATGCATACCTAGGGATATGGTACATAAGCCATAATAATTTTGATTTGGGAAAATACATAGACCATACCACATTCTATCTTAAAATAACTAGCTTCTTGTGATGACAATTTCTTCATATTCTTTGAACCACCAGGATGATTAACTCAGGCTTTGATGGGAAGACAGCTGTGTGAATCCATGGCTGATTATCCCTGCTTTACCAGGGGTCAGATTTAGACTGTTAAGTACATCAGGGGTTCCTAGCTGTGAGCTCAGGACATCACTGGAATTCATAGTTAGGATGGACCTTTGAAATCAGCCCTGGTTTTATCCCCTTATCTGGGAGGAGACTAAGAAAGAAATTGATTTGCCTCTTTCCCAGGGAGCTTGGCCCAGAAAGCAGCTCTGAGGAAACTAGAGAGCCCTCAAGCAGCCCTGTTTTCAGAATAAACGTTGGGAAAGATAAAGTGGGGTGACGATATGGGGACAGATCAGGCGCTGCCCCAAGCAAGCACAGGGGACAGACATGCAGTTAACACTCCTCTCTGGGAAACAGAAAGGCCCCAGATTGTAACTGTTTCCCATGACACAACTATTTCACTTTAGGTGTCAAAATATTAGCGATAGTCATTGAATTATATTCGAAATTTACCATTTCTTAGCTTGACACTTGGAATCATGACTTGAATCCAGATTTGAGTCGCATGTCTTTCTTTGCATATTATTTAAAGTCAGAGCCTTCTATACGAACTCCATCCACAATGGAGGGGGCAAGATTTCATCAGTGAAATATGTGTAAGTTTTATTGAGGTTCTCCCAGGTGACATGTTGCGTAATATTAAGTGTAATGCTGAAGTTATTAGGTCTTAGCAAATAGCATAATTAACTATCTATGTTTAAGTAGGAGACAAGTGAGAATTTATAAACTAAGATAAAATATGCATTATGCAATTAAGGTATGTAACATTCTTCTCTGTAAACAAAAGCAAACAGCTTTTTTTCACAGTGCTAATACCATTTTGAAAGTACCATGTTTCTCAAGGGCCATCAGTAAAGGCACTGCATCCATCTTTGTCAATTTCTTGGAGGAGTCATTAGCGAAATGTCACCTTCTGAGTTCCTCACACCTCGAGGACAGAAAGTTTTCACTTTAAAACAGCAACAATAAAAGCAACACCTGATGATGCCATATGACTTAGAATTTTGCAACTAGAAACACTGTACAGTTAGAAGAAAATCTCAAATGACAACAGGATCCTTGTAATTATCATTAATCAACTATTATTATCACAAAGTTTACCTGTTTTCTTCCCCCACTTAAAACTATCTCTGAATTATTAAACCACAAGACATGTAACTTAGAGGAAAACTGTCATTAGAGTGAGATCATGCCGCCTTACTTTTTAAACTTTCCCTATTTAGGAATCGTTTTGTCACTGACTAAAATCTGGAATCTGGGAAATGAAAAAAGATATTACAGTCATATCATTCCCCATAATTCTAAACAGCTGCAGCATAAGGACCAGGAACGCGTATTTAACTACTTTGTCCAAAGCAACCTTAGAAAAGTCCAGATGTCTGGATTTTCAACCATGTTGGCAGCTGAATCACATTACCTGCCAAAGTCAATGTTAAAGAGACTATTACACATAACAGATAGCAGAGCTGATGCCTGACATCCCTTCCAAATACAGGATGCCAAGAGTATAACAAGTATAGATAATAATCAAATTCTCACGTTTCAAAAATCTGTACTTTCACAATATTTAACAACGTTGCCAAATTCCAAATACTTGTTTTTAAGAAAAGTATAAAACATAGAAGAGCAAAACTGAATCTGCTCATATTCCTGATGAAAATTTATTTATATTAAATGTTTTCCTAGTCCCTTGTAAACACCAAGTTATGATATAGCAAATTAGGAGTCCTATCACCTGTCTATCGCTTGCATGTCTCTGGGAAATTCAGAACACAGAGCAGCAACACTTAGCCCAGTTAGCAAGGTCCAGCCATGAGTTCTTCAAGGGTGTCTTGAGTCCTACTAGGTGACAAGAACCTTGGACACAGATAATAGTCCTCAAGACTATTATAATCTCATTGGAGGAGACAGGCATGAAAAGAAAGTGATAAATGCTATGATGGATGTAAGCACTGTATTTTCTAATTGTGTAATCTAGTCTCCCTTTGAATTCTATTTCTTTCCTATTTCTACTTTAACAAATCACTGCAAATTTAGCAGCCTAAAACAACATGAGTTCATTCTCTTGAAGTCTTGAGGTCATAAATCTGAAATCAGTTTCACTAGGTTAAAATCAAAGTGTCTTCTAAGCTGGTTCTTAACGGAGGCTCTCGGGAAAATCCTGCTACCATGCC
Organism: Tursiops truncatus; assembly: GCF_011762595.2. Classification (NCBI taxonomy): domain Eukaryota; kingdom Metazoa; phylum Chordata; class Mammalia; order Artiodactyla; family Delphinidae; genus Tursiops; species Tursiops truncatus. The sequence continues at coordinate 81,907,494 of NC_047046.1, read as the reverse complement.
TTTCCCAGCTTCTAGAGGCTGCCTATTATACCCTGTTGGCTCACGGCCGCTTCCTGCATACTGAAAGCCAGCTGAGTAATCATTTCCCTCCTCTCTGGGTTCTGCTTTCCTCCTTACATCTTCTGCATCTCATCCTCCCTCCCTCCTCTAAGGATCCTGTGATTACGTTGGTCTGATCCAGATAACCCAAGATAATCTTCTCATCTCAACCTTAATCACCTTTGCAAAATCTCTTTTTCCATGTGAAGCAACACATTCATAGATTTCAAGGATTAGGACACAGACATCTTGGGGGGAGGAGTGCATTATTCAGCCTACCACGTATACCATTTCTAGCATATCAAAATTCATGCAGTTTCAATAATCTTTTGGAATTTTACAAAGCCACATTTTTTTTATATGCCAGTCCTGTGCCTTTTATGTAGCAGAATAAATTATGCTAGTTAGATATGGATGCAAAATTTCGGTAAAAACTTGATATACCTCAACACATATAATGGACTGTACAAATTGATAACAGCATAGCTGGGGCTTAAATGACCCATATTAGCTTCTTTTAATTATACCAATAAGTTAGCTGATTCTGTTTCTATATTCCTTCGGGCTTTGAAGAGCAACTGCAGATTATTTGATTTCCAATTGCAATTTTTTTTAAAGTGTGTGTGCATAGATTTATATATCTTTTCCGTGAAGAATATCTTTTGATGGAAGTATATGTAAGATTCCAAATTACTGTACCGATGAGATTCAGGGTTATGAGTTTACAGTTTCTATAATTCCTTTATTATTAAGGGTGAGTAATGCAATTCTCTTGATAGTGTAAATTAATGAAATACTGTAGAGCTCTCATTGATGGCTTTCTCAAATTTCTTCATAAACCATTATTACTATCTGTCTGTGGAGGCCTGTAAGCTTTGGGAGTTCCATGCCATCTTCACATCTTGAGACAGATGTTCTGAAATCATTTCCAATTACATCTCCAAATGTGTGAGTCTAAGGTTGACTGGAAAGAAAGAATGGAAATCAAATTCCAACCTACTGTCTTACTTTTAGCAGATGTCTCAGTTTGGAACGATTCTTGAGGACTTTATCCATCCCCCTACCCTACCCCACTGGATGCCAGCTTGTATCGCATGAGCATCTTCTTTTATCAGAAAAAGAGTTAATATATGTGATGCACCTACTACCACAGAGCACTGAATTAGGCATTTTGCACATTCATTTAACAAACACTGTATTCGTTTGTGAAAAACTGTCTGCAAGTTGCTAAGGATACAGAGTGAAGTGAAATGCTCTACCTTTCCTTAGAAAAATTAAGGTCTAGGGAGAACGGACAATTCACCTGTGACCGCATTCCAGAATGGTTCCTGGCTCACCAAAACTTAGTATCTAAATCCAACTTTAAGTACGCGAACTTTTTCTTGGGAACTGAATTTTGAACAAGGAGGAATTAGCTAAATGACACAACAGAGAAAAAGGCATTCTAGGAAGAGGATACAGCTAAAGATAAAGCAAGGCTGGTGGAAAAGCGTGACAGGACACGGCAGCTGAAGGAGTCGAGGATCGTTCCACAGCTGGAGATAGGGAACTTTAGGGAGGCAAGAGTTGGGCAATAACTGATCTTGTTCTAAATTAAGAATTATGAGTTTTATCCTGTGAGCTAAAGATGTGTAGCACAGCGCTTGCATGATCCCATTTATACGTTACAAGGATACACGTGGCACCAGTGTGGGGGACACGTTATTTGATCATCAGCTCTGTTTCTGACTTCTCCAGACTCCGAGCTGTCCCTGCAAGCCAAAGAGCTTTCTGGGATCTACTGTCAGTTGGGTTCCACCAGTGGGTGGTCCCCAAAAAAGAAGAGAGGAAGGAGATTAAGGTCAGTATCTTCATTCTTCTGACTTCTTGTCTGATTGTCTCAGATTAGATGCCTCCTTCATTCAAAGTCAGGGCTCCTACAGGAGGCTGTCTCCAGGTGGTACGGCCTGGCCGCTCTGGACTAGCGCCGCGATACAGCACTATCTGTTGGTTTCCATACACTCTGCCTGCAGCTGTTTAAATGGTCCCCTAATTAAACTCTGCTGCAATTCTCCAACATGAATGGACCACCTTTTATTCTACCCAAATCCTCACTGATACCATTTTTATCCTCATAACACAGCGAGGTCAAAATCATTTTCCAACTTTTCACAGGTGAGGAAACTTAAATTCTGAGAACCTAGGAATCAATGTTCTTCTCTGCCTAGAAAACCGGCTTTTATCCACCCCCAAGCCAGCCTGTGCACTGGCACAAGCTCCTTAGTCGCTAGGGGAAGGCTGGCAGGTCCTGAGGCTTGAATCTCAAAGACCCTGCCCCAGTAGCTTGTGCATTCTCACCCTTTACCATGGTAGCATGGTGGATTTGAAGAAAATAGGATGTGATTTTCCATGCATTTTGTCTTACTTCAAAAGAACCATTGAAAAACCCAAAAAAACCCATTGAATCAGCCATTACCTCCTTACCTCCAGAATGAATGCATCTTCAGAGCTGTGCTCTTGCCAAAGCAAGACTGTCTGTGACAATCATTCCAATTTTCCAAGACCTATGTTTTATATACTATATTTTTATATTAAAACATACTATTATATTTTTGGTATATAATACATAAATTTCTTGTGTAACTATTATTCCTCCAAAGGAATGGTCAACTGCACTGAAGGAAAAGAATATAACTTTCTCTCAGTTTTAATATATGAATTTCAACACAGTATCTAATGTGCACATCTTCTAATAGGAAGTATTTAACAAACGCTAAAAATATAAACAAGCCCAATGACACTGTTTAACCAAAATTCATATGGTGAGGTTTTATTTTTTTAACCAAAAAGTTTAAGACAATTAGCTTGTCTACATAATGATTTCGTCTTATAATACCGTCATATGGAATAGGGCATTGATATCTTACTAAAGGAACAGATGTAAAATGCCAAAACTCTTGTTTTACCATCTTCTGTATTAATATACTAATACTGCTGTGTCCTTATTTTTTTTTCAGGGCCTAATATGCTCCCTCCTATCAGAGCTCCTTTCTTCCCTATATTTGTCTTCTAGCCTGAACTATTGATAAATCACTGATAACATCTTCAAACACATGTGTCAAAGTCACTGGCATGTACTAAAAACCGACACAATGACACCTAGTGGTAACAAGAAAATGCATTTGCTTGAAACTAAGTAAATTCAACAAATGTGCACAGAAAACTGAGACTATTGAAGGATTTCCAGCTTAAACACTAAACTACATGAATTTGGTGTATGAGTATGTATGTCCTTCTCTTCTTTGACTTACAGTCCAGAAAGTACAAGTCGCATTAATTCCAAGGTGATCTGTCTTCTTACAAATCCTTTGTTTGCTGACTGAATACACTTGAAAGTTAAATATAAACAAGTAGACAAGGCATGCTACAAAAAGATTAATCTAATTTAATGAAATATTATTTAATAGGTCATTCGGTGTTGATTTATAACTCCAGGAAAATTTCAGAGGTTCTACATATTTTTCTTTTTTAAAAAAAATCATAGCTAACACAGAACTAAATGAAGTGCTGCACAACTCTTCCCTGTAATATTTACAAATAAACAAATTCCCATCTTTCCCCATTCCTCAGAGAATTTAAAATGAGAATGGAGACTTCCCTGGTAGCACACTGGTTAAGAATCTGCCTGCCAACACAGAGGACATGGGTTCAAGCCCTGGTCCGGGAAGATCCCACATGCCGCGGAGCAACTAAGCCCGTGTGCCACAACTACTGAGCCTGCGCTCTAGCGCCCGCGAACCACAACTACTGAGCCCATGAGCCTAGAGCCCGTGCTCTGCAACCTTAGTGAGAAGCCCGCGCACTGCAATGACGAGTAGCCCCCGCTCGCCGCAACTAGAGAAAGCCCACATGGAGCAACGAAGACCCAAGGCAGCCAAGAATAAAAAAGTAAATAAGTAAATTTATAAAATGATAACAGATTTGAAATGCCAAAGTCTTCAGGATAATAATTTAGATGGTGTCTGTTATTTAAATTATCAGAGTGCCATCATGAAAAGGACTTTATGTTTAATTTCCTACCTGCCATATGAAAACGTAAAAGTATATTATAATAGCTGTTAAGGATGACCCTAAAATGTGATTCTGCCTCTGTCCCAGAAGGAGTTTGGTTCAAGGCACATGTAAAATCTACCTTACTGAACTCTAAAGAAAGAATATGAGTACAATGGCAACTCTCAATTTTATCACATAGTCATCATACCAAATAGAGAAGACGTCCCTACCTTTTGCTATAATATATTATTGAAATAGTAAAGTAAAGCATGGATTTAACCTGAAAACTGCCTGACCATCTGAGCTTCAGATTCCTCACCAGTAATACTAGAGTGTGTGCCTAGATTATGTTTAGAGTTTCTGTTACTATGATAACACACTGTTATGGCTGTCAAACCCACAGCTAACAAGATGTACCTGATTTGCTCCACAATTATAAAGTTTCCAGAAGTAATTTTCTTTTCACTTTGTAAGCCTATTGGGTCCATTAATCATATTTTCTCCTCCAGATATGTAAACTCACCGGAAATAAAAAAATCCTACTGACGATTCCAGAAAACACTAAAATAAGTTCATTAAATTTAAATATGCAACCCTAAAGCAATGAAACTGATTTCTGTAAGACTCTCTATATAGAAAAAATTATTTCATTCACTTCTAAATTGTTTTTGTGAATGACATCACACTACAGTTAATTATGCCACAAAAGGCTTTATTGCCTACACTGATTTATTTAGGGGAAGGGAGAGAAAAACACAAGAAAACCTTCAGTACGTTTGATTTCTTGTAGAGTGAGCTGTGAACCCCACTGCATAACAGTTACAGAGTCTGATTAATAATATACCTCTATTAAGTTTCTGGCTTCCCGTGGGAATTATACTATATATTAAACATGACCTAACTTCCTGTTTCTACATTATTATTAAGATCATCTTGGGGGCGGGGGGAAGCTATTTCTGCATTCTAACACATGCGCCGTTGGAAGAAGGTATAAACACATTCTCTGGGAAGGGCAATCAATTCTCTAATTATCTAATAAAAGCAGGGGTTCCTCCTTGAGTTCGTATCATTCTCGCCCTCGATCAACAGCAATATCACAGAACCTGGACCAAAATATGTGCCAGTTTCATTTCGGAGGAGAAAGACCTAGGAAGAAATTATGAAAACCTCCACATACTGCCATAACATGATACCCTTAGATCAAGAGTTTGCACTTTGTTTTTTATAAGCTCACATCTCAGTATAAACAATATAAGCAACCTTCCATATTTCATTATAATTCAAATATAAATATTTACAAGAATGAAATTTGATTATGTTCTCAAATTTGTATTAAACCCCAAAGAATAAATCCAGACAGTCTACACATATTCATGGGTTTCAAACAAGGTATCTGTTTCAATTTAATGACCATTAACATCTGCTCAAATGTATGAACACAAAACATACAAATATGTATGAATTTCAAAGCATGATGTTAAAAGGCTGTATTTCATTGAGCTGTTAATGACAATACAAATAAGATGAACAAGGCCAGAGTATATTACGTGTGGACTAAAATGCCAAAATGTGAATAGCTTTCTAGTAAGTTAAAATGGGAACTAGTTTATTACTTGTAATAACGTTGCTGACAAACCTATTTACCCTACCGTAATGTTAATGAATGATACTCTGGACTATAGACTATTCAATCCATGACTTTTTCCTATATACTTTCAAAATTTTTCTTTGAAACACATACCACTATGTCCATTTTCCAGCTAGCTCAAGCAAGACTACAGTATATCAATCAGAAATCAGAGTCACATTTTCATTTTGTTTAACTGGAAGTACAGTAACATTTATTCAATATATTTAATCCATCTGTATTCTTCATGAACCTTTGTCTGAATCTACACAGACTTCTTATAAACTACTGCTAGGAATCTGAGTTTACTGAATAAGCTATACAAAGTGTGTGACATTAGAACTATTGTAGGAAAAGGGTAGAAAAAATAAACTAAATTAAAAAGTGTAGAATGAATAAGTAAGTACTGTATTATTCTACATTTGAACCCAAAACAATTTGAGAATGCTTAAGTTACATAAAGGAACTACTTATTTGACAAAAGCCTAATAAATTATTTGATGTTAACACAACTGTGACACAGTCATTGGTGGCTTTGCTATCAAAACAGGAGATACAGATGCTCTAGTTTTAGTTTCCAGAAATGACTTCAAACCACTCAACTGTAAATTAATCCCAACCACAGAGTATTATGATCACAAGTATCCTCCCATTCATTCCTGGTCTGAAAGCTTCTGTTCCATGTAACCACTCCAAGAACCCTACTGTGCTTCTCCCACTGACGAGCTATTGGGCCAAGACAGCACTCTCTCTCCTGGACTAGGTATTATGTGCAGCGTGAGAATAATCTCACACAGAGTTATTTAGAAGAGTTACTGGCGATTAAGTCATGACTAGAAAGCCATTTTCAGCTATTCTACATTCTTCCTAGGGAATGCAGCCAGAGGCAATTTTACCTTTTCAAATAGTCTTACATGAAAGCCTGAAGGATTCTGAACATAGTATTTTTCTAACAGTTTTATTCCTTCCGAACATCTGTAACGACTGGTTGTTTTACATTTCTAAAATGCAAAATATCATACCACCAAAACTTTCTCCTGGTTTCCGAAGGGCAGAAGGTTTCCAGAAACTGAGGTGGTTAGAAATCATGTGAGATAATTTTTTAGTTAAATATTAAGAGCTAACTTTATTGAAACTAAAATAACACCGCCCTGTGCGAGTTCCGCTTTTGCACTTTTTTTTGATGTCTGGCTCTCTCTCTGTTGATGCTTCCTTATTATAACTTATTCTCTGTTGAAAAAGCCTGAAGAGAAGAATGCTATAGCAAAAGCCAGGTTGAACTGCATGGTCTATAACTTGTGGGACTGGGATATCAAATATCCTGAAGCTAGTAATTTTTAAGCAACGACCTCTGCGTATTTTTTTTCATTAGCCAGATGCCTCAAGGTTGCCTGCTTTAAAACTTCTTATACGTCCACCTGAAGTAGAAATACACTAAAAAAGATAAATAACCTTGCATAAATCATTAAAGCTTTCTCTATTAAAAAAAAAAAAAGAGGGCTTCCCTGGTGGCGCAGTGGTTGAGAGTCCGCCTGCCCATGCAGGGGACGCGGGTTCGTGCCCCGGTCCGGGAAGATCCCACATGCCGCGGAGTGGCTGGGCCTGTGAGCCATGGCCGCTGAGCCTGCGCGTCCGGAGACTGTGCTCCGCAACGGAAGAGGCCACAACAATGAGGCCCGCGTACCGCAAAAAAAAAAAAAAAAAAAAAAAAAAAAAAATGAAAACACTCATCACTTGACAATAATAGAGGTGAAATTGGGGCAAAAAATTTAAAAATAGCTGTATTTATCTGCAGGATATGTATCCTATGCAATATATTTGGATTAATGATAAATTTATATTTATATGTGGATATGGGGATATCTGAGATTTTCAGAATTCAGAAAAGACATTAAGAATGTAAAGAGAGACTGAGAATTTAAAGTCCAGTTTCTGCAGAGCAGAGATTCTGCATAACTTCTGTTTCTATTGAAGGTATTTCTATTAATAGTAGACTTGAAATGTATAGAGGTTTGAGTAAGGACCGAGAAGCAAATTTATAATTTGTAAAATTAAACATTTCTTAGATATTACTTTTGCATTAAAGGGATGATGGTATTGCTCACATGTCGAACTGGGAAAAGGGAGAAAACCAACACTAAGACTCATTGAAGATCTATTCCATAGCAGACTGTTTTAGGTAATTCAATACACATGATCACATATTGTTCTCCCTCATTTCTTTGACCCCCCTGGAGACAGAGGACTTTCTTTCTCAGGTGGATTCTCAGAACGCTTCTCAAAATTTGCCAGAATATTCTATCCCTCTCCTAAGTATGGCCCTTTTTGCTTAAGCAAACCATCCCGTTTATTTCTAGGCTCTAACACCGCAGGCTACCTTGTAGGAAAAGGAGTAAACAGAGGGGGAGATGATGCCAACAACAACAACAAAAATATTCTGTAACTTGAGTAAGCATCAATACCTTCGAACTGTGGAAATAGTTAAGGCACAGAAATGTATATATCTTCCCACCAACGCACCAGCAAGACTGATGGCTTTCACAGCCGACTTGTGGTAAAACTGCTACGTGAACGAGATGTGGTGGGCATGGGTTGGAGCCCTAGGCATGATCCCAGACTCACTTTTTCATAAACACACACTTCTCAATATACAGCTCGCTGCTGGTTGGTTTTGAGTATGGAAATAGTTGTTTTCACAATTTTACCTCGTTTAACACTTATTTGGGGGGAGTGAAGACTCACTCACTTCTTCAAAGAATCATAAACAGAGGCTCAACTTTTCTCTTTATCTTTGCTATATACTTTTCCTTGCCATTAAATAACCAAAATCCATAAATAAAGCTTTTTTTTCCCCCAAATTCAGGTACTCAGTAAGTTATCAAATACTGTTTATAATTTGTAAAGCATTTACCTTGTCAAAACAGTACTTTATAAACAGAATAAGCATAATAAACTAATGATTTAATGGCTGTGCAAACGAGTAATCAGTGGCTTATTTACACAATCAGATTATTCCTGCAGTTTATTTCTACTAAGTATTTATGCACATTTGATGAATATGAATCCATAAGGCCAAAGCCAGAAATTGCCCTGAATTATCTGTATTGGTTGTCTACAAACTTCTTTGTTTACACGTTACCCAAAAAATTCTATTATAATATTCTCCATTATACAATTTGGTTGTTTCTAAAAATCCTTCACTAAATTTAAATAGCTGAAATGAACAGAATTTCAATTTTATTTCAACTGTTAAACTTCTTAAATAAAAAGTATAAATCCTTTCTATATGTATCCAATGGAGATTTAAATACTCACATATAAAAAATTTTAGGGACAAAATCTTTAATAATCTGAAATTGTCCATCATTTCTTTTTCTCCTTGAACTCTTAATTCCCCGCTACTTACTCCTGAGAATTTTATCCTGATATACATATGTATGTATCTCCTACGCTTATTTTTAGCAGATAATATCTCTAACAAAATTTTGGATTTTGCATCTCTTATTGCACTCTTTCCCTAACCACCTACAAATACAATGTCTTGAGTGAAAAAAATTGTAATTTTATGTAATTATTACAATATTATTACAGTAATTATACAATATTGTATATAATTACAATTTTATATAATTTATCAAAACTAAATATGAAAACTATTAAACAAACGTTAAAATCTTATTAAAATTGTATGTCACAATAGACGGCTGAGGCTTTTTAAAATTTGTGGGATATGTTTTTGCAAAGCATTTAAGACTCCCTTAGGGAACACAATTTATAACTAAAGCCAGGCACAGTTAAGCATCAATTCTACTAATTCCTATGTAAATAGATGTAAGCATTAAGGTATCTTTTTTATAGAAATTAAGACATAAAGGGTTTTATTATAAGAAAAATATACAATATTTTTATTCCCTGAGTTAAATGTCAAAAATTACATTACAACTCATTATAATTTTTTTTCTATTTTGATCTTGTGCTAGATAGCTGTTAGGTGCTTATAAAATTATTGAAAATAAAGAATTTCTTAAGTTTCAGTCATAAAAGTACTTAGTGCCCACTCATTAATCTCATTCTCAATATTGAGAACAGTGGTTTCCATTACAACTGCTTTGGCATTGTTAGAATAAGGCACCAGAGGGAGATTCAGGATATGCTAGAAGGATGGTTTTCTTTTGTAGGCTGGGCGAAAAGCAACGGCAAAATGAGAGGTGGAAAACTAAAACTAACGTGATGACTTGACTAAGGGACTCAGCTCAGAAATAACAGTTTAGAGAACAAGTATGCATGAAGTTTTAGGCTCTTGAAATTAATTCTCCCAACCACTAATTCCCAGGTCACTGTGTCATGTACACTCGGTGATAAGGGGAACTCAGTTTTAAGATCACTGATCTACATCAAGCTCTAACTGTAAATCAATTAAACATACCTAACCTGAAGCCCCATGTGAAGGGTGGATGAGCATATACCATCCAATATATGGTGGATCTAAAAATCGTAGGCTTAATTCATTAACATAAAGTAAACATGATTCTACGTCAGGTGATTTGCAAACTCCAATACCCAATTTCAGTGCATGTGAAATCACTGTGACTAAGATGATCCACTGAGATGCTGTTAGACTCCTCTTCCTCTCAAATCCTGAAGAATGTATTTTACTATGCAGCAGTTCTTCTTGAAAACTAAAATAAAATTCAGAGCAGGGATCCTTTCTTTCTTTACACATGTTAAACAATACAGGGCAAGCAGAAACATCTAGGTTATTTTGTTCCAGGACATACTTGCTCCCAGAAAAAATAATGTGAGCCAAGTAAAATAGCTAAACTTACTAAGATTAACAACTCGTTTACCAACACTTGCCTTCCAAAACTTCAGCTAAGTGAGACTAGTCAGACACAGAAAGGCAAACATTGCATGATCGCTTATTAGTGGAATCTAAGAAACCCAAACTCAGAAACAGAGTAAAATTGTGGTTTCCAAGGGCTGGGGTGTGGGTAGGGAGGGGGTAACAGGAGAGATGATGTTTAAAGGTACAACTTTACAGCTAATAGGTGGAGATGATGTATAATATAGTGGATACAGACAAAAATGTACAATATTATAATCAAACCTGCCAAGAAACTAGATCTTAATTACCCCTACCACAAAAAAGGAATGGTAATGATGTGACACGATAGAGGTGGCACCATCACTACAATAGTAATAGTATTTCAATACATAAATGTATCAAATCAGCACGTTGTATACTTTAATTCATAAAATGTTACATGGCAAATATATTTCAACTGAAAAATAAAAATTAAAAACCTTACTTCATTCTGTATACCCATCATGAGCCTTGATGAAAAGGACCAGATCAGAAGGAGCTGTTAATCCTAGTATAACATTAATCTCCCAGACCTGTAGACACACATCTCTTAATTAAAACAATAGAAGCCATCCTTGAATTACTGAAAAAAGTCCAGATGGGGGGGGGCCTGAATTCAGCTGAGAACTTTTAGAAAACCACCAGAAACAGAACATCTTGGAAGAGGAGATAGATTTCAAGCTAGACCTTAGGATCAGGACAAAGCGTGTATGAATTAAATACGCATCTTCCATCTAAGACCCAAGAGGAAGATCCAGAAAACTGGACCCTCTGCCTGTCACACTTTAACCTCAAAGTTCTCATCTTTATCTACCCAATTACGCTCACTCAACTTTGCTGGTCTAATACAGTAAGTCCCCTACATACAAACAAGCTCCATTCTGAGAGAGCATTCAGAAGTCCAATTTGTTTGTAAGTTAAACAAAGTCAGCCTAGGTACCCAACTAACACAATTGGCTATATAGTACTGTACTGTAATAGGTTTGTAATACTTTTCACACAAATAATACATAAAACACACACACACACAAAATAAAACATTTTTAATCTTACAGTACAGTACCTTGAAAAGTACAGTAGTACCAGCTACATCACCACTGCTTTTACACTTGCTTCTGGACACCCTGGGATTGAAATAAAGACACTGTACTACTGTACTCTATACAGTACTGGACAGTAAAGTACACAAAAGCATAGCCACTTGTAGAGGATGCAGGCACGTAACAATGTATGCCAACGTGTGAACTAACTTACGTGACTGGACACGTGAACTCACGTTCGCATCTTTGAAAGTTCGCAACTGAAAGGTTTGTACGCAGAGGACTTACTGTACGCTGCATTGTCTTAGGCACTTGGAACTATAAAATTACTGACCTTTTGTATTGTACTATCTTCTTTTTTACTGGCTCCAGTTCTGAGAGCTCCTGATTCTGTTATGGGATCTGTCCCCTTGGTTTAATTTGGGCCATTACAGCTACATCGTTACAGACTTAAAATAGTCATCGAGTCATTCCTTTAATATTCATGTAGCCGTGCTCAACTGTAGGCTCTCTGGAGTCTTAAATGCTGCCCAGCAGCCACTGTACCATCAAATGATCTGACAAATAATGTTCCATTTATAGAAAAACAAAATCTGACCCTTGTAAAGACTGGAACAACTACAATCAAAAACTCTGCATGCAACCATGACACAGTAGACAGTGATGAATATCTGGATTGATCACGTTCCCTAACAATAATATTCTGTCCTCCAGCTGAGGCTGAAGAATGCAAAACTGGAGGGCTAAAAACAGAAACCAACAAATCTCCCTGCTCCTTTGTTAAATAATACTGGAATCATACGAGCTTTTCGTCTCTAAGTAAAACAGTATTGAGAATGAGTAGAAATAATTTAGCTATTTACTCCAAGAAATACCTGCTCCTGGAAAATAATACTATGAGTGAAACAAAATAGCTGACCAGTCGACATGAACTCTTTGCTCATCCACATTTGCGTCAAAAACCTTGCCTCCCTCTGCCCACTAATCGAAAGCTATTCCAAAATTCTCCGCAATCCAATCCTTCCCCCTGCCTTAAAATCACTCCATTCAGGTTCAAAAACTGTATTAATATCCTCCCTTGAATTCCTCCTATGAGACACGACTAAGATTCTGCCAACACCATATTCCCTCTACACTGAATTAAGTCTAACAAACTTACATTTGCTTAAGAGTTTTTCATTAAAAAAAACTTATTTTTCAAATCAATGGTTGGCAACATGTACTGATACTAATGCTTTTTTATGTATAGAAGTGTAATTTACTTTGATATCATTATTCAGCTGTTCATATGATTTATTTTTATTTCCCAGATTTTGAATGTTATTAGCAGGGCTTACACCTCATTTGTCTGTCTATACTACACATAGCACTAAATCTTAAGCATCTAATAGTCTGAGCAAATAATGATTCAATAAATAAATGCATAGACAAATATGATTAAGGCTTTTTAATATATTATATAATTATCAAATTCCCACTGTGTAAATGTCCAAATTGTATACACACACACAAATACATGTATGTGTATACAGTTAATACACATTAAGTATTAATTAGTAAATACAACATAATACCTAATACTGAAATATATTTTTACATGTGTTTGTGAATACACCCACATGTAACTTTGAGACTACATGTACCTTATTTGTAAGACACCATATATTTTCCAATTTGTACTTCTGTTTTCTACCATTGTATTGATAGATATTACATACAAAAGAGTATTCATTCAAATAAGCATCTGAAAAAATCTAGGCACCCGCAGTCTCACAGGACATCATTTTAATACCAAACTTACATAAAAGTAAACTTATGTATAAAAAGAAGACAGCAAAACCCTAATTAGTGCTTTACTCCAAAGCTTGAGTATGTGATACTAGCCACTGACAGTGAAAATGCTATCGATAACTTGTCTGATCTCTCAAAATAAAACCTGAGATAGTGTACATTCATAATTATCTTTCAAATATAAGCATGTTTTCTTTTCACTATTTATCCCCCATACTCAAAGCTATAAAAGCTATAAATCATCATTTCCTTTATAGCTTCTCGTGATGCTCTGTGCTATGAGACTGGTATAACAAGCCAATGACTCACACTTCTATGCCCAGATTTAAGTTGGAATTTTGTTGGTTGTTCTGCACCTGTGAGTTTCAAGCCAGTTAACTTTTTGCCCTGAAAAAATAAAATATTCAATTTAAGATACTTGTGGGAAAAAAATCAGTTGAAGCCATAAGAAATTCCTGAGAGTTCTAAATATTCCGGGACCATATTTCATAGTCCCTAAGCTATGAACACAAATTAAGATATAGCAGCTTGGTAGAGGCAACATGCGACCCTTATTCACATCTGTCAGCTAATGGAAAACTAAAATGCTACAGCTGCCAGGGTAAATATCCCTTGAAAAAGGAAAATTTTATTAATCTATTGTGCATGATATGCTTATATGTGAGCGCTGTTTATGCACCTATGCTACACTTTTGCTAAAATAACCCTGCCCTTGATAAGCCATAGGGAAGTTTTGTGATTGGAAACAAATCATGAATTTAAGTGAGTTAAAGCATCAGCTTACATTAGAGATAAGAAAAGCCAGGTTTAATGTTGAATGCAGAGAATCAAACGTAACTGGAAATCAAAACTGTGGCTGTCCTTAAACAGGATAATAGAAAGGAACAAATATAAAACCTAGTTTTCTCAAATAACTAATCTTTATTTTTCACCACAAACCATATGAAGTCCATTTTTGGATATTCCATTTTTGGATATTCCAATTTTGGATACTGGATACAAAATATCCAATTTTGGATATTTTTGGATATTCCAGTTTGGGATATTCCAATTTCTTTTTTAAAAGGCATATAATTGGGGTACAGATTGCTTAATTTTAATTTCAGCTTGAAATCCTGAATTACAATCTGTTTAGACAATCTTTCCAAACAAAAGTAAACAAGATCTGGTATCTTATAAATAGCACAGGCACTGCTGCTTGTTGTGACATGACTGGCAGCTGTTCCTCAAAGCACAACACAGAGAGGAAGCTGCTCTATCAGCGCAGCCCTCTGTGAATCTTCTAAGTCAATGCTATTGGTCCCAGATCATCTTCTCCTGCCCCTGCAGACCTAAACACAACCAGCTGCCAAAGGCCCATAAACTATGAGAGCAACGTTAGAAGTGCTTCTATTATGTGGGCTTCAGCATTTGGAACCAAAGTCTACTATTTCTTCTGATGGATTCAAAGTACCAGAAGCTATTTTTTTTCCTTCTCAGCACTGAAACACATGGGGAAGGGGCTGAGTTCTAATTAACAAAGAATGATCTCATGATTGTCAACTCATTTTCCTACAACCTAAGAAATAAATTGCAAAGAATAAAAGCAATGATAAGACACAGTGTAAAGGTCATAAATCGAGAAGAAATTTTAATGAACAGCTGATGCAGAGTGGTAAGGAAGGATTAAGATGGGTAAAAATACTTGCACAGCGGAAGCAAATAGAGGTTGTACTGACGGAGCATTTGGCTTGAAAATGACAGAGAATGGGGTGAAATTTGGGACTGAAAACATGATAAATTGAAAGCCTATACGTGGATTTTTAATAACTTCCAGTATCATACTTCCATCTCAACAAGAAGCAAGAGAACCCAGGTTTCTAAGTCCAAGTTAAAAAGTTCAGTGAAGGACTCTTCTTTGGAGAGTCTGAAAGCTATTAGAGAAAAGAAATGCTTTAGACATTTTGTTATCTTCCTGAGTGATGGTTGGTTTTTATCTGATTACCCTAAAATACAGCAGGAGATGCATCCAGCCCTCCATGACCATATGCTCCTAATTCCCAATGAGCTCTTTTGTACCTCTCTCTTAAAACAAACAAGGACCACGGACCTCATTGGAAATGACAAATATAAACAAAAATCACCTCTGAAAAAGATATAAATTCTTAATTATGAAATATCCCCAATTAGATTTCTCAGAGGCATGTACCATTACATCACAGGCAGAAAACAAGATCAATGCTTTTAAAAAACAAGTAGAGGATAATACTGCTTAGAAATCAAAATAATATTAAAATTAAAAAGTCAATGAAAGGTTTGGAAGATCATATTAAAAACACTTCTCAGAGTTGAACAAAGGTCAGAGATGGATATATGGAAGACAACATATATAAACAATCAAACTAGGAAGTTCAACATCTAATTAATAAAAGTTCCCAAGGGAAAAAAGAAAGGGAAGATAGAAGAGATAGGTATAAAAAAGTCATACAACAAAAATTTCCCGAGCTTAAGTACAGAGGTCTCCATATTAACAAGTGACACCAAGTGTACAAACTAATGAACAAAAGAAAGGCCAATAGAAATGTGTGACCAAGACGATCTAATGTTCCCTTCAGTTTGACTAAACTTTGACGGGTTTCTTCCTGGCTATAGCTCCCTGACTTCCCTTTCTTTAGAGCACCTACTGTAGAAAACGTCTAATTGTAAATCCTTTCTTTGCTTCATTGCCATAAAAATCTCCGAGCCTCTTGCCAATTTTACAACCCTGGAATGTCCTTCACTACTTCCTCACTAGCTTGCCCCAGCATTTAAAGATTCTCCCAATTCTTATTTCAGCAGAATTGAGTTCAATCTCTCAACTTGCTCTCAACTTAAGTTGTGTTTGCCTGTTTAACTCATCTGGTGCAATTTTTCTTTGGCAAGTTCATCATCAACAATTTTCAGAACATCAAGGATAAAGAGAGAATCTAAAATAACTCCAGAGAAAAACAAAAGATGATCAATATTCCAAATTTCTAAACAGCATTACTACATACTACAAGAAAAAGGAGCAATTTTTTCAAGTTATCAGAGAAACTTTAACCTAGAACTCCATCTTTAGCCAAACCAAAAATCAAGAAAAAGAGTATGAATAGTTTTACAGACACAGAAAAAGTCTTCTCCTTTAAATGCTTAGTTTAGTCAACAGGATTAAAATAAAAGTGTTGGTGTTGAGGTTACTGGGCTGTGTCTTTTATCAAAAGGCTTTATAAAACCAGAAACTTGAAAATAGAAATAAATTCCTATGTTTTCAAGATAGCTATCTTATATACCAGGGCTGCTGTACCCGCAAAGACCCCGAACCCTTCAATCTCTGCTTCATCTTTTTTACAGTGTGGTATTTTAACACAAGATAACTGCTGGAGCTCCAGTCATTCCATGCTTATTCCAGACAATTGGATGAAGATGGGGAAGAACAGTAAATCTTCTCTTTTTAGAAGCTATTCCAAACAATTTACACAAGGCTTCTACTTATAACTCATTGGCTAACACTTAGTCACATGGCCAGCATGATACAACAGGGTCTAGAAATTTAGCATCATGCTAAATGTAGGGCACTGATATTAAAGAATAATGGTAGGAAAATTTATATGCATAATGATGCAACTAGTATCCATTATAAGGTGGCACTCAAAAAAGTTTGAGAGGATTTAGAGACTGGGAAGACTGTTAGGGTATGAAAAAGGAACAGAGTATAATAAAAAAAAGTGAGGACTTCCCTGGTGGCGCAGTGGTTAAGAACCTGCCTGCCAATGCAGGGGACACAGGTTCAAGCCCTGGTCTGGAAAGATCTCACATGCCGTGGAGCAACTAAGTCTGTGCACCACAACTACTGAGCCTGCGCTCTAGAGACCACGAGCCACAACTACTAAGCCCCCATGTCACAACTACTGAAGCATGAGAGCGTAGAGCCCGTGCTCTGCAATAAGAGAAGCCCCCGCAATGAGAAGCCCGTGCACCACAGTAAAGAGTAGCCCTCACTCGCCGCAACTAAAGAAAGCCCGCGCACAGCGATGAAGACCCAACACAGCCAAAAATAAATTTTAAAAATAATAAAAAAAATTAAAAAGTGAATTACTAATTTCAGAACATATTTCAGTAGCTCTTAAAACCAGACAGATAAAATGGACAACAAAACAGCAAATATTCTAGAGATGTAATGCAAATATAAAGCATATTTTAACTGATATATAAAGATATAGATAAAGGAATTCCTGCAACCAGAAACAGAAAAATATAAATTAGTTTCCAGCACATATGAAATATAAAAATTGATTGTATTTGACCACAAAGTTTCATTAAAGCCTCAAAGAGGTATATCATAACTATTAAATCAAAAAGGAACTCTATTTTAAATTCCCCCCCCAAAATTTTTGACTCAGACCATTTTCTTCCATAATGAAAATAAATTAGAATTTATTGGTAAAAAGGCGTCCATGCCTAATATCTTTTCATGGTGAAGAAAAAATCTCAGTAAACCTCGGAATAAAGGGAAATTTCTTCAACTTGATAAAGAGTATCTACAAAAACCCTACAGCTAACATCGTAATTGATAAGCAAGCCAAAGCTTTCTCACTAAGATCAGGTGCAAAAGCAAGGATATCCCCTCTCACCACTCCTTTTCAACACCATACTGGAAATTCTAGCTAGTTCAGTAAGACCGGGAAAAAAAAAAAAAGGTATATAGTTTGTGAAGACAGACATAAAACTGCCTCTGTTCACAGGTAACATTATTGTCTATAAAGAAAATCCTTAAACAACAACAACAAAACTCATGGAACTCATAAGCTTTTAAAACAAGCTTGTAAGATACAAGGTTATTATACAAAAGTCAGTTGCTTTCCTATATACCAGCAATGAACAAGTGGAATTTGAATTGAAAGCACAACACGTTTATATTAGCATCTCAAAAAAAAATACTTAGGTATAAATCTGACAAATATGTGAAAGATCTGTACGAGGAAAACTACAAAACTCTGATTAAGGAAATCAAAGAAGAACTAAATAAACGGAGAGAGATTCCATGTTCATGGTTAGGAAAACTCAAAATTGTCAATGTGTCACTTTTTTCAGACTTGTTCAATAGATTCAATGTAATCCCGATCGAACTCCAGCAGAGTATTTTGTGGATACTGACAAACTGACTCTAACGTTTATGTGGAGGCAAAAAGCCTAGAACAGCCAACACAATATTTAAGGAGAACATAGACGAATACTGACACTACCAGACTTCAAGACTTAACTCTAAGCTACAGTAATCAAGACAGTGTGATACTGGTGAAAGAACAAATAGATCAATGGAACGGAATAGAGATCCCAGAAACAGACGCACATAAATACAGTCAACTGATCTTTGACAAAGGAGCAAAGGCAATATAATGGAGCAAAGATAATCCTGTCAACGAGTGGTACGGAAACAACTGGACATCCACATGCAAAAAAAAAAAAATGAATCTAGACACAGAACTTACACATTTCACCAAGATAAACTCAGTATGAATCACAACCTAAATGTAAAACACAAAAATCATAAAGCTTCTAGAAGGTAACATAAGAAAAAATCTGTATGACCTTGGGTATTGCAATGACTTTTTAGATACAACACCAAAACCATGATCCATGAAATAAATAATTGATAAGCTGGACATCATTAAAGTTAAAAACATCTGTCTGCAAAAGACAATGTCAAGAGAATGAGAAGACACACCACAGACTGAGAGAAAATATTTGCAAAAGATACATCTGATAAAGAACTATTACCCAAATTATACAAAGAACTCTTAAAATTCAACAATAAGAAAACAACCAACCCTTTCAAAAAATGGGCCAACTACCTGAATAGACACTTCAGAGAAGATATACAGGTGAAAAATAATCATTAAAAGATGTGCTATACCTTATTTCCTCTGGGAATTGGAAATTAAAATGAGATACCACCACACACCTATGAGAATGGCCAAAATCTGGAACACTGACAAAACCAAATGCTGGTGAGGAGGTACAGCCACAAGTACTCTCATCATTACTGGTGCAAATTCAAATGGTACAGAGTTTGGAAAAACATGGAGGAAGCTTAAATGCTTATCACTAAGTGAAAGAGGCCAATCTGAAAAGGCTACATACTGTATGATTCCAACGATGTGACATTCTGGAAAAGGCAGTATTATGAAGATGGCAAAACGACCAAGGGTCGCTGGGGTTGGGGAGGGTGGCAAGATGAATAGGCAGAGTCCAGAAGATGTGGGGAGTGTGAAAATACCCTGTATGATGCTGTCATACATTCGTCTATTTCCACAGAATGCACAACACAAAGTGTGAACCGCAACATAAACTCTGCACTCTGAGTGGTGATGACATGTGAATTTCGGTTCATCAACTGTAATAAACTGACCACTCTGTGGGGATGTTCATGAGAGGGCAGGCCGTGCATGTGGGTTGCAGGGGAGGGGAGAGGTTAGTGTAGGGGGAATCTGTTCTCAATTCTTCTGGGAAGCTGCTCTAAAAAAATTAATTCTTAACATTTTTTAAAGAGCCAAAGCTGATGTTTTACAAATTAAAAATCATCACGTTGAGATTTAAACATTTCAGTAGATGCAGAAAAATCATTTGAGTGTTTCCAGGATTATGGCAGACTAAGTATTTTTTTAAATTTCTGTAGCCATGGACCAAATATCAGAAAGTTGCAAAATTAAGTACTTAGACACACTGAGCTCAAAACGTTGGGAATAACTCTGAAGAGGTAGGAAAATAAAATATAACTATATAAACTTGAAAGAAATCTGTTCATCCTTAATGGAAATGCCAGTGATGGAAACTTGAGAGACAGGGAGAGGAGAGGAGATCAGGTATTGTTACAGTAAAAGAGGGAAGCTGACGCAAAACACCAGCCATAATGTTAAGAAATTCAAGAAAAACACTTAGTAAAAGGTGACTAGGGTGTAATTTGTCTCCATATAAGATGACCCACAACTGAATGCACTCCTGCCTGTGCTATCAAGAAATATTACTGGGCTTCCCTGGTGGCGCAGTGGTTGAGAGTCCGCCTGCCGATGCAGGGGACACGGGTTCATGCCCCGGTCTGGGAGGATCCCACATGCCGCGGAGCGGCTGGGCCTGTGAGCCATGGCCGCTGAGCCTGTGTGTCCAGGGCCTGTGCTCCGCAGCGGGAGAGGCCACAGCAGTGAGAAGCCCGCGTACCGCAAAAAAAAAAAAAAAAAAAAAAAAAAAAAAAAAATATTATTGGTGACAATGCTGATGATAACAATAATAATAATGATGATGGAACACTAGCAACAACACTCACTGTAGGGTCCCTTAATAATTTGTAACCACAGGCCTGATAACGTTTGGGTCTGGGATTCAAATTTAAAGAACACCTTCCTGAAGGCAGAAAATCTACAGGTGGAGAAATTAAACTGAATTGATCGCAGCTTGGTAACATCAGCTGATACATATTGAATAAAACACCAGTCTTCTCTGGATATAATCATCCTCAATTAAGGTATCCCAGGATCCCACAGATGAAATTCATATAAGTATGAATGTAAAGGAATTATCAAAGAACAGATGATACAAAACATAAATAACAAGTATTGGCATAAGTATATCAAAAACAAGATCAGATTTAGACTGCTAAAAACTTTCGACTTTAGAATTACTCATTGGAGTAAAGCACTACAATGAATAATGTGTTGAAAAGCATAAGTGGTAAAAGTACAAAATTAAGTAAGCAACAAAAAAAATATCAATAAAAGGCCAGAGAGATTTGAGGAATAACCAAAAACGGATACAGAGTGTGAATGCGAAACCAAAAATGTAATTGACAGGGTGAACACCAGTTAAAGACACAGTTGAAAAGATAATTACTGAATGTACCATAGAATTGTAAGGATTATCCAGTGTTCAGAGAAATAACGAGAAAAAAATATGATTGAGGTTAAGGGACTCAGGAGCAGAAAAAGGTCTATCATGTATATAATTGGATTTCTAAACAAGAGAATGAAGGAAGAATTATAAGGAGAAACAATGGATGGAAATAACCCAGAATGAAAGACATAAATCCAAAGATATAGAAAGTACAATGTATATTAAGTGAAATAAGAAATGCCCACTGATATATTATTGGAATTGTTAATACCAAGAAAAAGGAAGATTTTCAAAGAAATCAGAGAAAATGGAGAGTTCTCTAAGGAAGTTACTGTAACATTAAAAGCAGAATTCCCTCATCTCCTGCTACTCTGCCCTTGTTCCCTTGATCACGCCAGGCCAGCTGTTTCTGGAACATTCCAGACATTTTCTTATCTAGGGACCTTTGTTCCGGGTGGTCCTTCTTCCTGAAGCTTCTTCTACATGCTGTTTGTCCTACATTCCCCCGTCAATTCAAGCTTGCCCTAAAATACCTCCACCTCAAGGATCCTGACAACCCAACAATAGTTAATATTCGAAGCTTTCCACAACTTCCAACCCACCTTATATACTCTACCTTTTATCCCTATAGCATTCATTAATTCTAATGTATTCTATTATTTACCAGTAGTGTATCACAGATTTATCAAATGATCATCAACAACCTGAAAACAACTAATGGGACAGTAAATAAATTACAGTTCCTCCATGCAATGGGAAATCATATCTTCATTAGAAAGGATCAGCTAGCTCTAATTATAGTGTAGGGAACAGTGCCAAGATATACTGGCACCCAGAAACATATACATGAAAAAAGCAAAATGCAGAGCTATATGCATAGCATGCTACCATTCTACATGTGTATAAATCATATACATGATCTATATCTGAAAAGAAACGGGTACCTTATAACGCTGGCATCTTCAGGGTGAGCAGACTACCTGGCTGGGGGACAGGTAAGGAAAGGGGTCTTTTTCCCACGTCTTTCTTCCAAAATTTTCTTCCATGAGAATGTAATAGCTATCAAACAAGTAGATGTAACTACTAAAACGTACAGGCACAGAAGTCTCTTGCTTTTACATTTACGTATGTGTTAGCTGGATAAATATGAAAGTTAAAAAAGAAAAATGACCTGATTATGTTCCTGAAAAAGTAGAACTTTCAACATTTGTAGGAAAAATTGCTACCGTCATTGTCTCCAGGGTACACTTCATATTCCCCTTGACCATGACTCAAACATGTTTTCCCTTCTGAAGATAAACGACTCTCTACTACCTCTTTACCTGCCTCATAGAGAAAAGTGCATGCACCCACACGGACACAAGACACAGACACACACACACACTTAACCTGAGTCCCGACTCTCTCATCATTGCTCATTTTTCTCAATTGTGTATTTCATGGAACATTTATGATCAAATATGCCATTAGGATTTGGTATGTTTTTCTCTTCCTCAATCTGGCATTTAGCCATCATCATCCAAGACTATCTTGTGACGTTACCATCCTCATGCAAAGTGAGTTTCCACAATCTTTGTCTTTAAGTGACAGGTGGAAAATGTACCGCAAAAGTCATACAGCGTAGAACAGGCAGTAAGAGCAGATCGGCAATGAAACCATGAGCCTGCATTCACGTCAAACAGGGTATTTGCTCTGAACCAATTAAGGCCAAGTTTACTGTGTCAATGTCAAACTCATGGTAAACAAAGTTTCTGCTTCTCTCTCATCATGAATAAATCACTTGTTCAACCCAACGACTCAGGCCTTATCAGGCAGTATTTAATCTCAGTACAGTTGTGCTGACAGCCCTAATCACAATTCTCCTATTCTTAGATGCAGAGAAGACCCCCTGAGGATTCCCACTAGGGACAGACTCCCTGGAGCATTTCCCTAAATTTCAGAACGCCTGCCTTACAGGCGTGTTTTCCTTAAGGCTCTGTGCTTTGCTTTCCAAGAGGGCAGACAGATAATGTAAGTATTCACTCCCCAGCGTGAATGCGAGATGCAGGAGCATCGGGCAAGCCATCAGGAAACCGGAGTTCTTGTAAGAGGACCCTAACTCTGAACACTCATACATCCTGAAAGGGTCTTTAAGAACCCTGGGTCTCTTTATGTGAAAATAAGTTGGTCAACTTCTAAGACTCTTGAAGTTCTAAAAGCCCATGGATATCTACATGGACACTAGTATATGAAGATATTTAGTTGGTTCTTAAAGGAGTGTATTCATTTACTAGGCTGATATAACTAGTACCATGAACAACGTGGTTTTAAAACAACGGGAATTTACTGTTTTGGCAGCTAGAATTTCAAATTCAAGGTGTTAGTAGGGTAACACTCTCTGAAGACTCTAAGGGAGAATCTATTCCAGACCTATCTCCTGGCTTCAGGTGTTGCCAGCCATCCTTAGTGTTCCTTGGTCTGTACATGCTTCACTCCAACTTCTGCCCCCATCACCACGTGGTGCTCTCCCTGTGCCTGTCTCTGTGTCTCTGCTATCTTACAGAAAGCAGTCCTAGTGGATTAAGGACCCATCCTACTCCAGTATGACCTAATGTTAACTTGCATCTGAATTACAACAAAGGTCAGGTCACATTCACAAGTACTGGGGGTAAGGGCTTATACATAATTGGGGGGGGTACACAATTCAACCAGTCACAGGTGACGCTGTACACTTCTCTACATACGCATTTTAAACCAGATGCTCAGATGATGCAATCAGTTTGCCAATCTAATATTCGGAGAAACTGAAACACAGACAATTAGAACTTAGAAACCTAAAAATCCCATAGTCACGAAGAGCATCTCAAAGGACATTATCTTGCATGCCTCTGCATTTTATAAGAAAACTGTGCCTCTCAAAAATAGTTTCTTCAGGAAAATATGTTGAAATTCAAACATAAGAGAAGATCCCATATCAGATATTATTGCAGGAAATTCAAAATCTCCCTCCCACATAAATATCTGAAGAAACAACTGACTAACAAAATTACAAATTCTGTAAAGTTTAGATATTATTGTCAAGGTTTTACAGCTCCTGATAAATTAATATACTGCTGCCAGAAAGAACACAGTAGTGAATTAGATTTACATAAACAATTTTTACTTTACTAAAAATGTTTATTACTACATTACTATATGCAATGTAGCATTATAATAATCCTAATTCTAATATGCATTAGAATCTAATAATCGTTAAATTATTCATTCCCTTGTTTTCAATAGTGAATGGAGTGGATAGAACGTATGGCTGACACGCATTCAGAAATGTCCTGGTTAGGGGCATCCCTGGTGGCGCAGTGGTTGAGAGTCCGCCTGCCGATGCAAGGGACACGGGTTCGTGCCCCGGTCCGGGAAG
Source organism: Tursiops truncatus (assembly GCF_011762595.2). Taxonomy (NCBI): domain Eukaryota; kingdom Metazoa; phylum Chordata; class Mammalia; order Artiodactyla; family Delphinidae; genus Tursiops; species Tursiops truncatus. The sequence continues at coordinate 81,882,823 of NC_047046.1, read as the reverse complement.
ATCCCACATGCCGCGGAGCAGCTGGGCCCGTGAGCCATGGCCGCTGAGCCTGCGCGTCTGGAGCCTGTGCTCCGCAATGGGAGACGCCACAGCAGTGAGAGGCCCGCGTACCGCAAAAAAAAAAAAAAAAAAAGAAAGAAATGTCCTGGTTAAACCCAAAACAAAAAGTTGCGAATGGCTTGTGACTAGTTTTCACGCTTCTTCCACAGGCTGCTCTGAATACAAGAAGAACCATCCCTAGAGAAGTGGTTATGAAAACTGTACTTTGTTTTGTTAAGGTTCTATGCTCTGCTTTCCAAGGGGGCGGATAAGCAATATACGTATTCATGCTTAAAATCAAGGCTGAAGAGAACGGGCTACCTTGTCATCTGGTACAATCGAGAAGGCTCAAACGGTGTAACCACAAGCTCACCTCCCCATTCTGCTCCTGTAGAAGAAGTCCCCTAGTCAAACCACTCAACTTATCCAACAGACCCAGCACACGCCTGCTTATCCCTGAGTAGTGAGTTTCAATTCCCTGCCAGCCCACAGAAACAAGAATCAGAATCATTCAAACAAGCCAATAACATGCTCCAGGGGGAAGCAGGGGGAACCTCGCCCTCTTAATACTACGAAGACTGCTTCCTACAGCCGGATTATCCTCTCCACATCCAAGTATAATCCCGGTACATCCTGCATGGCATGCAGGATCCTCCTCTCCCAGGCTGTGAATATAGGGGACTCATGAAATTGCTGTTAATTTCATCTGTCCAAAGTCGGGGGTCATGTGTTCCACCATCCACGTAACCCCAGGGCAGGAACACCTTCCTCACCAATGGCGTCAAGAGGAGGCAGTCAAAACATACCTTTAGTTAAATAACTACCTAAGCAAGAAACCTCTAGAATCTTACAGCATTTCCGTAAGTATTTTGCACTTGACTGGACAGTGTTGCTAGGTCTCATGGGGCAGGAAGGAGCAGCAGTTACCTGTGCAGGACCATCTTCTCACAAGCCACGTATTAAACCAGGATACAAACAATATTGTACCACCTGGTGGACAAAAAGGAGGCTAAGTGGGCTACCTGATTACAATCGTGTGAAAATAAAGACTATTCTGGCTAAAGAGACTGAGTTGATTAGAGTTTGGATTAAAACTTAGAAGCTTTGAAAGAGATGTTTGTCATATTTACTTGTTCATAAGCCAGTATTTTGAGGAAAACCTCATAACGTTTAACAGCATCTAGTCTTTTTGTTTTCATTTTTGGTTGTGTTGGGTCTTCATTGCTGCACACGGGCTTTCTCTAGCTGTGGTGAGTGGTGGCTACTCTTCATTGCGGTGTCCGGGCTTCTCATTGCGGTGGCTTCTCTTGTTGTGGACCATGGGCTCTAGGCACGCAGACTTCAGTAGTTGTGGCACGTGGGCTCAGTAGCTGTGGTACACAGGCTTAGCTGCTCTGCAGCATGTGGGATCTTCCCAGACCAGGGCTCGAACCCGTGTCCCCTGCATTGGCAGGCAGACTCTCAACCACTGCGCCACCAGGGAAGTCCAGCATTCTAGTCTTTTGCAGAACACATTTTAGGAACACTATTTACACTCTTGGATCGTATGTACACCTTGACCACCCATCTCCACGTAGCAAACAGAGCCATCTATCTAAAATCCCAGTAGGACCATGTCCTGCCCCTGCTTGAATTCCTTCGGTCTCTCTCCATCCCCTGAAAAAGCACAAGCTACTAAGTATCGCATACAAGGCGTTGAATGACCTGACTCCCAGTCCCCTTCTTCAGTCTCATCTCTCATGGCTGACAGTGGCTTTTCTTTTTAGGCAAAGAAAGAATGAGTTCGTGTACAGCCCGAGGAGAAGTACTGAGTGGAGAGGAAGAAGTTAAATATATATGAGGGAGGGGATGAACAATAGAATGCTATATATATGAGAGAGGGGGTGAATAATAGAATGATATTCTGGACAAGGTTGGAGCTGGGCTCGAAGACTTAAATAGAGACATGGCTCTGACTTAAATCTTGACATAGCGGAGGTAAGATACGGGCTGCAAGAAATGAATGTTGGGGTGGAAAAGAAGCAAGATTGTTACTGAAAGCCCCTATATTCTCACTCAAGTAGAAGAAAGATCATCTGCTGAGGCTGAAGGGAACAGGGACTGAGCTAGTGTTCTGAAGAGCAAGGTGAAATTTGGGATTTTATCCATGCAAACAGGAGGTGGATGTTACTAAGAGCTCACTGAGGGCCAGTCTGAGGAAAGGCTCTAATGTGTAAGGGTATGTGCTTTAGCCCAACGTAATTCAGTTCCACCCAGGGACGGAACTATCTAAATAGGGAATGAATTATTTCATTTCTCCAAAGTTATTGTTTAACCAGACTACTCAGTGAGAAGGGGTTTCCAAGAAAATTCATAAAAAATATAGTTCCTATCACTGAAGAAATAGGCTCACTGGATGTGATGAGTGCACCGAAGAAAAGAGAAGGACACGACTTGGAGATAATGAAAGCTCCTACGGAGCAGAGATCTGAGATCAAATACAATATGGATCCCAAGGGGGAAAGGGGGGTGGGTGGGATGAACTGGGAGATTGGGATTGGCATATATACACTACTGATACTACGTATAAAATAGATAACTAAGGAGAACCTACTGTATAGCACAGGGAGGTCTATTCAATGCTCTGTGGTGACCTAAATGAGAAGGCAATCCAAAAAGGAGGGGATATATGTGTATGAATAGCTGATTCACTTTGCTGTACTGTATAAACTAGCGCACTACTGTAAAGCAACTACACCCCAATAAAATTAATAAAATACCCTATGGAGACCTGAATCGGTGGTAAGATTGTGCTCTTATAATGGACTCTTAATATTTACCATATCCGAGATCAGAATACTTCTAAAGGATAAGACGGTCTAGCCAATCTCTCAAAATCCCCCATAATTATGCTAATGGTTGGAGTAAAGAGAGAGAGATTATTAAGTCGTTCCAAAATCTTTAGTGAATGGGGAGAGTGTATCTTTTATGATATTTTGATCTTAAGTGACAGAAAAATCTAAGGAACCTAGAGAATTTATTGGCTTCCGTATCTGAAAAAATTATAAGGCTGGTTTCATGGATTTAAGAGTTTAAATGATATTATAAAGATGATATCTATCACTGAGTTCAGCTTTGCTATTCTTTGCATGTTGACTTTACATCAGTTTCCACATGGCAGCCAAGTGTCTGTAGCATCTCCAACTACGTATCACATTATATGCAAATGTGGCAGGAAAACACCTCAAATCAAAGCACCAACTTTAGCTCTAATTGTAACCCAACCTTCAAACAAACACCATCTAGAGGTTTGGGGGCACTAACTGACCAGAGCTAAAGTATACTTTCTACTCCTAGAAAAGAATGCGACCTCACGCAAACCTGAAGAACTGAGACTGAGGGAGGCACAGATCTCAAATGGAAGTCATGGTCTGTTCAAAGAACTAAGATGAATGAATGGGGAACGAATGGGGAAAAACCTCCTCAAGCCACCATTCCTCAACCTAAAAAACCATATGATTCGAGCCCCAAGATACTGTACAGAACAATTTAACCAGCTATGCTGCTCCTATATAATAAGAATTTCCAACTTCCTAACCCTCCACATAACCTCAACTCAGCCTAATTCATGTTTTACAGTCTGTCACTTTCAAAATCCCACCATGGTACCAATTTCCATTTCAGTTAAGGTTAGCTGCAAGAGAAACCAAAAGTACATATTTCAAACAAAAAGCAGCAAAGAAATTGAAAGGAAATATGGGAAATCAACCCATTTTTTTCAAAGCCTGAAAAATCAGTCTCAAAGCCCACAGACAAAGGCAATTCTGAATGTTGGTTATCAAGAACTCAACTTCACTTTCATCATGGAAATACAGGATTGAATAAGCTCCCACTTTTTCAACATTTTACGTAACTGTGTCCAAGACTCCATTTCCAGGGAAAAAGCAGTTGACTGGCCTAGCTCAGGGGATGTAGATCATGACTAGAGGAGAGGTGGGCACATTAAAAACCATGTTAGAATGATCCAAAGACTAAGAAGATGTTATATTATCAGGATACCAAAAACAAAAAGCTGGCCACTACAGGTAGTAATGCAAAGTCTGTTTTGCTGGTGAGAACAGCAAGAAAGCACAGAGTACAGTGGTAATCATTATGCAACACAGAAATGTATCCAACCAGCATGTTGTACACCTTAAACTTACAAGGTTATGGGGTTCAATGATAGCTCAGTAAAAAATTAAATAAAAACTCAGTATGAAAAGTAAATTCAATTCACAGGGGAGGCAAGAGGGGAGAACTAGCATAGAAAGTGGTAAAGCCAGAGAGTATAAGCTTCAAAGGAGAATGACTACAACCATAAAAGAGTAAGGAAACATCATAATCATTCATTATTCTTGACAGTATTAATGAAGACGGGAAAGAGAAGCCGGGGGAGGGGGTGTTTTACAGGGCAGTGGTGTCTACGTGGGAGACCAAGGGTTTATCTAGGAAAAGGGCACGGCAAGAATTCTTTGGAAGAATGATTGCGCAGGACTGGGTAGACACCAGGGAGAAAAGAAAATTGCAAGACATCATTCAACCAACAAATAGCTTAACATGTATCACAATTGTTCTTGCGGTAGGACATGGGTACATTTAAAAGACGTATAAGATACGGTCCCTGACTTCAGGTCTATAGGCTCTAGTGATTCATCACTGGTTAACAGAACTTTCTGCTATGATGGAAATGTTCTATAACCTGTGCTGTCCAAGATGGTAGCCATTAGTCACATGTGATGACTGAGCACGTGAAATGTGGTTACTATGAAAAGAATTGGCTTTTGAATTGTATTTCATAATGAATTAAGTTTACATATACATAGCCACATGTAACTAGAGGCTACCGTATGATACAGCACAGTTCTAGATTACAGTGTGATACAAAATAAAAGGTGACCCTTACAAGATAAAATAGCATTAAGTTAGAGTCTAAAATCCTCCAAGTTTTGTAAACATAAACTTACAAGAGGCTTTAGATTATACTTGCATGAATAAGAACTGAAAAATTGTTAAATTCGTCAAAATTCCTATAGGTAGCTTGATAAAAAGGTGGACATAAGTCATCTTTTTAGGATGTTAGTGCATCTTAGAATGCAACTAGCTAAAAGTGGTATGACGGCATTCACAGGAGAGAAGGCAAGGTCCAGAAAATCACCCGAACTAGGAACATTCACAGCTCTAAAGCTGACAGCAGGGGCACATGCCCAAACCTGAGGCTATTCCAGAGGTAACCATAGACGTTCCTCTCTGCCAGCCACTCATAACTAGTTATCCTGATTTTGTCCTCCAAGTTTCTTGTGAAAATTGCTTCTCTAATAACTGAGGATTTCTAGTACATAGTCTTTTTATTCCCTCTACCTATCAGGTACTATTCCTACTGATGTAGTTAATAAGTGGTGCGATCTGATAAATTTGAATTCGTACGCCTACTAACTTCGGTCATTTGGAGAAAACTGCTTCAGAGGTGACTGCCTTTTCTTTTCTGAAAACAGTCCTACAGAGGTCACCAGGTGAACTGAACAAAAATACCTAAGTTGTCAAGGAGTTTCTTCTTATTTCGTTTCCCCTTTTAACCAGTTTGAAGACAGACATAGTCAATTTTTTTTTTCCATTGAGACATTTTCCCAGGTACCAGACCACTTGCTAAACAATAAGTATTTGTAATCATCAGGGCAATGAGGGAAGCTCCAGTATTATGCTCACTGTAGACAAGAGATAACTAGTGCCCTGAGTGGTTAAGTAACCTGTCCAAGGTCAAGAACTTGATTCGGTGGAACCAGGACTCAGACAAGGAAGTCTGGTTCCAGAGTCTTGGCTTTGAAACTTCTCACCATCCTGCTTTTCTCAGCTCATACCTACCCATGCATGCTCACACATTCACAACCCACACCTGGCCTTGAAGATATGAACGTCCTCAACAGAAGGTCTGCCATGAATAGAAGAGCAGGGATGTGGAACAGCACTGAATATTTCTGTAAAGATATAGTCCAGAATCACTGCAGTGTGGATTACAAAGAAAATGGCAGAAGATTAAAGATACAGGCAATGGTGAAATCCTAAACAGCTTATAAACTAGGCTTGAAAGTTTAATCTGTGTACAATGGACTGATATTTTCTAAAATGTGTATTGAAACACAGTCCCAGTACAAGCTTAAAGATTTAATAATCAAATAAATTATGGAAGTGCTGCATACTACGTCTGCCTGGTACCGCATACTGTGTCTGTCTGGTACATACAATGCACATGGTCTCATTAAACATACTGAGAAGGCTGCAATTAAGAAGTTGAGCGTTGTGTAATTCTACATTTGACACACTACTTGTGAAATACGCCTCCGTGCATATGCATATCTGTAGAATCTATTCGCAGGTCCACATGATACACTTTGAATCCCTTCAGTAAGCACAGGAGGAGTTTAAACCAGGGACCATTTCATATTACAGATACATCACTAAGCAGAAGGGGAAAGATGAAGTTAAAGAAAGTGGGGTTTTGGAGGAGGGGAAAACAGTTAAAATATGAATGTAGGAATGAGGCAGTAAACATAGAAACATGAAAATGAGCCAATTTGTGACATACTTAAGGAAAAAGGACTTAGTGACTAATTTGATATGGGGAGTTAAGAGATATGGATGAGAACGTTTTCTAGATTTCATGGGTGTATAATGGCAGCGTTAACAGGAAGAGAAATAGGCTTTGTTGAAATAAAACATATTCATGCACGTTAAATTAAAGGTTACTATGGGGCATTTAATTGGAACTATGCAATAGGCTGCTCACGTGTTTGCTTCATTCACACCACTTCTCAAATGTCTAATTTTATTTGTATTTACATATTCCTTTGTTTACTGATTATTTCCCTACTAAATGTAAAGTCCTGGAGGCAAACATGTAATGGATGCTTAATAAGTAACTTTTTGTGGAATACATAATTCATGTTGCAGAGAAATTAGTTTTATTGAGGATTTGCTATAGGTTGAATATTTGTTTCCCCACGAAATTCGTAAGCTGAAATGGAATCCCCAGTATGATGGTATTTGGGGGAGAGGGTTGGGAGGCAATTAGGTCATGAGAGGGGAGCCCTGCTGGGTCCCCTGGTGGGTCATGAGGGGTTAGTGCCTTTAGAAGAGACCCTAGAGAGCTCCTTTGTCCTTTTGGCCACGTGAGGTTAGAGTGACAGACAGCCATCTCTGAACCAGGACGAGGGCCCTCCCCAGACGCCGAATCTGCCAGTACCTCGTTCTAAGGCTTCCAGCCTCCACAATTCTGAGAAACTGATTCTGCTGCTTACACATCACCCAGGCTATTGCATTTTTATTGGAGCAGCCCAAGCTAAGACAGTGGGACAATTTTTTTTTTTTTTTTTTTTTTTTTTAGTAAAAGATGATACCTTCCCTCTCCTATGTAGAGAGCCCAGAGGACCAAACACCTGAGTCCTTTCACAGACTAGGGTGGGCTGAGCTTGGTGTGCAGGTTAACAGTCAGTGTACTTTTGCCTCAACCCGTTTTAGGAAAAGGATTCTTCAGAATTCCCAATAGACACGTTTGCCTCTCCACCCCTGGGGGCTGCAGGAAACCTGCTCTGATTTGCAGATCTCTTCAGCCTCCCACTCCGAGCTTCTTTAACATCTGACAAAGGCCCAAGGTAGACACAGGCTGAGTGTGTGATGTGCTCCAGCCTCTGGTTTATCAGACATCCCGTACATGGTGTTCTGTTACAGCAGCCTGAAAGGACTGTGACACGGTATAAATGGTACAGTGAAATCCAGTAGTTTGGCTGCAGGGTTTAGGGGGCAAGGGGCAATGCTGCGGCCACATCTCCTTTGTCCCAAAGTCCACGGAGAGGACTAGCTCAGGCAGGCACCGCAACCACACGTGTAGAGCTACACAGCTTTCCCAGGCCCGCAGATGGGGAGCAGAGGATCAAATCATTGCTGTGAAGGGATAAAGAAGACTGCTACGATATGTTATCACTTCTTTACACCTTCCATAATTCTCTCCATTCTGGACCTAAGAGGGTTCCTCCTTCTATGAGGTCCTACCAGGATGCTCGAGAAACTGGGCACATTAGGGTCCAAAAGAAGAGAGAAACATCATTTATATCATGGCTGGCTCTTTGTCTGGGCTTTCAGCTTTCTGCATTTCCCAAGGGAAGCTCACCCAGCTATCACGGGACAAGGATTTGGGACAGGAGACAGTAATAAAGTAAATCTGGCAGGGAGACATTCTGCCTTTCTTTCCAGAAACTATGTGCGATAGTGGGTGATTTGCAGACTGCAGATGTGGCAAATGCCAATCATTCTACAAATGTGACAGATTAATAGATATTGCATCTACCTATAACAATCATATATAGGCAAATTGCTTGATGCTTTTGAGTTCCTGGGATGACTTCACACACCGAACTCTTTCAAAAGCAAAAAATTATGACAACATCTAGGTTTCTATATTGTAAGTTCCATGCCTGCATAAATAAGACAAGGTCTAAAATATTAGCCAATCATCTTTTGAAGTCAAAATGAGTATCAAATAGGTCTGGCATCTAATTAACACGGGTTACATATTTAGTGCACCTTCAGAAACCATTCTCGCATCATTTAGTAAGGAACTACTTTCAAGTCCACTAGAAAACATGCAGTATTCTCAAATACCCATCTACTACCTTTATTTTTCCAGTACTTACAAGGACACCAGTCATAATGGATTAAAGACCCCAAATGAGGTCCAGAATGACCTCATTTCAACTCAACTATAATTGCAACCACACTATCTGCAGATAAGGTCACATTCGTAGGTACTGGAAGTTAGGATTTCAATGTATCTTCTGTGAGGACACAATATGCACCTTGCCAGGATAGTATTTGATCCACATGACAAAATTTTACATCTGATGAGGAGAAACCTGACTTGAGTTACCATAGCAGATAATCCCAGCCTGTTAACCTCTAAGTTCACAGATCCAAGCTGTTTAAGGACATGTATCATCCCTTTGGCTAAGATAGTAACAACATGGACACAGATATATCCTTAATCTTCCTCCAACCTTCCCTCAAAGAGATTTGCCACCACATCTTAGGGTAACTGATGCACCATGGAAGAAAACTTGCTCAATTTTGGACGGGCTTGCAAGAAATTGGTTCTGAGTTGAGGTTAATCTAGAGAGACCCCAAATATCACTGTGGTGTGATCAGAATGGAAGTTTGTGAATACCAGATAATAAGTGGAGTTTTGACCCATTAGGGCTGAAGACTACTTTTGGGGTTACTTCCTGAGTTCCTCAATTTACAAAGAAAAAGAACATATTCAGCAATTAGCAGAATCCCCATCCTGATTCCCTGGTTCATGGAGTGAAGGGTATGGAAGGAAGAACCAGATGAAAGCCCACTGAGATTCCTCTCTTTACCAAGACAGTAAACCAAGGGCAATACAGTGTCTCTGGAGGAACTTGGAAGATTGTTCCACCACCAAAGACTTCAAAGATGGTGGTGATTCCCATCACACCCCAATTTAACTCACTTGTAGAATTTATGCAACTTATTTACATTATTTTCTCCCTTTTCTTCTTGTAATACTCTGCCTTCCACCAACCTGGTGACTTCAGAAGCTGCTTTACGGTCTCTTCCTATCTCTGAAGTCATTCTCCATGTTTACCTCTAACAATCTCTTTTCACAATGCCTTTTACCTTCTCAAAATCCATTAGTTCTACTTCCACTCATCCCAGTTACAATCTGAACTTTATCATCACTCAAAACGAAGTCATGTCTCCATCTGTAACTCTGATAATCCCCCTTTTGATCATGGTCTCATTTCTATTTCTCTGCTTTCAAATTTTTTAATCAGTGTCTTCCATTATCATCACTCTATTATCCAATGCTAAATAACCCCTAGTAAAATTTTACTTTATTTCCAAGAAGTAGTAATAAATTGATGTTTGGGACCACTGTAAGTTTATGCAATCATACCTTAGGTGAACTCTCACTGATAAACTGGAAATTCACTAATCCAGGCTTTATTGGTATCTTAATGCATTTCCATAGTACCTGACCCAAACTTTCGATTTTTTTACCCTGTAAATCTCCATTTTGTTTTAGAGAAAACTTTCCCCTTTTTTACTTAAAAATATCTATATTTTCATCCTTCTCTCCTATCATTTGACTCTGAGAAAATATGGCAAAATACTTGAAAGAGTGAGCAGCAGCTGGTCCATTTAGTTTTTCCAAATGTAAATAATAACCAGACATGTAAATTCACCACCATTTATTCATTCCTAATCTCTTTTGAGCAATGGCAGTGTTTCATTTTTGACTAAATCATTTTTTGTATTATATTCTTCTTGCTTTCAAGTATACAGATCCAACCAGGAAAATGCAACCTCACTAGGTATTTCAAATAGAGGAGATCTACTGCAGGAGATTCGTAGATGCTTAGATTCTGTAAAAGCCCACATAGCTGGTATCCATGCTTCTGCTACAGGACACTATATGGCCGGTGTTCAGAATGCCAGAGTCTGGAGATAGACTAACTGTTGTTGCTAGAATAACACTGACAGCAACTGGAAAACCAGGAAATCCCTCCTCTTTCTCCTCCTTTGTACAATCTTCTCTAGTACTTTCTATTAGCAGAACCTAAGAGCATGCTGTTTTTCAAGCGAAACTGGGAAATACCATTTGCAGATTCGCAGCCTCATCATTACCAAGTTGAGCACAAAAGCATAGGCTTGAAGCAAAGAGACTACAGGGAATTACTAGCACACCATGGCAAGAAAGTGTCTTTATTCGAGGCTGAGACACAGCACTGTTCAATAGTGAAAGTTCACTTAATAGTGTCAGTTCAGCTTGGAATTAAAATCCAGCTTCACATTTTCTAGCTAAACACCAAACATCTCCTTCTCAGTTCCTTCCTCTGTACAATGAGAATTAAAATGCATTATTTAGAAGGATTTTGAATGGTTAAATTGAGTAAGGAATTATATACAAAACAGTACCCAACAGAAGGATCATACCCCATGATCAAGTGGGATTTATACCCAGAATGCAAGGATTCTTCAATATACACAAATCAATCAATGTGATACACCATATTAACAAATGGAAGGAGAAAAACCATATGGTCATCTCAATAGATACAGAGAAAGCTTTTGACAAAATTCAGCACCCATTTATGATAAAAACCCTCCAGAAAGTAGGCATAGAGGGAACTTTTCTCAACATAATAAAGGCCATATATGACAAACCCACAGCCAACATCATCCTCAATGGTGAAAAACTGAAAGCATTTCCACTAAGATCAGGAACAAGACAAGGTTGCCCACTCTCACCACTCTTATTCAACATAGTTTTGGAAGTTTTAGCCACAGCAATCAGAGAAGAAAAAGAAATAAAAGGAATCCAATTCAGAAAAGAAGAAGTAAAGCTGTCACTATTCTCAGATGATACTATACATAGAGAATCCTAAAGATGCTACCAGAAAACTACTAGAGCTAATCAATGAATTTGGTAAAGTAGCAGGACACAAAATTAATGCACAGAAATCTCTTGCATTCCTATACACTACCGATGAAATATGTGAAAGAGAAATTATGGAAACACTCCCATCTACCATTGCAACAAAAAGAATAAAATATCTAGGAATAAACCTACCTAAGGAGACAAAAGACCTGTATGCAGAAAGTTATAAGACACTGATGAAAGAAATTAAAGATGATACAAATAGATGGAGAGATATACCATGTTCTTGGATTGGAAGAATCAACATTGTGAAAATGACTCTACTACCCAAAGCAATCTACAGGTTCAATGCAATCCCTATCAAACTACCACTGGCATTTTTCACAGAACTAGAACAAAAAAATCTCACAATTTGTATGGAAACACAAACGACCCCAAAGAGCCAAAGCAATCTTAAGAAAAACGGAGCTGGAGGAATCAGGCTCCCTGACTTCAGACTACACTACAAAGCTACAGTAATCAAGACAGTATGGTACTGGCACAAAAACAGAAAGATAGATCAATGGAACAGGACAGAAAGCCCAGAGATAAACCCATGCACATATGGTCACCTTATCTTTGATAAAGGTGGCAAGAATATGCAGTGGAGAAAAAACAGCCTCTTCAATAAGTGGTGCTAGGAAAACTGGACAGCTACATGTAAAAGTATGAAATTAGAACACTCCCTAACACCATACACAAAAATAAACTCAAAATGGATTAAAGACCTAATTGTAAGTCCAGACACTATCAAACTCTTAGAGGAAAATATAGGCAGAACACTCTATGACATAAATCACAGCAAGATCCTTTTTGACCCACCTCCTAGAGAAATGGAAATAAAAACAAATGGGACCTAATGAAACTTAAAAGCTTTTGCACAGCAAAGGAAACCATAAACAAGACCAAAAGACAACCCTCAGAATGTCAGTTGCTTCATTTGCAAATATTTTCTCCCAAAGGATTAATCTCCAAAATTTACAAGCAGCTCATGCAGCTCAATATCAAAAAAACAACCCAATCCAAAAATGGGCAGAAGACCTAAATAGACATTTCTCCAAAGAAGATATATGGATTGCCAACAAACACATGAAAGAATGCTCAACATCATTAATCATTAGAGAAATGCAAATCAAAACTACAATAAGACATCATCTAACACTGGTCAGAATAGCCATCATCAAAAAATCTACAAACAATAAATGCCGGAGTGGGTGTGGAGAAAAGGGAACCCTCTTGCACTGTTGATGGGAATGTAAATTGGTACAGCCACTATGGAGAACAGTATGGAGGTTCCTTAAAAAACTACAAATAGAACTACCATATGACCCAGCAATCCCACTACTGAGCATATACCCTGAGAAAACCATAATTCAAACAGAGACATGTACCAAAATGTTCATTGCAGCTCTATTTACAATAGCCAGAACATGGAAGCAACCTAAGTGTCCATCAACAGATGAATAAAGAAGATGTGGCACATATATACAATGGAATATTACTCAGCCATAAAAAGAAACGAAATTGAGTTATTTGTAGTGAGGTGGATGGACCTAGAGTCTGTCATACAGAGTGAAGTAAGTCAGAAAGAGAAAGAAATACCGTATGTTAACACATATATATGGAATCTAAGGGGGAAAAAATGGTCATGAAGAACCTAGGGGCAAGACGGGAATAAAGACACAGACCTACTAGGGAATGGACTTGAGGATACGGGGAGGGGGACGGGTAAGCTGTGACAAAGAGAGAGTGGCATGGACATATATACACTACCAAAAGTAAAACAGATAGCTAGTGGGAAGCAGCCGCATAGCACAGGGAGATCTGCTCAGTGGTTTGTGACCATCTAGAGGGGTGGGATAGGGAGGGTGGGAGGGAGGGAGACGCAAGAGGGAAGAGACATGGGAACATATGTATAACTGATTCACTTTGTTATACAGCAGAAACTAACACACCATTGTAAAGCAATTATACTCCAATAAAGATGTTAAAAAAAAAAAAAGAGTACCCAACAACTAGTAGGCACTCAAGGGTCTACGACTTTCCTCCCTGTTGTACTCCGATGCACCTTATGGGTCTTCCTGTTTCTCCCTATTCCAATTGATATTTCTATTTCTTCTCCATTGAATCGTCTTGTACTGTTTGTTTGACTCCCCAGTGCCCTAAACCTGGACCTATTCTTCACTTTTATATCCCTTACCCTGAAATTCATTTAATTAAAATTTAGATCTCACTTCTACGTGAATGACTCCTAGTTCTGAATATTCAACTCAGACTCTCTGGAGTTCCAGACACACATATCCAGTTAGTCACTGAATAGCACCATCTGATCATCTGAAGATACCTTAAACCCAGTATTTCAAGGTGGAACCCATACTTCCTCCACCCAAACCAACACACACACACACACACACACACACACACACACACACACACACACACACACACCACTACTCTAGCTCTATTTTTCTTTGGGAGCTAATGCTACTCCTAAATACTCGAGGCAAAAGACCCAATAGAAATCTTTCCAATACTCTTCCTTCACTCCATTTAGCCAACTTTGTCCCATCAACATTGGCTGTGTCTCAACATATTTATCCAACTCGACCACCGCAGTAGTACCTAACGTATTACAAACACGTCTCTTACTGCTTCTGTGCATCTTACACACTATTGTAAGGTTACTCTTCCCAAAGTGTAATTTTAATAGCATTGTCTGCCTGTAATGTTAGTAGCATTAATATTTTTATTTCTGCCTAGTGAATTAAAACTAAACATCCACCCTGGCATTCAGGGCTATTTCTAGTATGTATCTAATCTAACGTTTTATCATTCCCTTTCTCTATACTTAAGAGTCCACTCAAAAACAAAAACAAAAAAACTCATTCTACGGATGCTGTTCCTTCTTCTTTTGGTCTGCACAATACTATTCACACTTCTTTTAGGACCCTTCTTCTAGTTTACTTTCATATGCAGTAATTGGAGAACAAAAGTGGGGAATACCTTTACTGACAACACAAAAAAAGAAATAGACACATATATCTTTGAACCATATTGTTTATTTTTAGGAACGGGAGATTTGATCATGCTAAAAGATTGTGATGCCCAGATTTACAAAGGCACAAAAAAAGACTGTATTCACGAGAGTAAAGCCAAATATTAGGACATTTCCAGAAATACCCTGAAATTTCTACTTTCTTGGATTAAATAATAATAGGGCCAAGGATTGGGTCTAAATTTACATAATCGAAAATCTGAGAGAAGAGTGTGATTGTTAATCTGTCTATATTCGGAGACTCCCCTTGGGAGCAAATGCTATTCAACCTAGGAAACACACTGCCTGATACTTCCACCTGGAATGAGGTCCTGCTGGCTCTGGATCAGAGACATAGCTACTGGATCAAGGAGGAAGGCTAGTGACAAAATTGTTCTTCATGCTGCTTTGTCCTTGTCTTATCCCATCTATTAAGCAGTAAAATGTTGGAGAAATGAGATTCATATTTCCACAACTTACAGCGAAGAGTCTTACCCAAAGTAGGTGACTGATAAGTTTGTCGAAAACGATCATTGAATTTTCTCATTTCGAAAAACAGAAATTTGACTAATTGTTTAGACAAGCTCTAATCAACACATCCCAAATATCATCTTTCTGGCAGAATTCTTCCTCATCAATCTTTCATCAGAAAATAGTTACTGAGAAGGTCTCTGCTGTTTGCAACTGTGATGCCTGAGAAGGAACCCAGGACTGCTGCCAGCAACGTCCCCCAAAAATGCAGGAGAGGACATGCCTTCTACCTTCCAATATCCTGCTCGACTCCCATCAGCAGAATCTTCTTCCTCTAGTCCTTCCAGTAACTCTATAATAAACGCCTTGTATGAAAGTTTGTTTGAAAAAAATAGTTGCTAAACCTACACAATCTCATGTGGCCAAAACATTCTCTATTTGTCAGTATAGTTACAGCATAATTTCTGATTGTCTAAAGGAATGATGATATGAGTACATCAAGAACAGAGTCTTTGGTATGGATACCAAGGGGGGAAAGGGGAGGTGGGATGAATTGGGAGATTGGGATTGACACATATACACTATTGATACTATGCATAAAATAGATAACTAACGAGAACCTACTGTATCGCACAGGGAACTTTTGGAATAAAGTAACCTACTGAAATCTCAACATATTTGGTATGACTAGCAAAAGATGCTTTTGGTTTTCTCCCTGTTCATGTTTCTGAGGTGGCTATGCCTGATTAGGAGAGGCCCTGGTGAGATAAGTTCAGAATTTCATAATACATCATCTCCCAAGAAGAGTCTAAAAGTGATGTGACTGAATAAATGGAGTTTGAAACAAGCTACTTGCAGAGTAATAACAGAAATTTTGAACATAAAGTCGCATGGTTGCCAGGTCCCCTGTGGGATATTGTGGCTAAGAAAATTCTATTATCCAGATATTAATATAGGGATAAAAAAAGAATGTATCAGGAACTTATTAAAATGAATGCCACTGTATTACTCTGGGTAAAAAAGATGATCTGGAAATTAATACTGGGCGCCTTTCCTCCTTCTCATCAAGCATCAGTCACATTTTAATTGTAGGATTTGTGTTTCACTTCCTGGTTTTGTCTTCACATTTTCTTTGTCTGTTTTATGGTGATAAAGTTTGCGGCTCTTAGGGCCTTACTGCCAGCTTCGCGTCCTCCAGCAGTGCGTACAGTGGCCACCAGGGAAATTACGTGATGGGATAGCCAAGATCATGTTCAGGACTGAGGGAGTAACTTGAAAACTTCTGATGTCTTCTTCAAATCTTATCATTTAAAAATGTCCACTTTCAATATAGTTTCCACTATTACTTTATTAATATAGAATAGTTATATAATGTGTAAAAACCTGTATACAAAATAAATGATACGTATATGCAACAAAAAAACTTATGTAAATACTTGTAACTTTTACTAATGAAGTGTGTGATCAAAAACATTTGGACCCTACTGTTCTCATGAGCCCGTTAGTCACAATCCTTGATGGAGAGGAAAAGGGAAAACCAAGAGTAGTCATCCACGCCGTCAGGAGGATTCTCTGAAAACAGTTCAGCAGTATGTGTTATCAGGAAAGTTTGGAGGTCAGAAGCCATCAGTAACGTAATTAAAAACCTTACCAACTCTGGGTGACTGATAACTAGTTTCTGAGCCACGCAGTTACCCTGACAAGGTGGTGTCGTGCTGCCTCTCACCAATGACAGCTCTGCCAGGACGAGAGAAGCACCTCAAACCATTCCCTTAGTGTCTCCTCTTTTCCTAGTACCACCAAGTTAACGAACAGTCTCCGATTCAGGCTCAGTTTCTGCCGATTTCCAATTAATTCTTGAGCAGGAAAGATGGGGCTACATACTAGCTGGGCCATACAGATAAGCTGTCCAGCTCCGAGAACAAGGTGGGGCAGCCCCAGGACCATTCCTGGGCACCACAGTCTCTCCCCACCTCCACTTCATCTGCCTGTTCCTTTGCACTGGACCTCGCTTCCCATTCTCTCACCAGCTCTCACCTGCCTACAGGTGCTGGAGCCTGTGCTGCACTAAGGACCCCTCCAGCCTTTGCCAGCATCCTCTTGATTGGATAAAGCGTATCTCCTCAAACACATTATTGGCTCCAACTGTATTCTCAATGAGCCATGCCTCTACCCAGACTATGTATAGACTGACTGCCTAGAACTGTCAGCCGCCATTCGCTACCTACACAGCCCCTTGCATCTAAGCATGTTCTAGACACTCAACTAGGCACTGATAGTACAGCATTGAAGAAGCCAAATCTGTTCCATGGAACTTATAATTAAGAGGAACTCTCGTGAAGGCTGATTCTCACTCCCCCATAGTTGCCCTAACTCACTTGACCTTAGGTGTTCTCTTGTTTATGAAAGGAAGTACATGTGGTAAACATTATAATGGACTATTAAACTAGTCACCAACCATACTTCCCCCCCAAATATTTTTAAGCTCACAGAACTTTCCAATATATTTGTATATATACTACAAGTACATATACAATTACAGTGTATTAAATGTATTAGCCTTAAAAAGCAGAAACAAGTATATTCTATATGCATTGTTCTGTAATCTGTGTCTAGTTCAACGTCACATGAAAATCTCATATCAGCATATACCAGTTTTATTTTTTCTTAGGGTAAGCTGTGACAAAGTGAGAGAGTGGCATGGACATATATACACTACCAAACGTAAAACAGCTAGCTAGTGGGAAGTAGCCGCATAGCACAGGGAGATCAGCTCGGTGCTTTGCGACCACCTAGAGGGGTGGCATAGGGAGGGTGGGAGGGAGGGAGACGCAAGAGGGAAGAGATATGGGAACATATGTATATGTATAACTGATTCACTTTGTTATAAAGCCGAAACTAACACACCATTGTAAAGCAATTATACTCCAATAAAGATGTTAAAAAAATAGTTACATAATACTCCATATAGAAAGAACACCAGCTGTTTCCCTTAGGGATTTATTACAGAGCTGAATTAATTCTTCTTGTTCTAAGTTCTTCCTCCATTTTCCCACCAGTTCACCCAAAGTCTGAGTAAGCTTCAAAATCACGGCCACAGAAATGGCTAAGCACGTATACACAAACGCACATATACAAAAGTAAGTACTTTGGAAATAGGGAGGGAAGATAAGATAGGATATTGAAAGCTAGGGGAAAAAAACACTTCCAAAAATCAAGTATCTCTTATTAATTCATGAATTCTGTTTATAATTTTAATAGTGTGATTTTGTGAAAGTAAATGATTTAAATACCACTGTCATTAATTTTAAAGCACTTTATTTTTAAAAGGGTTAAATAGAAGATAGATTTCAAGCTCAGTCTGTGTTTGGTTGACCTATAAACTTCCAGGTCAGAATAGCATCGTTCACTCTAACATTAGGATTTGCTGCAGGCGTTCTTGTATCTAAATGGAGCATTCCGCAATGCAACCTGGGATACAACCATTAGTTATACTATGAGAAAACTGATTTCTGTGGGTAACAGAGTAACACAAGAGGCAGCTCGGCATCCGTGAATTTAGAGAATATAACCTGGTAATATACTGAATGCTTATTGAGCAAAACAGAAAATTCTCATCTTGGTAAGCACTGGATCTACGGCCTTTTATTGCCCAAGAAGCACTCCCTTGAAAAAGCTCACATGAGAAAATCACTTTCAGGATAACATTCTTCACATTTATGAGGTGGTATTTCTCCTACACTATAAAATATATTTTAATTATGATATTAGGTCATCATTTTATACTAAAAAGGGACCTGGATTCGGACTCAGACAGTACTCCTTGATTTTTGGCTAGGTCCCTGAACGTGTTCTATTTTCTTATCTCTCAAATGGGAATAGAGAACTTGGTACACTCTTAAACTGGTGCATAATAGACATAGAAGCACTATGCATTATGTAAAGCACAGAAATAAACTAAAGTGTCAAAAAAAATGAGAACATTAGGGCAGAAACAAGGCTGAATACTGTGCACGGAACATGAATGAGTATTCTTTATTTCTGCAACAGAAAGCTGAAATGAAACTGGTGGCAATTTCCACCACGGACAGGAAATTGGCCTCGACTCCCACTGTGCTTCCGGTTGGCTGGGCATGTGGAGTACTTGAGACATGACAGAAGACCTAACAGTTGAAATATGCCAGGAAGTCTCTCTTAGCTTTATTCCAAAGCTGATGAATCGGTTTGCAGGGCAGAAATTGAGACACAGATGTAGAGAACAAACGTATGGACACCAAGGGGGAAAGCGGCAGGGGGGGTGTGTGGTGTGGTGTGATGAATTGGGAGATTGGGATTGACATATATACACTAATATTATAAAATGGATAACTAATAAGAACCTGCTGTATAAAAAATAAATTAATTAAAGAATTTTTTAAATAAATGAAATATTGGTAATATTCTAGGCAATTTGCTTAAAATCTCACACGATTATATTATATATGAAGAATAAGCACTATCGTAAAGGATATTTTCCTTCAGTCAACAACTGTTGGTTAAGATCTGAGTCATAGATTTTACAGAAATGGAGAGATGGAAGATGTGAGGAATCATGTGAAATTTGTAATAAACTAAGCTTTTATCAGAATGCTTTGTCCAATAAGCAAATTGTTACCAAAAGATCTTCAAATCCTTATCAGAATTTTTCATAAAATTTTTTCTCTGTATCCAATTACACATCTATTCATACTTGGGTCTGTGACCACATTCTCAGCAACCAAAATTATACAGGGTGTGTAGGACCCTCAGCCTGGAATCTAAGGAATGATAGGATTCTTTGACTGAGAAAGGGACTGCAACCCACTTACTTTCTAGATTGAAATATACTATGAAATTTGAGGAATATTATAAGCTTCATGACATCATCATGAGCCTGTTGAGATTCTTCCTGGTTTTATAAGAAATGTCCATGTAAGCTATTGGCTAGGCTGAATTTCCGTTGGGAGGCTCTGGAAGGGAAAATCTGTTGCAATTTTTTGTTCTGTTTTGTTTTGTTTTAACATGCAGAGCTCAATTCCTTGCAGTTATAGGATTTAGGTTCCTGCTTCCTTGCTAGCTGTCAGTAGAGGCCAATTTTAGCTCCCGGAGGTGCCCCATTCTCCACCCTTGGCCCCCTCCATCTACAAGCCCACAACAGAGAGTCAGACCCTTCTTGTTCTTTGAACTTTTGACTTCCATTCTGTGCCCAGCCAGAGAAAGCTCTCTGCTTTTTAAGGACTCATGAGCTTAGGTCAACCCATCTGTGTCCTCTTCCTATCTTTAGGTCAACTGATATAGTACTTTAATTACAAGTGCAACATTTCTTCACGACAATACCTAGGTTAGTATTTGACTGAGTAACTGGGCAAAGATGTGTGTACAACAATGGCCAAGAACTTCAGGGTCACCTTAGAACTCAGCCTACCACACATCCCCAAACTCTACATAAAGTTATGTTCTATGTACACACACAAGTTTGCATTCCAAGAAATTCCCCTTTTCCCCTATGATCCTATGAACAAAGGAGCCCTCTGAGTTATCACAGGACCTAAATACATCCTAATGGAAAGAGCCCAATTCTGTATCTGAGCCTCCCTGGTCTCGGGTCTGAAGCCCAGGACCAAAGTCCAATGTCCTTAAGTTCTCAGTAAACATGGCTCCTCAAATGCCTTTGGCGACATCTGACTCTAGGGTAGAAATACTCTGGTATAGAATATGGAGAGCCCCAAATTGCTGGCTTTCTACATGTTTATGTGCTGTCCACTGCCCATTTTTAAAACATCTGTTCTTAGAATCAGTGAATAATATTTTACAATATAAACACAGTACTTAAAACTAAACAACGAATACTCCTCAACTCCTGACCCTATATAGTTTAGGCCAAAAGTATTTGTAATATTTTTAAAAATCACAGGAAAATTCAAGGGCCCGATGTTTGATATTTACAATATTAACATTTAGTAATTTCCTACTGCTCTGTAATTAGAGTCGACTCCCAAGGGGTAGAACATAATTGCTCATTTTGTAGACATGGTACTTCTGGATCAAGAAGCGATTAAAATATTCATACTGCACAGCTTGTTCATTTCACTTATATTATCAGACCAATTTACTCTGCTTCCCTGGGCATCAGTATCTTTGCTTTTCTTCTCTAAAATGGCACATCAAAGAAAACAACATCATAGTCTTCACACCTAGTTGTCCATTTGAAATAAAATGGTAAGAAATTAATATAGAGCCTGGTCTGTGTTTACTGTAAATATATTTCCTATGTACAAGATGTAAAATACAAACAGACTTAATAGTTAAAATCATTGAGTAAAACTTCCCCAAATTTTGTAATGTGCTAGTGATATATGGTTTAAAACTTTTCATCTATGTTAGAAAGATTTTAAGTATGGAAAATGTTCCTAATTGTGATGAAAAAATTTAATAACTTATTGTCTTACTTTCTAGCATGGTATATACTGTTCTATTTTCTTTCACATATATCTATGTATACTTACCTTGGGGAATTTAAATATTCAAAATGGCATCTGTGCAAATACTTTTCTAGGTTTTATAAGTTCCTTCCTGTATTTTAGCTTGCAGTTTTAAGTGTCAGATGCTGTGTTTGGGGGAATACTTTAATTATTAGATCTCTGAACAGTTTAATGAAAGTAGTCCCCAAAATCACACTCAGGGAAAGATCTATATTCGGAAATTGGTTTTCAAAGGGCTGCATTTCAAATTACCTGAGTTACAAGGTCAATAGCTAGTAAGGGAAATAATTATTCAGGATTGAGAATGCATGGCCATGGTCTCATCCACGACTCAGTAAATTAGCTCTGGGCGCTCCTGACTTAAGCTAAAATAAAGAAGTGAGTATGAGAGGTTTAATGAAGTGACCAGAACACAAGCCCCCAAGTCCCCTTTTAGTCATCTGTACGAAACTATATTACTGAAAATCAAATCTATCCACAATCAATTTTAATATCATTTCTGAAGTACACTGAGGAAATACAGAGTTCAGCCTGGGGGCCATTGAGTTTGTATCTGGAGCCTTGCTGCCCTAAGGAGAGGTTCAAAGATGGAAGGACTGTCAGAACGCGGCACCCCATTACCACTCAACATCCACTGCCTGTAGTGCCTGACAACATGAGAGCAAAGGAAAGAGAAGCTTGTCTAGTTAGACCCTAATATCTCCTAGGTGACATTGTTGTAAATCCCTTAAGCAA
Organism: Tursiops truncatus; assembly: GCF_011762595.2. Lineage (NCBI taxonomy): Eukaryota > Metazoa > Chordata > Mammalia > Artiodactyla > Delphinidae > Tursiops > Tursiops truncatus. The sequence goes on along the minus strand of NC_047046.1, from coordinate 81,860,538 downwards.
AATAGAAAACAAGAATTAAGTTAGGAAGAGAGACATGACCAAATATGAATGCACAAAATCTCTCTGGCCAAAGATCTCTGTGGTCAACATTATTGATTTCACCTGGAGGCAAAATGTTCCTTGTAACAAACTAACCAAAAGAATCATTTCCAGAGGATAGGGGGAGGGGGAGGGGAGAGTAAAAGATGGGGAAAGGAACACCTGCAAAGCATCAGGTAAATGGGGAAAGAATCCAGTAGAAAACCAACAATAAACACTGGAGCCAAGATGTGAAGCTCAATTTGTTCTCATTTTTAAGATGCCATCTCTCATTAAAAAAACACGTTAATAAGTTTAAATTAAACATCACTACATATTTTGAGAGAAAGCTGAGTCCAACATGGAGGCAACTCTAGGGCACGTTTTAGAGTTTCTCTGAATTCCTAAAGCTTGCCTTCAAGCTGAGTAAGGAGAAGGCCAGAGAACGCGTCCAAACTCGTAAAGACATCCAGGTAACAACAGGGCCTTCAGGGATAATCGGTGTGTTGAACGCGTTTCTCTCCACACACAGATGTCTGCACACACTACCAAGAGCACCAGTTTCCAAAGAGGCTGGTCATGAGATGCAGGTGACCTTGCCCCCCGACCAGGGCATGGACAACTGCTCTTGTCCTTTTCTGGTTCCATGTTCCCACACTCGGAAGGTCTGCTACACATCAGCCACTTAGACACCATAGCCAACATGACCACCAACCAGCCCCAACCCATTATCCCTCCATCTCTCTACCACTCGGTCCTTACTTCACCTTCAGTCCAGTCACTTCTTCCTTCCTGTTGCCACAAGTTTGTAGAAACTGACAAATGTATGACAAGATGCTGGTAAACACACTCTCACACAAACAAACAAACCCTAGTCCCTCATCAATGAGGTCTGCTGATTTCCGAGGTCAAACACTCCCATCAGGGCTGATCGCATGCTGCCCACCTGACCTCAGGAACAGGAAGTTGGGAGGAGATGTGCACAGCTGTCTTCCAGGGCCCAGGGCAACCCACCACAGCTCACCTCTGAAGGTAAGCTGAGGAGCCCAATGAAAGAAGCTTTGTCAGTTAACAGCCAAGAGGTGAGTCCTTGAAAGCCACAGAAACCACCATCCAGCCTCTGTCTTCTTCACACCCTGAGGGGCTGGATTTCAACTTAATAGATTATTTGATAAATATACCTCCCTCGGACTCTGTCCTTGCTGTCCCTGGAAGTGTATGGTTTTTATTGGGGGATACATGGACCTCAAGGAGTTCCTTTCTCAACCCTCAACAAGCATCTCTACAGAACCCTTTCCTTTACTGGAAAGACAGTGAGAGTAAGGCAAAGACCTGATTGCGAGATGTAGGGCTAATTATTTTATCCCATTCATTTATTTTTTCAACATTCATTTTAACAGAATCATTGTTCCTACTGTCGGAAGTTTTTCTCATCTTTGTCGAGATCTTTGTTCTGTTCTCTATGCCCCTGCAGAACGTATTTCCCACCTGCCTTAAAACATCTAACGCGCTGGAATTACTGTTTTACTTAGAGGAGACTGTAAACTTCTTGAAAACAGGGAGATCTTTTCCTCAATGTTGTATGCCCAGAGCCTAGCAGCCAGCCTGGCGCATAGGAGGAGCTAGGAACCATGGAACAAGGGTAGTGGACAATAGAACATACACTGTCCAGGAAGGCGGGCAGACTGAGGGCATGCCCAGCTCTGCTGTTAACTGGTTATGACATTTCCATCGCTTATTTCATCTCTCAGGCTCCAGGGAACTGTTTATAACATGAAAAGGTGCGTGGGAACTTTTTCAGGATACTTTTAATACTAAATACTTACAAATTTAACTCATACTTCTACCGGGGATGACACTAATATCTACTAAAAAGATATTGCTTTCAAGTCCCAGGAAGAAAACGGATAATGTCAACTGAATTGAAAATAAATCCTTTTGTTCTCAACAATAAGTGATTTTCAGTATTGTGCTGCCTCTTACTGAACAGAGACAACGCAGGAGGGAAACGAATGAGGCGGCCTTTACTTCCTTAGTCGGCCAACCCATTGTGTCTGAAACGCTGCTGGTACTTTTTCACACGCTAAAGGGAAAAACGAGGGCCAAAACCCAGAGATATTTTTGAATCCGCTTTTATTTTTCCATGGCCAGGAAAAGGAACTAGATGAACCCTCATTCCTGACGGTTAACGAAAGACTTGACCCAAAAGTCAAATTTTAATATTTAATGAATGTCAGCTGAAATATTTCATTTGCCATTTTGTATAAATATAATTCTTTCAACCTGGATGAAATTCAAATTGTAAATAACCCTGAAGGAGTTAACACCAGTGGTTTGCTGCTAAACAGCCCCATGGCTCCCGGATGAAAAAAAATTAGAAGTCCTGGCTTTTAGCATTTGCTGATTTCCACGGCACAAATACTTCCACAAGGGTCAGTTTCAACGTAGTAACTGTTTCACAACTGGCTCACTAAATTCCCAAGCATTTAAGATTTGGCTTTCCTGAGGGGGTAGCAGAAGGCTCCAGCACCCCATCAGAACACACAGACTTCACAAAAATTCATACAGTACACCTCTGAACCTCTGCTCTAAAATGTTGCTACAGAAAAGCGTAGCCCCTGAACCGACAGCACTGGCAGAATCTCAGACAGGTATTGGCAGTCTTCAGTGCTCCTGGCCTGTCACCTTTTTTGTAAATAAAGCTTTATTAGAACAAGCCGTGTCCATTTGTTTATATATGGTCTATAACTGTTTCTGCACTGCAGTAGCAGAGATAAGTGGAAATCTTATGGCCCACAGAGCCTAAAATAGTTACTATCTGGCATTTTAACAAGAAAGATTACCAAATCTCCCAACTAGGAGGCTGTTGGAAATGCAGACACTCAGGCCCCACCCCAGACTTACTAACAGAATCTCTATGTTACAAGACGTTCAGGCAATTCTTATGGAAATTCAAGCGTGAAAAGCATTGCTCTGGAGCCTGCTAGGATAGGAGGAGCAGAGTAAGGGCCTCGCGGATCAGAAGAGGTGTGTAGCAGGGCAGGCTTCTGCCAGACACACAGAGTCGGAAGGAGGTTTTCTTTAAGGCAGATACTGCGAGGAACTGGCTAAGAAGCCTGCAGGGAGCTGGCAAGGCAAGGTCAAAACCCATAGGGTAGGGGCTTCCTTGGTGGCGCAGGGGTTGAGAGTCCGCCTGCCGATGCAGGGGACACGGGTTCATGCCCCGGTCCGGGAAGATCCCACATGCCGCGGAGCGGCTGAGCCCGTGAGCCATGGCCGCTGAGCCTGCGCGTCCGGAGCCTGTGCTCCGCAACGGGAGAGGCCACAACAGTGAGAGGCCCGCGTACCGCAAAAAAAAAAAAAAAAAAAAAAAAAAACCCATAGGGTAGACCATCAGGAAAAGCAGGAAGGAACTCTGGGGCACGAATTGAAGCTTCTATCCGAAGGCAGAATTTCCTCTTCCTCAGGGAATCCTCAGGGCTACTCCTAATCCTTTCTACTCATTGAATCCGGCCCCCTCGGATTATCTAGAATAATCTCCCTTATTTAAAGTCAACTGATTAGTACCTTAATCACATCTGTAACACACCTTCACAGCAAAACCTAGATCACTGTCTGAATAGCTGGGGACTAACACTTACCCGAGGTGACACACAAACTGGGCATCACAGCAGAGCAGGAAATACGTGAGTGAAGGGAAGATACAGACAGGATACCCCAGAGAATAAACGCAACAGGTATTACTGAGTTAAATATCTCCAATTCGTAATACTGCAGAGGCGTAGACGTGACCCTATGGGTTTCAAATAGTAAAGGTAATTATCACTTAATTCTGATATCACAAAAAAGATTTGGGATACGATACTCTATAAATTCTAATAAACCTTGGTAAAATCATCTTAAGAAATTAGGTGATTAAAAAAGGAAACTAGAGTCCTGAAATATCTATGGTCTCCAAAAGAATCATTGTTATATAGTAATGAATGATATCAATGATCTCTCCCCACTGGATCTTAATATAAAATATAATTTAGTCAATTTAGAACCTGGTGGCTGTTAAACTCCAAGGGAGTAGTCTTGGACCCGATAATCAAAAATATTTCTGAACTTCTAAAGACCAGAAAAAAAAATTTTTTTTTCAGTGAGTTAAAATGATAAAAGTTTCCAATTGTAATGAGATGCTAGTCAAAACAACTCTTTAGATATCTCCTGGGGTCTTTGCTTGCCAAAGACAGCATAATATTTTCTCATTATTAGCTCTTCAGCAGAAAAGGAAGGCAGATATCATGTTCGTTTCCACCTCACCGAGGAAAGGGCATTTCGAACCAGTAATTTAGAGTGCCAAAATGAAGGGAAGATGGTACAGAACTTTCAGTGATGTGTAATTATTCCACTGAAAGAAACGGGCTGTGAATATGTCTGTTGATTCTGCTTCAAGAGCAGCTCTCCTGAGGAATCTGATTTAGGAAGACGGAAACTAACCAAACAACTCTTGTCAAGCACAGACTCCTCATTTCCTTACTGCGTGTCACGGTGCTCTACGAGAATATTTTTGTGACCACCGAACTGAGATATCAAACCCAGGGTATGTTTAGACTTCAGTCATCTACTACATCAAAGTGTATGGTAATCTCTATATTTTAATATACAAATCTATGTAGTTTGGAGGACACCAATTTCCTTAATTTAAAAGTCTGACCTCTGGGAACATCCCATGTTCATCCTAAGACCTAGTTGGAGTGCTTACCCATGTGTCAAGCTCCCTAAAAGAAACTGGAGGGGCCAGAACAGGGATTCTTGACTGTGACTGCAGAACAGAACCTGATGGGGTACTTTTTAAGATACAAACATCTGTGCTGTAACACAAACCCAAGGATCCCAGAGTTAGGATCCGTGGGAGTGGAGCCCGGGATTAGGTAAACGGAAAAGCTCTCAGGTTGATTGCAAGGAGCAGTCAGGGTGGAGAATTCCCAGGGAGAAGAATTCAGGCAACAGCCTGAAAAATACGCAACGCTCCACTTTCACTCGATAGCTGTTCAAGGGAGGAAAGGAAGTCGCAAGTGCCCCCTTAGTTAAGCACCCAGAGTGCACAGTGTTTGGAAGAGAAGTTAGGGTTTCAGGAGTGTGTTGCTTAGGAGCTCGGGCTTTGCCTACGGACGACCAGGGTCCCCTTTCCTACAGCACCACCACTGCCACCCAGCTTCTCTCGTCTGTACTCTCCCACGGGCTCCCCCTTCCTGCTCCCACTCTATCCTGTTCCCCACTCAGTAACTGCAGTGCTCTTTCTAAGATGTGAATACAAGTCACAAATCACAACCCTCTAACTTCCCTCCACCCACACGCACCTCTGTCCATTCCTCAAATCCAGCCACCCCACCTCCTGTCCCAGGGTCTTCAAAATGGTACCCGCCCATCTACAAGCTCTCGTGTACTTAACCTTGTTCAATTCTTAGGTCAAAACTGTTCCTTCCTGGGGGAAGGCTTCACTCAGCCTCTATACTGTTGCAGCACTTTACACAGCTCACAGATGCTGCTGATTTGGGTGACACTAGTGTTCATTTCTCCTGCCACATTTGAAGCCTCATGAGGACAGTGGGCATGTTTCTTTCGATCTGGCTTCCCCTCAACACTTAGCACACAGGGCCTTGCCCGCAGCAGACATGTTGGATGAATATTCCTCGTATTACACATGACAACGCATAGAAAGAGCTCAGCAGCTGTAGAACTCGGGCTTCATCTGCCATAATTTAAGCACAATGTAGCATGTTCTACCTATGGCATGTGAAGATTTTAAAATATGAAATATACCAATTAACAAATATTCACATCCTGGGCTACCATCCAAAGTCAATACCACAGATAGTATACATTTTTATTTGGAATAGTATTTGCTAAAGATTGCTGGAAAATCCTATGGTGACAAATACAAAATCACAGGCAAAAAAAAATAAGCTTTGCTGTGATATTAAGAAAGAATAGAAGAGGTACAGGATGTATCACACTGTGTTTAAGTGATACTGTCATCTGAACTCTAAGTTTTTAATATAGGGGAAGGTTTAAAACTATCTGGAGTGGGCTTCCCTGGTGGCACAGTGGTTGAGAGTCCGCCTGCCGATGCAGGGGACACAGGTTCGTGCCCCGGTCCGGGAAGATCCCACATGCCGCGGAGCGGCTGGGCCTGTGAGCCATGGCCGCTGAGCCTGCGCGTCCGGAGCCTGTGCTCTGCAACAGGAGAGGCCGCAGCAGTGAGAGGCCCGGGTATCGCAAAAAAAAAAAAAAAAACAACACACAACTATCTGGAGTAACATTTAATATCAAGGGAAGGAATTGAGGTCTCAATCAGGAAGACTACAAAAAAAAAAAACCACATGAAGTTCAAAAGAATACGTTGCCTGTGAACATCTATGGGCCATTCCCTTCCTCAGCTCTGAGTTTCATGAATTGACACTGCAGGGGCACAGAGTTTCACTGAACATAGTTTTTTCAATTGGACCAAAGCTGATAATTTTTTACCATAATTAAAATGTAAACCAACCACCCTCAACTAAACAGCAGTCAAATGATGTAAACCTCGTTAATATTTAGGCTTTTTTAAAAAAAGTGCCCTAATGGTAGTGTACTAGGTAAACAAAGAGTTGCATACACCACCTGTCCCATTCATTCATCAAGATCAGAGAAACTCAGGGTCCAATCATTGTTTTTTCTGCACGTGGCTGTAACAGATCCTAAGTTAATCCAGTGGGGATGAGTGCTTCCGGCCAGGGCCTGGACTTGGCCATTGCTCAGCTCTGACCTCAGTTCCTCGTGTCACGAAGGCAAATGTCAACCATGCCCTAAGCAATCAAGATGTACCCATCACAGGGCTTCCCTGGTGGCGCAGTGGTTGAGGGTCCGCCTGCCGATGCAGGGGACACGGGTTCGTGCCCCGGTCCGGGAAGATCCCACATGCCGCGGAGCGGCTGGGCCCGTGAGCCATGGCCGCTGAGCCTGTGCGTCTGGAGCCTGTGCTCCACAACGGGAAAGACCACAACAGTGAGAGGACCACGTACTGCAAAAAAAAAAAAAAAAAAAAAAAAAAAAAGATGTACCCATCACAGTGGCTGCACTTTTAATGAGTTTTTTTTTCTCTTGAACCTATCATGTGGAACTGGAGCTTGAATTCTCATTGGTTCTCATCCCCTAAGCTTGCCATTTCAGAAGTAGAAATTTCCAGTCCACGGGTTTGTTCCCTCTGAAGGTGCCAACTCAAAACTGGTGCTTCCTCTGTGCTCATAGAAGCACTGTTTACAATAACCAAGATTTAGAAACAGCCTAAATGTCCATCAACAGATGAATGGATAAAGAAAATGTTTTAAATATATATATATATATATTATACACACACACACACACACACAATGGAATATTACTCGGCCACAAAAAAGAATGAAACAATGTCATCTGCAGCAACATGGATGGACCTGGAGATTACCATACTAAGTGAAGGAAGTCAGAAAGACAAATACCATGATAATATTACTTACATGTGGAATCTAAAATACGACACAAATGAACATACCTACGAAACAGACTCACAGACAGAGAAGAGACTTGTGGTTGCCTGGGGGGGGTGGGGAGCGGGGAGGGAAGGATTGGGAGTTTGGGATTAGCAGATGCAAAGTAGTATACGTGGAATGGATAAACAATAAGGTCCTACTGCAGAGCACAAGGAACTATATTCAGTATCCTGTGATAAACCATAATGGAAAAGAATATGAAAAAGAATGTATGTATAACTGAATCACTTTGCTGTAGAGCAGAAATTAACATTGTAAATCAACTATACCTCAAAAAAAATTTTTCTCATTTAAAAAAATAAAGAATAAAACTGGTGCTTATTTCTTAGTCCCTCCCAGTCTTTTATTCTAGATCTTACCCTTGTATACACATTTCTAGGAAGTGCAAGGTTTTTCTTTCCAAAATCAAAATAATGCCCCAAATAAAATTCTCTTATGAGATTTACTTTTGTAGGTTTGGGCTGTCAGATTCTGTGCTTGAGATAAGAGCAGAAGACAGAACTCATCTGTGGTCACAATGTCTATGAACCTCTAAAGGTTTTGGCTAAAGACGCAAAGAATGCATTAGATGGCAGAAAATTCTAAAGTAGAAATGGAGTCCATTTTTCTTCTACGGAAGGGGATGGCTACTCCCACTCATGTAGCATGAGGTGCTGTCAGTCATGTGTCTGCATTCGGGTAAACCCGCCCTGCATGTCTTCAGGGTATCCTTATTTTTATATCCCCTCTCATAAGTAAAGGTGATGGCCAAATGCTATGAGTTGCCTCAGATGCAACATTTTACAGGGGTGACCTCTTCCCATCAGTGTCCAGGCATCAACCTGAGAAAGGATGTGAGAAAAAGGTGAGCTATTCTAGGATCATCTTCTTAGTTGACCCAGACTTGTGTTCTCAGTTGTATTTGTTGAATAAATGAATCAATTGACCATCAGCTTGAACAGAAACTTTTAGGCGAAACTACCTGGTGAATACTGCTTTTGTTTCTGGAGGAAAATATTATACTGTAGAGGCTGTGTGATTAGAAAAAAAATCAATAGTCAGTGACTTTTAAAATACATTTTTTCAATGTCAAGGTCTCTCTAAACAACAAATGTATACATGCACACCCACACATAATTGCATGAATACATAAAATTTGAATTGTATAAGAAGTTAACTCTTGTGTTTCCTTTTTATTGGAATATATTATCTAACTGACTGGTGAGATGTTTCAAAACACAGCAAATTTAGGGCATGTCCAAAGGGCAGAGGAGCCGACATGAAAGGGCTGCTGATGGCCAGATCTGAACCAATCAGAACAAAATGGTAGTAATGGATTATACCGCACAGAACAGAAGAAACCAGAAGAGTATACTGATAGAACAATTCAATAAACAAACAGGGAGAAAACAGTTCTCTTCTGTAGTATAATTCCAACTAACAAATGTATAAAGAAAAATAAAAACAGAGAAATCACCATTTGGCAACAGCTAAGTAACACAGTAAAATGAGTATGCTAAATTCTGATGAAAACCAGGGCGTTTACATGGCCTCCAAGAATGTCTTCAGAAGCTATTTATCGATTACAAAAAGAAATGATCAACTTGCAGCCGAGAAACTCAGCAGACAACACCTTGCCCAGAAGATTAAAGTTAATATCACCATGAACTGAACAACAACAAACATCAATCTATAGGTCTCCTGAGATGATGCACTGAGAGGGACACGTTATCACTCTGTGGTATTCTTGCCAAGAATGTGCAACATGAATATAGTCATAAAGAAAAGTCAGAAACCAAAGGCGCGGCGTATACTACCAAATAACTGGGCCAGCACTCTTCAAAACTCTGAAGGACCTAAAGCACAAAGACTGAGGTACTGTTATAGACTAAAGGATACCAAGGAGACATGAAAACTAGATGTAATTCATGATACTTTTGATCCTGGACCAGAAAGAGAACATAACTGGCAAAATTTAAACAAGTCCTAGACCTTAATAACATTCATCAAGTTATGGGTTTTTTAAGATGTTGGCATTTTAGGGATTTCCCTGGTGGTGCAGTGGTTAAGAATCCGCCTGCCAATGCAGGGGACACGGGTTCGATCCCTGGTCCAGGAAGATCCCACATGCCGCAGAGCAACTAAGCCCCTGCGTCACAACTACTGAGCCTGTGCTCTAGAGCCTGTGAGCCACAACTACTGGGCCCGCGTGCCGAAACTACTGAAGCCCGCGCGCCTAGAGCCCGTGCTCCGCAATGAGAGAAGCCACCACAATAAGCAGCCCACACACCACAACTAAGAGTAACCCCCGCTCACCACAACTAGAGAAAGCCTGTGCACAGCAACATAGACCAACGCAGCCAAAAATAATTAAAAAGATGTTAGCACTTTGTACATCTGATGAAATTTATATATTAATAATTGGTAAAGTGTTTATAATTTGGGGTAAATCTGAAATAATGTCAAAATTAAAACTTTTTAGTGATAGAACTCTACAAGATAACATTCCGTTTTCAAAATGGGCAGAAGATCTGAATAGACACTTCACCGAAGAAGATTATAGTGTATTAAAATACACTCCATATCATCTGTCAGTATGGAATATTAAGTTAAAACAATGAGATACCACTACATAGCTATTTGGATAAAACCCAAAAAACTGACAATACCAACTGCTGGAAAAGATGTGGAAAAACAGGTATTCTCACATTCTCATACAGCCACTCTGGAAGAGAGTTTGACAGTTTCTTATAGAATTACTTGCCCAACTGATCTTAAAACTCATGTCCGCACAAAAACCTGCATGAAAATGTTTATAGTAGCCCTATTCAGAATCACCCAAAACTAATCAACCAAGATGGCCTTCAACAGGTAAATGGATAAACTGTGGTATATCCATGAAGTAGATTGTTGTGCAGAATGTTTTGAGCTCTCCAGCCATTAAGAAGATACATACTGTGTGATTGCAATTGTATGTATCTACAGAGGGAAACTACAGAAGCAGTAAAAAGATCAGTGGTTTCCAGGTGTTTGGGGGGAAGGAAGGGATGGAATAGCACATCTGGCAAAAGAGGGCTTTTCACTTCACGGATGTATCATTCCAAGGCAGTTTCTTCTCTATCGGAACTAGACATAAAGTATCCAACTGACTCCGAAAAGGTAAGTACAATGAGAAAGAATGGTGTATTAAAACTCAAAAGTAAAATTCGAGTTAGTGATATGGTAAGAAAGAAACGATGTGCTGGTTGTTGGAATCTCTTGAAAGAAAAGCTGGAAAAGGACACAAACACTGGATTGATAAGGATACACACTAAGATCTTGCCTCTATTTTCCTATCTAAATCGATGTCACAGAAGTGACATGGAGATAAAGATTTGGACTGGCGTGGTCAGAAATGTCAGAGGGGGCTCTTGACGCTTACAATGCTTGCTGTAAGCCAGGACACCTACTGACAAAGCAGGGGTGAGGTACCAAAAATCGATGGCGATCACGCATGGATTTTTAAATTCACCTGTCACGTGACTTAAGATTGGCTGTGCTCTTCATCCTACATGATATCCAGAGACCTGATCAGTAGTTGTGGACTGCTATGTAAAATTCTGCCACTGAATACGAAATACACAGTCATGAAAACTAACCTGCTAAATAAGCAAAATCCTCTCTCAAGTTTAAGAATAGTCAAATCAAGAAGGAAAAAAAAAACTGTGGTCTTCTTCACTTATAAGAATGAATGAGAATTCAAAGAATTCTGTATCAAGTATTTAAAATTAACTAAAGTAAACTAGAGTCTATGTCTACCGAGTTTCCCGATTCTTTGCTATAAACAGACATGGATTTCAATTCCAGCTTCAGCCCATACTAGCTATGTAACCACAGGAAAATTACCTAAGTTCTATTTCTGCCTTTGTACAAGAATACTACTGCTTACTTCATAGATTTTTAAGGTTGAGATGATGCATGTAATTCACGAGGAGAGTCTGACCATAGAAAGTACACACAAAAAATGTGAACTTATTGTTAATTATTTACTGTTTATATTTTTAAATCTCCAAATTGTGATATTGAGTCAATTAGTGAGAATTACATACCTAGAAAAAACTTATTAGGTATCTAGTATCATAAAACTCCACTTTTTCTTTTTTTTTCTTTTTCAATTGAAGTATTGTTGATTTACAATGTTGTATTAGTTTCAGGTGCAAAGCAAAGTGATTCAGTTATACATACATTTTTTTCAGCTTATTTTCCCTTATAGGTTATTACAAAATATTGAGTATAGTTCCCTGTGCTACAGTAAGTCCTTGTTGGTCATCTATTTTATATACTATAGTGCATATATATTAATCCCAAACTCCTAATTTATCCCTTTCCCCTTCATGTTCAATCAAGAATTTTTAAAGTTAATGTTTCAATATACTCCTGAAAAGATCTCCAGATAAACTTATAATACATGCTAATAATTTATAATATTTTGTACCAATATGCATCTAAAGTACTAACACAGTACCTGACACAGTTTATCAATAAATGGTAATTTGATGATGATAATGATAATAACTATAATGATGATGAGATTGGGTGGAGGAAGAGGACAAGAAAAGGAACTAGGGGAGATATTTCGTCAGTTATAATTATACACACTCTGGTCCCACAAGCCACTAAAGAAATGTGAGAGGCATTATAGATTGACAATCCAGCCCAAAAGGGTAAAAGAATTTGATCCTAGGAGACACTTTAAGGTGGATATTTTCTTTGGAAAGTCTTTTGAAACATGAGATTCTTAATTATTAGTTGAGGTTTTAACATAATTCGGCCTAGTGCTTGAAAGCCCTTTTAATCCTTTCCCCAGCCTGAGCACCGGGGCAAATATTTCTGATTCCCGACTGGAAGCATTCGCTAGGAAAGCTCTTTGCTCCAGAACAAGCATTAAGTAGTTAGAAAGTCTCCCGTAAATATTGCACCAACATTAAAGAAATTATGATTCTTCAGGAAAAATAGACATGCCTTTGGATGTCCGGTCAAGCATTAGAAGGTCCACCTACAGTGCAGAGCTGTATTATTTTTACCAACTCACACTAAGTAGATAGCAAGGCATTTGCTTCAATCCAGAAGAAAGCATGATCCAAACTATAATACTAATCTTAACTGTGAACATGTCAAAACTTAAATAGTGTCTATTACAGAAGACCTATGGGTTCTGTGTTGTTCGGTCTGAACCAGGCTTCTATCCTCCTTCCCGGTCAGTCTATTCTTAAAACTATATTTAATATAATTAATGCACAAATAAGATAATCAGTCCAAATTAAGAACATTCTGAGACTATTTTTCACAAAAGTATAAAAACTAAAATAAACTACCTTATACTTTATACAAGATAAAATGGAAGAGTCCCTCTAATAGAAACCAAAGTCCATTTAAACCATCACCGGAGCAGTGTGTACAACCACTTAACGCACAGCACTTACTGTGATGCTCTATAAAGGACACGGAAGAGAATCAGAAAAAAATGCCAATCCATATTACTCAAAAGAAATAGGGGGCTTCCCTGGTGGCACAGTGGTTGGGAGTCCGCCTGCCGATGCAGGGGACGCGGGTTCGTGCCCCGGTCCGGGAAGATCCCACATGCCGCGGAGCGGCTGGGCCCGTGAGCCATGGCCACTGAGCCTGCGCGTCCGGAGCCTGTGCTCCGCAACGGGAGAGGCCAGAGCAGTGAGAGGCCCGCGTACCGCAAAAAAAAAAAAAAAAAAAAGAAAGAAATAGGCAGCACATACATAACTGTGAATCCACATCCCCACACTTTGAATTCCCAGGGCCTTCAGGGAACCATCAGCAATCACATTGCGCAAAAGGTGAGCGTATTTGACATTTTAGCTAATAACAAATCCCTAGTCCTGCTATGAGTCTGCAAAGTTAACTGAACACTGAAAATGAGTTTGAAGAATTAATCTAAATATTTTAGAACTGGAGTAGAATAAAATTATAAACCAGTTTCTACGTTCGATTTCTATTACAGATAATGGAAATAAGTTTTTAAACTAAAATTCTTACCTTATTTTATCATTTTTCATACCATTAGGTTTACTGCTATTTCAAAGGATAACAATTAGTATGTTTGAAAATAAATCAAAATACACGGAAAATTAGTAGAGCTATATGCAGTTGTAGGTTCTGAACAACAATGCTGACATTTTTAGGACTATAACTAATTTATTTCTATTTCCACATTCTGGACAGTAGCTCAGAAAACGTTACATAACATTCTGAAATGACAGCTACATGAGAAGCAAAATAACCTGAATAGCAAAGGCAATAGGTAAAAGGAATGATCAAAATTCTCTTTCAAAAGTTTTGGCTGTGCAAAACTTTCCTATTAGTTGCTAAATCAGAGAAAAAAGAAGGGAAGACAAAGGAGCAGGAAAGAACATGAATGATCCCAAAAAGAAGAGGTGGAGAAACGCCTGCTGCCTTGCTAGATTTGTCTCTCTTAGCACACTGGTGAAGCCTTGTGCTTCTTAAGGGATGCGTTTGCAGAGACCCCACATTTGAGCACTGAGGGCTTTTGACCTGTTCAAGGGCGATGTCAACTTTTCTCTCCCTCTTCCTCTAAGTACAAATATAAACTCTGAAACAGTGCACGAGACAACCAAAGGAGAACTCAAAAAGGTGGGACAAAAAAGGGAAACTAGTTAGGAACTTAGGACTAGAGAACAATGTAGCAAGAGGGTAACTTATCATGCCCCACCCAATAGAAGAGAGAGACCCAGGTCACCAACCCAAATCCTAACCAAGAAAGCAACCAGGTGTTTTCTTCTGTGGACTGAACAGGAGTCTTTTCAACAACAGGCAAACCCTGTTGGCAAAAAGGATCAACAAGCACCCAAAGATATGCCCTCCGTTCCCATTCACCACGGGGCCTGACCCTCCCCTTAGATGCCAAGAGACACTGGGAGGCCAGGAGCAGAAGCAAGGGGGCTCCTGCCATCACAAATGCCTACCTGGGAAGCCCACTCCACATCTGACAGGTAGAAAGGATCCTACAGCAAAAAGTACCCGGCCAGGGAAATACTTGCCCTGAGGGCCTGAGGGGTTCTCCCACCTACAGGCAATAGACACCCTGGACTGAGAAATCTTCTTCGGCCCCCATCTCATCCATCACCAGCACAGACTACGGGAGACTCAGTGGTACAAGATAAATCAAGCACTTCAAAATACCAAGACAGGGCTTCCCTGGTGGTGCAGTAGTTAGGAATCTACCTGCCAATGCAGATGACACGGGTTCAAGCCCTGTTCTGGGAGGATCCCACATACCGCTAAGCCTGTGCATCGCGGCTACTGAGCCTGAGCTCTACAGCCCGTGAGCCACAACTACTGAGCCTGTGTTCCACAACTACTGAAGCCCGTGCGCCTAGAGCCCATGCTCCGCAGCAAGAGAAGTCATCACAGTGAGAAGCCCGCGCACCGCCGCAAAGAGTGGCCCCCGGTTGCCCCTGCTGGAGAAAGCCCATGCACAGCAACGAAGACCCAACATAGACATAAATTAGTTAATTAATTAAAAAAAGATCTCCATGACAACTTCAGGTCTCCTTCATCTGCCTAATACCTGTAGTTTCTTGATGGTCCAAATGAAGCTCTCTTCTTTTCTAACATCTCCTCTGGTCACCCCAGTTTGAAGATAAGTGAAGTTCTACAGTGGACAATTCATCCCACTCAAAGACACTGTATGATACTGCTAATTGTCTTCTATTATTTCATATATGTCTATCTTCCCAACTATGATAATTGTAAAATTTTTGTCATCTTTGTGAATCCTCAGTCCCTGTACAATAAACTTTTGATAACCATTGAATGCATGGATGCCAGTTCTTGAATGAAAACATTTTTTTTAAGATTTATGATTTATTTTATTTGTTTTAATTTACTTTTGGCCGCATTGGGTTTTAGTTGCAGCATGCAGGATCTTTCATCGTGGCGCGCAGGTTTTCTCTTCTCTACTTGTGGAGCAGAGGTTCCAGAGTGCGTGGGCTCTGTAGTCTGTGGCACGCGGGCTCTAGTTGAGGCATGAGAGCTCAGTAGTTGTGGCTCACAGGCTTAGTTGCCCCGCAGCATGTGGGATCTTAGTTCCCCGACCAGGGATGTAACCCACGTCCCCTCCATTGCAAGGTGAATTCTTTACTACTGGACCACCAGGGAAGTCCCCAAAACTAAGTATTTTCTAATAAAAACACCTCCCATTTCAGAGATGAGAAAACTGAGGGCAATGAATTATTTATAAGATCAGAGTATAAAAAGTAAATAATGCAAAATGTGTAAGAACTTAATGGTAAGATAGAATTTTAGCAGGGTAGAGAGTGACGGTCCAGATACCCTTCACGGTGGCAACATCAGACCCAGCAGAAGCTGAATATCAGTGGCAGCCTTTGTGTATGTTACGTCATCTGAGGCTTAGGATGGATTGAAACACCTGAATCAGATAAACATGACAAGAGCAAACGGAAATGAGACAAGTACAAATTATAAAGTGGTCATTTCTTCTGTCACAGAGGTTGGCACATACCTCATTACATTTTAAATGCTATCTAAAGGATGCTGTAAAGATGAGATCACAGCTTACATTTGCAAAGTACAGTGACAATTTCCCAAGTTAGTTATAAAATTAGAATAGTTTTATCCATTTTTAATTGTAACTAGAGGCAGTGCATTATCCTTCAAAATGTAGAGCATTAATTTCGTAAGTTATCAAAGGAAAAGGAATTCCCTCCACCACGTCAACTGTATCTGTGAATGATATGATGCAAATGTGGATGGAAACGTAATTTTAATCAAGTACCAATCACATCAAATCACTCAAGAAAGAGGTAATAAAAGAAGGATGAGGTCATAGAAACATTCATTTACATAAAAAAGTAAGGATCGATATATTAAGTAGACCAAAGAGTAAGTGATGTATTTGCTGAATGCAAAAGGAATCATTGGAGCTCATATTCAATTCTTCTGAAGTTGGAGCAGATATAAATTTCCATTTTACTGCTATTGAAGGACTGACCTAGAGCCTGACTTATAAAAGATGCTGCTCACACAGCCCGTGTTTCCAGTTTCATGATGTGTCAAAGAGGGATACAAATCAAAGGGAAGCGAGAAACCTCAAATGGAACCACGAACGTATCTGCCTTTGGAAAAACAGATAAATGGTAATTGTGGATTATATTTTTTGCCTCACGTTTTTAGTCGAAATTAAGGGCAAATAGCAATGCTCCCTGCGAAACAGCAAATGGAAAACTGAATCTGAGACATCACATCGTTTTTAATGTCTTTAACCAAAAGCATTCTTTCTACATCTTTCACATGCTTTGATCTCCAAAGCATGCAAGAGAATCAATGCGCTGAAATAACCAGTACAGGCAAAGACAGTCAACTCAAAGGCTTCCTCCTTCACCTTCATGACAGATATTTAAATGAAAGTCATCTGAATGATTCTCTGCAGAAAGTTAATTTTTTATTTTTAAAAAACTATGGTGAGGGGATGACCGGCAGGCAAACTTTAGATCTCTCCCCTTCTAAACACAGATTAGTACTATCGGATTTAAGCCGTAACTGGAATCATGTTCCTCTGGGTAGATGTGAGTACCTGAAGAAGTCTGAGGTGCATGTGAAACGGAGCAGAACCCTACGGTCCTTGTCCCCCATGTCCTCAGCCTGCCTTTTGTCTGTGGAAAAACTTTAGCCAAAGTTTAATCAGAGAAGTGAGAAAATACAGAAACAAAGGAAAACAGTCCAACAAGACCAAATAATACTAGTTTAGTCATTAAGCAAAGTCAAGGACCTTTAGTTCCTCTTCAAGGGCTCTAGGTAATATTCTGAGCCATATCCTGTGAGCTGTCCTATAGATACTGAAACCCTCACCAGATGGAAGACGTTAACTGCATGATGACCAGGCTGTAGCCATGACATAAGCTGCCACAGTTCCAAGAATGGCCTCAAGAAAATGCGAACAAACCGACCCTGGGACTGAAGATTAACTGTACTTAAAACAGTCAAGAGGATGATGGTCAGAACGCTGCACCGCCAATTTCAAGATGACTGGCAGAGCTGACTGTGCTGTTTCTGCATGCAGCCCCTTCCCTCCACCTATAAAAGCTCTTGCCCCCTGACTGTCAGTGGGGGAGTCGGCCTTTGGACAGGAGTCTGCTCTCCCTGCCCCCAACCCAGTTGCTGGCATCCAAAATAAAGCTAACTTTCCTTTCCACCAACTCACCTCTTTACGGGCTTTTGAGCTGCAAGCAGCCGGACGCCACTTTCCGTGACAGATGCTAGCTACCCCCTGCCCCACAACGTACCAAGTCATGAAGGATGCTACTCAGAGACACAATTCGGCAAGACAGTCATTTTACAACGAAATGTTTATTAGCAATCAAGCACAAAAGGTGGTCTTTACAGCCTACCTGTAAACTGGATGGAGTTTCAGGCTTCTATCCTTTTAATTGATTTAGTCACCTGTTTATTAATTTTTCATTTAGGGCAATCACCAAAATCCAGAGGCAAGATTCCCTCACCTCAAGGCTAGGATCAGGCAATCAAAAGCTGAATACGGGGCCATTGAAGGATTTAGCCCAGAACATCGTCCCTACACACTGAAGACCAAAGCTTTAGTCCCCATCCGTGCATAGGTGAGACTGTCTGAAGTATGTTCAGCCGGTCCGTGTATTTAGAACTACTGTCACCGAAAAGAGCCCACTTCAGAAATTCATCTTGCTAAGTAGTAGGTCATCATTCTGAACAAAAGCTCATTTTGGATATTTAATAAACTAATTCGCCAAGTGGCCTAGTTGAGGGAGATACCTGGAATAAAACTGCTGAGAGTGGCCACTTCTGAAGCACGTGCTGCCTGGTTAGAACCACCCTGAACTCTCATTTCCTGATTAGAACCTAAGTAACAAACACATAATTTTACACTATATATGCTGATGCATTTAAAGTAAGCTACAATCATGACAGCATCTTTTCCTGTTACAAAAGTAACTTATTCAAGTCGCAGAAAAACTTGAAAACACATTTATTTTTAAAAAATTAATTCTACCCAGAATTAGAACTCTACCATCAAGTACAACACATAATCACTATTAAAACTTTGACCTTCAACACACACACACACACACACTCTCCTACATTCTGTTGCAAGTATACTCAGACACAGACAAATATGAAAGTATATATACTGAGTGTCCTGAGATCCAACGTACACAAAAGATCCCGTTACTATGCATGACCGAATGCCGCTGAGGAGCAGCCTCTGCACGGGGAGAACTGCAAGGCTGGGTTTGAAGATTACTCCGACTTTATTTCTACAGTTTGCAGAGGTCTGTCACATGACACCCGTTTTCACTGCTCTATTTTCTTGTCATTTGACTTAGACTATTAACCTTATTTCTATTAATTCTCAATTCTAGAATGTATTTCCCACCACACGGCTACTGTGGCTGACACCAGGTCTCAGAGGAGATTGATTCATTCGCTCATTCATCTGGCAAATACTGATTCAGTTCCTACTACGTTGCATACACCTTTCCAAGGCCTGGAGCTGCAGCAAACAGAAAAACACCCATTATTTTACAGAGCTCAGATTCTACTGAGATGGCAGAGGGGCGGCCACGGGGTGCTGTTAGCTATAAATGAAGTAACCGAATAAAAAAGCCATCGTGTCATCTAGCGATGAGTAATAAAGAGAAAAAAGTTAAAGCAAGGAAGTATAATGCGAAGTGCTGAGATTAAAGGAGCTGCATCTTCAAACAGAGTGAAGGAAACCCAGCAGATGCGATCTGAGTGAAACCTTAGGAAGTTAGGGAGTGTGGCGTATTGCTTGGTCTCTGGATGGAAGGTGCACGTGCAAAGGCTCTGAGTGAGAAGCGTGTGTGCTGAATTCAAGGCACAGCCAACAGGCCCACAGAGTTGGAGCAAAATGAGTGGGGATGCATAGATAAAGAGGGGGCCAGGGTCCATCAGGTCCAGACTTCACAGGGCTTTGTCAGCCATGGGGCCGCTGGGCTGGTACCTCCCTGAAATGCAGAGCCACTGCAGAGTCTTCAGAGGGGTGACTTTATCTGCTTTTACCTTCAGAAGATCGTTCTGCCTTCTGTGCTGAGAATACAAAGATGGGAAGAGAGGCAAAGAAAGAGGAACCACTGGACTTACCAAAGCAAATGAAGGACAGACTAAGGTGATGACAGTAAAGATGGTGAATGGACAGTCAATTTAGCTCGAAGGTGGAACCAATCGGGCTTACACCAGATCAAATATATGATGTGAGAAAGGAAGGAATACGCTTGATGCCAGTATTTTGGATTTGATCTAAAGACTGGCGTTACCATTCACTCCAAATGCAGACTCTAAGCTATGAGATTTTGTGAGATTACTGAGGGAGAGAGGGAGTGGAGATCAATGAGAAGAGGTCCACAGACTCCATCTGGGGCACCACCAATGCGTAAAGTCAGAGAGGTGAGAAGGACCCGGCAAAAAAAAAAAAAAGATTGAGAGCCACCAGAGAGCTGAGAGGAAAATCAGGGGAATGCACTGCCCTCTCCCCATACAAGCCACAGCTGAGATCAGGGTTTAATACGTCTTGTGACTTTACAACAAGCTCAAGGAGAACAAAATTCAAGTTGTAAGCAAGGGATGAAACAGGAATGGCTACACTGCCCGATGGACTTGTGTGACCCCAGGTGCAAATCCAACCTCACGTGATGCCATGGTGTCAAGATGGCCATCGTCCAGCACCAGTTCTCCCGCATGCACGAGGATGCTCTTTTCCCCCTTGGGGGACACCTGGAACATGTCCAGACTCACTGAAGATAAGACCAAGGAGAAGATGAAACCACAGGGAACAAGGAAGGGCACCACCACAGCAGTCGAGTGCTTCACTTCCAAGACCTCATTTCTTAAAATTCAGCATGTGCGTCTCCTGGCACAGATCGGCGGAAGGGCCTCTCCCCTTCCTCCATCTTTATCTGTGGACTATACTTTATGCGCCTACTTTTAGAATGTGCGTTCAGAGCACAAAAGCCCAGCATTCGTCTAAACGCTAAGCCTGGGGCAAGAGGGTAGAACGCTGCCTTCCCCTATTTCATTTTTCTAAATTAGGCACTAAGAGGAAGGAGAATGGCTTTGAGAACCAGCATTGCTCCAAGGCCTTATTATGCTGTGTCCAGTATCACTGCACGTGGATGCTGCCTGTCTGTCCACATCTAGGCCTCCTTCCAGCCTCACGTGATGATGATTGAACACCTGTCCTGTGGTCTTCCAGGGCCGCAGCTGCTGATCTCCTGGAAGCCAGCTCACAAACGCCCTCACAGGGACAAGCCAACTTCACAGCCATAAATTCATCTTTGGCAACGACACTTTTCTCACTGGGAACAGAGTCTCCAGAGGGCCATCTTTGTATCCTTGGAAGGATCACTGTTTTGGGAGGCTGTTAGTACAATTCCCTTTTCTAAGCTTAACACTTCTTACTATTCACCACATGCTTTATATTTTATCTATCCTCTTTCATTGGAAAAACAGATGACAAATGGGTAGTGTTTATTATTCTTGGTAAGTCAGATAAGACTTACACACCTTTTTAAAGAAATAAAAATTGCCTTATTGCAATAAATGAGTATGTGATGCCTGGAAAGTTGCCGTGACAAAGTGCTGCTCCAAATTCACGCCAGCTGACCACTGGACGTCGTCTCTAAAGTGCATCATTTGTTCACTAACTTATGCCAGACATCCCTCTTAGCAAAATTGGGGATAATGCAGTGAACAAAGCAGAGAAAATCCTTTTTTCCTTCTAAATGGCATCCTACAGGAAAAGTGCCCAGGAATCTGTCTCCAATGAGGTAATAGTTGTCTGAGTGGAACTCACAACAGGCACTCACTTATGCCTAAAAATAGACGAAGAAAAGCCCGTTAGT